>NC_053390.1:420874131-421504747 GCF_905171765.1 Bufo bufo
AGCTGTGGCAAGAAGGTTTGCTGTGTCTGTCAGCATAGTGTCCAGAGCATGGAGGCGCTACCAGGAGACAGGCCAGTACATCAGGAGACGTGGGGGAGGCCGTAGGAGGGCAACAGCTCAGCAGCAGGACCGCTACCTCCGCCTTTGTGCAAGGAGGAACAGGAGGAGCACTGCCAGAGCCCTGCAAAATGACCTCCAGCAGGCCACAAATGTGCATGTGTCTGCTCAAACGGTCAGAAACAGACTCCATGAGGGTGATATGAGGGTGTTGCTATCAGTGTGTGAAGAGTGGGAGAAGAGGGTTGCATTGACATACCAACACAATGGGCAGCACATTGAACACATTTTATAAGTGGTCAGAAACTTGTAAGTAACTCATGAAAGAATAAAGTTACGTTAAAACCAAGCACACCATTGTTTTTCGTGTGAAATTCCCAATAAGTTTGATGTGTCACATGACCCTCTTCCTATTGAAAAAACAAAAGTTGGATTCAAAATGGCCGACTTCAAAATGGCCGCCATGGACACCACCCATCTTGAAAAGTTCCCCCCTCACATATACTAATGTGCCACAAACAGGAA
Organism: Bufo bufo; assembly: GCF_905171765.1. NCBI lineage: Eukaryota > Metazoa > Chordata > Amphibia > Anura > Bufonidae > Bufo > Bufo bufo. Next base: position 420,874,714 of record NC_053390.1, read on the forward strand.
GTTAATATCATCAACCATTCCCATTTTATTAAGGTGTATCCATATAAATGGCCCACTCTGTATATTAAGTATTGCCACGTCTGTAATTACCTGCTCTATTAAAAGATCACATGACCTAACCCCTCAGGTGAACGCTGTAAAAATAAATAAATAAAAACTGTGCCAAGACAACCAATTTTTTTGGTCACCTTGCTCAAAAAGTGTAATAATGAATGATCAAAAAATGTACCCAAAAATGGTACAAATAAAAACGTCAACTCTTCCTGCAAAAATGAGCTCCTGCACAAGACGATTGGCAGAAAAATTTAAAAAAATATGGCGTTCAGAAAATGGAGACACAAAAACATTATTTTTTTTAAATGCTTTATTATGTAAAACTGAAACAAACAAAGAAAGTAGAAATATTTGATATCACCACATCCATAATTACCTGCTCTAGCGCATGATCTAACCTGTCAGATGAACGTTGTAAAAAATAAAAAATAAAAACAGTGCCAAAACAACCATTTTTTGGTTACATTGCCTCACAAAAATGTAATATAGAGCGATTAAAAATCATATGTACCCCAAAATAGTACCAATAAAACTGTCACCTTATCCCCTAGTTTCCAAAATGGGGTCACTTTTTGGAGTTTCTACTGTAGGGGTGCATCAGGGGGGCTTCAAATGGGACATAGTGTCTAAAAACCAGTCCAGCAAAATCTGCCTTCCAAAAGCCATGCGGCAGTCCTTTCCTTCTGCGCCCTGCCATGTGCCCTTACATCAGTTTATGTATGGGGTGCTTCTGTACACCTCAGAATCAGGGTAATAAATGTTGAGTTTTATTCGCTGTTAACCCTTGATGTGCTAAAGAAAAAAATGGATTAAAATGGAAAATCTGCCAAAAAAGTGAAATTTAGACATTTTATCTCCATTATCCTTTAATTCTTGTGGAACACCTTAAGGGTTAACAAAGTTTGTAAAATCAGTTTTGAGTAAGTTCAGGGGTGTAGTTTCTACAATGGGGTCATTTATGGGGGGTTTCTACTATGTAAGCCCCACAAAGTGACTTCAGACCTGAACTGGTCCTTAAAAAGTGGGTTTTGGAAATTTTCTTACATTTTTTTAGAATTGCTGCTAAAATTATAAGCCTTCTAACGTCCCCAAAAATATAAAATGACATTTACAAAATGATGCAAAAATAAAGTAGACATATGGGGATTGTTAAGTAATAAATATTTTATGAACCGCAATTTATGTAACTTACCCCTAAGTCAGTTATATGTTTGTCCAAATATAGCAGTCAAATTTTTAAGTTAAGATTTTTGTATGGCCATCACATGATGTTACAAGTATCCAAATGGCCCTTGGCAGCAAAAAGGTTCCCCATCCCTGGTCTAAGGGGTACTGTTTCTAATTATCGAGTGCCCCTAGAATGCGGACTATGTGAGCGCAGTATTGTAGGCCAGGCGATGCCCCTTTGGGAATCATGAATGACAGGGAGAGACAGAGATATAAAAGCCCCAACTGTTGAACGTTACTACAAATGTTCACTTCTGATAAAAAAAAAGGTCAGTGTAGGGGCTGTTTCAAATGAGAGTGCAGTGCAGAAATCACACACCATGTGTGAGCGTGATTCTCCGTTCTGGACACTGCTTGTCGTGCATACTACATGGATACAGACAGTACCCAAAAGTGGCCAAAAGTTTTGAGAATTACATAAATATTGGAAATTGGAAAAGTTGCTGCTTAAGTTTTTATATTAGCAATTTGCATATACTCCAGAATGTTATGAAGAGTGATCAGATGAATTGCATAGTCCTTCTTTGCCATGAAAATTAACTTAATCCCAAAAAAAACTTTCCACTGCATTTCATTGCTGTCATTAAAGGACCTGCTGAGATCATTTCAGTAATCGTCTTGTTAACTCAGGTGAGAATGTTGACGAGCACAAGGCTGGAGATCATTATGTCAGGCTGATTGGGTTAAAATGGCAGACTTGACATGTTAAAAGGAGGGTGATGCTTGAAATAATTGTTCTTCCATTGTTAACCATGGTGACCTGCAAAGAAATGCATGCAGCCATCATTGCGTTGCATAAAAATGGCTTCACAGGCAAGGATATTGTGGCTACTAAGATTGCACCTCAATCAACAATTTATAGGATCATCAAGAACTTCAAGGAAAGAGGTTAAATTCTTGTTAAGAAGGCTTCAAGGCGTCCAAGAAAGCCCAGCAAGCGCCAGGATCGTCTCCTAAAGAGGATTCAGCTGTGGGATCGGAGTGCCACCAGTGCAGAGCTTGCTCAGGAATGGCAGCAGGCAGGTGTGAGCGCATCTGCACGCACAGTGAGGCGAAGACTTTTGGAAGATGGCCTGGTGTCAAGAAGGGCAGCAAAGAAGCGACTTCTCTCCAAAAAAAACATCAGGGACAGATTGATCTTCTGCAGAAAGTTTGGTGAATGGACTGCTGAGGACTGGGTCAAAGTCATATTCTCCGATGAAGCCTCTTTCCGATTGTTTGGGGCATCTGGAAAAAGGCTTGTCCGGAGAAGAAAAGGTGAGCGCTACCATCAGTCCTGTGTCATGCCAACAGTAAAGCATCCTGAGACCATTCATGTGTGGGGTTGCTTCTCATCCAAGGGAGTGGGCTCACTCACAATTTTGCCCAAAAACACAGCCATGAATAAAGAATGGTACTAGGGATGAGCGAACCTGAACTGTATAGTTCGGGTTCGTACCGAATTTTGGGGTGTCCGTGACACGGACCCGAACCCGAACATTTTCGTAAAAGTCCGGGTTCGGGTTCGGTGTTCGGCGCTTTCTTGGCGCTTTTTGAAAGGCTGCAAAGCAGCCAATCAACAAGCGTCATACTACTTGGCCCAAGAGGCCATCACAGCCATGCCTACTATTGGCATGGCTGTGATTGGCCAGTGCACCATGTGACCCAGCCTCTATTTAAGCTGGAGTCACGTAGCGCCGCACGTCACTCTGCTATGATCAGTATAGGGAGAGGTTGCAGCTGCGACGTTAGGGCGAGATTAGGCAGATTAACTCCTCCAAAAGACTTCATTCTGTGATCGATCTGCAGCTGTGGATCATTGAAGTGCTATTATTGACTTGCTCACTTTTTTGAGGCTGCCCAGAGCGTTTTTAGATCACTTTTTTTCTGGGGTGATCGGCGGCCATTTTGTGACTTGTGGTGCGCCAGCACGAGCTATCACCAAGTGTATTTAACCATCGATAGTGTGGTTATTTTGTGCTATATCCTACATCAGCTGCAGGCTGAGCCTGTGTCACCGAAGTGCATTTAACCATCAACAGTCTGGTTATTTTTTGGCCATATACTACATCAGCTGCAGGCTGAGCCTGTGTCACCCAAGTGCATTTAACCATCAACAGTCTGATTATTTTTTGGCCATATACTACATCAGCTGCAGGCTGAGCCTGTGTCACCCAAGTGCATTTAACCATCAACAGTGTGGTTATTTTTTGGCCATATATTACATCAGGGGCAAGTTGAGCCTGTCACCCAGCGCCTAAAAAATAGACCTGACATTTCTATTCAACCAAATCTGCACAGTTTTAGCTGGTCAAGTTATTTGTAGTGACCGTAAAAGCAGACTTTTTGTTCTGGGTTGAAAAAGCATTCCCAAATTTGCCATTCTCAAAATAACTAGTTTGTGGTATTTGAGGCCTACTTGAAATCTATCCCAAAAAGAAAATCTTACATTGAAGGTATTGATAGTGTCATTCAGAAAAACCTAAGACACACGCTAGCGTGCTGATAGAAGTGTCATTCTGTGATTAAACCTATAACTGTCACACAGCGCAAAAAAAACAGGTCTCACATCTCTATTCAACCAAATCTGCACAGTTTTAGCTGGTCAAGTTATTTGTAGTGACCGTAAAAGCAGACTTTTTGTTCTGGGTTGAAAAAGCATTCCCAAATTTGCCATTCTCAAAATAACTAGTTTGTGGTATTTGAGGCCTACTTGAAATCTATCCCAAAAAGAAAATCTTACATTGAAGGTATTGATAGTGTCATTCAGAAAAACCTAAGACACACGCTAGCGTGCTGATAGAAGTGTCATTCTGTGATTAAACCTATAACTGTCACACAGCGCAAAAAAAAACAGGTCTCACATCTCTATTCAACCAAATCTGCACAGTTTTAGCTGGTCAAGTTATTTGTAGTGACCGTAAAAGCAGACTTTTTGTTCTGGGTTGAAAAAGCATTCCCAAATTTGCCATTCTCAAAATAACTAGTTTGTGGTATTTGAGGCCTACTTTAAACCTATCCCAAAAAGAAAATCTTACATTGAAGGTATTGATAGTGTCATTCAGAAAAACCTAAGACACACGCTAGCGTGCTGATAGAAGTGTCATTCTGTGATTAAACCTATAACTGTCACACAGCGCAAAAAAAAACAGGTCTCACATCTCTATTCAACCAAATCTGCACAGTTTTAGCTGGTCAAGTTATTTGTAGTGACCGTAAAAGCAGACTTTTTGTTCTGGGTTGAAAAAGCATTCCCAAATTTGCCATTCTCAAAATAACTAGTTTGTGGTATTTGAGGCCTACTTGAAATCTATCCCAAAAAGAAAATCTTACATTGAAGGTATTGATAGTGTCATTCAGAAAAACCTAAGACACACGCTAGCGTGCTGATAGAAGTGTCATTCTGTGATTAAACCTATAACTGTCACACAGCGCAAAAAAAAAACAGGTCTCACATCTCTATTCAATCAAATCTGCACAGTTTTAGCTGGTCAAGTTATTTGTAGTGACCGTAAAAGCAGACTTTTTGTTCTGGGTTGAAAAAGCATTCCCAAATTTGCCATTCTGAAAATAACTAGTTTGTGGTATTTGAGGCCTACTTGAAATCTATCCCAAAAAGAAAATCTTACATTGAAGGTATTGATAGTGTCATTCAGAAAAACCTAAGACACACGCTAGCGTGCTGATAGAAGTGTCATTCTGTGATTAAACCTATAACTGTCACACAGCGCAAAAAAAAACAGGTCTCACATCTCTATTCAATCAAATCTGCACAGTTTTAGCTGGTCAAGTTATTTGTAGTGACCGTAAAAGCAGACTTTTTGTTCTGGGTTGAAAAAGCATTCCCAAATTTGCCATTCTCAAAATAACTAGTTTGTGGTATTTGAGGCCTACTTTAAACCTATCCCAAAAAGAAAATCTTACATTGAAGGTATTGATAGTGTCATTCAGAAAAACCTAAGACACATGCTAGTGTGCTGATAGAAGTGTCATTCTGTGATTAAACCTATAACTGTCACACAGCGCAAAAAAAAACAGGTCTCACATCTCTATTCAACCAAATCTGCACAGTTTTAGCTGGTCAAGTTATTTGTAGTGACCGTAAAAGCAGACTTTTTGTTCTGGGTTGAAAAAGCATTCCCAAATTTGCCATTCTCAAAATAACTAGTTTGTGGTATTTGAGGCCTACTTGAAATCTATCCCAAAAAGAAAATCTTACATTGAAGGTATTGATAGTGTCATTCAGAAAAACCTAAGACACACGCTAGCGTGCTGATAGAAGTGTCATTCTGTGATTAAACCTATAACTGTCACACAGCGCAAAAAAAAACAGGTCTCACATCTCTATTCAATCAAATCTGCACAGTTTTAGCTGGTCAAGTTATTTGTAGTGACCGTAAAAGCAGACTTTTTGTTCTGGGTTGAAAAAGCATTCCCAAATTTGCCATTCTCAAAATAACTAGTTTGTGGTATTTGAGGCCTACTTGAAATCTATCCCAAAAAGAAAATCTTACATTGAAGGTATTGATAGTGTCATTCAGAAAAACCTAAGACACACGCTAGCGTGCTGATAGAAGTGTCATTCTGTGATTAAACCTATAACTGTCACACAGCGCAAAAAAAAACAGGTCTCACATCTCTATTCAACCAAATCTGCACAGTTTTAGCTGGTCAAGTTATTTGTAGTGACCGTAAAAGCAGACTTTTTGTTCTGGGTTGAAAAAGCATTCCCAAATTTGCCATTCTCAAAATAACTAGTTTGTGGTATTTGAGGCCTACTTGAAATCTATCCCAAAAAGAAAATCTTACATTGAAGGTATTGATAGTGTCATTCAGAAAAACCTAAGACACACGCTAGCGTGCTGATAGAAGTGTCATTCTGTGATTAAACCTATAACTGTCACACAGCGCAAAAAAAAACAGGTCTCACATCTCTATTCAACCAAATCTGCACAGTTTTAGCTGGTCAAGTTATTTGTAGTGACCGTAAAAGCAGACTTTTTGTTCTGGGTTGAAAAAGCATTCCCAAATTTGCCATTCTCAAAATAACTAGTTTGTGGTATTTGAGGCCTACTTGAAATCTATCCCAAAAAGAAAATCTTACATTGAAGGTATTGATAGTGTCATTCAGAAAAACCTAAGACACACGCTAGCGTGCTGATAGAAGTGTCATTCTGTGATTAAACCTATAACTGTCACACAGCGCAAAAAAAAACAGGTCTCACATCTCTATTCAACCAAATCTGCACAGTTTTAGCTGGTCAAGTTATTTGTAGTGACCGTAAAAGCAGACTTTTTGTTCTGGGTTGAAAAAGCATTCCCAAATTTGCCATTCTCAAAATAACTAGTTTGTGGTATTTGAGGCCTACTTGAAATCTATCCCAAAAAGAAAATCTTACATTGAAGGTATTGATAGTGTCATTCAGAAAAACCTAAGACACACGCTAGCGTGCTGATAGAAGTGTCATTCTGTGATTAAACCTATAACTGTCACACAGCGCAAAAAAAAACAGGTCTCACATCTCTATTCAACCAAATCTGCACAGTTTTAGCTGGTCAAGTTATTTGTAGTGACCGTAAAAGCAGACTTTTTGTTCTGGGTTGAAAAAGCATTCCCAAATTTGCCATTCTGAAAATAACTAGTTTGTGGTATTTGAGGCCTACTTGAAATCTATCCCAAAAAGAAAATCTTACATTGAAGGTATTGATAGTGTCATTCAGAAAAACCTAAGACACACGCTAGCGTGCTGATAGAAGTGTCATTCTGTGATTAAACCTATAACTGTCACACAGCGCAAAAAAAAACAGGTCTCACATCTCTATTCAACCAAATCTGCACAGTTTTAGCTGGTCAAGTTATTTGTAGTGACCGTAAAAGCAGACTTTTTGTTCTGGGTTGAAAAAGCATTCCCAAATTTGCCATTCTCAAAATAACTAGTTTGTGGTATTTGAGGCCTACTTGAAATCTATCCCAAAAAGAAAATCTTACATTGAAGGTATTGATAGTGTCATTCAGAAAAACCTAAGACACACGCTAGCGTGCTGATAGAAGTGTCATTCTGTGATTAAACCTATAACTGTCACACAGCGCAAAAAAAAACAGGTCTCACATCTCTATTCAACCAAATCTGCACAGTTTTAGCTGGTCAAGTTATTTGTAGTGACCGTAAAAGCAGACTTTTTGTTCTGGGTTGAAAAAGCATTCCCAAATTTGCCATTCTCAAAATAACTAGTTTGTGGTATTTGAGGCCTACTTGAAATCTATCCCAAAAAGAAAATCTTACATTGAAGGTATTGATAGTGTCATTCAGAAAAACCTAAGACACACGCTAGCTTGCTGATAGAAGTGTCATTCTGTGATTAAACCTATAACTGTCACACAGCGCAAAAAAAAACAGGTCTCACATCTCTATTCAACCAAATCTGCACAGTTTTAGCTGGTCAAGTTATTTGTAGTGACCGTAAAAGCAGACTTTTTGTTCTGGGTTGAAAAAGCATTCCCAAATTTGCCATTCTCAAAATAACTAGTTTGTGGTATTTGAGGCCTACTTGAAATCTATCCCAAAAAGAAAATCTTACATTGAAGGTATTGACAGTGTCATTCAGAAAAACCTAAGACACACGCTAGCGTGCTGATAGAAGTGTCATTCTGTGATTAAACCTATAACTGTCACACAGCGCAAAAAAAAACAGGTCTCACATCTCTATTCAACCAAATCTGCACAGTTTTAGCTGGTCAAGTTATTTGTAGTGACCGTAAAAGCAGACTTTTTGTTCTGAGTTGAAAAAGCATTCCCAAATTTGCCATTCTCAAAATAACTAGTTTGTGGTATTTGAGGCCTACTTGAAATCTATCCCAAAAAGAAAATCTTACATTGAAGGTATTGATAGTGTCATTCAGAAAAACCTAAGACACACGCTAGCGTGCTGATAGAAGTGTCATTCTGTGATTAAACCTATAACTGTCACACAGCGCAAAAAAAAACAGGTCTCACATCTCTATTCAACCAAATCTGCACAGTTTTAGCTGGTCAAGTTATTTGTAGTGACCGTAAAAGCAGACTTTTTGTTCTGGGTTGAAAAAGCATTCCCAAAATTGCCATTCTCAAAATAACTAGTTTGTGGTATTTGAGGCCTACTTGAAATCTATCCCAAAAAGAAAATCTTACATTGAAGGTATTGATAGTGTCATTCAGAAAAACCTAAGACACACGCTAGCGTGCTGATAGAAGTGTCATTCTGTGATTAAACCTATAACTGTCACACAGCGCAAAAAAAAACAGGTCTCACATCTCTATTCAACCAAATCTGCACAGTTTTAGCTGGTCAAGTTATTTGTAGTGACCGTAAAAGCAGACTTTTTGTTCTGGGTTGAAAAAGCATTCCCAAATTTGCCATTCTCAAAATAACTAGTTTGTGGTATTTGAGGCCTACTTGAAATCTATCCCAAAAAGAAAATCTTACATTGAAGGTATTGATAGTGTCATTCAGAAAAACCTAAGACACACGCTAGCGTGCTGATAGAAGTGTCATTCTGTGATTAAACCTATAACTGTCACACAGCGCAAAAAAAAACAGGTCTCACATCTCTATTCAACCAAATCTGCACAGTTTTAGCTGGTCAAGTTATTTGTAGTGACCGTAAAAGCAGACTTTTTGTTCTGGGTTGAAAAAGCATTCCAAAATTTGCCATTCTGAAAATAACTAGTTTGTGGTATTTGAGGCCTACTTGAAATCTATCCCAAAAAGAAAATCTTACATTGAAGGTATTGATAGTGTCATTCAGAAAAACCTAAGACACACGCTAGCGTGCTGATAGAAGTGTCATTCTGTGATTAAACCTATAACTGTCACACAGCGCAAAAAAAACAGGTCTCACATCTCTATTCCACCAAATCTGCACAGTTTTAGCTGGTCAAGTTATTTGTAGTGACCGTAAAAGCAGACTTTTTGTTCTGGGTTGAAAAAGCATTCCAAAATTTGCCATTCTGAAAATAACTAGTTTGTGGTATTTGAGGCCTACTTGAAATCTATCCCAAAAAGAAAATCTTACATTGAAGGTATTGATAGTGTCATTCAGAAAAACCTAAGACACACGCTAGCGTGCTGATAGAAGTGTCATTCTGTGATTAAACCTATAACTGTCACACAGCGCAAAAAAAAACAGGTCTCACATCTCTATTCAACCAAATCTGCACAGTTTTAGCTGGTCAAGTTATTTGTAGTGACCGTAAAAGCAGACTTTTTGTTCTGGGTTGAAAAAGCATTCCCAAATTTGCCATTCTCAAAATAACTAGTTTGTGGTATTTGAGGCCTACTTGAAATCTATCCCAAAAAGAAAATCTTACATTGAAGGTATTGATAGTGTCATTCAGAAAAACCTAAGACACACGCTAGCGTGCTGATAGAAGTGTCATTCTGTGATTAAACCTATAACTGTCACACAGCGCAAAAAAAAACAGGTCTCACATCTCTATTCAACCAAATCTGCACAGTTTTAGCTGGTCAAGTTATTTGTAGTGACCGTAAAAGCAGACTTTTTGTTCTGGGTTGAAAAAGCATTCCCAAATTTGCCATTCTCAAAATAACTAGTTTGTGGTATTTGAGGCCTACTTTAAACCTATCACAAAAAGAAAATCTTACATTAAAGGTATTGATAGTGTCATTCAGAAAAACCTAAGACACACGCTAGCGTGCTGATAGAAGTGTCATTCTGTGATTAAACCTATAACTGTCACACAGCGCAAAAAAAACAGGTCTCACATCTCTATTCAACCAAATCTGCACAGTTTTAGCTGGTCAAGTTATTTGTAGTGACCGTAAAAGCAGACTTTTTGTTCTGGGTTGAAAAAGCATTCCCAAATTTGCCATTCTCAAAATAACTAGTTTGTGGTATTTGAGGCCTACTTGAAATCTATCCCAAAAAGAAAATCTTACATTGAAGGTATTGATAGTGTCATTCAGAAAAACCTAAGACACACGCTAGCGTGCTGATAGAAGTGTCATTCTGTGATTAAACCTATAACTGTCACACAGCGCAAAAAAAAACAGGTCTCACATCTCTATTCAATCAAATCTGCACAGTTTTAGCTGGTCAAGTTATTTGTAGTGACCGTAAAAGCAGACTTTTTGTTCTGGGTTGAAAAAGCATTCCCAAATTTGCCATTCTGAAAATAACTAGTTTGTGGTATTTGAGGCCTACTTGAAATCTATCCCAAAAAGAAAATCTTACATTGAAGGTATTGATAGTGTCATTCAGAAAAACCTAAGACACACGCTAGCGTGCTGATAGAAGTGTCATTCTGTGATTAAACCTATAACTGTCACACAGCGCAAAAAAAAAACAGGTCTCACATCTCTATTCAACCAAATCTGCACAGTTTTAGCTGGTCAAGTTATTTGTAGTGACCGTAAAAGCAGACTTTTTGTTCTGGCTTGAAAAAGCATTCCCAAATTTGCCATTCTCAAAATTGTGGTGAACGGGAACAATGAGGAAAACATCTAATAAGGGACGCGGACGCGGACGTGGACATGGTCGTAGTGGTGTTAGTGGACCCTCTGGTGCTGGGAGAGGACGTGGCCGTTCTGCCACAGCCACACGTCCTAGTGAACCAACTACCTCAGGTCCCAGTAGCCAGCAGAATTTACAGCGATATTTGGTGGGGCCCAATGCCGTTCTAAGGATGGTAAGGCCTGAGCATGTACAGGCATTAGTCAATTGGGTGGCCGACAGTGGATCCAGCACGTTCACATTATCTCCCACCCAGTCTTCTGCAGAAAGCGCACAGATGGCGCATGAAAACCAAGCCCATCGGTCTGTCACATCACCCCCATGCATATCACGGAAACTGTCTGAGCCTCAAGTTATGCAGCAGTCTCTTATGCTGTTTGAAGACTCTGCAGCCAGGGTTTCCCAAGGGCATCCACCTAGCCCTTCCCCAGGGGTGGAAGAGATAGAATGCACTAACGCACAACCACTTATTTTTCCTGATGATGAGGACATGCGAATACCACCTCAGCACGTCTCTGATAATGACGAAACACAGGTGCCAACTGCTGCGTCTTTCTGCAGTGTGCAGACTGAACAGGAGGTCAGGGATCAAGACTGGGTGGAAGACGATGCAGGGGACGATGAGGTCCTAGACCCCACATGGAATGAAGGTCGTGCCACTGACTTTCACAGTTCGGAGGAAGAGGCAGTGGTGAGACCGAGCCAACAGCGTAGCAAAAGAGGGAGCAGTGGGCAAAATCAGAACACCCGCTGCCAAGAGACTCCGCCTGCTACTGACCGCCGCCATCTGGGACCGAGCACCCCAAAGGCAGCTTCAAGGAGTTCCCTGGCATGGCACTTCTTCAAACAATGTGCTGACGACAAGACCCGAGTGGTTTGCACGCTGTGCCATCAGAGCCTGAAGCGAGGCATTAACGTTCTGAACCTTAGCACAACCTGCATGACCAGGCACCTGCATGCAAAGCATGAACTGCAGTGGAGTAAACACCTTAAAAACAAGGAAGTCACTCAGGCTCCCCCTGCTACCTCTTCTGCTGCTGCCGCCTCGGCCTCTTCTGCTGCTGCTGCTGCCGCCGCCTCGGCCTCTTCCTCCGCCTCTGGAGGAACGTTGGCACCTGCCGCCCAGCAAACATGGGATGTACCACCAACACCACCACCTGCGTCACCAAGCATCTCAACCATGTCACACGGCAGCGTTCAGCTCTCCATCTCACAAACATTTGAGAGAAAGCGTAAATTCCCACCTAGCCACCCTCGATCCCTGGCCCTGAATGCCAGCATTTCTAAACTACTGGCCTATGAAATGCTGTCATTTAGGCTGGTGGACACACACAGCTTCAAACAGCTCATGTCACTTGCTGTCCCACAGTATGTTGTTCCCAGCCGCCACTACTTCTCCAAGAGAGCCGTGCCTTCCCTGCACAAACAAGTGTCCGATAAAATCAAGTGTGCACTGCGCAACGCCATCTGTGGCAAGGTCCACCTAATCACAGATACGTGGACCAGTAAGCACGGCCAGGGACGCTATATCTCCCTAACTGCACACTGGGTAAATGTAGTGGTGGCTGGGCCCCAGGCGGAGAGCTATTTGGCGCACGTCCTTCCGCCGCCAAGGATCGCAGGGCAACATTCTTTGCCTCCTGTCTCCTCCTCCTCCTACTCAGCTTCCTCCTCCTCTTCTTCCACCTGCTCATCCAGTCAGCCACACACCTTCACCACCAACTTCAGCACAGCACGGGGTAAACGTCAGCAGGCCATTCTGAAACTCATATGTTTGGGGGACAGGCCCCACACCGCACAGGAGTTGTGGCGGGGTATATAACAACAGACCGACGAGTGGTTGCTGCCGGTGAGCCTCAAGCCCGGCCTGGTGGTGTGCGATAATGGGCGAAATCTCGTTGCAGCTCTGGGACTAGCCGGTTTGACGCACATCCCTTGCCTGGCGCATGTGCTGAATTTGGTGGTGCAGAAGTTCATTCGCAACTATCCCGACATGTCAGAGCTGCTGCATAAAGTGCGGACCGTCTGTTCGCGCTTCCGGCGTTCACACCCTGCCGCTGCTCGCCTGTCTGCGCTACAGCGTAACTTCGGCCTTCCCGCTCACCGCCTTATATGCGACGTGCCCACCAGGTGGAACTCCACCTTGCATATGCTGGACAGACTGTGCGAGCAGCAGCAGGCCATAGTGGAGTTTCAGCTGCAGCACGCACGGGTCAGTCGCACTGCGGATCAGACCCACTTCACCACCAATGACTGGGCCTCCATGCGAGACCTGTGTGCCCTGTTGCGCTGTTTCGAGTACTCCACCAACATGGCCAGTGGCGATGACGCCGTTATCAGCGTTACAATACCACTTCTATGTCTCCTTGAGAAAACACTTAGGGCGATGATGGAAGAGGAGGTGGCCCAGGAGGAAGAGGAGGAAGAGGAGGAAGAGGGGTCATTTTTAGCACTTTTTTAGGCCAGGTTACAAATGTGGCCAGACAGGGCCCACTATTGGAGGACGAGGAGGACGAGGATGAGGAGGAGGTGGAGGAGGATGAGGATGAAGCATGTTCACAGCGGGGTGGCACCCAAAGCAGCTCGGCCCATCACTGGTGCGTGGCTGGGGGGAAACACAGGACGATGACGATACGCCTCCCACAGAGGACAGCTTGTCCTTACCTCTGGGCAGCCTGGCACACATGAGCGACTACATGCTGCAGTGCCTGCGCAACGACAGCAGAGTTGCCCACATTTTAACGTGTGCGGACTACTGGGTTGCCACCCTGCTGGATCCCAGGTACAAAGACAATGTGCCCACCTTACTTCCTACACTGGAGCGTGATAGGAAGATGCGCGAGTACAAGCGCACGTTGGTAGACGCGCTACTGAGAGCATTCCCAAATGTCACAGGGGAACCAGTGGAAGCTCAAGGCGAAGGCAGAGGAGGAGCAAAAGGTCGCCAACGCATCTGTGTCACGCCCAGCTCCTCTGAGGGCAGGGTTAGCATGGCAGAGATGTGGAAAAGTTTTGTCAACACGCCACAGCTAAGTGCACCACCACCTGATACGGAACGTGTTAGCAGGAGGCAACATTTCACTAACATGGTGGAACAGTACCTGTGCACACCCCTCCACGTACTGACTGATGGTTCGGCCCCATTCAACTTCTGGGTCTCCAAATTGTCCACGTGGCCAGAGCTAGCCTTTTATGCCTTGGAGGTGCTGGCCTGCCCGGCGGCCAGCGTTTTGTCTGAACGTGTATTCAGCACGGCAGGGGGCGTCATTACAGACAAACGCAGCCGCCTGTCTACAGCCAATGTGGACAAGCTGACGTTCATAAAAATGAACCAGGCATGGATCCCACAGGACCTGTCCATCCCTTGTGCAGATTAGATATTAACTACCTCCCCTTAACAATATATTATTCTACTCCAGGGCACTTCCTCATTCAATACTATTTTTAATTTCATTTTACCATTATATTGCGGGGCAACCCAAAGTTGAATGAACCTTTCCTCTGTCTGGGTGCCGGGGCCTAAATGTGTGACAGTGGCCTGTTCCAGTGGTGGGTGACGTGAAGCCTGATTCTTTGCTATGACATGAATACAGATTCTGCGCTGACATAAGGCCAGATTCTCTGTTACGGGACCTCTCTCCTCTGCCTGGGTGTCTGGGCCTAAATGTGTGACAGTGGCCTGTTCCAGTGGTGGGTGACGTGAAGCCTGATTCTCTGCTATGACATGAATACAGATTCTGCGCTGACATAAGGCCAGATTCTCTGTTACGGGACCTCTCTCCTCTGCCTGGGTGCCTGGGCCTAAATGTGTGACAGTGGCCTGTTCCAGTGGTGGGTGACGTGAAGCCTGATTCTCTGCTATGACATGAAGACAGATTCTGCGCTGACATAAGGCCAGATTCTCTGTTACGGGACCTCTCTCCTCTGCCTGGGTGCCTGGGCCTAAATGTGTGACAGTGGCCTGTTCCAGTGGTGGGTGACGTGAAGCCTGATTCTCTGCTATGACATGAAGACAGATTCTGCGCTGACATAAGGCCAGATTCTCTGTTACGGGACCTCTCTCCTCTGCCTGGGTGCCTGGGCCTAAATGTGTGACAGTGGCCTGTTCCAGTGGTGGGTGACGTGAAGCCTGATTCTCTGCTATGACATGAAGACAGATTCTGCGCTGACATAAGGCCAGATTCTATGTTACGGGACCGCTCTCCTCTGTCTGGGTGCCGGGGCCTAAATGTGTGACAGTGGCCTGTTCCAGTGGTGGGTGACGTGAAGCCTGATTCTCTGCTATGACATGAAGACTGATTCTGCGCTGACATGAAGCCAGATTCTCTGCTATGGCATGAAGAGACTGATTCTCTGCTGACATGAAGCCAGATTCTTTGCTATGGCATGAAGAGACTGATTCTCTGCTGACGTGAAGCCAGATTCTCTGCTATGGGACCTCTGTCGAATTGATATTGGTTTTTTTTAATTTTTTTAATTTTAATTTTTATTCGTTTCCCTATCCACATTTGTTTGCAGGGGATTTACCTACATGTTGCTGCCTTTTGCAGCCCTCTAGCTCTTTCCTGGGCTGTTTTACAGCCTTTTTAGTGCCCAAAAGTTTGGGTCCCCATTGACTTCAATGGGGTTTCGGGTTCGGGACGAAGTTCGGTTCGGGTTCGGATCCCGAACCCGAACATTTACGGGAAGTTCGGCCGAACTTCTCGAACCCGAACATCCAGGTGTTTGCTCAACTCAAAATGGTACCAAAACACCCTCCAACAGCAACTTCTTCCAACAATCCAACAACAGTTTGGTGAAGAACAATGCATTTTCCAGCACGATGGAGCACCGTGCCATAAGGCAAAAGTGATAACTAAGTGGCTCGGGGACCAGAACGTTGACATTTTGGGTCCATGGCCTGGAAACTCCCCAGATCTTAATCCCATTGAGAACTTGTGGTCAATCCTCAAGAGGCGGGTGGACAAACAAAAACCCACTAATTCTGACAAACTCCAAGAAGTGATTATGAAAGAATAGGTTGCTATCAGTCAGGAATTGGCCCAGAAGTTGATTGAGAGCATGCCCAGTCGAATTGCAGAGGTCCTGAAAAAGAAGGGCCAACACTGCAAATACTGACTCTTTGCATAAATGTCATGTAATTGTCGATAAAAGCTTTTGAAACGTATGAAGTGCGTGTAATTATATTTCACTACATCACAGAAACAACTGAAACAAAGATCTAAAAGCAGTTTAGCAGCAAACTTTGTGAAAACTAATATTTGTGTCATTCTCAAAACTTTTGGCCACGACTGTACACAGATGGCTATCCAACTTTTAAAAGGACCTATACAAATGAATTTGTCCATGTGTAATCCAAAAAATGCATATAGGACGCACTCCCAATAATTGGTCTTGTTCATGAGGCCTAAATGTGCTGGTGATGACCCAAAGAACTTGCAAAATCATTAATTGGGTAAAATCATATTTTTTTTTATGGACAGCAGATTGTACTGTGTGAATATTAGCCAGAGAAGTATTTACCACAAGGCAACCGCAGGCAGGTGCCTAGGGCACCAGAAATGATGGTTGTAGCACACTACTGTCTGCTGCTGCAAGTCCCCTTCCTGAATTCAATAGTATCGCCATCCTCAAGATGCAGCTGACTGCGGTGGTGGGGCACAGGAGACGATGGCTCCCTGCCCCACAGTTCACCCTCATATGCCTCAGGTCTACTTGAGGCCTAGCAGGCTGGAAGCCTATGAAGCAGAAAATCCTGTGCGCCGGGGCACAGTGTGTTGATGTCAGTGCAACTGGTGCCCATCTTTGTGAAAGAATCCGAGGCTGAAAAAGCACAATTCATTTACTGAATTAAATAGCCACTCCTGGCTACTAGGAAAAAATACTTGCAACAGGCAAGTCATTTAGTCAAATAGCTGAAAAGGTGCTCTATAACAAGGTGCAGTTAGTTTACAGGTCATTCATATTCTACATAGTGGTCTTGAAAATCAATTGATAGAATTAGAGATGAGCGAAGTTTAAAAAAATTTGATTCAGGTGATTCGATCCGAATTAATAAATCACAAAGCAGCTATTTGCCAGCTACAGGGAGGGTGTATCTCGGTGTACATGACGTGTGCATTGCAGAAACATGCATAGCTAGTCCGCTGTGGTAGTGAAACAGTTACTGTGCATTAGTATGACATGCAGATTAAAGGCGTCATGCACACAACCATATGTATTTAGCGGTCTGACAAAAATACAGACGACGTCCATGTAACATACGTATTGCATCAGTTTTTTTGCAGATCCATTATAACAATGCCTATCCTTGTCCGCAAAACGGAAAAGCCATGCGCTATTTCACCCCAATTGCAGAATCAAGGATTAAAAGATTTACTTATGTATAAAAGAATGTAACCCCCCAAAATCGGTAGTATCAGACCGCTATTTCACCCCAATTACAGAATCAAGGATTAACAGAATTACTTATGTATAAAAGAAGGCAAACAAACTAAATTCTGTAGTATTAGATCACTTTTTAACCCCAATTAGTGCAGCAAGGTGTAATAGAATAGTTCCTATTTCCCAGGCTTTACACTGTGCAATCAGTCCCTGCTCTCTCCATACAGTGTGGATTAAGCCTCCCTATTATATCCCTACACTATCAATAATCTGTCCCTGAACTGCTCAAAAGTAATATTTTGTAAAGAAAGTCTTTCCTAAACACTGTCCCTAGTGCCTGTAACGTCTCTCGCTGCACTAAGTTCACTGGAAAATGAGACCGGGCATGAGGGGGCTTTTTATAGGGCTGTGACATCACAGGGGTTGACCATCTGCTGATTGACTGGCTACACAGAATTATTATGGGTGCTCCCTCTTCCCAGGATTCTTGCTTTCACTTTGTAACATGTGCAGCAGCCATTTTAGAAAAAATTTGATTCGATACCAGGAATCGTCAGGAAATTTGGATTCAGGGCAAATCGAATTTTCCCTGAAATTCAAATCGAATTGCACTTCATTAAGTTTGATTCGCTCAACACTAGATAGAATCTTCAAAATAAAAGTTTTCTCCAAGAACAGTTTTCTCACAATTTCTAAAATGAGTCTTACTGTAACCTATTTAATGTATACAGAATCAAAGTCTAATGAGGCAGTAAACTCTGCATGATCAGATATATCAGAACATTTACGAGAAAAAAGCAAAGTCTCCCGGACAAAGGGGAAATATATATATTTTTAATTAACATAAATCATTTTGTAATTTACATTACTGTATGCTATTGCTTTTTTCTGATTTCCTCTGCAGTTTTTCTTTAAGTATAATATAATAATATAAGGCTGAGCCATTAACTTTGCTTCCTTGAAGACATCTGTCATATTTGAGTAAGTATATCCGTAAAAATAGAATCAGTACACACAAGTAGAGATGTCGCGAACATAAAATTTTCCGTTCGCGAACGGCGAACGTGAATTTCCGCAAATGTTTGCGAACGGGCGAACCGGGCGAACCGCCATAGACTTCAATAGGCAGGCAAATTTTAAAACCCACAGGGACTCTTTCTGGCCACAATAGTGATGGAAAAGTTGTTTCAAGGGGACTAACACCTGGACTGTGACATGCCGGAGGGGGATCCATGGCAAAACTCCCATGGAAAATTACGTAGTTGACGCAGAGTCAGGTTTTAATCCATAAAGGGCATAAATCACCTAACATTCCTAAATTGTTTGGAATAACGTGCTTTAAAACATCAGGTATGATGTTGTATCGATCAGGTAGTGTAAGGGTTACGCCCGCTTCACAGTGACAGACCAAACTCTGACAGACCAAACTCCCCGTTTAACGCACCGCAAACAACCGCAAACAGTTCATTTGCACAACCGCAAACTCTCATTTGCACAAGGTTGGATACCAAGCTAGCCATGTCCCGATCCTTGTCCTCACTGACGTCATTGAAGGTCTATTCCTCCACCCAGCCACGTACAACACCAAGGGTCCCCGAAAGGTGACAACAAGCCCCCTGGGACGCCTGCTGGGGTTGGTCTTCCACCTCCTCAAAGCCACCTTCCTCCTCTGACTCCTCTTCTTCAGACTCCTCTCTCTGCGTTGCCGCAGGTCCAGCAATCGACGACGACAAGGCTGCTTCTGGTGGTGATGGTGACCACAACTCTTCCTCTTCATGCTCATCTACGGCCTGATCCAGCACTCTTCGCATGGCACGCTCCCGAAAAAACGCATATGGGATGAGGTCGATCATGTTGCCTTGGGTTTGACTGACCAGGTTTGTCACCTCCGCAAAAGGACGCATGAGCCTACAGCCATTGTACATAAGCGTTCAGTAACGCAGCCAAAAAATACCCAGCTCCGCAGAGGCTGTCCTCTTTTTTTTTTATTAAAAAAATCTGTTCTTACCAGTTTAATCTCAGTTTTGTCCCTTATCAGGGGGCGGTGTATGGAATAGATTTTAGGAATCGGGAGATGGAAAAAGATGCTTGGTCGGTCCTCTTACTTCCAATTTAGGGCACTGCGCGTGCGCCGTGCAATGTACTGTGCTACCCTATATGAGTGGTATGTTAAGTAGTACTATTCCTATCAGTTTAATCCCTGTTACGTCCCCTTTCAGGGGCCGGTGTATGGAATAGATTTTAGGAACCGAGAGATGGAAAAAGATGCTTTGTCGGTCCTCTTACTTCCAATTTGGGGCACTGCGCGTGCGCCGTGCAATGTATTGTGCTACCCTATATGAGTGGTATGTTAAGTAGTACTATTCCTATCAGTTTAATCCCTGTTACGTCCCCTATCAGGGGCCGGTGTATGGAATAGATTTTAGGAACCGAGAGATGGAAAAAGATGCTTTGTCGGTCCTCTTACTTCCAATTTGGGGCACTGCGCGAGCGCCGTGCAATGTACTGTGCTACCCTATATGAGTGGTATGTTAAGTAGTACTATTCCTATCAGTTTAATCCCTGTTACGTCCCCTATCAGGGGACGGTGTATGGAATAGATTTTAGGAACCGGGAGATGGAAAAAGATGCTTGGTCGGTCCTCTTACTTCCAATTTGGGGCACTGCGCGAGCGCCGTGCAATGTACTGTGCTACCCTATATGAGTGGTATGTTAAGTAGTACTATTCCTATCAGTTTAATCCCTGTTACGTCCCCCATTCAGGGGCCGGTGTATGGAAAAGATTTTAGGAACCGAGAGATTGAAAAAGATGCTTGGTTGGTCTGCTTACTTCCAATCTGGGGCATTGCGCGTGCGCCGTGCAATGTACTGTGCCACCCTATATGAGTGGTATGTTAAGTAGTACTATTCCTATCAGTTTAATCCCTGTTACGTCCCCTATCAGGGGCCGGTGTATGGAATAGATTTTAGGAACCGGGAGATAGAAAAAGATGCTTGGTTGGTCCTCTTACTTCCAATTTGGGGCACTGCGCGTGCGCCGTGCAATGTACTGTGCCACCCTATATGAGTGGTATGTTAAGTAGTACTATTCCTATCAGTTTAATCCCTGTTATGTCCCCTATCAGGGACCGGTGTATGGAATAGATTTTAGGAACCAGGAGATGGAAAAAGATGCTTGGTTGGTCCTCTTACTTCCAATTTGGGGCACTGCGCGTGCGCCGTTCAATGTACTGTGTCACCCTATATGAGTAGTATGTTAAGTAGCACTATTCCTATCAGTTTAATCCCTGTTACGTCCCCTATCAGGGGCCGGTGTATGGAATAGATTTTAGGAACCGAGAGATGGAAAAAGATGCTTGGTCGGTCCTCTTACTTCCAATTTGGGGCACTGGGCGTGCGCCGTGCATTGTACTGTGCTACCCTATATGAGTGGTATGTTAAGTACAAACCGGATTCCAAAAAAGTTGGGACACTATACAAATCGTGAATAAAAACTGAATGCAATGATGTGGAAGTGCCAACTTCTAATATTTTATTCAGAATAGAACATAAATCACTGAACAAAAGTTTAAACTGAGAAAATTGAACATTTTAAGGGAAAAATATGTTGAATCAGAATTTCATGGTGTCAACAAATCCCCAAAAAGTTGGGACAAGGCCATTTTCACCACTGTGTGGCATCTCCCCTTCTTCTTACAACACTCAACAGACGTCTGGGGACCGAGGAGACCAGTTTCTCAAGTTTAGAAATAAGAATGCTCTCCCATTCTTGTCTAATACAGGCCTCTAACTGTTCAATTGTCTTGGGCCTTCTTTGTTGCACCTTCCTCTTTATGATGCGCCAAATGTTCTCTATAGGTGAAAGATCTGGACTGCAGACTGGCCATTTCAGTACCCGGATCCTTCTCCTACGCAGCCATGATGTTGTGATTGATGCAGAATGTGGTCTGGCATTATCTTGTTGGAAAATGCAGGGTCTTCCCTGAAAGAGATGACATCTGGATGGGAGCATATGTTGTTCTAGAACCTGAATATATTTTTCTGCATTGATGGTGCCTTTCCAGACATGCAAGCTGCCCATGCCACACGCACTCATGCAACCCCATACCATCAGAGATGCAGGCTCCTGAACTGAGCGTTGATAACAACTTGGGTTGTCCTCTTTGGTCCGGATGACATGGCGTCCCAGATTTCCAAAAAGAACTTCGAATCGTGACTCGTCTGACGACAGAACAGACTTCCATTTTGCCACACTCCATTTTAAATGATCCCTGGCCCAGTGAAAACGCCTGAGCTTGTGGATCTTGCTTAGAAATGGCTTCTTCTTTGCACTGTAGAGTTTCAGCTGGCAACGGCGGATGGCACGGTGGGTTGTGTTCACTGACAATGGTTTCTGGAAGTATTCCTGAGCCCATTCTGTGATTTCCTTTACAGTAGCATTCCTGTTAGTGGTGCAGTGTCGTTTAAGGGCCCGGAGATCACGGGCATCCAGTATGGTTTTAAGGCCTTGACCCTTACGCACAGAGATTGTTCCAGATTCTCTGAATCTTCGGATGATGTTATGCACAGTTGATGATGATAGATGCAAAGTCTTTGCAATTTTTCGCTGGGTAACACCTTTCTGATATTGCTCCAACTATCTTTCTGCGCAACATTGTGGGAATTGGTGATTCTCTACCCATCTTGGCTTCTGAGAGACACTGCCACTCCGAGAAGCTCTTTTTATACCCAATCATGTTGCCAATTGACCTAATTAGTGTTAATTGGTCTTCCAGCTCTTCGTTATGCTCAAATTTACTTTTTACAGCCTCTTATTGCTACCTGTCCCAACTTTTTTGGGATTTGTTGACACCGTGAAAATTGGAATCAACGTATTTTTCCTTTAAAATGATACGTTCTACGTTCTATTACAAATAAAATATTGACATTTGCCATCTCCACATCATTGCATTCAGTTTTTATTCACAATTTGTTTAGTGTCCCAACTTTTTTGGAATCCGGTTTGTAGTACTATTCCTATCAGTTTAATCCCTGTTACGTCCCCTATCAGGGGACGGTGTATGGAATAGATTTTAGGAACCGGGAGATGGAAAAAGATGCTTGGTCGGTCCTCTTACTTGCAATTTGGGTTACTGGGCGTGCGCTGTGCAATGTACTGTGCTACCCTATATGAGTGGTATGTTAAGTAGTACTATTCCTATCAGTTTAATCCCTGTTACGTCCCCCATTCAGGGGCCGGTGTATGGAATAGATTTTAGGAACCGAGAGATAGAAAAAGATGCTTGGTTGGTCCTCTTACTTCCAATTTGGGGCATTGCGCGTGCGCAGTGCAATGTACTGTGCCACCCTATATGAGTGGTATGTTAAGTAGTACTATTCCTATCAGTTTAATCCCTGTTATGTCCCCTATCAGGGGCCGGTGTATGGAATAGATTTTAGGAACCGGGAGATAGAAAAAGATGCTTGGTTGGTCCTCTTACTTCCAATTTGGGGCACGGCGCGTGCGCCGTGCAATGTACTGTGCCACCCTATATGAGTGGTATGTTAAGTAGTACTATTCCTATCAGTTTAATCCCTGTTACGTCCCCTATCAGGGGCCGGTGTATGGAATAGATTTTAGGAAACAGGAGATGGAAAAAGATGGTTGGTCGGTCGGTCCTCTTACTTCCAATGCGGGGCACTGCGCGTGCGCCGTGCAATGTACTGTGGTACCCTATATGAGTGGTATGTTAAGTAGTACTATTCCTATCAGTTTAATCCCTGTTACGTCCCCTATCAGGGGCCGGTGTATGGAATAGATTTTAGGAACCGGGAGATGGAAAAAGATGCTTGGTTGGTTCTCTTACTTCCAATTTGGGGCACTGTGCGTGCGCCGTGCAATGTACTGTGCCACCCTATATGAGTAGTATGTTAAGTAGTACTATTCCTATCAGTTTAATCCCTGTTACGTCCCCTATCAGGGGCCGGTGTATGGAATAGATTTTAGGAACCGAGAGATGGAAAAAGATGCTTGGTCAGTCCTCTTACTTCCAATTTGGAGCACTGCGCGTGCGCCGTGCAATGTACTGTGCTACCCTATATGAGTGGTATGTTAAGTAGTACTATTCCTATCAGTTTAATCCCTGTTACGTCCCCTATCAGGCGACGGTGTATGGAATAGATTTTAGGAACCGGGAGATAGAAAAAGATGCTTGGTCGGTCCTCTTACTTCCAATTTGGGGCACTGCGCGTGTGCCGTGCAATGTACTGTGCTACCCTATATGAGTGGTATGTTAAGTAGTATTATTCCTATCAGCTTAATCCCTGTAACGTCCCCTATCAGGGGCCGGTGTATGGAATAGATTTTAGGAACCGGGAGATGGAAAAAGATGCTTGGTTGGTCCTCTTACTTCCAATTTGGGGCACTGCGCGTGCGCCGTTCAATGTACTGTGCCACCCTATATGAGTGGTATTTTAAGTAGTACTATTCCTATCAGTTTAATCCCTGTTACGTCCCCTATCAGGGGCCGGTGTATGGAATAGATTTTAGGAACCGGGAGATGGAAAAAAATGCTTGGTTGGTCCTCTTACTTCCAATTTGGGGCACTGCGCATGCGCCGTGCAATGTACTGTGCCTCCCTATATGAGTGGTGTGTTAAGTAGTACTATTCTTATCAGTTTAATCCCTGTTAAGTCCCCTATCAGGGGACGTGTATCGAATAGAGTTTAGACAACCTCAAAGAGTTGTCAATAGTTGACACACTCATGACATAAATTTTATTCCTCTATGCGTCAATCTTGGTGTAGTGATGCTCGTGCGCATGTTTGAGAGATTGCAGGCAATGGCGGTTTTTCAAAGCCTATGGTCGTGCTGAGGTAGTTCAGTGACAGTTAAGTGACCCAGAAAACAATGATTCTGCAGTGTGGGCCCATTGTTGGCCTAGTAGGCTTTAATGATCACCTTAGATGATCACAAAGAAAATTTATGTTTTTTCTATGCAAAATTATCCAGCCGATCGCTTTTGGTCTGTTCACAATGATGCAACGACCTTATCATCTGGGGTGTGCCAACATTGCCATTGTCAACACACTCATAGATACGCAAGCCCCTTCACCACAACAAGGTAACGATCACGAAGGGGAATTGACACATGTATGTGCCTTTTTTTTGTTTTGTTTTTGCAGCCACAGTGCAGCACCAGAGGCCAGAAAAATTTGGCATGTACACATGCCTGAAAAATTAGGCATTGTAGCAGCGGCCGGAAAAATTTATGTTTTCCAGGCAGAAAGTACACTAAAACATTGCGGCTTGAACCCTAGTTGGTGGCGGAGAAGTCACGCAAGTCATCCGGCATGCAGAGATTAAATACAGCAGCGTGTGGACCATTTTTAGCCCAAGGCATGTCATCAGGCCTTTTTTAGTCAAATGCATCCCCCACTGTCAGTCCCTTCGGGATCCATGCTTCATTCATCTTAATAAAGGTGAGGTAATCTAGACTTTTTTGACCTAGGCGACTTCTCTTCTCAGTGACAATACCTCCTGCTGTGCTGAAGGTCCTTTGTGACAGGACACTTGAAGCGGGGCAGGCCAGAAGTTCTATTGCAATTGGGATAGCTCAGGCCACAGGTCAAGCCTGCACACCCAGTAGTCAAGGGGTTCATCGCTCCTCGGAGTGTCGATATCTGCAGTTAAGGCGAGGTAGTCTGCTACCTGTCGGTCGTGTCGTTCTCTGAGGGTGGACCCCGAAAGGCTGTGGCGATGCGTAGGACTTAAAAAGCTCTGCATGTCCTCCATCAACAACACGTCTGTAAAGCGTCCTGTCCTTGCTGGCGTGGTCGTGGTAGGAGGAGGATTACTTTCACCTCTTCCCCTGTTAGATTCCCGTTGTGCTGTGACATCACCCTTATACGCTGTGTAAAGCATACTTTTTAACTTGTTTTGGAACTGCTGCATCCTTTCCGACTTCCGGTAATTCGGTAACATTTCAGCCACTTTCCGCTTATACCGGGGGTCTAGTAGCGTGGCCACCCAGTACAGGTCGTTCTCCTTCAGCCTTTTTATACGAGGGTCCCTCAACAGGCATGACAGCATGAAAGACCCCATTTGCACAAGGTTGGATGCCGAGCTACTCATGTCCCGTTCCTCGTCCTCACTGATGTCATTGAAGGTCTGTTCTTCCCCCCAGCCACATACAACACCATGGGTACCAGATAGGTGACAACGAGCACCCTGGGATGCCTACTGTAGTTGGTCTTCCTCCTCCTCAAAGCCACATTCCTCCTCTGACTCCTCTTCCTCAGACTCCTCTTCCAGCATTGCCGCAGGTCCAGCAAGCAATGCTTATAAGGCTGTTTCTGGTGGTGATGGTGACCACAACTCTTCCTCTTCCTCTTCACGCTCATCTACGACCTGATCCAGCACTCTTCGCAGGGCACGCTCCAGGAAGAAAACAAAATGGATGATGTCGCTGATGGTGCCTTTGGTGCGACTGACTAGGTTTGTCACCTCCTCAAAAGGACGTATGAGCCTACAGGCATTGCGCATGAGCGTCCAGTAACGTGGCAAAAAAATACCCAGCTCCGCAGAGGCTGTCCTAGCACCCCGGTCATACAAATACTCGTTGACGGCTTTTTCTTGTTGGAGCAAGAGGTCGAACATTAGGAGTGTTGAATTCCAACGTGTCGGGCTGTCGCAAATCAAGCGCCTCACTGGCATGTTGTTTCGCCGCTGAATATCTGAAAAGTGCGCCATGGCCGTGTAGGAACGCCTGAAATAGCCACACACCTTCCTGGCCTGCTTGAGGACGTCCTGTAAGCCTGTGTACTTATGCACAAAGCGCTGTACGATCAGATTCAACACATGCTCCATGCACGGCACATGTGTCAACTTGCCCAAATTCAATGCCGCCAACAAATTGCTTCCGTTGTCACACACCACTTTGCCGATCTCCAGTTGGTGCGGGGTCAGCCACTGATCCACCTGTGCGTTCAGGGCGGACAGGAGTGCTGGTCCGGTGTGACTCTCTGCTTTCAGGCAAGTCAACCCCAAGACGGCGTGACACTGTCGTATCCGGGATGTGGAATAGCCCCTGGGGAGCTGGGGGGGTGCAGTTGATGTGGAGCAAGACGCAGCAGCAGAAAAGGACTCAGCCGAGGAGGTTAGCGAAGAGGATGGAGTAGGAGGAGTAGAGGAGGTGGCAGCAGGCCTGCCTGCAAGTCGCGGTGGTGTCACCAACTCCTCTGCAGAGCCACGCATTCCATGCTTGGCAGCCATCAGCAGGTTTACCCAATGCGCAGTGTACGTGATATACCTGCCCTGACCGTGCTTTGCAGACCAGGTATCAGTGGTCAGATGGACCCGTGCCCCAACACTGTGTGCCAGACATGCCATGACTTCCTTTTCCACAATAGAGTACAGGTTGGGGATTGCCTTTTGTGAAAAAAAAATTTGGCCGGGTACCTTCCACTGCGGTGTCCCAATAGCTACAAAATTTTTGAAGGCCTCAGACTCCACCAGCTTGTATGGTAAAAGCTGGCGGGCTAAGAGTTCCGACAAGCCAGCTGTCAGATGCCGGGCAAGGGGGTGACTCTGTGACATTGGCTTCTTACGCTCAAACATTTCCTTGACAGACACCTGACTGTGGGCAGATGAGCAGGAACTGCTGAAGGTGAGAGGCGGAGTGGCGGGTGGTTGAGAGGGGGCAAGGAGGACAGCAGTGGTTGACGTGGCTGAAGATGCTGGACCAGGAGGAGGATGGTGGTTTTGAGTTTGTGTGCTGCTTGTACTCATCATGTGTTGATCCCATAGGCATTTGTGATGTGAGATCATGTGCCTTCACAAAGCAGTTGTACCTAGGTGGGTGTTGGACTTCCCACGACTCAGTTTCTTTTGGCACAGGTTGCAAATGGCATCGCTGTTATCAGAGACACAAAAAAAATTCCACACTGCTGAGCTTTGCAATGACGGCATTCTGGTGGTGGCAACAGCATGCGTTGATTGGCGTGCTGTCAGGCTGACCCCGGGTGCCGATACATGCTGTCTGACTGTGCCACTAGCTCCTTGCGACGACCTCCCCCTGCTTCCAACTCGTCTCCTCCTCCTCTCTGTCTCCCCATCTAAACTTTCCCCCTGTTCTTCTTCTCTTTGAGAGGGCACCCACGTGACATCCACGGACACATCGTCATCATCAACCGCTTCACTTGTATCTGACAACTCAGCAAAGGAAGCAGCAGCGGGTACAACATCATCATCATCACACCATACGTCCACGTGTGTAATGCTGCCTGACTGAGACATATCCCTGTTATCTACATCCTCTGGCAATAATGGTTGCGCATCACTCATTTCTTCCAACTGATGTGTAAATAACTCAGATCAAGTGACGGCTGTGGTGCTAGTGTTGGTGGTGGCGGTAGCCGGGCGAGCCGGGCGAGTGGTAACTTGAGAACAGAAGCGGAGTTGGAGGAGGATGGTGCGTCAAGGTTCCGAGCAGAAGCTGTAGAAGATTGGGTGTCCTGTGTTAGCCAGTCAACTATGTCCTCAGAACTTTTCGAGTTCAGGGTACGTGGCGTCTGAACACTGGGCATTATTCTAGGGCCAAAGGAAATCACAGCACCACGACCATGACGGCCCCTGCGGGGTGGCCTGCCTCTTCCTGTCATTTTTTTTTAGATTAGCGGTACTATGCGTGCAAGGTACTGTACCACCCGATATGAGTGGTGGGCAGTGGGCACAGTACACTCTGTGGGCCTGACACACACTGGCAGGCAACTGCAATTATATTACAGAGATTTTTTTTTTTTACTGTTTTAACTGCAAGCTACTGTGCTACCAGATATGAGTGGTGGGCACTGGCAGTGGGCACAGTACACTCTGTGGGCCTGACACACACTGGCAGGCAACTGCAATTATATTACAGAGATTATTTTTTTTTACTGGTTAAACTGCAAGCTACTGTGCTACCAGATATGAGTGGTGGGCACTGGCAGTGGGCACAGTACACTCTGTGGGCCTGACACACACTGGCAGGCAACTGCAATTATATTACAGAGATTATTTTTTTTTACTGGTTTAACTGCAAGCTACTGTGCTACCAGATATGAGTGGTGGGCACTGGCAGTGGGCACAGTACACTCTGTGGGTCTGACACACACTGGCAGGCAACTGCAATTATATTACAGAGAAAAAATAGTTTTACTGTTTAAAATGCAAGCTACTGTGCCACCAGATATGAGTGGTGGGCACTGGCAGTGGGCACAGTACACTCTGTGGGCCTGACACACACTAGCAGGCAACTGTAATTATATTACAGAGAAAAAATTGTTTTACTGTTTTAACTGCAAGCTACTGTGCCACCAGATATGAGTGGTGGGCACTGGCAGTGGGCATAGTACACTCTGTGGGCCTGACACACACTGGCAGGCAACTGCAATTATATTACAGAAGCAATTATATTACAGAGAAAAAATTGTTTTACTGTTTTAAATGCAAGCTACTGTGCCACCAGATATGAGTGGTGGGCACTGTCAGTGGGCACAGTACACTCTGTGGGCCTGACACACACTGGCAGGCAACTGCAATTATATTACAGAGAATTTTTTTTTTACTGTTTTAAATGCAAGCTACTGTGCCACCTGATATGAGTGGTGGGCACTGGCAGTGGGCACAGTACACTCTGTGGGCCTGACACACACTGGCAGGCAACTGCAATTATATTACAGAGATTTTTTTTTTTTACTGTTTTAACTGCAAGCTACTGTGCTACCAGATATGAGTGGTGGGCACTGGCAGTGGGCACAGTACACGCTGTGGGCCTGACACACACTGGCAGGCAACTGCAATTATATTACAGAGAAAAAAAAAAGCAGACTGATGTACCAGCCCTAAAAGGGGCTTTTTGGGGTGCTGTCAGGACGCTGTCCTTACAGCAGATCAAATGAGTCTTTGAGGACTGGAGTGGACACAGAACACTGGCCTAGCTAACGATTTCCCTATTAAATCAGCAGCAGCTGCACTGTCCCTGCTCTAACTAACACTGCAGCTTCAGAATGAATCTAAGATGGATGCTGTCCTTGCTTTTTGATAGGAGGTGGGAGGGTCTGGGAGGGAGGGTATGCTGATTGGCTAGAATGTGTCTGCTGACTGTGAGGTACAGGGTCAAAGTTTGCTCAATGATGACGTATAGGGGGCGGACCGAACATCGCATATGTTCGCCCGCTGCGGCGAACGCGAACAAGCGATGTTCGCCGTGAACTGTTTGCCGGCGAATAGTTCGGGACATCTCTACACACAGGTACCTTTCTGCTCAAAAATTTCCGTTAAAAATGTATGTCAAGAATGATTATTTGTTCTCATAGCCTGCACAATATTTACTTATTAAGGCAGAAACATGCTGTTCTTCTAACTGAAACAGAGGATAGAAAGTTGCAGTCCTAGTCATTTCTTTGGAATGCCGGTTACTTATTCACCTAACTCAATACACCTTCAGTATACACAGATCTTGCGTTCCCCTTATCCTCTCTGTTGTTGTGTATGAAACTCCTAAAGTCACAGTCATAACACGGTAATCCTCTTTGGGTATTTTATGAGAGGTCATACATTAGGAGGAAAGTAGTATACAATCTAATTCATAATTCATATTGCACCCGAGCCACATTTAAAAAAGGAATCAATGGTTAGGCCTCTTTCAAACATCAGTGATGACATCTGTGACAAGACGTGTTTCATCCGTGAAGATGTCTATGAAGGGTCCGTGTTTGGTGTGTGTCTGTTTTTTGCCCTTTATGTTCAATACTGCTAGGCTGAAAAATAGATTTCCAGTATTTCTACTACAAATGGTCAATGAAAACCCCCTAATAGAACACAGAAGTCATCCGTTTTTTTTCCAGTGGCTTTCTTGAACCAATCACATCACAGACCAAAGAACTGTGCTGTTTTTCTACTGACCCACAGTCAGTGGAAAACCAAGAATGTGTGATTAAACACATTCAAATCAATGGGTACGTGTGCTGTACATGGAGGACATGAGCAGCTCATGTCTGCAATTCACTGATATGTGAAAGAGGCCGAGGGAGGTAACAACACTTCGACAGTGGCCATTTATTTAATATGCTTTACCTTTTTAATAAATGGAATATGTCATCAGAACATCTGATTTAAATTAAGCTTCTCTTAAACATTTTTCATGTGACCGAAATAAAACATACATACCTTGCTACACACACTGTCTGTACAGAGATGAAGGAAATATACATCTCCAATATAGCTGCCCCCAGGGAAGGAAATATACATCTCCAATATAGTTGCCCCCAGGGAAGGCTTTAAAAATAAAAATATTTTATACTATTTCACTTGTTCTGAATAATTTTAATTAATGAACTAAAATACAAAAGACATACCGATAAGTGTCAGCTAAATCTGGTTTTATAGCTCAGTTCCATACAGCTGAGATACAATATCAGATAAAGCTCATGGACCGGTGTGACATTTCCTAACCCCTTTAATCGTAATGTCAAATACTGTACATACTGTATAAATTAATTAAAAAAAATTCCCTGAATTAGGATTGGAAATCAAGACTACAGTGGTTACATGTTGATCAAAAATGGATAATAGACGATTGGAAAAATATAGTTTTTTGTCCTGAATTCGGATTGGAAATCAAGACTACAGGGGTTACAGGTTGATCAAAAATGGATAATAGAAGATTGGAAAAATATTATCCAGTGCAGATAGCAGGGTGTAAAGTTGTTGAGAGTGTGTTCTTGACTCACATTAGGCCCCTTATTAACTGGCTGAGCATCAGTGACATAGGTATTGTTGAAGATTATAATATACTGAAATCTTACATTCTAGCCATAGGAATTTGTGCAATGCATGTTACATATCCATGTTTATTGAAATTCATTCTTTTTGGGTAGTGATTTGTACCTTTTATATTTTGATGTTGGAAGATTCGGCCATGAAATGCATTGCCTAAATACAGGATTCTTTTTGGATACATGTCTGCCTTCAAATCTATGCTGACAGACAGTGCCTGAAATATGGTTCTTTTTTTTTCTTTTTAATTTGAAATATATGCTAATGACTTGCTTGCTGACCTGATAAAGGGAGCTCCCAAAGTGCCTTGTCATATGGACCGCACTTTGAATTTATTTGGACTCTCTCAGTCTACCGAAGCATCTCAATCCAGTTTTTGCTTGTACTTCTCTGCTGAACTAAGCATATCCAATATCCTATAACGATTTATACTGTAGGGTCTATGGGGGAACACAGCACATTTATCTAACCATTGTTATATGCCTACAATAGTGTTGTGCCTATCTATTACATAAGCTGAGCAGCCTCTTGGCTGATTCTTTTCCCTATATTTGCTCAGACGTCACTACCCTATGGTACCCTATGTCTTTTATCGTCTCTTGCATGTTAATGACCTGTCATCCCTAAAATAATTTGCTAAAATGTTGCTAGATTTAACATATATGAGCTATCAGCATAACACTAAGCTGTGTAATTTGCAACCTTGTATCAACAGCATTAAGGCAACCTATATACCATGCTAAGCTATTACAAGATTTACCTATAACAGATGGAATATTTTTTTTACATCTTATTCATGTTAATGCACAATAACCCAATCACCAGGAATACGTGTATTGTAGACTTCAGACATTATCTTCTTCCCCTGCTTCTTCTTTTCACATGCTGTCTCCTAATTACCCTTCCAACATTACCTTACCCTGATATCTCTGTCATTTTCATGCTGCTGTGGGGAAATTAAATTACCCTTCTGCTCTTGTTAGAACCAATTAGAGCAGTTGAGTAATATTGTACATTGATAGTTGGAAAATAATGGATTCTAGTGCATACAACATGTATATTTCAAATCCAAAGATTGTTATTTCAAATGAATGTCTTGATGAATTCTGGATTATGTCACTGGCTACATTAGCTGTTAACCGGCAGAGACCAAGCACTGAACAAGACCTAGTGATCAAGTGCTAATTCTTAAAGAGGTTATTTCACAAATGTAAACAGTTTTTACTCACTTTCTTTTCTTTCTGTGGGCGGGCAGCAGCCTGAGCTCATCAGATAACTGTATCTGTCTTGATACATTGCAATTAGCTCTTTTTAACCCCTTCCTCCCCGGCATTGAAAATAGTCCCTCACCTGTGGCATCAGAGATAAATATGATATATAATGCTTCCGCAATTTCCTTCTCCACTGTCTAGACAGAGAAATAGCTATGTGTGTATATATATATATATATATATATATACAGTGGGATGCGAAAGTTGGGGCAACCTTGTTAATCGTCATGATTTTCCTGTATAAATCGTTGGTTGTTACGATAAAAAATGTCAGTTAAATATATCATATAGGACAGCGGTCCCCAACCGCCGGGCCGCGGCCCAGGACCGGGCCGTGGAAGATTGTTAGCCGGGCCGCGGCGATCAGGGCAGTCTTTAACTCTGTACTAATGAAGCGCTTCCATTATGGAAGCGCTTCATTAGTACAGAAGGACCAGGGAGCGGTGAAGGATCTGTACTCACCGCTTCCTGGTCCTCGGCTCGGCTATCGGCTGTGCAGGGCTGCGCACAGCGTGAGGTCGCTCTGTGACCTCACGCTGTGCGCCGCTATACACAGCCAGAGCTGACAGCAGAATGAAGAGGATCGCGATGGTGACCAGGAGCAGGAGAGGTAAGTGTTTTTTTATTTTATTTTATTTGATTTGCACTGATGGCTGACCTGGGGGACATGGGGCTGACATGGGGGGCTTATGGGCTGGCTGACATGGGGGGCTTATGGGCTGGCTGACATGGGGGGCTTATGGGCTGGCTGACATGGGGGGCTTATGGGCTGGCTGACATGGGGGGCTTATGGGCTGGCTGACATGGGGGGCTTATGAGCTGGCTGACATGGGGGGCTTATGGGCTGGCTGACATGGGGGGCTTATGGGCTGGCTGACATGGGGGGCTTATGGGCTGGCTGACATGGGGGGCTTATGGGCTGGCTGACATGGGGGGCTTATGAGCTGGCTGACATGGGGGGCTTATGGGCTGGCTGACATGGGGGGCTTATGGGCTGGCTGACATAGGGGGCTTATGGGCTGGCTGACATGGGGGGCTTATGGGCTGGCTGACATGAGGAGCTAATGGGGGGGGGGCTTATGGCTGACATGTGGGGCTAATGGGGGGCTTATGGCTGACATGAAGGGCTAATGGGGGGCTTATGGCTGACATGAGGGGCTAATGGGGGGCTTATGGCTGACATGAGGGGCTAATGGGGGGCTTATGGCTGACATTGGGGGGGTTTATGGCTGACATTGGGGGGGTGTATGGCTGACATTGGGGGCTGATAGATGGCTAAAGGTTTGGTGGTTGATCTGAGCCATTGGGGGTCTAATCTGAGGTCTGATTAACATTGGCGGTCTGATTGCTGGTCTGACCTGAGGTGTAATGAAAAATATTTTTTTATTATTGTTCTCCTCTAAAACCTAGGTGCATCTTATAGGGAGAAAAATACGGTACAGTGCAGCAGAGACCAGTGCAGCAGAGACCAGTGCAGCAGAGACCAGTGCAGCAGAGACCATAGTCAGTTTATATAGTCATTATATAGTGTTATATATTTTAATATGCACCTTTGTGTTTTGTTATGCGCGTGAATCAGTCGGTCCCGCCCACCCCCTAAGCCCCCCTGGGAACTCCGCCCCCTCCCCCCCCCCCAACCGGTCCCTGGGAAAATTGTCTTGCATGAAACCGGTCCTTGGTGCAAAAAAGGTTGGGGACCACTGATATAGGAGACACACACAGTGATATTTGAGAACTGAAATTAAGTTTATTGGATTTACAGAAAGTGTGCTATAATTGTTTAAATAAAATTAGGCAGGTGCATAAATTTGGGCTCTGTTGTCATTTTATTGATTCCAAAACCTTTAGAACTAATTATTGGAACTCAAATTGTCTTGGTAAGCTCAGTGACCCCTGACCTACATACACAGGTGAATCCAATTATGAGAAAGAGTATTTAAGGGGGTCAATTGTAAGTTTCCCTTCTCTTTTAATTTCCTCTGAAGAGTAGCAACATGTGGGTCTCAAAACAACTCTCAAATGACCTGAAGACAAAAATTGTTCACCATCATGGTTTAGGGGAAGGATACAGAAAGCTGTCTCAGAGATTTCAGCTTTCTGTTTCCACAGTTAGGAACATATTGAGGAAATGGAAGACCACAGGCTCAGTTCAAGTTAAGGCTCGAAGTGGCAGACCAAGAAAAATCTCGGATAGACAGAAGCGACGAATGGTGAGAACAGTCAGAGTCAACCCACAGACCAGCACCAAAGACCTACAACATCATCTTGCTGCAGATGGAGTCACTGTGCATTGTTCAACCATTCGGCGCACTTTACACAAGGAGATGCTGTATGCGAGAGTGATGCAGAGGAAGACTTTTCTCCGCCCACAGCACAAAAAGTGCCGCTTGAGGTGGGCTAAAGCACATTTGGACAAGCCAGCTTCATTTTGGAATAAGGTGCTGTGGACTGATGAAACGAAAATTGAGTTATTTGGCCATAACAAGGGACGTTATGCATGGAGGAAAAAGAACACAGCATTCCAAGAAAAACACCTGCTACCTACAGTAAAATATGGTGGTGGTTCCATCATGCTGTGGGGCTGTGCGGCCAGTGCAGGGACTGGGAATCTTGTCAAAGTTGAGGGACGCATGGATTCCACTCAGTATCAGCAGATTCTGGAGACCAATGTCCAGGAATCAGTGACAAAGCTGAAGCTGCGCCGGGGCTGGATCTTTCAACAAGACAACGACCCTAAACACTGCTCAAATTCCACTAAGGCATTTATGCAGAGGAACAAGTAAAACGTTCTGGAATGGTCATCTCAGTCCCCAGACCTGAATATAATTGAAAATCTGTGGTGTGACTTAAAGAGAGCTGTCCATGCTCAGAAGCCATCAAACCTGAATGAACTAAAGATGTTTTGTAAAGAGGAATGATCCAAAATACCTTCAACCAGAATCCAGACTCTGATTGGAACCTACAGGAAGTGTTTAGAGGCTGTAATTTCTGCAAAAGGAGGATCTACTAAATATTGATTTCATTTCTTTTTTGTGGTGCCCAAATTTATGCACCTGCCTAATTTTGTTTAAACAATTATAGCACACGTTCTGTAAATCCAATAAACTTCATTTCACTTCTCAAATATCACTGTGTGTGTCTCCTATATGATATAT
The DNA here is from genome assembly GCF_905171765.1 of Bufo bufo. Classification (NCBI taxonomy): domain Eukaryota; kingdom Metazoa; phylum Chordata; class Amphibia; order Anura; family Bufonidae; genus Bufo; species Bufo bufo. The sequence goes on from NC_053390.1 coordinate 420,910,093, forward strand.
TTAACTGACATTTTTTATCGTAACAACCAACGATTTATACAGGAAAATCATGACGATTAACAAGGTTGCCCAAACTTTCGCATCCCACTGTGTGTATATATATATATATATATATATATATATATATAAAATGAATGAATGAAGAAATAGGAATGAATGAATGAAGGGTGTCTGCAATTCATCTGCTTCTTTATGAGATCACTAAGCCAACACTCATAGAAGGGGAAGGGAGCAAAGAAGCTACTGAACATGTTACAGTTGCAAGAAAAAGTATGTGAACCCTTTGGAATGATATGGATTTCTGCACAAATTGGTCATAAAATGTAATCTGATCTTCATCTAAGTCACAACAATAGACAATCACAGTCTGCTTAAACTAATAACAAACACACCAAAAGTTAGCACCAAACACATGTATGTATGAACATGATAGAATCTTTATTTAAATATACATTACTTGTGACATGTATAAAAATATACTTTATAAAAACAGCAGCAAGGAAGGGGGAAACCTTCAGTGAGGCAAAAACAACCCTAGAGGAGGCTAAGGGGGTCAACACACAGGGTAATATAGATTACAGAAAAAGGCCACACATAAGCAAGCCAATAAAGCAATAGAAGCCATCAGACATGGGAATCTGAAAGTAAGGCATAAACAGACCTATGTGTAGAAAAGCTAGAACTACCCAAGAGTGCGTGTGGAACCCTCAGCCGCCTCCTCCAGACGTCGTTTCGCCAGTGACAACTGGCTTCTTCCGGGGACTATATATCTCTTATAACCTGGTGATCAAATCTAGTGGGTATTAAACTAATAACACACAAATAATTAAATGTTACTATGTTTTTATTGAACATTCACAGTGCAGGTGGAAAAGTATGTGAACCCGTAGACTAATGACATCTTCAAGAGCTAATTGGAGTGAGGTGTCAGCCAACTGGAGTCCAATCAATGAGATGAGATTGGAGGTGTTGGTTACAGCTGCCCTGCCCTATAAAAAACACACACCAGTTCTGGGTTTGCTTTTCACAAAAAGCATTGCCTGATGTGAATGATGCCTCGCACAAAAGAGGTCTCAGAAGACCTATGATTAAGAATTGTTGACTTGCATAAAGCTGGAAAGGGTTATAAAAGTATCTCCAAAAGCCTTGCTGTTCATCAGTCCACGGTAAGACAAATTGTCCATAAATGGAGAAAGTTCAGCACTGCTGCTACTCTCCCTAGAAGTGGCCGCCCTGTAAAGATGACTGCAAGAGTACAGCGCAGACTGCTCAATGAGGTGAAGAAGAATCCTAGAGTGTCAGCTAAAGACTTACAAAAGTCTCTGGCATATGCTAACATCCCTGTTAGCGAATCTACAATACGTAAAACACTAAACAAGAATGGATTTCATGGTAGGATACCACAGAGGAAGCCACTGCTGTCCAAAAAAACCATTGCTGCACGTTTGCAGTTTGCACAAGAGCACCTGGATGTTCCACTGCAGTACTGGCAAAATATTCTGTGGACAGATGAAACCAAAGTTGAGTTGTTTGGAAGAAACACACAACACTATGTGTGGAAAAAAAGAGGCACAGCACATCAACATCAAAACCTCCTCCCAACTGTGAAGTATGGTGGTGGGGGCATCATGGTTTGGGGCTGCTTTGCTGCATCAGGGCCTGGACGAATTGCTATCATCGAAGGAAAAATGAATTCCCAAGTTTATCAAGACATTTTGCAGGAGAACATAAGGCCATCTGTCCACCAGCTGAAGCTCAACAGAAGATGGGTGTTGCAACAGGACAACAACCCGAAGCATAGAAGTAAATCAACAACAAAATGGCTTAAACAGAAGAAAATACGCCTTCTGGAGTGGCCCAGTCAGAGTCCTGACCTCAACCCAATTGAGATGCTGTGGCATGACCTCAAGAAAGCGATTCACACCAGACATCCCAAGAATATTGCTGAAATGAAACAGTTCTGTAAAGAGGAATGCTCAAGAATTACTCCTGACCGTTGTGCACGTCTGATCAACAACTACAGGAAATGTTTGGTTGAAGTTATTGCTGCCAAAGGAGGTTCAACCAGTTATTAAATCCAAGGGTTCACATACACTTTCCACCTGCACTGTGAATGTTTACATGGTGTGTTCAATAAAAACATGGTAACATTTAATTCTTTGTGTGTTATTAGTTTAAGCAGACTGTGATTGTCTATTGTTGTGACTTAGAAGAAGATCAGATCACATTTTATGACCAATTTGTGCAGAAATCCATATCATTCCAAAGGGTTCACATACTTTTTCTTGCAACTGTAGTCCACCTCTAAATGCAGAAGGTGGACAAGAAGGATAAACAGCAGGGGACGCTTCCAAAGAGGAAAATGTATATAAAAAATTAATAACATTTGTATTGCATGTATATTGCAGTGACACTTTATTTGAAATGCTCTACTACTGCTTCGTAGTACTTTTCATTGGATAATCTATTTAATACACATAAGGGTCATTATAAATAGCAGAGACAAGTGCCCATTGGAGTATATGACTGTATAGATTAATGCAATGTTAATATACTATTTTAACCTTTATTATAATCATGATGTGTCATGCCCCACTCTGACGATGTGGGGAGGTCGGCCAGAATAGCAGCACGAGTTTAGTGTTTTGTTTTGGAGCCGTGCTGGATCCGCCTCTCATCAGGTGCACTGGGTGGGGTCATTAGTTTAAATAGCACTCCATCCCAGTGCTCTGAGCGGATTATAGGAATCACTTTGGTCTTGGAAGCTAGGAAGGAAGGTTGGCTGTTCCAGCTCAGAAAGATAAGTGTGATTTTAAGTTTGGTTGTTTTGTGTCATCTCTCCCATCCAGGTTCTGTGCGAGCAGGCTGCTCCTATTTCCCCTCTCCACCATCTCAGGGAATTTAGGGTGTTTCAGCCTAGGCACGGGGACACATCATACCTACCACCAAGGTCTGCATGTGGGCTGAGCAGTGCAGGGAGAGAGGTCAGGGATTAGCTAGGAGGTGACCCTTCCCCTGCCTCTCGCCTAGAGCCTGGTTGGTGGTTATCTGTTAGTCTGAGTGCACGTCCGCCGTGACATTATAATCCGCCCAAAACTTTGACTGTCATTGCTCAGCGGTTTGGTGATGGCGTCAATTGAAGCATTAGTTGACCGCATGCAGGGGCTATCCCTAGAGGTTGCAGAGCTACGTGGTTCGGTCGCACAGTGTCAGAATGCTCTGGCATCAGGAGGAGGTCAAGTTTGTGTGGAGCCTAAAGTGGCTCTTCCTGATCGATTTGCAGGGGGTACGGATGACTTTATCCGTTTTAGAGAGTCCTGCAAATTGTACTTTCGGCTGCGTCCATCGTCGTCAGGTGATGAGAGTCAGAGGATAGGTATAATTATTTCTCTGCTTAAAGGGGACGCGCAATCCTGGGCCTTTTCTCTGCCACCTGGTTCTCGGGTGCTCCGGTCGGTGGAGGAATTTTTTAAGGCTCTGGGTTTAATCTACGATAACCCAGATCGGGTCTCGATGGCAGAGTCGAGATTACGTAATTTGTTTCAGGGGGAACATACTGCAGAGGCTTACTGTGTTGAGTTTGGGAGATGGGCTTCTGAATCAGAGTGGAATGATCCCGCGTTACGTAGTCAGTTTTGTCAGGGGTTATCTGAAAGATTGAAGGATGCCCTTGCTTTTCATGAATACCCAGACTCTTTGGAGAATGCCATATCTTTAGCAGTACGGCTAGATAGACGTCTCAGAGAGAGGTATAGGGCTCCCCCTGCGCAAGGTATCCCTTCTGTGAGTGGTTTCGCCTCTACTGCCTCCCCGGGTGATGTTACAGGTAACGCGGGGGTAGTGGAGGAACCCATGCAATTGGGTCAAGTTTCTTGCCATTCTGATAGTAGAGACTTTAGGAAATTGCACAAACTATGTTACTATTGTGGAAAGAGTGGTCATTTTGTTTTTGCTTGTCCTTATGTTAAACCACAGGTGGTAGAGAAAAAAAAAAAAAAAACTTCCCTTACACTTGGTAGCATGAATGGTGTGGTGGAGCAGGCAGGTATGCAAGCTCCCTGCAGTTCCCGTTTTCTCCTTCCAGCTATGGTGGCGCTGGAGTCAAGAAATGTTTTTGTTGAGGTGTTCCTTGATTGTGGTGCTGGGGTAAACCTAATTGACTTTCTTTTCCTTCAAAATCTAGGACTAAGTACTTGCACTTTAGAAAACGAGATTCGTGTTTTTGCAATTGATTCTTCCCCTCTTTCTCAAAGGAGCCTTACTCACATTGTTCATGGTATTCACTTAAGGGTGGGTGATTCACATGTTGAGATTATTTTTTGTTTTGTCTTGAAGGATTTGCCAGCTCCTATAGTTTTGGGGTTGCCATGGTTGACTAAACATAACCCAATTATAGACTGGCAAGCGAGACAAATCATCGGTTGGAGTGAGTTTTGTTAGGATAATTGTTTTGGCACATCTGTCTCTGGTGTGTCCATTACGGCTTTACCTCAGTATCTCTCAGATTTTGCAGATGTCTTTTCAGAGGGTGGGGCTCAGGAATTGCCCCCTCATCGTGACTATGATTGTCCAGTTAATCTCATCCCAGGGTCTAAGTTGCCAAAGTCTCGGCTTTACAACCTTTCTCAGCCCGAAAGAGAGGTCATGCGGAAGTATATTGCCAAGAGTTTGGCAAAAGGTCATATTAGACCATCTAAGTCTCCAGTGGCAGTAGGTTTGTTCTTTGTGAAGAAAAAGGATGGATCACTGAGACCGTGTTTGGATTTCCGGGAATTGAACCGTATTACAGTCCGGGATCCATATCCCCTGCCTTTGATCTCTGATCTTTTTGATCAGATTGTTGGAGCCAAGGTGTTCTCCAAGTTGGATTTGAGAGGGGCCTACAATCTGATCAGAATCAAGGAGGGGGATGAGTGGAAAACGGCCTTCAATACGCACGAGGGTCATTTTGAGAACCTGGTTATGCCTTTTGGGTTGACGAACGCGCCAGCAGTATTTCAGCGATTTGTCAATGACATTTTTCATCATTTGGTGGGGAGGTTCGTAGTAGTTTATCTGGATGACATTTTAATTTATTCTCCTGATCTGAAGACCCATCAGGATCATGTGAGACAGGTTTTGACGATCCTTCGGGAGAATAAATTATATGCTAAATTGGAGAAATGTTTGTTTGCGCTGCAAGAGCTTCCGTTCTTGGGATACCTGCTTTCTGATTCTGGTTTTCGTATGGACCCCGAGAAGGTCCGGGTGGTTCTGGAATGGGACCGACCAGAGAATCAGAAAGCCTTGATGCGGTTCTTGGGGTTTACGAATTATTATAGAAAATTTATTTCGAACTATTCTACCATAGTAAAACCTCTCACTGATATGACCAAGAAGGGCGCCGACGTCTCTGTCTGGTCAGACGAGGCATTGCAGGCCTTTTCGGCTATTAAGGAGCGTTTTGCGTCTGCTCCCATTCTGGTGCAGCCGGATGTGTGTCAGCCATTTGTAGTGGAGGTTGATGCATCAGAGGTGGGGGTTGGAGCGGTACTGTCACATGGTTCATCCCCTGGCAAGTGGGTCCCATGTGCCTTTTTCTCCAAGAAGCTCTCGGTCGCCGAGAGGAATTATGAAGTTCGAAATAGAGAGTTGTTGGCTATCAAGTTGGCCTTTGAGGAATGGCATCACTGGTTCGAGGGGGCGTCTCACCCCGTTACGGTATATACAGACCATAAGAATTTGGCTTACGTGCAATCTGCCAAGCTTCTGAACCCTAGGCAGGCCAGGTGGTCGCTGTTTTTTACCAGGTTCAATTTTGTGGTTACCTTTCGCCCAGGGGTCAAGAACGTCAAGGCAGATGCCTTGTCTCGCAGCTTTCCCGGGGGAGGTGATTCAGAGGATCCTGCGCCGATTTTAGCGGATGGGGTGGTGGTCTCCGCTCTGTACCCTGAATTGGAGATGGAGGTGTTGGGAGCCCAGGAGGGGGCTCCTGGTTCTTGTCCCCAGGGAGGTTGTTTGTTCCTGAGGGCCTGCGATACAAGGTGTTCAAGGAACATCACGATACTGTCCTTGCTGGACATCCTGGTGGTAAGTCCACCTGTGATCTGGTGTCCCGGAGGTTCTGGTGGCCATGGTTACGTAAGTGCATTGAGAATTACGTGACAGCATGAGAAACCTGCGCTCGGTCAAAGGTTGCTCATACTCGACCGGCTGGTTCACTTCTTCTATTGTCTATTCCGTCTCGTCCTTGGACGCATTTGTCGATGGACTTTATTACGGATCTGCCGAGTTCCTCCGGGAGAACAGTGATTTTGGTGGTAGTTGACCGTTTCAGTAAAATGGCTCACTTTATATCACTAACTAGTCTGCCTAACGCTAAGACTCTTGCGCAGATTTTTGTGGATAATATTGTGAAATTGCATGGTATTCCTTCGGATGTGGTCTCTGATAGGGGCACACAGTTTGTCTCCAGGTTTTGGAGGGCGTTCTGCTCTCAGCTTGGCATTCAACTTTCATTCTCCTCGGCTTTTCATCCGCAGTCGAATGGTCAGACGGAGCGTACTAATCAAAACCTGGAGACCTACTTGAGGTGCTTTGCGGCTGAGAATCAGGAGGACTGGTCCTCATTCTTGTCCTTAGCAGAATTTGCGTTGAATAATAGTAGGCAGGAGTCCACGGGTAAGTCGCCATTTTTTGGCGCATACGGTTTCCATCCTCAGTTTGACACCTTTTCTGGGACTGGTTCCTCTGGGATGCCATAGGAGGAGAGATTCTCTTCTGCCTTATCCTCCATCTGGCGGAGGATTCAAGGGAATTTGGAGAAGATGGGTGAGAGGTATAAACGAATGGCTGACAAGAGACGTGTGACTGGTCCGGACCCGTGTGTGGGTGATCTGGTGTGGTTGTCAACTAAAAATATCAAATTGAGAGTGCCATCTTGGAAATTGGGTCCAAGATTTATTGGTCCGTATAAAATTTCTGCGGTGATCAATCCTGTAGCGTTTCGGCTGGATCTTCCGCAGACTTGGAGGATCCATGATGTGTTCCACAGGTTGTTACTAAAAAAATACGTGAAACCGGTGGAACCATCACCATTGCCTCCTCCTCCTCTTCTAGTCGAGGGAAACTTGGAGTTCGAGATCTCCAGGATTCTCGACTCTAGAATTCTTCGGTGTTCCCTTCAGTACCTGGTGCACTGGAGGGGATACGGCCCTGAGGAGAGGACGTGGGTTCCAGTGCTGGATGTCAACGCCAGCCGACTGGTAAGGGCTTTTCATAGGTCCCATCCAGATAAGGTTGGTCCAAGGTGTCCGGAGGTCACCCGTAGAAGGGGGGGTACTGTCATGCCCCGCCCTGATGATGTGCTGAGGTTGGCCAGAATAGCAGCACGAGTTTAGTGTTTTGTTTTGGAGCCGTGCTGGATCCGCCTCTCATCAGGTGCACTAGGTGGGGTCATTAGTTTAAATAGCACTCCATCCCAGTGCTCTGAGCGGATTATAGGAATCACTTTGGTCTTGGAAGCTAGGAAGGAAGGTTGGCTGTTCCAGCTCAGAAAGATAAGTGTGATTTTAAGTTTGGTTGTTTTGTGTCATCTCTCCCATCCAGGTTCTGTGCGAGCAGGCTGCTCCTATTTCCCCTCTCCACCATCTCAGGGAATTTAGGGTGTTTCAGCCCAGGCATGGGGACACATCATACCTACCACCAAGGTCTGCATGTGGGCTGAGCAGTGCAGGGAGAGAGGTCAGGGATTAGCTAGGAGGTGACCCTTCCCCTGCCTCTCGCCTAGAGCCTGGTTGGTGGTTATCTGTTAGTCTGAGTGCACGTCCGACGTGTAATGATGTTGCTGTTTTTATTTTATAACAGTGCAAGTTATGTTCATTATCTTAGCTAGGATTGATATTTTGTTTAGTGCTACATATTTTTACCTCTTGGCTGTCTACGCTAGCTAAAGACATGTAGGTCCAGCCTAGTACCTCAAACCTAGACCAGGTTTGTGAGAAAAAGGGGTGGTATAGTTGAAATTGTGCTGTCCAGTTCTCAGTAGAGATCGCAGCTGTCGAACCCAATACCAAATACACTTTAGACAGTCTATAACAGGTTACTGTGTGAGAATCCATATTTGTAACACATATTTAACATTTTAGTTGATTATTTGAATTGGATGGGACAATTTGATAATTCCCAAGCAAAGAAAAGTCTTATAATCAAGACAATTTGAGTCTTATAGTTTTATTATAGTAGGTAGTTACTAAATCATATATGTTGCAGAATTTTTTGAAAAAAGTACTTCACACTGATGACAGTAGCATGGCAATTCTGGTTTTCTGCATTTCACCTGTCAGTTTTACTGTGTAGACTAGGACAGGGTATACAGAGGGCAAAGGATTTAATTTTAACAGCTAAAGGCCTGGAAATTGCAGAATATTAACATATAGGCTATGTGTGGCTCTGTATTCATCATTTTTGTCACTTCACTATTCTCGGAGAAAGATGTTGTACTTTACTTCATCATTTACCTGAGACGTAATAATCTATGACAGTTCTCTGTGAGTTGAAGGGGTTTCCCAGGGCTTAGATATTGATTACTTATCCTCAGGATAATAGTAGTGGGTTGTAGTGGCGCTGCGACGTGTCCTTGGCTCCTAGATACCCACCCTTCCTTCTCTATCAAATTCCAAGAATTTTATCATATTCCAAGAATCCTATAAATCTCCAACTTTCAAGATTCCTCAAATCCATTATAAATGTTGGGGAGTATTTATAGTTTTATATCCGGATTTTAATCTAAATAATCTGTTTAGTAATATTTTATCATTAAAATGTGATTTTATAAGTGTTAGCAATTAGATATTAAGTTTATATTTCATACATCAGTATATCACACCAATGGGGACATCTGGGCAAAAAAACGCATGTGTCCCCAAAAAAACGCATGGAAACTGCAAGTAGAAAAATAAATAAATAAATAAAATAAAAAATAAAAAATGTCAATGCTGTATAGAATTATCCCCTGATTATGTGGGAGGATTTCCTGACCAATTGGGAACAGCATGAACAGCAGGTGTTTGAGAGTTGGGAAGTAATTAAGGAATGGATAAAAATGGAGGCCAGGCAGGCAGACACTTGACCACTGAGGAAGGGAGAGCGAATCTACCCGAAACGCGTATGGTGAAACAAGTGATGTACCTGTATTGAAAAGCCTCTGATAAAACTGTATGGCCATACAGAGAAAGAAAACATTTTTTACAGTATAGGAACAACTACTTTTATCGTCGAAAAGCGGTACCGAAGGAAATTGCGGAACAGAGTGTCAACTCCCGCGATCTTTGGAACTCCCGCAGAATTTGAACCAGCTTGCTGGAAGGATCGATCAAATAAGCCGGCAGACATTTAAAGCTCCACTCAAGCAACAGGGAGACAGCAGACACCAGACGGTAAGCCAAATACCGATTTAAAGTTTACCTCGACTTTAAAAGGAAATACCATAAGAGACTTTTTATTCCATTATCAGGATTCCTGTGGACATTTTATGAATACACTACGTTCCCAGGGGAAATACACCTACAATATTTAAAGTGACTCTCATTTTCCCAATCTGAGATAGATTCAGAGAGGAATTACCTCCCCCTTCACAATAACAGCATATATAAGACCTGGACAATACTTGAAGTTTTTGGTGTGTGATTTATATCAGTGAATTTATCGACTATAGACTAGTATTGAACATTTTATTATCATATATTTTAGCATTCAATACAATATCGACTATACTATTATATCTATTATAGTTTTTGTGATTGTAGTTTTTGTATGTCATTGCTATAATACACTGTTTTTATTATTTTTATTACTTGAATTTTATGGGGATTTAATAATAAATATTTTCTGCATATGTCAATTTGGTTGCCAAGTGTATGAGTGCTCGCCCATTTTTCCATTGTTACATTTATCCTCAGGATAAGTTGTCAATGTCAGATTGGTGCAGGACCGACAAATTGTAGCAGGAACCCCAACCATCATCTGTTTCAGACAGCCGTTAGCACCAAAAACTATATCGTGGCTGGAGGCAGAGGCAGAAGATACTGCCCACTGTATAGTGGCTGCGCCAGGGTACTGAAGCTCAGCTCATATTCGTAACAACAAAGTATATAGTGATTTGGAGATGAGCTGCTGTCCAGTTTTATTATAGTAGGTAGTTACTAAATCATATATGTTGCTGAATTTTTTGAAAAAAGTACTTCACACTGACGACAGTAGCATGGCAATTCTGGTTTTCTGCATTTCACCTGTCAGTTTCACTGTGTAGACTAGGACAGAGGCAGAAGATACTGCCCACTGTATAGTGGCTGCGCCAGGGTACTGAAGCTCAGCCCATATTCGTAACAACAAAGTATATAGTGATTTGGAGATGAGCTGCTGTCCACCAGTACCAGAAACTACACATTGGACAGAGACTTCCATGCACTGTACAATTTCTAGCACCAACTACTGCCTCATGGTGGGGGTGCTGGGTGTGAGATCTGCACTAATCTGATACTGATGACCTATGCTCAGGATAGGTCATCAATATCTACAGTAGCATGCAAAAGTTTGGGCACTCCTGGTCAAAATTACTGTTACTGTGAATAGTTAATCATTTGAAGATTAAATGATCTCCAAAAGGCATAAAGTTAAAGATCAAGTACACTTTTCAACATTTTAAGCAATATTAGTGTATTATTATGGTTACGGTATGTGCAATTCTAGAGTGAAAAAAGGAAAGGAGTACCTTGAAAAAGTATGTGAACCAAGGTAGATTTACATAAGTAACATAGTAACATAGTACATAAGGCCGAAAAAAGACATTTGTCCATCCAGTTCGGCCTGTTATCCTGCAAGTTGATCCAGAGGAAGGCAAAAAAAACCCTGTGAGGTAAAAGCCAATTTTCCTCACTTTAGGGGAATAAAAAATTCCTTCCCGACTCCAATCAGGGAATCAGAATAACTCCCTGGATCAACGACCCCTCTCTAGTAGCTATAGCCTGTAATATTATTAAGCTCCAGAAATACATCCAGGCCCCTCTTGAATTCCTTTATTGTACTCACCATCACCACCTCCACAAGGAAGGGAGTGCCATAGTCTCACTGCTCTTACCGTAAAGAATCCTTTTCTATGTTTGTGTACAAACCTTCTTTCCTCCAGACGCAGAGGATGTCCCCTCGTCACAGTCACAGTCCTGGGGATAAATAGATGATGGGATAGATCTCTGTACTGACCCCTGATATATTTACACATAGTAATTAGATCTCCCCTCAGTCGTCTTTTTTCTAACGTGAATAACCCTAATTTTGATAATCTTTCAGGGTACTGTAGTTGCCCCATTCCAGTTATTACTTTAGTTGCCCTCCTCTGGACCCTCTCCAGCTCTGCTATGTCTGCTTTGTTCACTGGAGCCCGGAACTGTACACAGTACTCCATGTGTGGTCTGACTAATGATTTGTAAAGTAGTAGGAATATGTTCTCATCACGGGCATCTATGCCCCTTTTGATGCAACCCATTATCTTATTGGCCTTGGCAGCAGCTGCCTGACACTGTTTTTTGCAGCTTAGTTTGCTGTTTATTAAAATTCCTAGATCCTTTTCCATGTCAGTGTTAATGAGTGTTTTACCATTTAGTATGTACGGGTGACTTGCATTATTCCTTCCCATGTGCATAACTTTACATTTGTCAGTGTTAAACCTCATCTGCCACTTACCTGCCCAAGCCTCCAATCTATCCAGATCCCTCTGTAGTAGTATACTGTCCTCTTCAGTGTTAATTACTTTACACAGTTTAGTGTCATCTGCGAAAATTGATATTTTACTATGCAAGCCTTCTACAAGATCATTAATAAATATATTGAAGAGAATAGGGCCCAATACTGACCCCTGAGGTACTCCACTAGTGACAGTGACCCAATCTGAGTATGTACCGTTAATAACCACCCTCTGTTTTCTATCATTGAGCCAGTTACTTACCCACTTACAGATATTTTCTCCCAGTCCAAGCATTCTCATTTTATATACTAACCTTTTATGTGGTACAGTGTCAAATTCTTTGGAGAAGTCCAGATTTGAGCAATGAAATAACTTTGACAGAGGTTCCAGACCTTAAATAGCCGGATAGGGACAAAAATGTCGTAATCCTGCACGGTTACCTTTCCCTGTGCTGGCAGCATTCTCAGGGAATGCAAGTGTCCGTGCGAATGCACGGGATTATGGCAGTTCTGGGCAGTGACTTCGGGGGCTGGAAGGACGCCATTTTTGGATGTGAGGCAGTGCTGGGCTCCAGGAGAAGTGGTGTGGCTGGGCTCCAACGGCCATAGGGATAGCCCCTTGGCTCCTTAGGAAGGTAATTAGCATGTGAATAAAATAATTTTTTTTTATTTGAACTAAATCATTGATGACAGTTAGGGTACTTTCACACTATTGTTTTTCTGATCAGTTTTATCCTAATGCATTTTGAATAGAGAGCAATCCGTTCAGTATGTATCAGGATGTCTTCAGTTCAGTCATTGCATTTTCTCCGTCCAAAATTCCGGACACTTGCCGGAATGCCAGATCCGGCATTATTTTACATTGAAATGAATTAATGTCGTATCCTGCCCTAAGTGTTCCGGAAAAACTGATCCGGTCTTGCGGTCTGCGCATGTGCAGACCTTTAAAAATGTGAAAAAGATAAATACCGGATCCGTTTTTCTGGATGACAACCGGACAGACGGATCCGGTATTGCAATACATTTGTGAGACGGATCTGCATCCGGATCCGTCTGCAAATGGTATCCTTTTGCATACAGATTGCTGGAGCTGCCTGCTGGAATTCAGTGACGCTAGTGTGAAAGTACCATATTTTCCAGCGTATAAGACGACTTTCTAACACTAGAAATTCTTTTCAAGAGTCGGGGGTCGTCTTATACGCCGGGTATACTCAGATCCAATGGTATAATCTAACCCCCAGGCGTTCCCATGGTGACGGGGACGCTTGCCTGGGGGTTAGAATATACCATCGGATCTGAGTTTTCACGATCTCAGTGAGATCGTGAAAACTCAAATCCGATGGTATATTCTAACCCCCAGGCCTTCCCATGGTGACGGGGACACTTGCCTGGGGGTTAGAATATACAGGGCCACGCCACTCACAGGAGAACATTTATAAACTGTAATCAGTAACTTTAACTTTAATCATCTCTCATCTCTTTACTAGGATACCTTACTCTCAGCTCCGGTAACAGCAGGCAGTGCGGGCGGCGCTCATTCACTGATGTCACGTGCCTGCTCCTCCCACTAGGCGGCGCAGGCGCGTGACATCAGTGAGTGAGCGCCGCCCACACTGCCTGCTGTTACCGGAGCTGAGAGTAAGGTATCCTAGTTAAGAGAAGGGCGATGATTAAAGTTAAAGTTACGGATTACAGTTTATAAATGTACTCCTGTGAGCGTTAGGGAGGGGGATCTGTGGATGGCACTGTTTAGGGGGGGATCTGTGGATGGCACTGTTTAGGGGAGGGGGATCTGTGGATAGCACTGTTTAGGGGGATCTGTGGATGGCACTGTTTAGGGGGATCTGTGGATGGCACTGTTTAGGGGAGGGGGATCTGTGGATGGCACTGTTTAGGGAGGGGGATCTGTGGATGGCACTGTTTAGGGGGGATCTGTGGATGGCACTGTTATGGGGTGGGGAATCTGTGGATGACACTGTCATGGGGTGGATCTGTGGATGACACATATAGCATAAGATGCTATATAGTGTCATCCATAGATCCCCCCCATAGCAGTGTCATCCACTGATCCCCCTCCCTATAGCAGTGTCATCCACAGATCCCCCTCCCCATAACAATAACATCCACAGATCCCCCTCCCCATAACAGTGCCATTCACAGATCCCCCTCCTCATAACAGTGCCATCCACAGATCCCAGTCAGTTTCCTGGACTAGAGAAGATCGTCTTGAAGACAGGGAAAGCTGGGCATTCAGGGGTAGTCTTATACGGCGAGTATAGCCCAAAACTTAAATGGAAAAGTTGGGAGTCGTCTTATACACCCGGTCGTCTTATATGCCAGAAAATATGGTACCCTAATACAAGTATATTTAAAACATGCTTAAGTAGACTTAACTGCAAATATGAACTCCTCTAGAGGCATAATCCTAATGACAGAATTCCTTTAAGTCCTACACATTGCAGTTTACATAAAGCATGCACTCCCTGCTGCACTGTGTATGTGGACAATACATGAACAAGTGAGAGCCTTTAATATGGCCTCTCCTTTGTATGTTTTTAAAAATGCTACATTTAAAATATTATTTTATAACGACTTCCAATATATTTAATAAAATAAAAGTAAATACATAAGATGTTTCATTTAAAAAAAAAAAGTTGTATGTACGATTAGAAATGTTTCATGTAGTTTCAATACTATTACACAAATAATAAGTAGAAATAGTGTAACATACAATTCTGCCCTAAATATTTATTTTCAGAATGAAAAAGGCTATTGCCTAGATTGTAAACGCAATCCCTTAAGAATTCTAATCCACTACTATACTTGCTACATTTTGGTCATTCAATTAAAATTCCCAATAAAACCAAAAAGCTTAAAAAAGAATCAGATGAATCCCATTACTTTAATTACTGTACTTTTCTGTTACATGGGTTCAGTGCATTCTTATAATCAAGTCAATTGCAGTTAACACAGACTTACAGAGCAATTACCTGTATCAGAAGTTAATGAATCCTGGCAAATATATAAAAGGTATATATCAATAAAATGAAGAGGTGTGTGCAGAGCTCTTTTGTGGTGTAATCTGTGATGCATTCAGCAGTTTAAAGTATAACCTAATTGTATATTTTTTACAGTACTTTTCTGTTCAGTAGAATACAAAGAATACTAAACATAAAGTTTACATCCTGAAAATTCAAGCAATCATGAACAAGAGTCTAAGCAGCATATAGTCACCAGTGAATATCCTTACTAAAATAGCTGATTTGCTTTGCCTTTACTTTGTTAATCATGACAAAAATTATTTGCTGAAATAAAATCTCAGAACCCTATATCCAGGGATCTCTGTATTTCTTATCTGAGTGTAGTCGCTCTATACAGTTGCAAGGAAAAAATAGGCAAACCCTTTGGCATTATCTGTTTCTTTTACCATACAGGAAGAAAAAGTACCACTGAATAGTGTTGAGCAAAAATATTTGCATTGCAAATTTTTATCGTGAATATCGGCACTTCGAGAATTCACAAATATTTAGAATATAGCGCTATATATTCGGAATCTCGAATATTATATATATATATATATTTTTTTTTAAACAGTACACATGATCCCTCCCTGCTTCCAGCTTGTGGGCCAATGAGAAGGCTGCAATATCTTTGTCAGAGCTTAGCAACATCCCTAGCAACCAATAGGAAAGTTGCCTACCCCTTACTATATAAGAACCTCCCCAGCAGCCATTTTGTGCTGTTTCATGCAATTCTGAGAGAGAGGAGTGTGATTTCTGTGATTTTCTGAATTGCTGTGTCATATTACATTTGATACCTCATATCATATATATAATCCAGATAGTTAGTGGTAGATAGTGTAGGTTATTTAGTGAATAGTGTAGCTGATAGGTTCCAGTGTAGGGTGTTAGGTACATTAGTTAGTTAGCTCAGTCATATATATATATAATCCAGATAAATAGTCACTAAAGCGTCTATACACAGAATAAACCTGTATATAAAAAGTCCCAAAGTCGCAATATCACTTGGAGCGCAGCAGGTCTATAGTGAAGTAGGTTCCAATTCACACTCAGTCCTCAATCCAAAAAAAGACCGCACAGCTCAAAATTCCACCATAGGGATGTTGGTAATTAGGGTACGTTGATAGTGTCTTTAAGGTGCAATCGATCACTGGATTTCAAGTTTTAGGTTCCCTTCACATTTAGTTTTTCATCTCCTGAGTGTTATACAAGAGAAATGAACATAGTGAGGTACCGCAACTCTTCAATAGACAAATATTTTTTTTATTATACTCACATAGATAAAAACAGATCCATGCATATAAAAATATAAAATGTTGCTGATATATCGCCTGCCCGACCCGGGTTTCGCTCTCGCTTGCTTTGTCAGGGGCTGCTCTAAATTCAATTGTCTTAACCACCCTTTTATATTCAGGTGGGCGTTAATTAAATAGGCCATTTGAACACTCCTAAAAGTAAAGCTCCAAAGCTCTCAAATAAATAAAATCGGCAACAGAAACATAGCATCCAGTCGGTCTGCCCAGTCAGCATATATTCCAATAAAATGACATTTCACAGGTAAAACATATTTCGCCTATCTAACAGCTTTCATATGGGCAATACAGACAAATGAAAAACCGCATTCCTCTTATCTAGCGGTATTCACATACAGAAGCGCATATTCTTCCCAACCATATTGATATAACGCAACTTTTTTCCAAAGTTCCTATCACCCCTTCAGACAGGTCTTAATATCAAAATCTATATTTAACCCATCAGGTTGCAGTGTAACCAAACGATAGATCCATTCTACTTCTTTTCTGTTGATTTTTATAGTCGGATCCTCCCCTCTCCATTTAATCTGTACCTTCTCTAGACCCACAAACTTTAGACCCTGTGGGTTTTTATTGTGTGCTTTCTTGAAATGAGCCGAGGCACTATGGCTAAAAATATATGGTGAGGGTTCCTTCATATTTGAAAGACACGGGAGATACGATTAAACATTTAGAAAATTTTGGGTCTTGTAATGGCTATATTCTTATGGCAACTGTCGATGTGACATCGCTATATACAGTAATCCCAATAGAAAAGGGGACTGCTGCAGTGGATTGTGTGCTGAAAAAAGATGTTGAAATGTCAATGGAGCAAAGAAAGTTTTTAATGCAGTGTTTAGAGTTCTGCCTAATGCATAACTATTTTTGGTTTGACTGCAATTTTTATTTACAATGCACCGGGACGGTGATGGGGGCGAAATTCTCCCCCAGTTTCGCCAACTTGTATATAGATACATGGGAGGAGCTATTTATTGTCCCTAAAATACAGAAAAACAAAGCAGAAGATGGTCTGTTGTCGTGGAAAAGATATATAGACGACTGTCTGCTGATATGGAGAGGTAATGCACATGATTTGGAGAATTTTTTGTTGTATATAAATGACAATATGTGGAACCTTTTGTTTTACCAGTAATGTAAGCGCAACTTTTGTTAATTTTTTTGTACCTCACCATCTTCATAGAAGGGGGTTGTTTCAAGACCACAACCTATTTTAAGCCCACAGACATTAATACATACAGTACAGACCAAAAGTTTGGACACACCTTCTCATTCAAAGAGTTTTCTTTATTTTCATGACTATGAAGGCATCAAAACTATGAATTAACACATGTGGAATTATATACATAACAAACAAGTGTGAAACAACTGAAAATATGTCATATTCTAGGTTCTTCAAAATAGCCACCTTTTGCTTTGATTACTGCTTTGCACACTATTGGCATTCTCTTGATGAGCTTCAAGAGGTAGTCCCCTGAAATGGTCTTCCAACAGTCTTGAAGGAGTTCCCAGAGATGCTTAGCACTTGTTGGCCCTTTTGCCTTCACTCTGCGGTCCAGCTCACCCCAAACCATCTCGATTGGGTTCAGGTCCGGTGACTGTGGAGGCCAGGTCATCTAGCGCGGCACCACATCACTCTCCTTCATGGTCAAATAGCCCTTACTTTCAAAGTTTTCCCAATTTTTCGGCTGACTGACTGACCTTCATTTCTTAAAGTAATGATGGCCACTCGTTTTTCTTTACTTATCTGCTTTTTTCTTGCCATAATACAAATTCTAACAGTCTATTCAGTAGGACTATCAGCTGTGTATCCACCTGACTTCTCCTCAACGCAACTGATGGTCCCAACCCCATTTATAAGGCAAGAAATCCCACTTATTAAACCTGACAGGGCACACCTGTGAAGTGAAAACCATTTCAGGGGACTACCTCTTGAAGCTCATCAAGAGAATGCCAAGAGTGTGCAAAGCAGTAATCAAAGCAAAAGGTGGCTACTTTAAAGAACCTAGAATATGACATATTTTCAGTTGTTTCACACTTGGTTATGTATATAATTACACATGTGTTAATTCATAGTTTTGATGCCTTCAGTGTGAATCTACAATTTTCATAGTCATGAAAATAAAGAAAACTCTTTGAATGAGAAGGTGTGTCCAAACTTTTGGTCTGTACTGTATATCAAGACTACAAGCTGCCATTATAAACCATGGCTGAAAAATATTCCCAAAAGCAAATTCAAAAGAATCCACTGTAATTGCACAGAAATAAATGACTATTATAGACAAAGTGCATTGATTGAAAAAAGATTTTTGGAAAAAGGTTATAAGGAAAGTCTTTTGAGGGAATGTAAAGATAAGGTTGCAAATGAGAGCAGACAAAAAAATTAATGAACAGGGGGGTGACAAACAGACCTCCAATGAAAATAACCAGAAAATGAGACTGGCATTTATTACTCATTTTAGTAATAGTGCAGGTTTGATAGAAAATGCAGTAAGAAAAAACTGGGCCTGTTTTGAAGAATGATCCGGTTCTTGGAGGGTTAATCCCAGATAAGCCAATTGTAGTGTATAAAAAGGCACCAAATATTAAGGACAAATTGGTCCATAGTTGTCTGCTTATACATCAACAGAAAAGCAAAAAACATCAATTTACATGGTGCAGCTTCTGTGCGACATGCAAAATTCAACCTTCACAGTGCAAGGCATACTAACCTGTGAATGTATGGGGGTCATTTACATGCTGGAGTGCCCATGTGGCCTCCAGTATGTTGGATGGACGTTTAGGAAACTAAAAACCCATTTACAAGAGCACATAAGAAATATTAAAAAAGGAATTGATACCCATAGTGCCTCGGCTCATTTCAAGAAAGCACACAATAAAAACCCACAGGGTCTAAAGTTTGTGGGTCTAGAGAAGGTACAGATGAAATAGAGAGGGGAGGATCCGAGTATAAAAATCAACAGAAAAGAAGTAGAATGGATCTATCGTTTGGGTACACTGCAACTTGATGGGATAAATATAGAATTTGATATTAAGACCAGTCTGAAGGGGTGATAGGAACTTTGGAAAAAAGTTGCGGTTATATCAATATGGTTGGGAAGAATGTGCGCTTCTGTATTTGAATACTGCTAGAAAAGAGGAATGCGGTTTTTCATTTGTCTGTATTGCCCATATGAAAGCTGTTAGGCGAAATATGTTTAACCTGTGAAATGTCATTTTATTGGAATATATGCTGACTGGGCATTCTATGTATGGATGCTATGTTTCTGTTGCCGATTTTATTTAGTTGAGAGCTTTGGAGCTTTAGTTTAGTTTGAGTGTTCAAATGGCCTATTTAATTAACGCCCACCTGAATATAAAAGGGTGGATAAGACAATTGAATTTAGAGCAGCCCCTGACGAAGCAAAGCCTCTTTTGTCTGTGAAAAAAATAAAAATAAAAAAAAAAAAAAGTCTTTCGCTGTGTTTTAGTGTTACTGTTTTAGGGTTTCATGTGCTAGGGAGAGATTATTGTCAGCATCTTTTGTCTGTGGAAAAAAACAAAACAAAAAAAATGTATTTTGCTATGTTTTAGTGTTACTGTTTTAGGGTTTTGTCTGCTAGGGAGGGATTATTGTCAGCGTCTTTTGTCTGTGAAAAAAAAAAAAAGGGCTTTTCCTGTCTGCTTTTGTGTCATACTTTTAGGGTTTAGTGTCCAATTTTTTTCATTTTTGCCCCATTGTCCCCAACCCAATAAAGTTAGCCCAAACTCCCACATTATTTTATTTCTATATTTTTTTTCTGGTGTTTAAAAACATTGTGGTCAAATCTCGAGTTACATAGAACTGCCAGTAAACTTACCCCACAAAACGAATGCAGCTCTGCTTCATCTTTGTGGGCTTGACATAAAAAAATCAGATTCTGTAGGTTCAAGAAAAATGTACAGTAATCCGGTCCTATACAATGCAGATGTCTTGAGGGGGAGAAGATTTCAGGGCTTCCAGGGAGAGATAGGGTAGATAGATAGATTATAGCATGATGGACCACATGTATATATCTATCCACCCCATCTCTCCCTAGAAGCCCTGCATTCTTCTACCCCTCCAGACATCTGTATTGTATAGGACCGGATTACTGTACATTTTTCCTGAACCTAAAGGATATGAATTTCTATGTCAAGTCCACAAAGGTGAAGCACAGCTGCATTAGTTTTTTGGGGTAAGTTTACCTGCAGTTCTATGTAACTCGAGAACACATGGTGCCTTCAAAACAGACTACAAACTCCGCTATGCTGGATGACAGTGTAGGTGCTCCCCATTGCCTGTCAGCCTCTTCCTATGGCCCTGGCTGTGTGACACTGTGTAGCCAAGCCTCACAGCTAAAGGCTTATTCAGCAGCCTGACCTATGATCGATGACCCAGACTGCGCACTGGAGGCAGCCATCGAGGACACCAGCAGCCGGGGACAGTGACTGAGTCATCACCGAGGGTAGGGGAACTGATCCCGGCGGCAGAGCCAGGGACACTTTGAGACCCAGGCCGAGGCAAGCTGGCTTCTCACTGGCTTCTGTGTTCAGACGGGCAGAGGATGGCTGGGTTCTGCGGATGGCCGGAGCCAAGCGTATGTGCAGCACTGATCATGTATGGGTCGTGCTATCGGCGGTAACCATGCCTCTTCACAGAAAAAAGGAGGATGAGAGAGCCGCTGCTAAACCTGGCCAGTCCTGCTGCCCTCTGGCTTGGGGGAATTAGCACACGGCGCGGCAGGCTGCATTACCGTAGTGTTCTTCTCCAGACTCAATGTGCCCGATATGAAAACTGAGAGCAGACCGGTGTGGGCAGCGTGTGGACCTAATGTTGTACTAATTTATTGTGGGCTTTACAAACTTAAAATACATTTAAAAAACAATTTTGTCAAAGGAAAATATAGCATTTTGTATGCACGAGAGCACATTGCTACTCTAGACAAATAACCTGCTGCTGTCAGAGGTGTCTAAGTTTATTTTTGGTGTTGCCCCGGTCTGGTTGGGGCCCATTCCTGGGAACACATTCCTGCTGCAAACAAAGAACTTGCTACTGTCAGAGGTGTTGATGTTTATTTTTGGTGTTGCCCCGGTCTGGTGGGGGCCCATCCCTGGGAACACATTCCTGCTGCAAACAAAGAACCTGCTGCTGTCTGTTCCTGCTGAGTTAGGCCGAGCTATGTGTAGGCCTTAGATTCAACCATTACCATGTACCTGCTGCTGCTGCTGTCTGTCATCATCATGCTGAGATATGTGTAGACCTTATATTACACTGATACTATTTCCCTGCTGCTGTCTGTTCTGTTCCTGCTGAGTTAGGCCCAGCTATGTGTATACCTTATACTACAGCGTTACCATTTCCCTGCTGCTGTTCTGTTCCTGCCGTGTTAGGCCCAGCTATGTGTATGCCTTATACTACAGCATTACTATTTACCAGCTGCTGCTGTCTGTCCTGATATTGCTGAGGACAACCACTTTCGCCCTTGGACTTTATCAACTATCGAGTATTAGAATTCTCTTAAACTGGTGTGCATGCTTCATTTTTGCGCATGTGCTCTGTTAATCATATATTGTCAATATTTATATATATATATATATATTTTTTTTTTTTTTTTTTTCGTTTGAATAAAATACAATCATGCTGTGTTACTCTTCATTCACCCAAAAACTTTTTTTTCTTTATTTTATATGTTATAATTTTGCTTTACTTGGGTTTTGGGCGGCTCTGGTGTGGTTCTTACTAAAACTAGGTGGGGACCGCATGTGGGCTTTCCTTGTCAAAAGGTCTTTTGCAGTTAACATTGTACAGGACTGATAGAGGAACCTAATTACATTTTATTATTTTATTATTTTCTTGTTTGTTTTAATCAGGATTTAGGTCGAACATGGTGTTGTCTGTCGTCTTGAACAGGATGCCTGACTTCCATGTTGACCTCTCCACATGGTTGGCTGTGACTGTCGTTATGCTCATCCGTGTGGTAATCCGGTTTTGGTAATGGAGCGTTATTGCCACATGTATATATCTATATTTACATTTACATTTTATGTGACTTCTTGACAACTATGTAATGATTATTTGAACATGCAATTTTTATATAATCATAGCTTTTCACTTTGCAATATAAACTGTCGTATATATAATAATCTTGAAGCCATGTCACCATTTTGGGAGTTATTCTTCTCATTTCCATGATTGCTATCATGTGACCGCATAGACAGGATGCATTTGTGGCTTAGCTTGCGTTCAATTTCAGGTGCGAACATGTGATCTGTTATCATGTGAACGCCCTGTCTATGGACACTCGCAGCCTGTGTGTGTTCCTCCTTCGATGCGATCATGTGATTGCATCACATGTTTATTTATGTAATGCGGAAGCAATGCGCCGACATGCGCAGTTAACCAAGCGGGACGCTATATCGGATACATGCTGGTTAGTTCTTGTCCCCCTCCATTATGTTTTTAATCGGTATACCTGATATTGTAATGACACAATTGGTTTTGGACATAATTTTTTTTAAATGTCATTTTGAAGAATTAAGCACATATTAGGAATTCACATAGTTTAATTGTAGTTATTAATCTCATCACAGTATGGATACTTGTATATTTTGTCAATTTTATTTTAACAGGATTTTAGACACAATACTAATCAAATAAATTAATTGTAATTCAATTATTAATAGTTTTCATTAAATAATCACCTGAGTTTATATTTGTATTTGTAATTTGCACCATTCACTTTTGTCACTGCTAGAGAAAGGTCCCATTGTGTGGACCGAAACGTCGCTTTGGGGTAAATAAACACACATTTTCTGGAGTCTGTGCCGTGGCATGTATATATATATATATATATACACTCACCTGAAGAATTATTAGGAACACCATACTAATATGGTGTTGGACCCCCTTTTGCCTTCAGAACTGCCTTAATTCTACGTGGCATTGATTCAACAAGGTGCTGATAGCATTCTTTAAAAAAGTTGGCCCATATTGATAGGATAGCATCTTGCAGTTGATGGAGATTTGAGGGATGCACATCCAGGGCACGAAGCTCCCGTTCCACCACATCCCAAAGATGCTCTATTGGGTTGAGATCTGGTGACTGTGGGGGCCATTTTAGTACAGTGAACTCATTGTCATGTTCAAGAAACCAATTTGAAATGATTCGAGCTTTGTGACATGGGGCATTATCCTGCTGGAAGTAGCCATCAGAGGATGGATACATGTTCTCATTCTGTTTACGCCAAATTCGGACTCTACCATTTGAATGTCTCAACAGAAATCGAGACTCATCAGACCAGGCAACATTTTTCCAGTCTTCAATAGTCCAATTTTGGTGAGCTTGTGCAAATTGTAGCCTCTTTTTCCTATTTGTAGTGGAGTTGAGTGGTACCCGGTGGGGTCTTCTGCTGTTGTAGCCCATCCGCCTCAAGGTTGTGCGCGTTGTGGCTTCACAAATGCTTTGCTGCATACCTCGGTTGTAACGAGTGGTTATTTCCGTCAACGTTGCTCTTCTATCAGCTTGAATCAGTCGGCCCATTCTCCTCTGACCTCTAGCATCCACAAGGCATTTTTGCCCACAGGACTGCCGCATACTGGATGTTTTTCCCTTTTCACACCATTCTTTGTAAACCCTAGAAATGGTTGTGCGTGAAAATCCCAGTAACTGAGCAGATTGTGAAATACTCAGACCGGCCCGTCTGGCACCAACAACCATGCCACGCTCAAAATTGCTTAAATCACCTTTCTTTCCCATTCTGACATTCAGTCTGGAGTTCAGGAGATTGTCTTGACCAGGCCCACACCCCTAAAGGCATTGAAGCAACTGCCATGTGATTGGTTGACTAGATAATTGCATTAATGAGAAATAGAACTGGTGTTCCTAATAATTCTTTAGGTGAGTGTATATATATATTTAAAAAAAAATTAATTACTTGTGGGCTTTACAATCTAAAAACTCATTTGAAATAAAAATTGTCAAAGGAATATATTGCAATTTGTATGCATGGGAACACATTCCTGCTGCAGACAAAGAACCTGCTGCTGTCAGAGGTGTATAAGTTTATTTTTGGTGTTGCCCCGGTCTAGCAGGGGCCAATTCCTGTGAACATATTCCTGCTACAAACAAAGAACCAGCTCCTGTCTGTTTTTATAGGCTTTATAGGCTTTATACTACCCTGTTACCATTTACATGCTGCTGCTGTCTGTCCTGATGATTTTGGCCAAGATATGTGTAGGCCTTATGCTACCCCATTACCATTTTTATGCTGCTGCTGTCTGTTCTGATGAGTTTGGCCCAGCTATGTGTAGGCCTTATACTACCCCGTTACTATTTACATGCTGCTGCTGTCTGTCCTGATAAATTTGGCCAAGCTACACTCACCTAAAGAATTATTAGGAACACCTGTTCTATTTCTCATTAATGCAATTATCTAGTCAACCAATCACATGGCAGTTGCTTCAATGCATTTAGGGGGGTGCTCCTGGTCAAGACAATCTCCTGAACTCCAAACTGAATGTCAGAATGGGAAAGAAAAGTGATTTAAGCAATTTTGAGCGTGGCATGGTTGTTGGTGCCAGATGGGCCGGTCTGAGTATTTCACAATCTGCTCAGTTACTGGGATTTTCACGCACAACCATTTCTAGGGTTTACAAAGAATGGTGTGAAAAGGGAAAAACATCCAGTATGCGGCAGTCCTGTGGTCAAAAATGCCTTGTGGATGCTAGAGGTCAGAGGAGAATGGGCCGACTGATTCAAGCTGATAGAAGAGCAACGTTGACTGAAATAACCACTCGTTACAACCAAGGTATGCAGCAAAGCATTTGTGAAGCCACAACGCGCACAACCTTGAGGCGGATGGGCTACAACAGCAGAAGACCCCACCGGGTACCACTCAACTCCACTACAAATAGGAAAAAGAGGCTACAATTTGCACAAGCTCACCAAAATTGGACTGTTAAAGACTGGAAAAATGTTGCCTGGTCTGATGAGTCTCGATTTCTGTTGAGACATTCAAATGGTAGAGTCCGAATTTGGTGTAAACAGAATGAGAACATGTATCCATCCTCTGGCCGAGGTATGTGTAGGCCTTATACTTATACAAACGATCTGGCTTGCAATGAGGTTTCAAAGGTGAAAGAAGCTTTTCACACACTTGGAAAGGATATACGGGAGGTTGCATCAACTGTTTCATTCTCTGCAGTTTTGCCTGTGCATAACCTTCAGCATGACAGGAAGATGCGCATTAAGAAATTCAATGTATGACTTGGTGAATGGTGTCTGAACCAAGGGTTTGGCTTTGTGTCTCATGTTAGCTCTTGTTGGAATGGAAAAGAACTGTACAAGAAAGATGGTTTGCATCTTTCTCTCAAAGGAACGAATGTCCTCGGTGAACAGTTCCAGGTATTTTCTAAGAAGCATTTAAACTAGGAAAGGGGGGCAAAAGAGTGATAATCCAGCAGTCCAACTGCCTCCCGGAACAATGCCAGAAGAGGCCAGTAGCACAAAGGTTAAGAAATGACAAGCTCAGAGTCTTGTCTACAAATGCTCGCAGTCTAGGGAATAAGATCAATGAACTTGAGGCTATAATGGCATCTGAGAATATAGATGTAGTGGCTGTTACTGAGACGTGGTTCAAGGGGAGTAATGACTGGTATATATCAATACCAGGGTTCTCTCTATACAGGAAAGACAGAGAAGGCAAGAAGGGGGAGGGGTGGCCCTGTATGTGAAAGATAACATAAAATCAAATTTGATACAAGTTAGCGAGAACAATTATGAGTCAGTTTGGGTTACCGTGCAGCTTGATAATCATAAGGTAACTCGTGTAGGTGTGAAAAATAGACCACCTAGCCAAGTCAAAGAATTAGATGATCTACTAGTTGAGGAAATAGCTAAAAGGACATTGAAGGGGGAAGTTATCATTATGGGAGACTTCAATCTTCCAGATGTAAACTGGAAAACCAAAATAGCTAGTTCTGCCAGTACAGATATTCTAAATTCCCTACTGGGATTATCTCTACAGCAAGTAGTGGAGGAGCCAACCCGGAAGGAGGCTATTTTAGATTTAGTATTCACAAATGGGAATTTGGTATCTGATATTACTGTAGGGGAAAGCTTGGGATCTAGTGATCACCAGTCAGTGTGGTTTACTATAAGTACAGTGACTGAGTCACATCACACAAAAACAAAAGTTTTAGATTTTCGAAAAACAGACTTTTCTAAAATTAGATTAGTGGTATACAAGTCCCTATCAGACTGGAACAGTTTCATTGGAGACCAGGAGAAATGGGACTAGTTAAAAGTGGCACTATTGAAGGCAACAGAAAATTGCATTAGGCTTGTCAGTAAAAGCAAAAAAAGGAAGAGACCACTGTGGTACTCAGCAGAAGTGGCCAAAATCATTAAAAACCAAAAGATAGCATTTAGGAATTATAAAAATTTTTTTTTATAAGATTAGGCAGAGAGAGGTCAAACAAGTTATAAGAGCTTCCAAAGCACAGGCAGAAGAGAAATTAGCTCAGTCAGGGAAAAAAGACGAGAAGGCATTCTTCAGATACATAAATGAAAAAAGGAAACTAAAACAAGGAATTACCAAATTAAAAACAAAAGAAGGAAGGTATATGGAAGAAGATAAAGAACTAGCTAACTGCCTCAATGAATATTTCTGTTCAGTTTTTACAAAGGAAAATGAAGGAGAAGGACCTCAGTTAGGAAAGAAGACTAATGAATCTTTTGATGCATGTGTCTTTACAGAGGAAGAGGTTCTAAGTCAGCTGTCTAAAATTAATACAAATAAGTCACAGGGGCCTGATGGGATACACCCAAAGCTATTAAAAGAGCTCAGCGGTGAACTAGCAAAACCATTAACAGACTTATTTAACCAATCACTGGCAACAGGAGTCGTCCCAGAAGATTGGAAATTAGCAAATGTTGTGCCCATTCACAAGAAAGGTAGTAGGGAGGAATCAGGCAACTATAGGCCAGCAAGCCTGACATCAATAGTGGGGAAATTAATGGAAACCATACTTAACCACCTCCGGACCGCTGTACGCACAGACGCGTCCTGGAGGTGGTTGATTCATTCCGCCTGGACGCATATACGCGTCCTCTCGCGAGACGCGAGATTTCCTGTGAACGCGCGCACACAGGCGCGCGCGCTCACAGGAACGGAAGGTAAGAGAGTTGATCTCCAGCCTGCCAGCGGCGATCGTTCGCTGGCAGGCTGGAGATGTGTTTTTTTTAACCCCTAACAGGTATATTAGACGCTGTTTTGATAACAGCGTCTAATATACCTGCTACCTGGTCCTCTGGTGGTCCCCTTTGTTTGGATCGACCACCAGAGGACACAGGTAGCTCAGTAAAGTAGCACCAAGCACCACTACACTACACTACACCCCCCCCCCGTCACTTATTAACCCCTTATTAGCCCCTGATCACCCCCCCTGTCATTGATTTCCCCCCTGTCATTGATCACCCCCCTGTCATTGATCACCCCCCTGTAAAGCTCCATTCAGACGTCCGCATGATTTTTACGGATCCACTGATAGATGGATCGGATCCGCAAAACGCATCCGGACGTCTGAATGAAGCCTTACAGGGGCGTGATCAATGACTGTGGTGATCACCCCATATAGACTCCCTGATCACCCCCCTGTCATTGATTACCCCCCTGTCATTGATCAAACCCCTGTAAAGCTCCATTCAGACGTCCGCATGATTTTTACGGATCCACTGATAGATGGATCGGATCCGCAAAACGCATCCGGACGTCTGAATGAAGCCTTACAGGGGCGTGATCAATGACTGTGGTGATCACCCCATATAGACTCCCTGATCACCCCCCTGTAAAGCTCCATTCAGATGTCCGCATGATTTTTACGGATGCACTGATAGATGGATCGGATCCGCAAAACGCATCCGGACGTCTGAATGAAGCCTTACAGGGGCATGATCAATGACTGTGGTGATCACCCCATATAGACTCCCTGATCACCCCCCTGTAAAGCTCCATTCAGATGTCCGCATGATTTTTACGGATGCACTGATAGATGGATCGGATCCGCAAAACGCATCCGGACGTCTGAATGAAGCCTTACAGGGGCATGATCAATGACTGTGGTTATCACCCCATATAGACTCCCTGATCACCCCCCTGTCATTGATTACACCCCTGTCATTGATTACCCCCCTGTAAAGCTCCATTCAGATGTCTGCATGATTTTTACGGATGCACTGATAGATGGATCGGATCCGCAAAACGCATCCGGACGTCTGAATGAAGCATTACAGAGGCGTGATCAATGACTGTGGTGATCACCCCATATAGACTCCCTGATCACCCCCCTGTCATTGATTACCCCCCCCTGTCATTGATTACCCCCCTGTAAAGCTCCATTCAGACGTCCGCATGATTTTTACGGATCCACTGATAGATGGATCGGATCCGCAAAACGCATACGGACGTCTGAATGAAGCCTTACAGGGGCGTGATCAATGACTGTGGTCATCACCCCATATAGACTCCCTGATCACCCCCCTGTCATTGATTACCCCCCCTGTCATTGATCACCCCCCTGTAAAGCTCCATTCAGATGTCTGCATGATTTTTACGGATGCACTGATAGATGAATCGGATCCGCAAAACGCATCCGGACGTCTGAATGAAGCCTTACAGGGGCGTGATCAATGACTGTGGTGATCACCCCATATAGACTCCCTGATCACCCCCCTGTCATTGATTACCCCCCCTGTCATTGATTACCCCCCTGTAAAGCTCCATTCAGACGTCCGCATGATTTTTACGGATCCACTGATAGATGGATCGGATCCGCAAACTGCATCCGGACGTCTGAATGAAGCCTTACAGGGGCATGATCAATGACTGTGGTGATCACCCCATATATACTCCCTGATCACCCCCCTGTCATTGATTACCCCCCTGTAAAGCTCCATTCAGACGTCCGCATGATTTTTACGGATGCACTGATAGATGGATCGGATCCGCAAAACGCATCCGGACGTCTGAATGAAGCCTTACACGGGCGTGATCAATGACTGTGGTGATCACCCCATATAGACTCTCTGATCACCCCCCTGTCATTGATCACCCCCCCTGTCATTGATCACCCCCCCTGTCATTGATCACCCCTCTGTAAGGCTCCAGACATTTTTTTGGCCCAAGTTAGCGGAATTATATATTTTTTTTTCTTACAAAGTCTCATATTCCACTAACTTGTGTCAAAAAATAAAATCTCACATGAACTCACCATACCCCTCACGGAATCCAAATGCGTAAAATTTTTTAGACATTTATATTCCAGACGACTTCTCACGCTTTAGGGCCCCTAGAATGCCAGGGCAGTATAAATACCCCACATGTGACCCCATTTCGGAAAGAAGACACCCCCAGGTATTCCGTGAGGGGCATATTGAGTCCATGAAAGATTGAAATTTTTGTCCCAAGTTAGCGTAACGGGAGACTTTGTGAGAAAAAAATAAAAAATATCAATTTCCGCTAACTTGTGCCAAAAAAAAAAAATTTCGATGAACTCGCCATGCCCCTCATTGAATACCTTGGGGTGTCTTCTTTCCAAAATGGGGTCACATGTGGGGTATTTATACTGCCCTGGCATTCTAGGGGCCCCAAAGCGTGAGAAGAAGTCTAGTATCCAAATGTCTAAAAATGCCCTCCTAAAAGGAATTTGGGCACCTTTGCGCATCTAGGCTGCAAAAAAGTGTCACACATCTGGTATCGCCGTACTCAGGAGAAGTTGGGGAATGTGTTTTGGGGTGTCATTTTACATATACCCATGCTGGGTGAGAGAAATATCTTGGTCAAATGCCAACTTTGTATAAAAAAAATGGGAAAAGTTGTCTTTTGTCAAGATATTTCTCTCACCCAGCATGGGTATATGTAAAATGACACCCCAAAACACATTCCCCAACTTCTCCTGAATACGGCGATACCACATGTGTGACACTTTTTTGCAGCCTAGGTGGGCAAAGGGGCCCATATTCCAAAGAGTACCTTTAGGATTTCACAGGTCATTTACCTACTTACCACACATTAGGGCACCTGGAAAATGCCAGGGCAGTATAACTACCCCACAAGTGACCCCATTTTGGAAAGAAGACACCCCAAGGTATTCCGTGAGGGGCATGGCGAGTTCCTAGAATTTTTTATTTTTTGTCACAAGTTAGTGGAAAATGCTGAATTTTTTTTTTTTTTTTTTTCATACAAAGTCTCATATTCCACTAACTTGTGACAAAAAATAAAAACTTCCATGAACTCACTATGCCCATCAGCGAATACCTTGGGGTCTCTTCTTTCCAAAATGGGGTCACTTGTGGGGTAGTTATACTGCCCTGGCATTCTAGGGGCCCAAATGTGTGGTAAGGAGTTTGAAATCAAATTCTGTAAAAAATGACCTGTGAAATCCAAAAGGTGCTCTTTGGAATATGGGCCCCTTTGCCCACCTAGGCTGCAAAAAAGTGTCACACATCTGGTATCTCCGTACTCAGGAGAAGTTGGGGAATGTGTTTTGGGGTGTCATTTTACATATACCCATGCTGGGTGAGAGAAATATCTTGGCAAAAGACAACTTTTCCCATTTTTTTATACAAAGTTGGCATTTGACCAAGATATTTATCTCACGGATTGAAAGATGAAAAACAGCATGGGTTTACTTCAGGGAGATCATGTCAAACTAATCTTATTGATTTTTTTGATTGGGTGACTAAAATAATAGATGGAGGAGGTGCAGTAGACATCGCTTATCTAGACTTTAGTAAGGCTTTTGATACTGTCCCACATAGAAAGCTTATCAATAAAGTGCAGTCTTTGGGCTTGGACTCCCATATTGTTGAATGGATTAGGCAGTGGCTGAGGGACAGGCAACAGAGGGTTGTAGTCAATGGAGTATATTCAGACCAAGGTCTTGTTACCAGTGGGGTACCTCAGGGATCTGTTCTGGGACCCATATTGTTTAATATCTTTATCAGCAAAATTGCAGAAGGCCTCGATGGTAAGGTGTGTATTTTTGCTGATGACACAAAGATTTGTAAGAGGGTTGATGTTCCTGGAGGGATACACCAAATGGAAAAGGACTTAGGAAAACTAGAGGAATGGTCAAAAATCTGGCAACTAAAATTTAATGTTGATAAGTGCAAGATAATGCACCTGGGACGTAAAAACCCAAGAGCAGAATATAAAATCAGTGATACAGTCCTAACCTCAGTATCTGAGGAAAGGGATTTAGGGGTCATTATTTCAGAAGACTTAAAGGTAGGCAGACAATGTCATAGAGCAGCAGGAAATGCTAGCAGAATGCTTGGGTCTATAGGGAGAGGAATTACCAGTAGAAAGAGGGAGGTGCTCATGCCGCTCTACAGAGCACTAGTGAGACCTCATTTGGAGTATTGTGCTCAGTACTGGAGACCATATCTCCAGAAGGATATTGATACTTTGGAGAGAGTTCAGAGAAGAGCTACTAAACTGGTACATGGATTGCAGGATAAAACTTACCAGGAAAGATTAAAGGACCTTAACATGTATAGCTTGGAAGAAAGACGAGACAGAGGGGATATGATAGAAACTTTTAAATACATAAAGGGAATCAACAAGGTAAAAGAGCAGAGAATATTTAAAAGAAGAAAAACTGCTACAAGAGGACATAGTTTTAAATTAGAGGGGCAAAGGTTTAAAAGTAATATCAGGAAGTATTACTTTACTGAGAGAGTAGTGGATGCATGGAATAGCCTTCCTGCAGAAGTGGTAGCTGCAAATACAGTGGAGGAGTTTAAGCATGCATGGGATAGGCATAAGGCCATCCTTCATATAAGATAGGGCCAGGGGCTATCCATAGTATTTAGTATATTGGGCAGACTAGATGGGCCAAATGGTTCTTATCTGCCGACACATTCTATGTTTCTATGTACTCTGTTACCATTTATATGCTGCTGCTGTCTGTCCTGATGACTTTGGCCAAGCTAAGTGTAGGCCTTATACTACCCTATTACCATTTACCTGCTGCTGTCTGTCCTGATGATTTTGGCCGAGATTTGTGTAGGCCTTATACTATCCTGTTACAATTTACATGCGGCTGCTGCTGCTGCTGTCTGTCCTGATGATTTTGGCCCAGCTATGTGTAGGTCTTATACTACAACATTACCATTTACCTGCTGCTGCTACTGTCTGTCCTGATCCTGATGAGTTTGACCCTGGACTAAAGGGGTCTTACTGCAACCTTATAATTCAAAATTACACGAAAACAAAACAATATAAAAAAAACTGAGGCAGGCGTTACAACAGAAAAAAAATATTTATTTACAAAGATGCCTTTTTGGCAACTTATTTAGTTGGTTATGAAGTTCCAATAACTCTTACATGCGTTTGAGGTTCAGCGCCACCATCGTCCGCATCTGCTTGCACATCAGACTCCGCATCTTTTGCATGCCGCCTTCATGCTCCTGCTGCATCTGCGTCAGTAATTAATTTTTTTTTAAATTTATCAGTACTGTTAGGATAAAAAAAATTGTTTTAAATTACTTGCAATTCTGATTAAGTGGCATGGATACAGGATTATATTGCTATGTGCACATATTTACTTTCCTGGCGGGGGCTGGTAACATCCTCCTCCTCTTCATCATCATCAGGACCGGGAAGGGGAATCTGGCTAATGGGAGGGTCTTTGCCTACATCAGGTGGGGCTGGCGCCTCATGCTGCTGCTGTTGGGAGGGTCCGGCCTGCTCTCCCTCCTCCTCCTCAGCGGATAACACCAACATCTCCAGATCCTCTGTCGAAGGCCTGCGGCGGACGGAGGGATCGGGAACCCCTGTAATCACATAATGTTCAGAATTAAGGCTCCTTTTAGACTTCCGTAACGTAACAGCGGCAATGTGCGTTCCGCATTTTGCAGACTGCACATTGCCAGCACTAATAGAATATTAGTTCTATTGCGGACAAGAATAGGTCATGTTCTATTTTTTTCAGAAACTGAATTGCGGACCCAGAAGTGCGCGTCCGCAATTCCGTGTCCGGGCAGCACATCGTGAAATGAATGGGTCCGCAATTCCGTTCCGCAAAATGCAGAACGAAATTGCGGACGTGTGAATGGACCCTTAGACAAACTACTCAGAACTCATAACAAATGCAAATTAAGTGTGGGATGAATCTAATGTAATGATGGACGGGGCCTTTTACTGGAATGCAGAATGATGATTGCAGTTTATGTATATACACACACACATATATATTTATGTGTGTGTGAAACGCTCAAAATCATTAAGTTACATCATACATCTGTACCTCGCTGTTAGGGTTGAGCGAGGATTTTTGGACCCCGGACCCGAACCCGAACATTTCAGTAAAAGTTTGGGTTCGGTGTTCGGCGCTTTCTTGGCGCTTTTTGAAAGGCTGCAGAGCAGCCAATCAACAAGCGTTTAACTGTGTGCCCTTAGAAGCCATCAAATCCATGCCTACTAATGGCATGGCTGTGATTGGCCAGTGTAGCATGTGACCCAGCCTCTATATAAGCTGGAGTCACGTAGCGCTGCACGTCACTCTGCTGTGCTTAGTGTAGGGAGAGGATGCTGCTGGTGTTTTCAGGGAGAGAATGGGAGAGAATCTTTGTTCAAAACGTGAATCTAACTCAGCAATCTACATACACTTTGTTGTGTGGGTGCAGGGCACAATTTTTTTTATCCTGCCCTGAGCCGAGTGACCGAAAAAAAAACACTTTTATAAGTCAGTTAGGTGGGCGGCGGCTGCGGCCATTTTATGCAAGCTCAGTGCACCAGCACTGCATCTGAGCTTTTGTGACATTGAAATCCAAGCTTTAAAAATAGCACAAATAATCTGTTTGTAAAAAAAAAAAAAATTTTGGGCAATATACAATATCTGGTGCATTTGCATGATTAGTCAGTGTGCAATTTAAGTTAGAAATACAGTCATAATTTTCTGGGTTTTTACGAACAGACTTTTTTTTTCTAAATCCAGTATTTTACAGATCTGCAAGTGTAAAATTGAAGTTTAATATATACAGCTTTCATATTCTGTTAGTAAAAAAAACACACTTTTTTGGCAGTATCCAACATCTGTATTAGTCATTGTGCAATTTAGGCTAGAAATACAGCCATAATTTTCTGGGTTTTTAAAAACACACTTTTTTGCCAAAATCCACTATTTTACAGATCTGCCAATTTGAGATTCAAGTTTAACATATACAGCTTTCATATTCTGTTAGGAAAAAAAACACTTTTTTGGCAAAAAAACAACATCTGTATTAGTCAGTGTGCAATTTAAGCTAGAAATACAGCCATCATTTTCTGGGTTTTTAAAAACACACTTTATTTTGCCAAAATACACTATTTTACAGATCTACAAGTGTGAAATTCAAGTTTAATATATACAGCTATTATATTCTGTTACCAAAAAAATACTTTTTTGGCAATATACAACATCTGTATTAGTCAGTGTGCAATTTAAGCTAGAAATACAGCCATAATTTTCTGGGTTTTTAAAAACACACTTTTTTGCCAAAATACAAAATTTTTCCGGCCTTGCAGCATCAGCACGTATGAAATCCAGTTATATACTGCTGTCATATTTAGTTATTAAAGGGATTCTGTCACCTCGTATAACACAAATTCAGATTTTAAACTAGTCATGCTCCACAGCTTACCTTGAATCGGCTGTGCTGTTTTTTATTGTAATCCGTCCAGCAGTTTTGCAGAAAAACGACTTTCATAAAACCCTGAAGGTGCCCAGAGGAGCGTTATGTTCCCCTTTGTGTGCCCAGTAACGCCCCTCTTAAAGTGCCCAAAATGCCTTCCTCCAGAATCCCTAACCGCCCACAGCGTCTCATCCCTCTCCTCCCCCTCCCTGACGGCCGAGTAAAGTCTCCCGCAGACGCAGTACCCACTGAGGGCTGCGCCAGTGCGATTTGCTGGAGACTGAGGGCAGGAGCTTCATCGTCGTCACTGGGTATGCGCCGAGCCCAGTGACGTCCGATGCTCGCGCGAGACTTCGCTCAGCCGTCAGGGAGGGGGAGGAGAGGGATCAGACGCTGTGGGCGGTTAGGGATTCTGGAGGAAGGCGTTTTGGGCACTGTAAGAGGGGCGTTACTGGGCACACAAAGGGGAACATAACGCCCCTCTGGGCACCTTCAGGGTTTTATAAAAGTCGTTTTTCTGCAAAACTGCTGGACGGATTACAATAAAAAACAGCACAGCCGATTCAATGTAAGCTGTGGAGCATGACTGGTTTAAAATCTGAATTTGTGTTATACGAGGTGACAGAATCCCTTTAAACAAACACGAGTTTGGGGAAAAAATGTTTATTTTGCAGCCATTGCTGCATATGTCATTGTGAGATACAGCCTTTACATAGTGTGGTTCTATTCACTTATTTGAAATAAAGCCATTTTGGGCACAAATCTTTAATTGCGGCCTAGTGTAGGTCAGGGCGTCTGAGATAAACTCTTTATATACAGGAGTTTTATTCTTCTATTAATAAAACACCCTTTTTTGGGCAAAAAACACAATTGTTGCACCCTTCCAGGGTTATATACTGCTGTCATATTCAGTTATTAAACTAACACCCGTTTGGGCAAAAAAAATATATATTTGGCAGCCTTTGCTACAGATGTTATTGTGAGATACACCCTTTAACTCCTTAAGGACACAGCCTTATTTCACCTTAAGGACCATGCCATTTTTTGCAAATCTGACCAGTGTCACTTTAAGTGGTGATAACTTTAAAACGCTTTGACTTATCCAGATTGTTTTTTCATCACATATTGTACTTCACTGACAGTGGTAAAATGGAGTAAAATATTAGCAAATTTCCAAGTTTCAATTTCTCTACTTCTATAATACATAGTAATACCTACAAAAATAGTTATTACTTTACGTTCCCCATATGTCTACTTCATGTTAGGATCATTTTGGGAATGACATTTTATTTTTGGGGGACGTTACAAGGCTTAGAAGTTTAGAAGTAAATCTTGAAATTTCTCAGAAATTTTCAAAAACCAACTTTTTAAGGACCAGTTCAGGTCTGAAGTCACTTTGTGAGGCTTACATAATAGAAACCACCCAAAAATGACCCCATTGTAGAAACTACACCCCTCAAGGTATTCAAAACTGATTTTACAAACATTGTTAACCCTTTAGGTGTTCCACAAGAATTAATGGAAAATAGAGATACAATTTCAAAATTTCACTTTTTTGGCAGATTTTCCATTTAAATTTTTTTTTTCCAGTTACAAAGCAAGGGTTAACAGCCAAACAAAACACAATATTTATGGTCCTGATTTTGTAGTTTACAGAAACACCCCATATGTGGTCAAAAACTGCTGTACTGGCACACGGCAGGGCGCAGAAGGAAAGGAATGCCATACGGTTTTTGGAAGGCAGATTTTGCTAGACTTTTTTTCTTACACCATGTCCCATTTGAAGCCCCCTGATGCACCCCTAGAGTAGAAACTCCATAAAAGTGACCCCATATAAGAAACTACACCCCTCAAGGTATTCAAAACTGATTTTAAAAATGTCGTTAACCCTTTAGGTGTTCCACAAGAATTAATAGAAATAGAGATACAATTTCAAAATTTCACTTTTTTGGCAGATTTTCCATTTTAATATTTTTTTTCCAGTTACAAAGCAAGGGTTAACAGCCAAACAAAACTCAATATTTATGGCCCTGATTCTGTAGTTTACAGAAACACCCCATATATGGTCGTAAACTGCTGTGCGGGCACACGGCAGGGCGCAGAAGGAAAGGAATGCCATTCGGTTTTTGGAAGGCAGATTTTGCTGGACTTTTTTTTTTAAACCATGTCCCAATTGAAGCCCCCCTGATGCACCCCTAGAGTAGAAACTCCAAAAAAGTGACCCCATTTTAGAAACTACGGGATAGGGTGGAAGTTTTGTTGGTACTAGTTTAGGGTACATATTATTTTTGGTTGCTCTACATTACACTTTTTGTGAGGCAAGGTAACAAGAAATAGCTGTTTTGGCACCGTTTTTTTTGTTATTTACAACATTCATCTGACATCTAGATCATGTGGTATTTTTATAGAGCAGGTTGTCACGGACGCGGTGATACCTAATATGTATACAATTTTTTTTATTTATGTAAGTTTTACATAATGATTTCATTTTTGAAATAAAAAAAATCATGTTTTAGTGTCTCCATTGTCTGAGAGCCATAGTTTTTTCAGATTTTGGGCGATTATCTTAGGTAGGGTCTCATTTTTTGAGGGATGAGATGACGGTTTGATTGGCACTATTTTGTGGTGCATATGACTTTTTGATCGCTTGCTATTACACTTTTTGTGAAGTAAGATGATGTAAAAAAGCTTTTTTTACACCGTTTTTATTTTTATTCTTTTACGGTGTTCACCTGAGGGGTTAGGTCATGTGATATTTTTATAGAGTAACTTATTACGGATGCGGCAATACCTAATATGTCTACTTTATTTTATTTATGTAAGTTTCAACAATGATTTCATTTTTTAAACAAAAAAAAATCATGTTTTAGTGTTTCCATAGACTGAGATCCATAGTTTTTTCAGTTTTTGGGCGATTATTTTGGGTAGGGTATGATTTTTGCGGGATGAGATGACGGTTTTATTGCCACTATTTTGGAGTGCATATGACTTTTTGATCGCTTGCTATTGCACTTTTTGTGATGTAAGTGTAACGGGGTTCCGAAGGTGCACTCGGTCTCCCATTAGCCGCAGACCTGCTGCTTAGCTTCAGGAGCGAGGATCTGTGTTTGACCTCGTTCCCAGGGTGGCTTTGCTAGCTGGAAGGCCCCCTGCTCCTAAGTCTGCCTTGAGCGCCGAGCTGATCACTCGGTGCTCGACTGGTTGGTCTGCCGGTCATGTGACGCTGGCCACGTCACATGACCCTCACTCCCCACTATAAATACAGGCAGCCTGCTGGCCACAGGTTGCCTGTTAATTAAGGTTCCACCTGTGATGTTGTCTTTCCTGGCATACTTACCTCCTGCTGAATTCCTGACGATCCTCTGCCTACTCCTTGTGTACTTTGCTGCTCTCCTGGTATTCTGACCCGGCCTCCTCCTGACA
This sequence comes from Bufo bufo, assembly GCF_905171765.1. Taxonomy (NCBI): domain Eukaryota; kingdom Metazoa; phylum Chordata; class Amphibia; order Anura; family Bufonidae; genus Bufo; species Bufo bufo. The sequence continues at coordinate 420,948,241 of NC_053390.1, forward strand.
ATCCTCTGCTGACTCCTTTGGTACTTCACGACTCTCCTGGTATTTATGACCCCGGCTTCTCCTGACCATTCTCTGCTTGCTCCATTTGTACTTTGTAGGTTTCCTGGTATTGACTCGGTCCGTTCACGTTCTGTTGTTTGTCTGTCTGTCATCCCTGCACTTATTCCAAGCTAGGGATTGCCGTCCAGTTGTCCCCTGTCATTAGGACTCGCGAGGCAAAAATTGTTTATTTAGCACAGTTTTTATTTTTTATTTTTTACGGTGTTCATCTGAGGGGTTAGGTCATGTGATATTTTTATAGAGCCGGTCGATACAGACGCGGCGATACCTAATATGTATACTTTTTTTTATTTATGTAAGTTTTACACAATAACAGCTTTATTAAAACAAAAAGAAATGATGTTTTAGTGTCTCCATATTCTGAGCCATAGTTTTTTTTATTTTTTGGGCGATTGTCTCATGTAGGGGCTCATTTTTTGCGGGATTAGGTGACGGTTAGATTGGTACTATTTTGGTGGGCAAACGCCTTTTGGTTGGCAAACGCTTTCTGTTGTAATTTTTATGATGTAAGGTGACAATAAAATTGTTTATTTAGCACAGTTTTTATATTTTATTTTTTGCGGTGTTCATCTGAAGGGTTAGATCATGTGATATGTTTATAGAGCCGGTCGATACGCACGCGGCGATATCTAATATGTCAATTATTTTTCACGGGACCCCCCCCGCGCATTTAGCCGAGGTGCCTGCTCAATGATTTGAGCAGGCACCGGCTTCCGATCACCGCCCGCCGCGGTCCTGAAGAGGTTAAATACAGGGCTTCTATTCAGGTATTTGAAATACAGCCATTTGTGCACAAATCTTTATTTGCGGCCTAGTGTGGGTCAGGGCGTCTGAGATACACCCTGTATATACAGAGCTTATATTCTATTAATAAAACACCCTTTTTTGGGCAAAATACACAATTGTTGCACCCTTGCAGCATCAAGACGTTTGAAATTCCAGGGTTATATACTGCTTTCATATTCAGTTATTAAACTAACACCCGTTTGGGCAAAAAAAAATAATTGGGCAGCCTTTGCTGCAGATGTCATTGTGAGATATACCCTTTGTATATTTGGGTTATATTCAGATATTTGAAATACCGCCATTTTGTGCACAAATCTTTAATTGCGGCCTAGTGTGGGTCAGGGCGTGTGAGATACACCCTGTATATACAGGGGTTCTATTCAGGTATTTGAAATACAGCCATTTTGGGCAAACAAATTTAATTGAGGCCTAGTCTGGTTCAAGGCGTGTGAGATACACCCTTTACATACTGTCGTTTTATTCTACTATTAATTAAACACCCATTTAGGGCAAGATCCTAAATTTGAGAAATATGAGGAGAGCGTCAAATAAGGGACGTGGCCCAGGTCGTTGTGCTGCTGGTGGAGTTCCTGTTGCAGGGAGAGGACATGGTCTACGAATGGTGAGGCCTGAACAAGTACAGGTGATAGTAGATTGGGTTGCTGACCGTGGCTCCAGTTCCTTCACATTGTCTCCTACCCAGTCTCCTGCTGAAAGATCAGAGTTGGCACCTGCAGTCTTTCACCTCACCCCCTTGCAAATCAGCCAAGTAGTCTGAGCCCCAAGTCATGCAGCAGTCTCTTCTGCTTTTTGATGACTCTGTTAGCAGGGTTTCCCAGGTCCATCCACCTATCCCTGCCCCAGAAGTGGAAGAGATTGAGTGCACTGATGCCCAACCACTTATCTTTAAAAGATAAGTACATGGGAGGACCATCGCAGCACGTCTCGGATGATGACGAAACACAGGTGCCAACTGCTGGGGCTTTCTGCAGTGTGCAGACCGTCAAGGAGGGCAGGGGTGAAGACTGGGTGGAAGATGATGTGGAGGACGATGAGGTCCTTGACCCCACATGGAATCAAGGTCATGCGAGTGACCTATGTAGTTTGGAGGAAGAGGCGGTGGTCGCACAGAGCCACCAGCACAGCAGAAGAGAGAGCAGGGTGCAAAAGCTGAGCGGCCGTCCTCTAGACAGTACGCCTGCTACTGCCCACCGCAGCAAGGGACCGAGCACACCAAAGCCATCTCCAAGGAGTTCCCTGGCGTGGCAGTTCTTCAGACAATGTGCTGACGACAAGACACGAGTGGTTTGCACCCTGTGCAATCAGAGCCTGAAGCGAGGCATAAACGTTCTCAACCTGAGCACAACCTGCATGAACCAGGCATTTAAGTGCTAAGCACGAGCTGCAGTGGATTAGACACCTCAAAAACCAAGAAAGGTCTCTGGCTCCTCCTGCTTCCTCTTCTGCTGCAGTCTCGGCCTCTTCATCCACCTCTGGAGTGACAGTACCACCTGCCACCCCGCAAACAGAGGATCTTCCAGCAACACCACCACCTGGGTCACCAAGCACCTCCACAATGTCCCACGGAAGCGTTCAGCTCTCCATCTCCCAAACACTGGAGAGGAAGAGGAAGTACCCCCCTACCCAGCCGCAACCCCTAGCCCTGAATGCCAGCATTTCTAAATTACTGGCCTTTGAAATGCTGTCATTCCGTCTGGTGGAGATGGATAGTTTTAAAGGCCTTATGGTGGTGGCTGTCCCACAGTACATCGTGCCCAGCCGCCACTACCTTTCCAGGTGAGCCATCCCTTCCCTGCACAACCAAGTAGGGGACAAAATCAGGTGTGCACAGTGCAACTCCATCTGCGGCAAGGTGCACCTCACTACAGATAGGTGGACCAGTAAGCACGATCAGGGACGTTATATCTCCATATCAGCACACTGGGTAAATGCAGTGGCGGCTCGGCCTGAGGCAGATAGCAATTTGGCACATGTCCTTCCACCACCGAGGATTGCAGGGCGCTTCAGTTTGTCTACTGTTGCTTCCTCCTCCTACTCTGCTTCCTCATCCTCTACCGGCTCCTCATCCGGTCAGCTTAACACCTTCGCCACCAACTTCAGCACAGCCAGGGGTAAACGACAGCAGGCAGTTTTAAAACTTCTGTTTGGGGGACAAACCCCACACTGCGCAGGAGCTGTGGACGGGCCTTGAACAACAGACCGATGAGTGGTTTGTGCCAGTCAGCCTCAAGCCCAGCCTGGTGGTGTGTGATAATGGGCGAAATCTCGTAGCAGCTCTGGGACTAGCCGGTTTGACGCACATCCCTTGCCTGGTGCATGTGCTGAATTTGGTGGTGCAGAGATTCCTTAAAAATATCCCCGATATGTCAGAGCTGCTGCATAAAGTGCGGGCCGTCTGTGCGCGCTTTCGGCGTTCTCACCCTGCTGCTGCTCGCCTGTCAGCGCTGCAGTGTAACTTCGGCCTTCCCGCTCACCGCCTCATACGCGACGCGCCCACAAGGTGGAACTCCACCTTGCACATGCTGGCCAGACTGTGCGAGCAGCAGCAGGCGATAGTGAAGTTTCAGCTGCAGCACGCACGAGTGAGTCGCTCGGCAGAACAGCACCACTTCACCACCAATGACTGGGCCTCCATGCGAGACCTGTGTTCTTGTTGCGCTGTTTCGAGTACTCCACCAACATGGCCAGTGTCGATAACGCCATTCTCAGCGTAACTATCCCACTATGCCTCCTTGAAAAAACGCTGCTGGTGATGATGGAAGAGGATGTGGCACAGGAGGAGGAGGAGGAAGAGGGATCATTACGAAGGGTTTCCGGCCAGTCATTCACAAGTGGCTCTGAGGGTGGGTTCCTGCACCCACAAACGCCAGGTACACAATTGTCCAGCCAGGGCACAGTTCTGGAGGATGACGAGGTGGAGGATGAGGAGGAGGAGATGGAGGAGGAGGAACCATGTTCACAGCAGGGTGGCACCCAGATCAGCTCATGGCCATCATTGGTGCTTGGCTGGGGGGGATACAGAGGACACAGACGATACACCTCCCAGCACCTCAGAAGGCAGGGTTAGCATGGCCGAAATGTGGAAAAGCTTTGTCAGCACGCCAAAACAACCTGCACCACCAGCTGATATGGAACGTCTTTCACCAACATGGTGGAGCAGTATGTGTGCACACGCCGACACATACTGAATGACGGGTCTGCCCCTTCAACTTCTGGGTCTCCAAATTGGGCACATGGCCTGAGCTTGCCCTTTAGGCCTTGGAGGTGCTGGCCTGCCCTGCAGCCAGTGTATTGTCTGAACGTGTGTTTAGCACGGCAGGGGGCGTCATCACAGACAAGCGCAGCCGCCTGTCCACAGCCAATGTGGACAAGCTCACGTTCATTAAAATGAACCAGGCATGGATCCCACAGGACTTGTCCGTACCTTGTGCAGAATAGACATGTATACTGGCACTAACCAGCCATTGTTATATTGCAGCGCAATTGCTCATTCTTGTATTTTGGATATTTCACACTCTTTTGGAGTGTAAAAAATATTCACAATATGGGTAGCCTATTAATACTTAACATTTAATTATATCAAAAGTTAAAATGATGGGCCCTTAATGTATAGATTATAAAAATCTAAACTGAGTGCAATTAGGATATTGCATACAACTCTCCGTTGGCAATGCCAATTCAGAGAGAGGAAAACGGACCAAAAAGGAGGAAGGGAAAGATATAATGATAGGTTGAGAAGAAAGGATGCGTAGTAAGAGGGACACACTGCTGGGTCGAAGCCCTAGATGTCCCTTATCCTAACTCCTCAACACACTATACATCTATCACTAACCTTAGATAGCCCTACCTAGACATGGACTGCCCAGCTTTGTCCGAGAGATAGAGTGTGGTCCCTAAATCTAGAGGAAAGCAAACTAAATCAGAAAAAGGAGGGCAGTGTATATAGACTGACAAACAAAGAATATAAGACAACCTATATTGTTTGCGATATTTAAGCTATATAGGTATAGTGCTCAGGGATCAATAGTGGGTCCCAAGTTGGTAAAAAATGTCCCGACGCATTTCCTTGAAGGTTAGCAAATCTTCAGGGGACTACAACCTTTAAAAGTATTGGTCACAAATTTGACTGAATTGTAGATGTCACAGGTTCAGTCCAATATATCAATTTCTGCAAAAGGTAGCTCTCAGGTATCAAGAGCAAAAGCCACACTAATGATATACAGAAATATTATCTCTTCACCAGGAAAGACTCAACAAACCCCCTACGACCACCTATGTTCAGGGTCATAGACTCAAAGGTTATCAAGTAACTGGGTCTAGAGTCATTCTGGTTCAAAAACACTCAAACTAGCCAATGACCACCTGTTTGAGGGTCGCTAGTTTGATTCATCAATCATCAAAAATAATAAAGTGACTACCTGTTCAAAAATCACTCATAAAACATGGTATAACAGATAGACCACCAGTTAAATTAAGGTCCAGGTATAAGACAATACATATGACCTGAATTGCACTCAGAAATACTGAAGAAGCTGTCTCTTAAGCATTGGATCGGCTTTGCTGGTGTATTGTCACCCACCAGATGATATTGAAAAGCCGTTCAATGCTATGTGCCAGGAAGCGCTAATACAGCGATAATGTTTGAGCACATGCAGTCAGCAAGGTACTTATCTGTACAGTCGTGATGCACCAACTGTTCACAGAGGGGTGCGGGTGTCACGCCTTGGCATTCCGCGTATGGCAGCTGCAACGAGGGTGAGTTTGCGGCTCATTTAAAAAGCCGTCCTGTTCCGCCCATTCTCCGCCCATTGACGTCATCTCCTCAGCTGATCGGGTCACGTGACAACAACACGTGATCGTTTCCCGATCAGATGACCCGGCCGTGGTGGGAGGCGCTCGGCGAATCATGCTGTCATAGCAACCGCATACATAACAGCTTTTTCCACGGGGTAAAGACCAAGGTAGCTCAGCTGTCAGTCCCGCGGCCGCAATGGCCATAACGCCGCCCCACACCGCACAGGGTTGTTAACGTCACAACGGGGCGGATTTGTTTCAATGTGTCAGTGGCCTACGTTAAAACGCATGGGATAAAGGTTCTAGGTGCATCGTTGAATACCAGGGTCCGTTCCCACCAGCCCAGGAACAAGGCACAGGAACTCCCCATCGCGGTGCCCCTGAGCTGGTGGTACAGAACCCCGTCGAACAAAAAGAAATTCCTTGTCAAGACAAAATTTAATAGGCGTAAGACAAATGAGTTATGTGAATGGAACTGACGTCCCCTTGTACTCAAGAATGTTTCCACGGCCCTCAATCCTAGGGTATGGGGTATTGAGGAGTATAAGGCCTCCACGTCAATCGAGGCCAGAGATGTACCCTCCTCCATGGATACCCCCTATAGGCGACCCAATAGATCGCTCGTGTCCCTCAGGTAAGAGGGCAATGTCTTGACAAAGGGTGCCAAAATGCGATCTATACAGATCCCCACATTCTGTGTCAAGCTGTTTACACCCGACACAATGGGGCGTCCTTTGACAGGGGTGCCACCCTTATGAATTTTTGGTAAACTATAAAAGGTGGCTAAAGTTGGATGTTTTTTATAAAGGAAATCAAATTCCTCCCCTGAGATCAGATCTTCCGTTTTAGCTTCCCGTAGAATGCAAATCAGTTCTTGCTGAAAAGTGCCAGTGGGATCACTACTGAGTTTCTCATAAGTGTCTCCATCAATGAGTAAAGACTGGCACATTGTCCTATAATCTGTAGTGTCCATCAGGACAATGTTCCCCCCTTTATCAGAAGGTTTGATGGTCAGATTTTTCTTTTGTTCAAGATTTTGTAAAGATTTGTATTCAGCTTTGCTACAGTTAAAGTCATGTAAAGATGGTACTAGGTTCGACAAATCACGACATACTTGATTAACAAATACGTCGATACAAGTAGGATCCCCCGACGGTGGGGTTTTAACACTTTTATTTTTCAGAGTGGTAAATGGACCCTTTCCTTCCTGAGGTACACTCTCACTAAGACTAAATAATAGACGGACGTCCTTCAAAATGTCTGGCGAGACACCCATCTCTTTGCTTTCACGTTTCTCAACCAACGCAAAATGTTTGCGCCACCTGAGTTTCCTCGCAAAGAGATGGATGTCTCTCACCCAACTGAAAAGGTCAAAACTTGATGCAGGGACAAAGGAAAGGCCCTTACTTAGGATACACATCTCTGAATCCTGTAAAGACTGGCTGGAGAGGTTAACTATTTGGCTATATTTCCCTGGGGCCTTGTTGTCTGTAGAGGTGGTTTCTGAGGACCCCGATTGCGGAGTGGATAGGGTGTCTCTAAAAAATCAAACCCACCACCAGTCTGACCCCCTCTTGAATTATTCCTGTCTCCTCTGCGACCTCTTGTCCTTTGTCGACCTCTGCCCCTACCTTTGTTGTAGTGGCCTGCCTCTCTCTCATTATCAGAGGCATCAGTTTCACTAGATGTAACATCCGTCTCTGGTCTTTTATATTGCGAGGTACTTCGATCTACAGTGGAGTAAACTCTATTTTCCCTAAAATCTTGGAGATCACGATTAAACTGACGATGTTTTCGTTCTTTTAGATGGAATTGGAATTTTTCCAAGATGTTTTTAAGTTGTAATTCCTTATTGTTAAACTCTGTCTCAGTTTTAAACTTTTGTGTAAGCTCAATCTGTTCTCTCAGTTTATTTTCTAAGGTTACAAGATTGCTCTTCTCCTCGTCCAGGAATAGCTGCATGAACCGCAACGAGCTTTTTGTGGCTTCCTCCTCCCATTTACTGATCAACGAGGCGGTTCTGCATCTATTAGCCGGTGTCAGAGTGATCCTCAGTCCTCTAGGGACAATTTTATTCTTCAGGTAGTTTTCAATTGACTGAATCTCCCACCATGAAGTGATTTGCTCTTTATAGATTTTAGTAAGATCTTTAAATGCTGCTTTAAATGAAGGTGCATATTTACTCTGTACTAGTGTTTTCTCCGAGAAGACCTCACTAGCCTCAAAGAGTAATAGTTGTTTGTCAACACCAGTGGAGAGAAACCCAGCCATACTCTAAGAAAAATGAAATCAATTGACACAACCAAGATAAAGGTTTTGGTCAGACCGATACTAATAAAGTGGGCTAAACCCTGAAATCCAAAAAATATTCACAATATGGGTAGCTTATTAATACTTAACATTTAATTATATCAAAAGTTAAAATGATGGGCCCTTAATGTATAGATTATAAAAATCTAAACTGAGTGCAATTAGGATATTGCATTCAACTCTCCGTTGGCAATGCCAATTCAGAGAGAGGAAAACGGACCAAAAAGGAGGAAGGGAAAGATATAATGATAGGTTGAGAAGAAAGGATGCGTAGTAAGAGGGACACACTGCTGGGTCGAAGCCCTAGATGTCCCTTATCCTAACTCCTCAACACACTATACATCTATCACTAACCCTAGATAGCCCTACCTAGACATGGACTGCCCAGCTTTGTCCGAGAGATAGAGTGTGGTCCCTAAATCTAGAGGAAAGCAAACTAAATCAGAAAAAGGAGGGCAGTGTATATAGACTGACAAACAAAGAATATGAGACAACCTATATTGTTTGCGATATTTAAGCTATATAGGTATAGTGCTCAGGGATCAATAGTGGGTCCCAAGTTGGTAAAAAATGTCCCGACGCGTTTCCTTGAAGGTTAGCAAATCTTCAGGGGACTACAACCTTTAAAAGTATTGGTCACAAATTTGACTGAATTGTAGATGTCACAGGTTCAGTCCAATATATCAATTTCTGCAAAAGGTAGCTCTCAGGTATCAAGAGCAATAGCCACATTAATGATATACAGAAATATTGTCTCTTCACCAGGAAAGACTCAACAAACCCCCTACGACCACCTATGTTCAGGGTCATAGACTCAAAGGTTATCAAGTAACTGGGTCTAGAGTCATTCTGGTTCAAAAACACTCAAACTAGCCAATGACCACCTGTTTGAGGGTCGCTAGTTTGATTCATCAATCATCAAAAATAATAAAGTGACTACCTGTTCAAAAGTCACTCATAAAACATGGTATAACAGATAGACCACCAGTTAAATTAAGGTCCAGGTATAAGACAATACATATGACCTGAATTGCACTCAGAAATACTGAAGAAGCTGTCTCTTAAGCATTGGATCGGCTTTGCTGGTGTATTGTCACCCACCAGATGATATTCAAAAGCCGTTCAATGCTATGTGCCAGGAAGCGCTAATACAGCGATAATGTTTGAGCACATGCAGTCAGCAAGGTACTTATCTGTACAGTCGTGATGCACCAACTGTTCACAGAGGGGTGCGGGTGTCACGCCTTGGCATTCCGCGTATGGCAGCTGCAACGAGGGTGAGTTTGCGGCTCATTTAAAAAGCCGTCCTGTTCCGCCCATTCTCCGCCCATTGACGTCATCTCCTCAGCTGATCGGGTCACGTGACAACAACACGTGATCGTTTCCCGATCAGATGACCCGGCCGTGGTGGGAGGCGCTCGGCGAATCATGCTGTCATAGCAACCGCATACATAACAGCTTTTTCCACGGGGTAAAGACCAAGGTAGCTCAGCTGTCAGTCCCGCGGCCGCAATGGCCATAACGCCGCCCCACACCGCACAGGGTTGTTAACGTCACAACGGGGCGGATTTGTTTCAATGTGTCAGTGAAGCAAGCAGGCAAGGCATCTCCACATGGCACATTAAACAGTAAGTTCATACCTCAGAGATCGATAATTCCTTGATCTCCGGATAATATTTTTAGAGTTCATATAGTTAGGTCTCATAATAACTGTTTTGATTTAAACTATAGGATGCTTCCACCATAAACAGCAGCAACAATTGCGGAGAGGGAGAAAAGAGACAGGTAAGGATTAATGAATGTGCAGATTGAGGGTACACATAGATGAGTATGGATCAATGGACTTAAGGATCTATGTAACTATTAAATGACAACTGTTCATTCAACCCCAAAGGAGCCACAGTTTGCAATTGAAAGATCCACCAAGTCTCCCTCTGTAAAATTCTCCTGTCCCAGTCGCCCCCTCGTCTTGGTTTGTGAACCATTTCTATTCCCATGAATTTTAGGCCAGATATGTCACCTCCATGTACTGTTTAATGTGCCATGTGGAGATGCCTTGCCTGCTTGCTTCACTGACACATTGAAACAAATCCGCCCCGTTGTGACGTTAACAACCCTGTGCGGTGTGGGGCGGCGTTATGGCCATTGCGGCCGCGGGACTGACAGCTGAGCTACCTTGGTCTTTACCCCGTGGAAAAAGCTGTTATGTATGCGGTTGCTATGACAGCATGATTCGCCGAGCGCCTCCCACCACGGCCGGGTCATCTGATCGGGAAACGATCACGTGTTGTTGTCACGTGACCCGATCAGCTGAGGAGATGACGTCAATGGGCGGAGAATGGGCGGAACAGGACGGCTTTTTAAATGAGCCGCAAACTCACCCTCGTTGCAGCTGCCATACGCGGAATGCCAAGGCGTGACACCCGCACCCCTCTGTGAACAGTTGGTGCATCACGACTGTACAGATAAGTACCTTGCTGACTGCATGTGCTCAAACATTATCGCTGTATTAGCGCTTCCTGGCACATAGCATTGAACGGCTTTTCAATATCATCTGGTGGGTGACAATACACCAGCAAAGCCGATCCAATGCTTAAGAGACAGCTTCTTCAGTATTTCTGAGTGCAATTCAGGTCATATGTATTGTCTTATACCTGGACCTTAATTTAACTGGTGGTCTATCTGTTAAACCATGTTTTATGAGTGACTTTTGAACAGGTAGTCACTTTATTATTTTTGATGATTGATGAATCAAACTAGCGACCCTCAAACAGGTGGTCATTGGCTAGTTTGAGTGTTTTTGAACCAGAATGACTCTAGACCCAGTTACTTGATAACCTTTGAGTCTATGACCCTGAACATAGGTGGTCGTAGGGGGTTTGTTGAGTCTTTCCTGGTGAAGAGACAATATTTCTGTATATCATTAGTGTGGCTATTGCTCTTGATACCTGAGAGCTACCTTTTGCAGAAATTGATATATTGGACTGAACCTGTGACATCTACAATTCAGTCAAATTTGTGACCAATACTTTTAAAGGTTGTAGTCCCCTGAAGATTTGCTAACCTTCAAGGAAACGCGTCGGGACATTTTTTACCAACTTGGGACCCACTATTGATCCCTGAGCACTATACCTATATAGCTTAAATATCGCAAACAATATAGGTTGTCTCATATTCTTTGTTTGTCAGTCTATATACACTGCCCTCCTTTTTCTGATTTAGTTTGCTTTCCTCTAGATTTAGGGACCACACTCTATCTCTCGGACAAAGCTGGGCAGTCCATGTCTAGGTAGGGCTATCTAGGGTTAGTGATAGATGTATAGTGTGTTGAGGAGTTAGGATAAGGGACATCTAGGGCTTCGACCCAGCAGTGTGTCCCTCTTACTACGCATCCTTTCTTCTCAACCTATCATTATATCTTTCCCTTCCTCCTTTTTGGTCCGTTTTCCTCTCTCTGAATTGGCATTGCCAACGGAGAGTTGTATGCAATATCCTAATTGCACTCAGTTTAGATTTTTATAATCTATACATTAAGGGCCCATCATTTTAACTTTTGATATAATTAAATGTTAAGTATTAATAAGCTACCCATATTGTGAATATTTTTTGGATTTCAGGGTTTAGCCCACTTTATTAGTATCGGTCTGACCAAAACCTTTATCTTGGTTGTGTCAATTGATATCTTTTGGAGTGTACCCTAATTTAAAAAAATTAAATTAAAACCAAAAACCTGTGTTGGCTACCTCGTCCTCCTCCACCACCGCTTCCACCGCCTCCTCAAACTCCTATTCCATATGGAACTCCACCTCATAAATCAATTTGTTTTTTTTATTTGTACGTATTTTATTTTGTCATTTCACTACTTTGTCAGTTACATTTTCAGGTGAAATTCACCAATTTCTGGGTGTGATGTACCACTGCTATACCGAGTAGACAGGTAAAAAAGAAAAATTTGTCTGTTACATTTTTGGGTGAAATTCACAAATTTTTGGGTGTAATATATACCCCTCCTCTACCTAGTTGACAGCTTAATAAATTTCAATAATTTTTCTTTTACATTTTTGGGTGACAATAAACAAATATTTCTGTCATAGACCCCTGCTCTACCAAGTAGACAGGTTAATACATTTCTGTAATTTTTCTGTTACATTCTTGAGTTGACATTATACAATTTTATGTTTCAAATGCTTTATTGAAAAGTAAAGTACCATTGAGTAAGAGCATCTTGACATAGCAATGTTATATACATTTCAAGTATACATAACATGTAAAAATAAAAAAAATAAAAAAAAATTAAAATAATAAAAACAATATCAATCGTCAAATGGAGATCTTATAGTGCAAAAGCGTTTGACATACAAACACATATAGTCAACATATTTAGAATATTCTTATACAATATTGCCAGGCATTATACAATTTTAGACGTGAATAAAACCCTGCTCTGCATAGGTGACAGGGAATAAAATTTCACAAATTCTTCTTTAATTGATGCGCGCCACCTCCTTTGATTCAATGTTTAAACTTTAACAAGTTGTACCACATTTGGGCTTCTGTAATTTGTCCCACATTTGCGCCTTAATAACTATTCCCATATTTCCACTTTACTCTTTTGACCCACATTTGGGCTTCTGTAATTTGTCCCACATTTGCGTTTTAACAGCTTTTCCCACATTTCCGCTCGATTCCCAAAATTTTTTATAAATTTAGTCTCTTTTTCTCACGCTCCCTCTCCAGCGTGGAACCCTGATTCTCCGATAACCGTGATCAACATGGTAGGCTCAGAAAAGAACATCGAAAGTTGATAGAGAAGATATCCAAATGTATGGTGGATGTCACTGGGGCACCTCTACACAGGTGACAGGAACATAATTTATTTTTTTTTAAATCGTCAATTACTTTGTCAGGTGACATTTTTCAAATTTTGCCGGATAGAAACCCCTGCTCTGCATAGTTGACAGGGAATAAAATTTAATAAATTCTTCATTAATTGATGCGCGCCACATCCTTTCATTAAATGCTTAAACTTTAAAAAGTTGTCCCACTTTTACGCTTTAATAATTTGTCCAATAATTCCGCTCTATAATTTTAAATTTGAAAAAATTAATCCTCCCTTGGATGTGGTCTCTCTTTCTCACGCTCCCTCTCCGGCGTGGAACCCTGATTCCCCACCACCCGTGATCACCATGGTAGGCGCATAAAAAAACATCGAAAGTTGATAAAGCAGTTATCAAATTTGATCGTGAACATCACGGGGACGTGCGACATGGTGGGGCAGTAAGTGTGCACACGTCTACACGAACTGACTGACAGGGGTCAGCCCCTGCAACTTCTGGGTCTCCAAATTGGGCACATGGCCTGAGGTTGCCCTTTAGGCCTTGGAGGTGCTGGCCTGCCCTGCAGCCAGTGTATTGTCTGAACGTGTGTTTTACACCGCCACATCCACTGCCTCCTCAACCTCCTACTCCATATGGACCTCGTCCTCCTAGATCAAGATTATTATTTTTTATTTTTACGTATTTTATGTTATTTAAAGTAATTTCCCTATCCACATTTGTTTGCAGAGCATTTGCCATGCTCTTAACCACATTTTGATGCCATTTGCAGCCCTCTAGCCCTTTCCATGACATTTTTACAGCCATTTTAGTGCTCAAAAGTTCGGGTCCCCATTGACTTCAATGGGGTTCGGGGTCAAGTTCAGGTCAAGTTCTGGTTCCGAACTTGAATTTTTTCTGAACTTTGTCCGAACCCGTCAAACCCGAACATCCAGGTGTTCGCTCAACTCTACTCGCTGTGTGTACAAATATATATATACTCATGGTGAGGTAGAGATGTATGATGTAACCTGCTGATTTGCTACGTGTCACACCAGCTACTAAGTAATCATTTGTAAAGGGATGAAATACTTATGTGCATAACTGTATATATATATTACAGAGTGTTGCCGAGAGATACATAAGTAATGTAAGCATTGTACCTGAGCATATTTTGTCACAGATCTCTCTGATCCGCTCAGAGTTCCTCCTCCTCAAATCTGACCATTTCTTTAATATGGCCATCCTAGGGTGCCTGCCATTAAACTTCCTTAAGAGCTTGAAATGGATCTGTCACGGCTGCGGATGGGGAAAACCCTCAGCCGTGCGATGCCCATTGATGTTATGGCTGCTTGGCCAGGACAACAGGATTAGGGAGCAGGTCACCTCCTACAGCGTCCCTAACCTGACCCTAACTCCTAGCTGCATGGGCCGACCTTTAAGGTAGGAGGACCCGTGCGCAGGAACCTCGGATCCCTGTCTCACCCTCCGGCAGGTCCCTGGACTAGGAGTCAAGATAAGACAACCTGTTCCTTCTGAATACGGAGGAACAGGGGTCTCAATGGCCAAGCTGCAAGGAACAAGGGAACTAAAACAGACTTACGGATATGGCAGGCGAACTAAATAGTTCCACCTACCTGCCACAGCCTTGCTGACTGGATCCCTGTGCACACAGGAATCCAGATCCATAAGCTGCACAAAACAACATTGGAAAGTCCCAACAAAACATCACATAGACATCACACACAACATAACAAAGTAAATGTGACATAATGTTTATGACCACAAGGGTGGCTCTCACTGTCAGGTAGAATACAACAGGAGGCTGCTCCAGCTAAGCATGGCTGAAGCAACCTCCAGACCTGGGATAACAGTGAGGCTATATAGGCCAAGAAGCCACACCCAACATTCGGACACACCCAGTGACTCACAGACACACTGGGAAGGGAGTTAACCCTTCCAGCACCAGAGAAGGGAAACATAAATAAAAAGGGAAAGTGTCCAACTCAGTAACACACCGTGGCTGTTGCCGCAGGCAACGACATGGGTGGCAACCATGTCCTGGGAGTCAGCTCGAAGGCCGGGACACTGCCACCACATGTACACAATGCAACCAAACGTTGCCACGGGCAACCACAGTGAAGGGAAAATGTCAGTGCACACCAAACATAAAACAGAGTGTACACAGACATACAAAAGTGCATACATACACGCACACAACTCCAAGGAAACCGCACATATAGCTGTTGTCCACGGCAACCGCACTTGAGGCAAACAACATTATGCCTCCAGCTGCGGTTGACACTACAACCCAAACCGCGGGCAACTGTATGCGGCTCACAAGGAGTCACGGCCATAAACATGGTCGTGACAGGATCTCCCTCACAATCCTCTGCTTCTCAGCCTGGACCCGGGTCCTGTCATATCCCCACTCCAACATGCGCTGCAGGGTAAAGATGCAAGCATATAATCCCAATTTTTTTAAATACAAGTATTGAAAATAATGTCCTCACCAAAACATCAAAAAGTATTTAAGTCTTTGAAGGGTAAATATTAGATTTAATGTTACCGTTATAAGATCGGATTGTATTGCGATTGTATGTGTGTGCAGTCTGAGCAATCGGATATTGGCCAGATGAGCAGAGATGTACCTGTCTAGTGGAGTGACGGTACGGTATGGGGTGTGAAGCTGGTTCGCCTCCCCGTGGTGCACCCTGGGTAACTCTAAATGAACCAGCAAATACTGACGGTAAGACAAAGAAAGCTTCTCCTGAGTCCTGACCAACAGGACACAAACTCTAATCTATAGACTGTGTTTGTGTGTGTGTCTGGGGGAGGGGGGGGGGGTATAGTGTGCGGCAGGAAAATGGATGTGCAATGTGCATGTGAGAGATATTTATATGCTTTCCATACATACATGCTACAGACATAGTGCTGTGAACAATAATTAGTGCACCAAACAGTAATATCTACTTAGACCTGATCAAATGTGAAGTTGTATGTATTGCGAAAAAACATTCGCATCACAAGTGACGATTTTCGCAATCTATCTGCATATAAAGCGATTGTTCTGACATGCATGTGAAATGTAATCAAATACACTGCTGTAATGTCAAATTACTTACAGTGATCAGGAGTTCTTCCTCACTGTCGTGAAAATTGCTGCCAACCATGTTTTCCAATCTCCTCAAACTTCTGGTAGTTTGAAAACAGTTGTTACAATAGGCCACGCCCCTTTTTCGCAGGCCCAGTAAGCAAATTTTATATCGCGATTTTTGCATTGATAAAAAATGGATGAATGGAGATAGCGAATTTGCGATTATATGACGAATATTCACCCAAATATTTGTGAAATATTGCGAATTCTAATATAGTTCCTGCTGCTCATCACTACCACTGAACATTTGTGTCAATGACTTCTCCAAGAGATTGAAAGTGTGAGTTCAACAAGTGGTGTGCCCATTAAATAAAGGCACACATTGCCTGGTTACCTTTAAATATGATTAGGTCTAGAAAGATTGTAACAAAATAACTACAGTGCTGCCCATAATTATTCATACCCCTGGCAAATTTTGACTTAAAGTTACTTTTATTCAACCAGCAAGTAATTTTTTGACGGGAAATGACATAGGTGTTTCCCAAAAGATAATAAGACGATGTACAAGAGGCATTATTGTAGGAAAAAAACATTTCTTAGCTTTTATTTACATTTGAGCAAAAAGTGTTCAGTCCAAAATTATTCATACCCTTCTCAATAATCAATAGAAAAGCCTTTATTGGCTATTACAGCAATCAAACGCTTCCTATAATTGCAGACCAGCTTTTTGCATGTCTCCACAGGTATTTTTGCCCATTCATCTTTAGCAATGAGCTCCAAATCTTTCAGGTTGGAGGGTCTTCTTGCCATCACCCTGATCTTTAGCTCCCTCCACAGATTCTCAATTGGATTCAAGTCTTGACTCTGGCTGGGTCACTCCAAAACGTTAATATTGTCTGCTAACCATTTCTTCACCACTTTTGCTGTGTCTTTTGGGTCATTGTCATGCTGAAATGTCCACTCGTGCCCAAGGCCAAGTTTCTCTGCAGACTGCCTGATGTTGTCGTTGAGAATCCTCAGGTATTGCTCTTTTTTCATGGTGCCGTTTACTGTGATTAGGTTCCCTGGTCCATTGGCTGAAAAACACCCCCAAAGCATTAGGTTCCCACCACCATGTTTGACAGTGGGGATGGTGTTCTTTGGGTTGAAGGCTTCTCCTTTTTTTACGCCAAATGAAAGAAACATCATTGTGACAATTCAATTTTTGTTTCATCTGACCATAACACAGAAGACCAGAAGTCTTCTTCTTTGTCCAGATGAGCTTTTGCAAAGGCCAAGCGAGCTTTTGTGTGCCTTATCTGGAGAAGTGGAACCCAGCAGTGTGCAGTGTCCGTTGGATTGTCTGCCTTAAGACATTGCCACCAGCAGAGCCCAGATTCACCAGGATGGCCTTGGTGGTGATCCTTGGATTCTTTTTCACCTCTCTAACTATCCTCTTGGCTAGCACAGGTGTCACTTTTGGCTTCCGACCACATCCTCTAAGATTTTCCACAGTGCGGAACATCTTGTATTTTTTGCTCAAATGTAAATAAAAGCTGAGAAATGTTTTTTTTTCCACAATAACACCTATGTCATTTCCCGTCAAAAAATTACTTGCTGGTTGAATAAAAGTAACTTTAAGTCAAAATTTGCCTGGGGTATGAATAATTATGGGCAGCACTGTAGCTTTTCAAATTGAGTTGATATGTTGATCTTGTGTAAAAAAAAAAAAAAAAAACATCTATCATATATGTATCTACAGTGCATTTGGAAAGTTTTCAGACCCTGTCACTTTTTTCACATTTTGGTATGTTGCAGCCCTGTGCTAAATAGAAAAGTTCAAAATGTTCCCCATCATTCTGCACCCCATCCACTGTACATTTTCCAGCATCAACAGCTGCCTGACAGTGAGGATGCCGGGTATCAGAAGTGCCGAAGTCATGAAAACCCCTTTAATTCCTACACATTGCAGTTTACATAAAGCATGCACTCTGTACTGCAATGGTCAATCTGGCTGAACTCCAAAGATTCTGTGTGCAGAAACTTCCAGAAGTTTAACCATCACTGCAGCACTCCGACAATCTGTTCTTTATGGCAGAGAAGGCCGGAAGGATGCTACTCATCGGTAAAATACACTCAAAAGCCTGCCTAGAGTTTGTAAAAAAAAGCATCTAAAGGACTCTCAGATTGTGAGAAATAAGATTCTCTGGTCTGATAAAACCAAGACTGAACTTTTTAGCCTCAATTCTAAGTGTCATGTCTGTAGGAAACCAGGCATTGCTCCTCACCTGCCTAATACTTTCCCTACAGTGAAGCATGGTGGCGGCAGCACCATGCTGTGTGGGTGTTTTTCAGCAGCTGGGGCAGGGAGATGACTAAGTTGAGGAAAGCTGAATAGAGCAAAGTACAGAGACATTCATAATTAAAACCTGACACAGATTCCTCCGGACCTCCGGGCCAAAGATTTGCCTTCCAAAGCCAATAGTCATAAGCACACAGCCAAAACAACGAAGGAGTGGCTTATAAACAGCCCTGAGGATGTCCTTATTTAACGCTTAGGATACCGGAGGTTTTCTCATTTTTGTATTTAAATTTTTCTTCCCTATTTTCCTTAAGCCAGAACTTTTTTATATTTCCAGTCACATAGCTGTATGAGGGCTTATTTTTTGCGGGACAAGTTGTACTTTCTAATGCCTCCATTAATTATGGCATAAAATGGTAGTTTTTATTGATACCATTTTGGAGTGTGCGTGATTTTTTTATCACTTTTTATTACATTTGAAGCAATGAAAAAATTGGCCATTTTGAACCTTTTTTCGTTACCATTCGCCGTGTTGAAATTTTGTAAAATATTTTAATAGTATATAAATTCAGGACCTAACCTGGGTAAGGTTATTTCACAAGTTTATTTACAGATGCCTAAACAGGCAATAGAACCTATCTTGTATTGATATGTAGAGAGAATCTAAATCGCACATCCTCATTCCTATGCTTCTGATATGACAACTGTTTTCAATTTTCAGCATTTCTTTTGATAAAACATGGCTATACAGCACTATTATCAATCATTTGCTGTGCACTATGAAGAGGCATTAGTATACAGTTTGATCAAAGAGCATAGGCCCACTTACCGCGACAAGGTTGCCTCTTGTTTAAGTTGGAACCTACTCTAACTATGGCGCAGAGCCGTGCGGCGACCGCCGCGCCTCCACACCGCTCCAGCAGGCAATGGGATCCAGCAGCCGCACAGCAGCCCCACTGTACAGTGAGGCCACCTGGGCCCCGGGTCCCATCACTCCACCAGCACGGCACAGAAGCAGCGACGGTCACCGTCCAGCGCCGCATGTGAACTGGTGCAAAGAGCTCACCTGTTCACAGCCTCTCAGGAACTCCAACTGAAATGTGGTAGGAACCCCCCCCCCCTTTTTATATAATTAAAAAATAAATACCTAAATAACAATGAATATAAACATCATGGGTATCACCGCGACCAAAAACGCCCATACTATTAAAATATTTATTTACAGATGCCTAAACAGGCAATAGAACCTATCTTGGCCCAGGTGAAAATTAATACTTCACTTTTATTACGATAAATATTAAAACCTAACACTGAATGTGTGCGTGATACACTACTTGATTAATCACAGACAAAGACACAAAAAAGCTACAGGGATATTAAAAACACAGTCATCACTCCACTGGTGAATGTGTTTGTTGGTCAGTTAGAGGGGGCAAAGAGATGTGCACAATCTCTCACCCTTATGACTATGGAGGCAGATTCCTGCCGTACCGCGTCTGCGGTGTTGTCGCCAACTTAATCAGGTTGTCAGACACCCATATAGGATAGTGGGAGACTTGAAACGTCAACCCACTAGAAAAACTAGATGTGTTGTTTGGCAACTCACACTACATACAGACTTGACACACAGCTATGACTCCTGTGTACCAACTAATTGTTACACCAGAGATATCAAAGCAATCCAGCCGGACTGCTTTTTGTCTCTTAGCAGTGGAGTGGTGACAGCTGTTTAAAAACTAAAACTGCCCCCCGACATGTTTCGACAGTATTCTGGCTTCTTCAGGGGTAAATGGGCAGCAATGAGTGACCTCTGAAACTGGAGATTTAAATAAGGAGTGTACCGATTGACAGGTACTGCCATCCTATCAGTCAAGGGCATGACACTCCGCCAGCCAATGGATATCACAAGATATACGCTCACCAGTTTATTGGAACACCTCTCACCGTCGCCTCCTAGGTGCGTCATCATGATCGCGCTGCCCTAAAAGCGCATGCACGGACACTTAGAGATCCACGGCTGTTTCATGCCGTACTGCGCATGCGCTGCGCCGTATATGGCTGCGCACAACCTCTGACCCAGAGGGAGGAGGGGCTGCGCGAAACCCAGTTGCGCCGGCACTTAGAGGTGAAATGATGTTATTAAAAGTACAGGCCCACTGCGCAGTACACTGATGCGCGTGGACTCTACCCGATACTAACATGGGGCCGGGCGCTACTGCGCATGATCCTGCACATAGGCTGTGATGAGGTGAACTTATGTTTGATGGTATATTAGACTAATGTTATGTTGAACGGATGGTATATTAGACTGGTATTAGTAGTGTGCAAATAGTACACAAAACTTTACATAGCTCATGCAGCGCCTCAGCTGCATTGTTGCAGTGGGCAAGTGTATAATCGTCTGTTAGACTGATGATTTAATTTTCTGGACCTCAAACTTGTCCTGGACCCTGATGGCCACATCCAGTCTGAAGTCCATCGCAAGCCCACAGCAACGAATAACCTACTGGAATGGAGTAGTTACCATCCAAGACCCCTCAAGAAGGGGATACCTGTTGGGCAATATATTAGGGCCCGCAGGAACTGCTCAGACGAAGCAAGTTTTATTAAAAAAAGCAAGACACTATATGATCGCTTCCGTGATAGGGGGTACCCCAAAAAGGTTCTGCATCAGGCCTATGCTAGGGCAAGCAGCACCAACAGGATGGAACTGCTAACAGCTCAACCTAAGGACTCCAAGACACACACAGTAAGATGTATTGGCACCTTTGATGCCCAAAATAATCAGGTTTTTGAAATCCTGAGGAAGCACTGGCATGTTCTGTGGGTGGATAACGATTTGAGGGCAGTTATCACGCAGCATCCCAGTGTGACCTACCGTCAAGGTAGAAACCTAAATGACGCATTAGTCCATAGTTTCTTTCGTCCATTACCACATAAAACCACCTGGCTAAAATCAAATGTAGTAGGAACTTACCCGTGCAGGGATTTCGTCTTCTGTCCCCTTGTGAAGAGACGTCGGTCTTTTGTTAACCCTGTGGATAAAAGAGAATATCAGATTAGGCAATATATTAATTGCAAGACCAAAGGCATTGTATATGCCATACAATGTCCCTGTTTTAAGATCTACGTTGGCAAAACGTCACAAGAATTTAGGAGAAGGATCTGCCAACATATCAGTAGTATAAACACCAAGGCAGATACCTCCATCTCTAGACATGTTAGGGCCTACTATGGTGGAGACTATAAGGTACTCAAGTTCTGGGGCATCTGCAAAAAAACTCTAGGAGCAAGAAAGGGCGACCTGGATGCTATTCTTTTACAAGAAGAAAGCAGGTGGATCTATCTATCTATCCATCTAGTCTCAACCCAAAAGGACTCAACGAAGGCTTTGCCTTTACTGCTTTCTTATGAAAATTAGGGTGGGGATTTGGATCTCTTCTATTTTTCCATTTTTTCATTCTTTCAGTAGTCAAAGTGTCAAAGGACACGTGCATTATAGCACAGACATTGAGTCAGAATTGTTTGTGTACCCCTGTCACTGGGTTGATCAATTAATATTGTTTTGCTGTCAAACACAGTGCTAATATCTAAACAATAGAAATATTGACACTACTCTTGGGCAATTAATATAGGCACCGCCATTTCACAAGCCAAAACTATAACCATGTAGTCTAGGTGCTGCCTTAGATGTAGCCAATGATTCTTCTTTCTTTTTTCTTAGTCTGTTTATTAAATCATCAGTCTAACAGACGATTATACACTTGCCAACTGCAACAATGCAGCTGAGGCGCTGCATGAGCTATGTAAAGTTTTGTGTACCATTTGCACACTACTAATACCAGTCTAATATACCATCTGTTCAACATAACATTAGTCTAATATATCATCAAGCATAAGTTCACCTCATCACAGCCTATGTGCAGGATCATGCGCAGTATCGCCCGGCCCCATGTTAGTATCGGGCAGAGTCCACGCGCATCAGTGTACTGTGCAGTGGGCCTGCACTTCTAATAACATCATTACACCTTCAAGTGCCGGAGCAACTGGGTTTCGCGAAGCCCCTTCTCCCTCTGGTTCAGAGGTTGTGTGCAGCCATATACGGCGCAGCGCATGCGCAGGTTGGCATGAAACAGCCGTGGATCTTTAAGTGTCCGCGCATGCGCTCTTAGGGCAGAGCGATCGTGCCTGTACTTTTAATAACATCATTTCACCTCTAAGTGCCGGCGCAACTGGGTTTCGCGCAGCCCCTCCTCCCTCTGGGTCAGAGGTTGTGCGCAGCCATATACGGCGCAGCGCATGCGCAGTACGGCATGAAACAGCCGTGGATCTCTAAGTGTTCGCGCATGCGCTTTTAGGGCAGCGCGATCGTGATGACGCACCTAGGAGGCGACGGTGAGAGGTGTTTCAATAAACTGGTGGGCGTATATCTCGTGATATCCATTGGCTGGAGGAGTGTCATGCCCTTGACTGATAGGATGGCAGTACCTGTCAATCGGTACACTCCTTATTTAAACCTCCAGTTTCAGAAGTCGCTCATTGCTGCCCATTTACCCCTGAAGAAGCCAGAATACTGTCGAAACATGTCGGGGGGCAGTTTTAGTTTTTAAACAGCTGTCACCACTCCACTGCTAAGAGACAAAAAGCAGTCCGGCTGGATTGCTTTGATATCTCTGGTGTAACAATTAGTTGGTACACAGGAGTCATAGCTGTGTGTCAAGTCTGTATGTAGTGTGAGTTGCCAAACAACACATCTAGTTTTTCTAGTGGGTTGAAGTTTCAAGTCTCCCACTACCCTATATGGGTGTCTGACAACCTGATTAAGTTGGCGACAACACCGCAGACGCGGTACGGCAGGAATCTGCCTCCATAGTCATAAGGGTGAGAGATTGTGCACATCTCTTTGCCCCCTCTAACTGACCAACAAACACATTCACCAGTGGAGTGGTGACTGTGTTTTTAATATCCCTGTAGCTTTTTTGTTTCTTTGTCTGTGATTAATCAAGTAGTGTATCACGCACACATTCAGTGTTAGGTTTTAATATTTATCGTAATAAAAGTGAAGTATTAATTTTCACCTGGGCCAAGATAGGTTCTATTGCCTGTTTAGGCATCTGTAAATAAATATTTTAATAGTATGGGCGTTTTTGGTCGCGGTGATACCCATGATGTTTATATTCATTGTTATTTAGGTATTTATTTTTTAATTATATAAAAAGGAGGGGTTATTTAAACTTTTATATATATATTAAAAAAAAAAATTAAAAGTTTTTTAATTTTAAATTTTGGTCTATCAGGGATTTTTAAAATGCCATTTAAACTCTATTTTGCTCATTTCTTATCCTGGCCTACCATCTGGTGGCAAAAAAAACAATTGCAGCATGAACACTTTCGGCCTCATCAGCGAGGCTGAAAGTGTTCAGTGCAAGTACCGATGCCCCATTGGGCCACACGGGGCAGTTTTTTGCGCATTTAGATACCGTGACCTTACTTGGTCACGGCATCTAAAGCATTTAATTACTGCGATCGGCATTATTGCCAGTCATGGTAATTAGCCGCAGGTCTCTGCTGTTTGAAACAGCAGAGATCTGCCAGCCATGGCGCCCTCTGCACGTGCGAGCGGGCGACATGTTTACACATCGCTCCAGCGCCATGCATGTACGGCGCTGGTAGCGAACGGGTTAAGTGGCCCAGCCAGAGCCCTGACTTGAACTCAATCAAACATCTCTGGAGACACCTGATAATGGCTGAGCACAGACAGTCCCCATCAAACCTTGAGAGCTTGAGAGGATCTGCAGAGCAGAATGGCAGAAAATCCCCATATCCAGGTGTTCAAACCTTGTGTCAGAATAGCCAATAAGATTGAAGGCTGTAATCCCTGCCAAAGGTCCTTCAACTAAGTATTGAGTACAGGGTCTGAATACTTATGTCAATGCAATATTACATTTTTCCTTTTCAATAAATTAGGAAAGATTTCGAACATTCGGTGTTTGCCACATAGAACTGCACCAAATTAGAGTAGTTACTCACTTGTAGAGGCAACCTTGATGTGGTGAGTTGGCTTATGTATTTTGATCAAACTGTATCCTTATGTCTTCTGTACAGTATGTATATTTAGGGGCTGTGTACTATTAATTACTCTGAGAAGTGATATTAATAGCGCTGAGAAGCAATGATATATCAGTGCATAGCATATACACTCACCTAAAGAATTATTAGGAACACCTGTTCTACTTCTCATTAATGCAATTATCTAGTCAACCAATCACATGGCAGTTGCTTCAATGCATTTAGGGGGGTGGTCCTGGTCAAGACAATCTCCTGAACTCCGAACTGAATGTCAGAATGGGAAAGAAAGGTGATTTAAGCAATTTTGAGCGTGGCATGGTTGTTGGTGCCAGACGGGCCGGTCTGAGTATTTAACAATCTGCTCAGTTACTGGGATTTTCACGCACAACCATTTCTAGGGTTTACAAAGAATGGTGTGAAAAGGGAAAAACATCCAGTATGCGGCAGTCCTGTGGGCGAAAATGCCTTGTGGATGCTAGAGGTCAGAGGAGAATGGGCCGACTGATTCAAGCTGATAGAAGAGCAACGTTGACTGAAATAACCACTCGTTACAACCGAGGTATGCAGCAAAGCATTTGTGAAGCCACAACACGCACAACCTTGAGGCGGATGGGCTACAACAGCAGAAGACCCCACCGGGTACCACTCATCTCCACTACAAATAGGAAAAAGAGGCTACAATTTGCACGAGCTCACCAAAATTGGACTGTTGAAGACTGGAAAATGTTGCCTGGTCTGATGAGTCTCGATTTCTGTTGAGACATTCAAATGGTAGAGTCCGAATTTGGCGTAAACAGAATGAGAACATGTATCCATCCTCTGATGGCTACTTCCAGCAGGATAATGCACCATGTCACAAAGCTCAAATCATTTCAAATTGGTTTCTTGAACATGACAATGAGTTCACTGTACTAAAATGGCCCCCACAGTCACCAGATCTCAACCCAATAGAGCATCTTTGGGATGTGGTGGAACGGGAGCTTCATGCCCTGGATGTGCAGCCCTCAAATCTCCATCAACTGCAAGATGCTATCCTATCAATATGGGCCAACATTTCTAAAGAATGCTATCAGCACCTTGTGGAATCAATGCCACGTAGAATTAAGGCAGTTCTGAAGGTAAAAGGGGGCCCAACACCGTATTAGTATGGTGTTCCTAATAATTCTTTAGGTGAGTGTAGATGTGCGATCCATGTTTTTCGCTTTTTGTTAGTATATTTGAACATTCAGTTTTCACTTTGTCATTATAGGGAATTGAGTGCAGATATGATGGGGAAAAATGGGCGAACATTTCTAAAATTCTGTTTTCACTTTCTCATTCCGGGGTATTGAGCACAGATTGATGGAGGAATACTTGATTTTTTTTATTTTTTTTTATTAAGACACAAGGCAGCATCCTAGCAAAATGATAATTGCTTAGAATGAATCATATAAAAATGGCACACAATGCCATTTTAATGTTAATATTAGTGATGAGCAGCATAGGCAATATTAGAATTCGCGATATTTTGCAAATTGTTGGCCGAATATGCGCCATAAATTAGCAAATTCGAGAATTCTTGATCTCTAGTCATTGTTTACTTGATTGCGAAAATAGGCAATGTAATATATTCATGATAAATTCGCAATAAATTAGTAATTAGAATATTCAACACTATTCGTGAATACGAATATATAGAATTATATTCTAAATATTCGTGAATTCTCGAAGTGGCGATATTCGCGATTAAAATTCGGGATTCGAATATTCGCGCTCAACACTAGTTAATATTGGCAGACAAAAACCAAGAGGGAGGAAGAATACAAATGATAAAATGACATTGGGAGGAAATGGGGGCCTGATTGGCTCAGAGGGTGACAGACTGGATCAGTCAATCAGAGGGGCAGGAGATGCCTATCCAGAACCAACAAAAGCCCATAGTGTGTTCAGCTTCTGACCTGAAAGGAGAGTGTGTGGCAGTGTCTGGCAAAAAACAATTACATAGTATACAGAGTCAACTATTGTAGTGTGATTGCCACGGAGGGGAACAGTGAGTTTTGTACTCCTGCCAACAGTGAGTTTTGATTCCCACCAAAGCCGAATTTTCTCATGCATCGTGGTAACGAATCACATTTTTTCCTAAAATGGCTGCTGCATGTGTAAGGACATGGAGCAAGGAACTCTGGGAAGGCGAGATCACCCATAATGCCATGCATGCAGCCAGCCCTGTAATGTCACAGCCCTATAAATAGCCTCAGCCATCTTGGATTCTTGCCATTCAGTGGTGCAGTTATATGTTCCAAAGCCCTTTTTGTTGTGTAATAGTGGCAAAATAAAAATATATTTGCCATTCAGCGGTGCAGTTATATGTTCTAAAGCCCTTTTTGTCGTGTAATAGTGGCAAAATAAAAATATATTTGCTGTTCAGCGGTGCAGTTATATGTTCTAAAGCCTTTTGTGGCGTGTATTAGTGGAAAAAGAAAAAATATATTTTCCGTTCAGCGGTGCAATTATACACTGCTCAAAAAAATAAAGGGAACACAAAAATAACACATCCTAGATCTGAATAAATTAAATATTCTTCTGAAATACTTTGTTCTTTACATAGTTGAATGTGCTGACTGTGGTGCAACGTGACATTGGTGGATAGAGTGAGACATGATGTCCCAGATGTGCTCAATTGGATTCAGGTCTGGGGAACGGGCGGGCCAGTCCATAGCATCAATGCCTTCGTCTTGCAGGAACTGCTGACACACTCCAGCCACATGAGGTCTAGCATTGTCTTGCATTAGGAGGAACCCAGGGCCAACCGCACCAGCATATGGTGTCACAAGGGGTCTGAGGATCTCATCTTGGTACCTAATGGCAGTCAGGCTACCTCTGGCGAGCACATGGAGGGCTGTGCGGCCCTCCAAAGAAATGCCTCATCACACCATTACTGACCCAATGCCAAACCGGTCATGCTGGAGGATGTTGCAGGCAGCAGAACGTTCTCCACGGCGTCTCCAGACTCTGTCACATCTGTCACATGTGCTCAGTGTGAACCTGCTTTCATCTGTGAAGAGCACAGGGCGACAGTGGCGAATTTGCCAATCTTGGTGTTTTCTGGCAAATGCCAAACGTCCTGCACGGTGTTGGGCTGTAAGCACAACCCCCACATGTGGACGTCCGGCCCTCATATCACCCTCATGGAGTCTGTTTCTGACCATTTGAGCAGACACATGCACATTTGTGGCCTGCTGGAGGTCATTTTGCAGGGCTCTGGCAGTGCTCCTCCTGTTCCTCCTTGCACAAAGGCGGAGGTAGCGGTCCTGCTGCTGGGTTGTTGCCCTCCTACGGCCTCCTCCACGTCTCCTGATGTACTGGCCTGTCTCCTGGTAGCGCCTCCATGCTCTGGACACTACGCTGACAGACACAGCAAACCTTCTTGCCACAGCTCGTATTGATGTGCCATCCTGGATAAGCTGCACACCTGAGCCACTTCTGTGGGTTGTAGACTCCGTCTCATGCTACCACTAGAGTGAAAGCACCGCCAGCATTCAAAAGTGACCAAAACATCAGCCAGGAAGCATAGGAACTGAGAAGTGGTCTGTGGTTACCACCTGCAGAACCACTCCTTTATTGGGGGTGTCTTGCTAATTGCCTATAATTTCCACCTGTTGTCTATCCCATTTGCACAACAGCATGTGAAATTGATTGTTACTCAGTGTTGCTTCCTAAGTGGACAGTTTGATTTCACAGAAGTGTGATTGACTTGGAGTTACATTGTGTTGTTTAAGTGTTCCCTTTATTTTTTTGAGCAGTGTATGTTCTAAAGCCTTTTGTGGCGTGTATTAGTGGAAAATTTTAAATATATATTTGCCATTCAGCAGTGCAGTTATATTTTTGAAAGCCTTTTGTGGCATGTAATAGTGGCAAAATAAAAATATATTTGCTGTTCAGCGGTGCAGTTATATGTTCTAAAGCCTTTTGTGGCATGTATTTGTGGCATAATAAAATTATATTTGTCGTTCAGCGGTGCCGTTATATGTTCTAAAGCCTTTTTTAGCGTGTAACAGTGGCAAAATAAAAATATATTTGCCATTCTCACTGTAATAGTGAGAAGAAAAAAAATGTTTGCTATTCAGCGATGCAGTTATATGTTCTAAAGCCCTTTTTGGCGTGTATTAGTGGGGGAAAAGGGTTTATTAGCCATTGTGTGGTGAAGTGAGAAAATTACAGCCCTTTTTGGTGTGTATTAGTGGCAAAAAAATATTTGCCGTTCAGCTGTGAAGTTCCATTGTACCACAGCCGTTTACAGGGTGTATTGATAGGATAGATACGTACGTCCTATTAGCCGTTCTGCAGTGAATTGTGATTGTTATATTTATTTTTTTGGGGTGCATTAATAGGAAAAAGAATACGTCTTATTAGCAGGTCTGTAGTGAACCGACATTGTTATACTGCCATTGTTGGGGTTTATTAATGGGAAAAATAAGTACGTGTTATTAGCCGTTCTGCGGTGAATTTACATTGTCATACAGACATTGTTGCGCTGTATTAATAGCAAAAATAAGTATGTGTTATTAGCCGTTTTGCATTGTCATTCAGTGGTGAAATTTGTTTGTGAAACAGCCTTTTTTGGGAAAATTGATGGGTGATTGTAGACTTCCTTTTGCTGTACGGACTAAATTACGTTGATAAGCCCTTCGTTGGGGAATTTTTTTTGAAACAGCTTCTTTTGGGAAAATTGATGGGTGATTGTAGACTTCCTTTTGCTGTACGGACCGAATTACTTAGATTAGCCATTTGTTGCAGAATTTTTTTGTGAAACAGCTGTAAGGGATCGCCTCTTATTCGGGGGTCATTCTCACAATAATCTTCATGACCACTGGGTTTCAGGTCCAAACAGTGCAATTTATTTTACACTCTTCATACACAACATGGCATAAAACAAAAGCCTGCCCGTCTGGGCTCTACCTAAACATAATAAACATCGTATCCCTAACTCGGCTATACGATAGCGTTCCCACATGGAACCAGGTGCGGCTTACCCCAGACATACAGTCCACCAGCCCTCAGGCTGTAACAAATGCAGTACCTTTGGAGGGGGTTGTGGTCTAGCAGTCCTCCTGACTCTGACCTTTCAAAGCTTGTTCCCGGTTAGGCTCTAACTAACACAGAGTTTCCTGACTCACCTAGGTCACAGTTCACACCCTGTGAACTCGTGCAGCTTTGTCAGCCAATGTCCCACAGCCTCCTGGCTGTACAGAGCACAGTATGCCCACTGTCTCTAGTTCACTGTTTCTTGTGGGGGATTGGGGCTCAGTAGTCCCCCCCCCCCACACTTCAGGCTATCTCCCAGCCTCGTGGTCCCTCAGCCTTGCCCAGCTGAGACCGCACAGACAGAGCCTCACCAGGCCTCTGTCTGCACACTCTCCAGAGTGAGCCACACCCAAGATCCAGTAGCAGGATTAAATAGGATCCCTGGACATGAGCATGTCTCAAGTCCCAGACTGGAACCTGGGGAAACAGCACCTCAATGTTCACCTTGCCACACAGCCTTTTCTGGGAAAATTGATGGGTGATTGTAGACTTCCTTTGCTGTACGGACCGAATTACGTCAATTAGCTCTTCGTTGGGGAATTTTTTTTGTGAAACAGCTTTTTTGGGGAAAATTGATAGGTGATTGTAAACTTCCTTTTGCTGTACGGACTGAATTACGTCGATTAGCCATTCGTTGGGGAAATTTTTTGTGAAACAGCCTTTTTTGGGAAAATTGATGGGTGATTTCAGACTTCCTTTTGCTCTACTGACTGAATTATGTCCAGGGGCGTAACGATCGCGGTCGCAGAGAGTGCGACTGCGACCGGGCCCGGCGGGAGGGGGGCCCGCTGCAGAGTGCTTGCGGCGGCAGGCGGGCCCTGCGAAACTGATCTGTGCTTGATTCACCTGCGCTGCCTGTGTGCACCGTTCTCCCTCACTCAGCTGCTGCCGCTCCTCCGCCGGGCCCTCCCTCAAGCTACACACGCCCACAATACGCCCACAATACACCCACATGACCACGGCCGCGTGACCCGTCCCTCCGCTCACGCGAGATGAGAGTCTCTGACGTCAGGACTCAGGAGAGTAGACTCTAGGCGCACAGGCGCAGCAAAAGCCCGCCAGAGCAGATTTAAAAGAGGCAGAGCCCCGCCCCCCAGCAGTGTGTGCCTGTGCCAGCACAGATTAGAGGGCTCAGGGCGCGATTCTCCGAGGAAGAAAGAAGAGGACCGACCGACCGACCGACCAACCGACAGACAGACAGACACCAATTTCAGTAAGTAAAAAAATTTATTATATTTGAAATTCTTATCTAATTAGGCACCAAACTGACAGCCAATATTCTGTGATTATTATATTTTTTAATTGTAGGTGATTTACCAAGATATGGGTCAAGAAGCTTTATGCCTTATGTGGAGAATCTTTGTTCTGGAACGCTTTTAACATTTTTTTCTATATTTTATAGGGTAACATTAAAAAAAAAAAATTAAAACCCCTATCTCCTTCTATTTAATATTCAACTACAACACTTTCAAACCGGGAGGGGGTGGAGTCTTGGCGGGGGTGGAGTCTTGGCGGGGGTGGAGTCTTGGCGGGGGTGGAGTCTTGGCGGGGGGGCCCCAATTTAAAGTTTGCCCTGGGGCCCATAGAACTCTAGTTACGCCACTGATTATGTCGATTAGCCCTTCGATGTCGATTAGTCCTTGATGTTTGCGGATGCATTATCGCATTGCACTGTGTGTTTCATAGTACAAAAATGCAATTGTTGCATCAATGATAGGAAACGCATAGATAGTTTAAAGACATTTTACAGAAAACACTGCATCATTATATTGGTGCTTGTGGACAAACTATTGCATCGCACCACAAAATGTACAAAATGTAATTGTTCGACCAGTTATATTACATGCAGAGTTCAAAGGCATTTTGTCGCAAACAATGCATTGTTATATTGGTGATAGGAGATGTATTATTGCATTGCACTGTATGGCTCATAGTAAAAAAATGTATTATTGAGCTAGTGATATTAAACGCAGAGTTCAAAGACATTTCCCCACAAACACTGCATTGTTCCAAAAGTATATAATCAATAGCAGTGTGTAGTGTGTGTGTAAAAATGGAGGCAATAGGGACATTTAATTGCATCCCTGTCTTTAAGTTACAGAAAATGCACTTATAATTTTGCTAGTTCCATTAATCATTTGTGTGTACCAAATACTTGACTTTTCATTTATAGGAAACCCGTGACTTTTCATTTGTAGGCCTTATAATAAAATGTCTGGAAAATGGAAGAATGCAAAAAAAAGACCCATGCTCTTGTCCTCCGAGTGTCAGAATGCGTTTAGTAGCAGCACCAGCCATCTGGCCAGTAGTAATAGTAGAAGCACTTGTAGCTATACTGGTGATGGTAGCAGCAGAGGCAACAACATTGGGACTCCGGGCTAATACAGAGCAGGGAATCAGGAGGAGGGCCAAGTAGCCCACAATGACATATCACATTCTGATAAAAGTGGCAGGGAGGGTGAGGACTATAATAATCATTGTCTGTTGGACAAGATGGGGGAGATAGATCAAGGTGCTGAGGAGGAGGTGACATCAAAGGAGGAGGACAGTGGCTGCAGCGGCAATAAATAGCAGAGGCAATATATGTCAAAAACCTCCCAAAAAACAAGCAGGGCCAGATCTGCTTCTATTTTTGTCACCTAAGGAACTGATACTGTGAGCGCAGGCTCATAACATGCCAGACCTAGGCCAATCTCAGCTGGCTATAGCTCTGTGCAAGCAACACAGCCACAAACCAACACACAAAACCACAGGCGTGCACGAGATCTGCAGGATTAAAATAAGCCATGGACGTTAAAGCACATAGGTACCAGGGCTCTATTGCAGCATATGAGATGGCATTACCAGATCCTGTTGGAAAATAGACCATGCCAGCATTCCAAATCAAAACAAGTCTGTCCTCCTTCTCCGTCTTCTTTGTGACAGCCAACCTGCATCCATAAGCAGTACAGCGTCCTGGTCATCATAATCAGCTGCCCCTGCTCAGACTCCTCCTCCTCCTTGTCCTCCACTCCATTGTGAGGCATCTGTGTGGCCATGAGAAAACTATTCTCGACCAGCAATTAGCTTGTATTCAAGCTGAACTCCCATCTGGCCTGCGCCTGCTTGTCCGAGGCCCCTTTATATCCCTCCCCCCAGAGTCACCCACCTCCTGCCATCTCCATTATCAGAAGCTGCAGCAGCCAGTTCAGTATTGTCAACATGATGGAGCAATCTAGGTCACAGTTCTAAGGGCGGGGCAGGTAGCAAGGAGCAGAATTGGTAGACAGGCAAGGTACGGTACACGAGTATTCAGACAAGAGATCATCTTCGCTGGTTACTAGAGACTAGACAACCTCAAAGCTCAGGCAAGGAGGTGGAACCACATCCCAGCTAAATAGGGAGACTGATCAGTAACTTAACCAGCACCTGGACAGGGGCAGGAAGAAAGTATTAACTTTTGCAGTGCAGAAGGAAAGTTCACTGAGCACCAGTCCCAGTTCTCACATGGAGAGCAGAGCAACATCTGCGCCTGCTTGGGACAGCAAGACAGCGGTGGGCATGGACTGCGAACATGACAGCTGTATATGTCAGTTTGGGGGAGGCAGAGGAAAGAAAGAGCAAAAGAGATCTTTTGGTAAAAAAAAAATAATCTGAATCCTACGAGATTTCAGGGTAATTTAGGGATTTTCAGGGTAATTGGAGCAACTTCGATTCCTGTAGAATCAATTTGGGTCCAAACCAGCCTTTTTAAAAAATTTGCCAAATTGGACACAAAGTGAAAATAAGCCTTGGGGACCACCAACTGTTCAATAGTAGTTGGTTTACCCAATACAGCATATCCTGATGAACCACAAAACGGGGAAACACTGACTCTGCCCCAGGTTGTTGTGGTTCACCATCTACTATTAACACATTTTCCCAGGCTCGGGATAGGGTTGGGTCCCGATGTTGGGCGGTACCAAAATTATTCCCAGAGACATTGAGGTCTGCCAATTCAGGATCCAGTGACAAGTCCTCCACGTCTCCCACCATCACACTTAGCGGGGTTGTCTCGCCCTCTTCCACCGAAGTGGCGGTCAACCCTACCGCTGTCCCTTCGGTCTCAGGTTCCCAGGGTTCTGGTCTCCCCCCTGAGCCGGGCCACTCTGCTAGGGTTATCCCTTGTAATATAGTTGGTTTAATGTACGACATACAACTGTGCCTGAAAAATGCAGAAACCAAAAATATCTGCGTTCACGCCAGCCTCACTGCTCTTGCACGCATCCTCCACCAATTGTGAGGTTTCGCTCTGGTAGATAGGGTAAGCGGGCGCAATACAGAGGCAAGATACAAGTTCTTAACTCAAAATGTCAGTGTTTATTTACACTTGAGGCAACTGCACAAAACAGCACGTAACTTTGCAGTCTTGGTGTTAATTCACACATAATGGAAAATGTTTCCCCAGCGTGCGGCTCTTAGCCCTACAGCACGGCACAAAGCCTCAGATCCCCCAAACAGAGACATCTCTGCTGAGCCCAGCTGCCTATTTAAGGACAGCCAGGTGCTGCCAAAACCTGGACCGGCACTTAAACTCCAGTCCGGTATTTGACCTCACCTTGCTGGAAACCAGCCCAGCCGCACATGCTGGGAGGAAAATACTTGCCTTGCCAGACACAACCCCTCACTGTGTCGCATCTGTTATATAAAGTTAAGCAATTCTTTGGGAATATCAACAAAATAAGGTAAGGGTGCTATGACACAATGAGGTCTGGTAGGGGTATCTGCATGCGGATTACCTCTAACTTCAGGGCCGCACCTGTACATGCTAATGTTTCAATTAGCTTGCACAGGTGCAACTTGGTATGTATAGGTGGCACAGCAAGTAGCGTTAATCTCCATGTGGATTGCACTGTCAGACCCTAGTGTGTACAGACGCCCTAACAATTTTGTTCCTGGCTATTTTTTGGGATTTTTTAATTGATGATGCCTCAAATAATAGGAAATTGCTATTAATCCCCACTAACTTTGCTTTTCTGACCAACATAATGATATTTTCAATAAGAAATCTGGTGACTCTTTTGATTTACATATAATACAATAAAAAAAAGCAACATGTGTATTAATCAAATAGTATTTAGATTGTGAGCCACAGTACAGTAGCTCTGTACACCACTGCGGAATAAATTAGCACAACATAAATGAGTAAAATAAATTAAAGAAATAAATGAATACAATGCTATTATACTATGTTATGGGAAATAATGACCACAAAAGATTTAGAAGCTAGTACATTTTCTAGATTTTCAATTAAAAAATAAATCATTTTTAAGAATCAGTCCTCAATGTCGTCTCCTATTATACTCTTGTTATATGGTTCTTGGTAGAGGCATTTAAAGATAAGTATATTCTGGTTGAAGCATCTCTTTATGTGAACAAAAAGATGTAAATTCACTTGTTTTCTGGTCCAATATAGGTAAATTTCAAAATATAATTGTAGTGGTCACAACAATAAAAAAAACTTACACCATTTTATATTTTTTTGAATCAGCTTACTAATGTACACACTTTTTTATGACGATCTTACAATAATAATAAAGACATTTATAAATAAATAAAAAAAGACTAAAAGGGATTACTGGGAGAATGTAACGGATGTAAATGTAAAACAGGAGCACAAATACAGGCAGCAAAAATGAACAATTACAGGAAACAAAAGGATAAATAACGACTAAAGATCTTTCATTACAGACGGCTAATTACTTGAATACCGGACTTAACTGTTCAGGCATAGAATTAAAAACCTTAATTATAATGTCACCTTTGTCTCTCAGCTCCCAATGCCCACAAATGAATCCATTTACTGTAACTGCTGCTGATGAGAAGAAATTGATGGCAATCCCATTGAGGTGAGAAAGAGAGAGAAGAGCCCCAGTAAAGGAAACAGAATCCTTGGAGAGACAACATTGTCATTGTCGCACAGCTGGATGACATCTACATTCCTGTGCATTGTAAATTCAAAACAGGTTTAATGAGACAAACACAGTTTTGATAAATTTTTGTAGTTCTTTATTCATTTTTGTTGTTTTTTTCTTTTCTTTTCAGTAGACTGGCAATTGCTTGTATTGTCTTTGCAGAGGAAAAGTACAACTACAAGTAAAATAATTTTTATGAGATTTAATTTGTATTTCAAATAAATATACATTACCATAATTTTGCTTTAACCCATTTTGAATATTGCCTTAAATTCCCTTTTTTAATTCCTTACAGCGGTATCCTAGGATGGGCTGCCATGTACTTCATTCTACGCTACGCTGTTTTCATAATTTCTGTTTACTTGTATGAGAACGGAAACACCATGGCACTGCGCACATGACTGTACTTTTGGCTGGATGCAAGGGGGAGGAAGCAGTGATATTTCTTATTTTTTCATCTGCATTTTCTAATTTATACTTTTTTATTTATTATTCAACATCAGTTTATGGGGACTTGTTTTTCTTTCTCTTACTAGTGCTACATGGTGTACAGTGGTGTACCATGTTTGGCCATTCTTGGAAGGTACTAGCTCTCCTTGCAAAGATACACTGGTGCAGGGAGTCTTACGGGCAATGTGCACTGAGAAAACTGTGCAAATTACTTCATATCTAAATTAGCTCTTCAAGAAATATTAAATTACACTACCGGTAAATGAAGAAAGAAAAATACCTAGAAGGAGTTAAAGGATATCTGTTAGCAGATTTGTACCTAAGAAACTGGATGACTTGTTGCATCTGCACTTGGCAGCTGAAGGCATCTGTGTTGGTCCCATGTTCATATGTGCCGACTTTGCTGAGAAAAATGATGTTTTAATATATGCAAATAAGTCTCTAGGAGCAACAGGAGCATTTTCACTGCCTGGCCTTGTTAATCAAAGTACAGAGGGTGCCGTAGTTGCAGAGAGATCAGAGTCTCTAGGTGTAACGTCAACACCCCCGTTGCTTCTAGAGGCTAATTTGCATATATTAAAACATAATTTTTCTCAGTAATGTGGACACATATTAATATGAGACCAACACAGATGCCTTCAGCTGCCAAATGCACATGCAACAGGTCAGCCAGTTTCACAGGTACAAATCTATAGACAGATGCCCTTTAACCGCCTCCGGACCGCCTAACGCAGGATCGCGTTCCGGAGGCGGCAGCCCTGCGCAGAGTCACGCATATATGCGTCATCTCGCGAAACGCGAGATTTCCTGTGAACGCGCACACAGGCGCGCGCGTTCACAGGATCGGAAGGTAAGCGAGTGGATCTCCAGCCTGCCAGCGGCGATCGTTCACTGGCAGGCTGGAGATGCGATTTTTTTAACCCCTAACAGGTATATTAGACGCTGTTTTGATAACAGCGTCTAATATACCTGCTACCTGGTCCTCTGGTGGTCCCTTTTGTTTGGATCGACCACCAGAGGACACAGGTAGCTCAGTAATAAGTAGCACCAAGCACCACACTACACTACACCCCCCCTGTCACTTATTAACCCCTTATTAACCCCTGATCACCCCTGATCACCCCATATAGACTCCCCGATCACCCCCCTGTCATTGATCACCCCCTGTCATTGATCACCCCCCTGTAAAGCTCCATTCAGACGTCCGCATGATTTTTACGGATCCACTGATAGATGGATCGGATCCGCAAAACGCATCCGGACGTCTGAATGAAGCCTTACAGGGGCATGATCAATGACTGTGGTTATCACCCCATATAGACTCCCTGATCACCCCCCTGTCATTGATCACCCCCCTGTCATTGATCACCCCCCTGTAAGGCTGCATTCAGATGTCCGTATGTTTTTTACGGATACATGGATACATGGATCGGATCCGCAAAACACATACAGACGTCTGAATGGAGCCTTACAGGGGGGTGATCACCCCATATAGACTCCCTAATCACCCCCCTGTAATTGATCACCCCCTTGTAAGGCTCCATTCAGACGTCCGTATGATTTTTATGGATCCACTGATACATGGATCGGATCCGCAAAACACATACGGATGTCTGAATGGAGCCTTACAGGGGGGTGATCAATGACAAGGGGTGATCACCCCATATAGACTCCCTGATCACCCCCCTGTCATTGATCACCCACCTGTAAGGCTGCATTCAGTTGTCCGTATGTTTTTTACGGATCCACGGATACATGGATTGGATCCGCAAAACACATACGGACATCTGAATGGAGCCTTATA
This sequence comes from Bufo bufo, assembly GCF_905171765.1. Taxonomy (NCBI): domain Eukaryota; kingdom Metazoa; phylum Chordata; class Amphibia; order Anura; family Bufonidae; genus Bufo; species Bufo bufo. Next base: position 420,985,724 of record NC_053390.1, read on the forward strand.
GGGGGGTGATCAATGACAGGGGGGTGATCACCCCATATAGACTCCCTGATCACCCCCTGTCATTGATCACCCCCCTGTCATTGATCACCCCCCTGTCATTGATCACCCCCTTGTAAGGCTCCATTCAGACGTTCGTATGATTTTTACGGATCCACTGATACATGGATCGGATCCGCAAAACACATACGGACGTCTGAATGGAGCCTTACAGGGGGGGTGATCAATGACAGGGGGGTGATCACCCCATATAGACTCCCTGATCACCCCCCTGTCATTGATCACCCCCCTGTCATTGATCACCCCCCTGTAAGGCTGCATTCAGATGTCCGTATGTTTTTTACGGATCCACAGATACATGGATCGGATCCGCAAAACACATACGGACATCTGAATGGAGCCTTATAGGGGGGTGATCAATGACAGGGGGGTGATCACCCCATATAGACTCCCTGATCACCCCCCTGTCATTGATCACCCCCCTGTCATTGATCACCCCCCTTTAAGGCTCCATTCAGACATTTTTTTGGCCCAAGTTAGCGGAAATTTTTTTTTTTTCTTACAAAGTCTCATATTCCACTAACTTGTGTCAAAAAATAAAATCTCACATGAACTCCCCATACCCCTCACGGAATCCAAATGCGTAAAAATTTTTAGACATTTATATTCCAGACTTCTTCCCACGCTTTAGGGCCCCTAGAATGCCAGGGCAGTATAAATACCCCACATGTGACCCCATTTCGGAAAGAAGACACCCCAAGGTATACGCTGAGGGGCATATTGAGTCCATGAAAGATTGAAATTTTTGTCCCAAGTTAGCGGAAAGGGAGACTTCGTGAGAAAAAAAAAAAATCAATTTCCGCTAACTTGTGCCAAAAAAAAAAAATTTCTATGAACTCACCATGCCCCTAATTGAATACCTTGGGGTGTCTTCTTTCCAAAATGGGGTCACATGTGGGGTATTTATACTGCCCTGGCATTTTAGGGGCCCTAAAGCGTGAGAAGAAGTCTGGGATCCAAATGTCTAAAAATGCCCTCATAAAAGGAATCTAGGCTGCAAAAAAGTGTCACACATCTGGTATCGCCGTACTCAGGAGAAGTTGGGCAATGTGTTTTGGGGTGTCATTTTACATATACCCATGCTGGGTGAGATAAATATCTTGGTCAAATGCTAACTTTGTATAAAAAATGGGAAAAGTTGTCCTTTGCCGAGATATTTCTCTCACCCAGCATGAGTATATGTAAAAAGACACCCCAAAACACATTGCCCAACTTCTCCTGAATACGGCAATACCACATGTGTGACACTTTTTTGCAGCCTAGGTGGGCAAAGGGGCCCACATTCCAAAGAGCACCTTTCGGATTTCACAGGTCATTTACCTACTTACCACACATTAGGGCCCCTAGAATGCCAGGGCAGTATGACTACCTCACAAGTTACCCCATTTTGGAAAGAAGACACCCCAAGATATTCCGTGAGGGGCATGGCGAGTTCCTAGAATTTTTTTTTTTTTGTCACAAGTTAGCGGAAAATGATGATTTATTTATTTTTTTCTTACAAAGTCTCATATTCCACTAACTTATGACAAAAAATAAAAACTTCCATGAACTCACTATGCCCATCACGAAATACCTTGGGGTGTCTTCTTTCCAAAATGGTGTTACTTGTGGGGTAGTTATACTGCCCTGGCATCTGGTATCCCTGTACTCAGGAGAAGTTGGGCAATGTGTTTTGGGGTGTCTTTTTACATATACCCATGCTGGGTGAGAGAAATATCTTGGCAAAAGACAACTTTTCCCATTTTTTTTATACAAAGTTGGCATTTGACCGAGATATTTATCTCACCCAGCATGGGTATATGTAAAATGACACCGCAAAACACATTGCCCAACTTCTCCTGAGTACGGCAATACCAGATGTGTGACACTTTTTTGCAGCCTAGGTGGGCAAAGGGGTCCACATTCCAAAGAGCACCTTTCGGATTTCACCGGCCATTTTTTACAGATTTTGATTTCAAACTACTTCTCACGCATTCGGGCCCCTAAAATGCCAGGGCAGTAGAACTACCCCACAAGTGACCCCATTTTGGAAAGAAGACACCCCCAGGTATTTCGTGATGGGCATAGTGAGTTCATGGAAGTTTTTATTTTTTGTCACAAGTTAGTGCAGTGCTTCTCAATTATTTTCTGTCATGCCCCCCCTAGGAAGAAGAAAACATTTCACGCCCCCCGCGCGACTGTAAATAGTATCATTTGTCTATAAAATTGTTATAAGTACACCTCTGCATAACACTGTATCCTTATTAACGTATAAGAGAATAAAAAAAGAAAGAAATGTGGATCGGACACACACTTATGGGGGGATCTGTGGATGACGGACACTTATGGGGGGATCTGTGGATGACGGACACTTATGGGGGGATCTGTGGATGACGGACACTTATGGTGGGATCTGTGGATGACGGACACTTATGGGGGGATCTGTGGATGACGGACACTTATGGTGGGATCTGTGGATGATGGACACTTATGGGAGGGATCTGTGGCTGGCACTGTTACAGGGGGATCTGTGGCTGGCACTGTTATATATGTGCCATCCACAGACCCCCCACCCCATAACAGTGCCATCCACAGTGCCCCCCCAGCCCATAACAGTGCCATCCACAGACCCCCACCCCTTAACGGTGCCATCCACAGATTCCGTGTGCCCGCCGCCGCCGTTTAAAGTTATTAAACATGCCCCCCTCACTCCTAATAGTACCGTATATCCGAATTTCTTCTGTATAATGCCGGCAGGCGGGCCGGGCGGCCGGCGCGTCCCTTAGTGACGTCACTTGTCTGCGCCGCCTGCTTCATTCATAAAGCAGGCGACGCAGGCACGTGACATCACTGAGGGACGCGCCGGCCGCCCGGCCTGCCTGCCGGCATTATACAGAAGAAATTCGGATATACGGTACTATTAGGAGTGAGGGGGGCATGTTTAATACGGATCCACGGATACATGGATTGGATCCGCAAAACACATACGGACATCTGAATGGAGCCTTATAGGGGGGTGATCAATGACAGGGGGGTGATCACCCCATATAGACTCCCTGATCACCCCCTGTCATTGATCACCCCCCTGTCATTGATCACCCCCCTGTCATTGATCACCCCCTTGTAAGGCTCCATTCAGACGTCCGTATGATTTTTACGGATCCACTGATACATGGATCGGATCCGCAAAACACATACGGACGTCTGAATGGAGCCTTACAGGGGGGGTGATCAATGACAGGGGGGTGATCACCCCATATAGACTCCCTGATCACCCCCCTGTCATTGATCACCCCCCTGTCATTGATCACCCCCCTGTAAGGCTGCATTCAGATGTCCGTATGTTTTTTACGGATCCACAGATACATGGATCGGATCCGCAAAACACATACGGACATCTGAATGGAGCCTTATAGGGGGGTGATCAATGACAGGGGGGTGATCACCCCATATAGACTCCCTGATCACCCCCCTGTCATTGATCACCCCCCTGTCATTGATCACCCCCCTTTAAGGCTCCATTCAGACATTTTTTTGGCCCAAGTTAGCGGAAATTTTTTTTTTTTCTTACAAAGTCTCATATTCCACTAACTTGTGTCAAAAAATAAAATCTCACATGAACTCCCCATACCCCTCACGGAATCCAAATGCGTAAAAATTTTTAGACATTTATATTCCAGACTTCTTCCCACGCTTTAGGGCCCCTAGAATGCCAGGGCAGTATAAATACCCCACATGTGACCCCATTTCGGAAAGAAGACACCCCAAGGTATACGCTGAGGGGCATATTGAGTCCATGAAAGATTGAAATTTTTGTCCCAAGTTAGCGGAAAGGGAGACTTCGTGAGAAAAAAAAAAATCAATTTCCGCTAACTTGTGCCAAAAAAAAAAATTTCTATGAACTCACCATGCCCCTAATTGAATACCTTGGGGTGTCTTCTTTCCAAAATGGGGTCACATGTGGGGTATTTATACTGCCCTGGCATTTTAGGGGCCCTAAAGCGTGAGAAGAAGTCTGGGATCCAAATGTCTAAAAATGCCCTCATAAAAGGAATCTAGGCTGCAAAAAAGTGTCACACATCTGGTATCGCCGTACTCAGGAGAAGTTGGGCAATGTGTTTTGGGGTTTCATTTTACATATACCCATGCTGGGTGAGATAAATATCTTGGTCAAATGCTAACTTTGTATAAAAAATGGGAAAAGTTGTCTTTTGCCGAGATATTTCTCTCACCCAGCATGAGTATATGTAAAAAGACACCCCAAAACACATTGCCCAACGCGGCCGGCGCGTCCCTCAGTGACGTCACTTGTCTGCGCCGCCTGCTTCATTCATAAAGCAGGCGACGCAGGCACGTGACATCACTGAGGGACGCGCCGGCCGCCCGGCCTGCCTGCCGGCATTATACAGAAGAAATTCGGATATACGGTACTATTAGGAGTGAGGGGGGCATGTTTAATAACTTTTAATTCAATAATACATTTTATATTAGTATACCGGAGGTAGTGGTGGGGCGGGGCTATGGTACAGTGACCGCACCGCCCCACCGCTATTGCCGGCCCCCAGCTCCTCCTCCCAGTCCCTCCCCCGGCCCCCGCTCCGTACATTGCGTCCAGCGCCTGCGCCGGCCTCTGATCAGACGGGAGATGAGCGCTTCCACAATGGAAGCGCTCATCTCCCTGCCGCATATTACACTGCGAGCTGTCGGCCGCCTGACGCCCCTGTTGCTATGGCGCCCTGTGCGGCCGCACAGCCCGCACACCCCAAAGGCCGGCCCTGAACAAGCCCCCCTTTACGGAGCCTTTGTAAGAAAAAAAAAACATCATTTTCCGCTAACTTGTGACAAAAAATAAAAAATTCTAGGAACTCGCCATGCCCCTCACGGAATACCTTGGGGTGTCTTCTTTCCAAAATAGGGGTAAAATAGGGGGTCACTTGTGGGGTAGTTATACTGCCCTGGCATTCTAGGGGCCCTAATGTGTGGTAAGTAGTTTGAAATCAAAATCTGTAAAAAATGACCTGTGAAATCCTAAAGGTGCTCTTTGGAATGTGGGCCCCTTTGCCCACCTAGGCTGCAAAAAAGTGTCACACATGTGGTATTTCCGTACTCAGGAGAAGTTGGGCAATGTGTTTTGGGGTGTCATTTTACATATACCCATGCTGGGTGAGATAAATATCTTGGTCAAATGCCAACTTTGTATAAAAAAATGGGAAAAGTTGTCTTTTGCCAAGATATTTCTCTCACCCAGCATGGGTATATGTAAAATGACACCCCAAAAAACATTGCCCAACTTCTCCTGAGTACGGCAATACCACATGTGTGACACTTTTTGCAGCCTAGGTGGGCAAAGGGGCCCACATTCCAAAGAGCACCTTTCGGATTTCACCGGCCATTTTTTACAGATTCTGATTTCAAACTACTTCGCACGCATTTGGGCCCCTAAAATGGCAGGGCAGTATAACTACCCCACAAGTGACCCCATTTTGGAAAGAAGACACCCCAAGGTATTTCGTGATGGGCATAGTGAATTCATGGAAGTTTTTATTTTTTGTCACAAGTTAGTGGAATATGAGACTTTGTAAGAAAAAAAAAAAAATCATCATTTTCCGCTAACTTGTGACAAAAAATAAAAAGTTCTATGAACTCACTATGCCCATCAGCGAATACCTTAGGGTGTCTACTTTCCAAAATGGGGTCATTTGTGGGGTTTTTCTACTGTCTGGGCATTGTAGAACCTCAGGAAACATGACAGGTGCTCAGAAAGTCAGAGCTGCTTCAAAAAGCGGAAATTCACATTTTTGTACCATAGTTTGTAAACGCTAGAACTTTTACCCAAACCATTTATTTTTTACCCAAACATTTTTTTTTTATCAAAGACATGTAGAACAATAAATTTAGAGAAAAATTTATATATGGATGTTGTTTTTTTTGCAAAATTTTACAACTGAAAGTGAAAAATGTCATTTTTTTGCAAAAAAATCGTTAAATTTCGATTAATAACAAAAAAAGTAAAAATGTCAGCAGCAATGAAATACCACCAAATGAAAGCTCTATTAGTGAGAAGAAAAGGAGGTAAAATTCATTTGGGTGGTAAGTTGTATGACCGAGCAATAAACGGTGAAAGTAGTGTAGGTCAGAAGTGTAAAAAGTGGCCTGGTCATTAAGGGTGTTTAAGGTAGGGGGGCTGAAGTGGTTAAAGATGTTTTCTGGGTTTTTTATATTGATGGCCTATCCTCAGGACCCCTGCTGATCAGCTGTATGAAAGGACTATGGGGCTCTGTGAGCACTTAGGTCTTTTCCTAGGCCATGTGAGCCCCATTCATGTGAATGGTGCTTATCTGCAACCCTAAGCACAGCCGCTATCCAATGGACGGCACTGTGCTTGGTAAGCTGTGAGGAGGCTGTGTCGCTCACTGGAGCTCCGATGAGTGCTGTGGCTTCCTCAAACATCAGCATAAAAATCCTGGAAAATGGGAGGAAAGGGGTTTGCCACTTCCTGGCTATTGTTGACTATTGTACATGTAAGATAGCTTTATTGCACTTACTAATATAGCCTTTGTTGATATTTTGTGCTATCTGAAATATTTAATAAGCCATGTTCCATTCTTGGGCAAATCTTCTGTGCTGTCCACAAAGAGGTCCTGTCCATAAGATGGCTGATAATGGAGGATCATGTGACCAGATACATCTCTCAGGCTTGTCCATTCAAACACACTGTAGCTGCACTAAATTCCCAACAGTGCAGTACAGATGGCAAGGGCAGAGTATTTGAATGGAGGAGATGGAGTGATTTGCCTGGTCTCATGACCCTCCACATGAAATATTATAAAAAATTACAGATAATATCAACAAAGGCTATAGTAGTAAGTACTATAAAGTCATCTTATAAACACATTAATCAAAAGTAACCAAAAAGTGTCCAAGCCTATTTTACAATATGTCAATGCAGCACTGACTTTTTTTTGTCTGGCATTACTGTTGTAGCCTGCATTGTGCCCCTCACAGTAGTTATCCCCATATGTCTCCCCTTTCAAAGTAGTAATGCCCACATTGTGCCCTCTTCATAGTAGTAATGCTCACCTGTGCCCCCTTCAGAGTAGTTGTAGCCAGAGATATGTGCCCCCTTCACAGATGCTATGCCCAGATATGCCCCCTTACAGCAGTTATGCCTAGATGTGCCCCCTCAGAGTAGTTATGGCCAGATATGTGCACCCTCACAATAGTTATGCCAAGATCGATAACGCCGATCGCATACATTTAACCTCTCAGATGCCATGGTCAAAAGTGACCACAGCATCTGGAAGCTTAAAACCCGGGATTGCGCACTCCCAGCAGTGTTGTGGCTATTCCCTGGCAAGGATTGGGGCAGCTGGATGTAGTGTGCAGAAGAAGTGGTACAGGGCTGCAGCACATTGGTTCCTATGGAGCCCCTTCCACAAAAAATGTAATCGAAAGTGATCATAAAGTCATATGCACCCCTAGAATGGTATAAATGAAAGTACAGATTGCCCTGCAAAAAAAATAGCCCTCACACAGCTCAGAATATGACAATGTAAAGAAAAATTAGTTTTTTAATTTTTAATTTTTTGCAGTATTAAAATGGAAAAAAAACTATACATATGTGGTATCGTCGTTGTAATCAAACAGACCCAAAGAAAAAAAGTAACAAGTCAGTTTTACCGCATAGGAAACGGTGTAAAAAAACCAAAACATCAAACAGTGGTGGAATGGTAATTTTTTTATAACTCCACCCCATTTAAAAAAAAATAATTCTGCTTCCCACCACATTGTATGCAAACATAAATGGTGCCATTAGAAATTACAACTTTGGGAAGGCTGGGAGTAAAAAAAAAAAAAAATCACCCGGTCGTGAAAAGATTAATTTAAGTGCTTTGTGATTAAAGTGTCCCCAAAATGTCCTTGAATAGAGCCCCCAGGCATACATTTTCTAGGTGCCCCAGAAATGCTAAGTTCTGACCTTTGGAGGCATGAATGGCAAACAACAGTGTTCGGTAATGAACGCAGATTCTGGCTTGGTACTAATGATGGTCACATCAGAGTTCACAGAAGGGAGGGAGAGTGCCTACTGCCATCATACATGGTGCAGAGACATAGTACCAACACTAGGAGTCATAGTCCGGGGAACCATTAACTACCCTGGCCTTTCCCATCTGGTATTTGTGGTGGGAACATTGACCAATCTTCGGTATATCCAGGCCATTATGGAATCCAACAAAATAATGCCCCACCACACTGCCTGCATTGCACAATGTGCATTTTAAAGTATCCACCAGCTCCCCTGGAGAGCTCGATCACTAGACTTCCAAAAAAACACTGATTAAGGGGTTTGATATACCTGCTTCCACAAAATACGGATTAAGGGGATAAATATACCTGTTTCCACCAAATATTGATTGAGGCCTGTGATAAACTTGCTTCCACAAAATACTGATTAAGGGGTTTGATATACCTGTTTTCACCAAATATTTATTGAGGCATGCGATGTACCTGCTTCCACAAAATACTGATTAAGAATATTGATATACCTGATTCCACAAAATACTGACTGAGCCCTGTAAGATACCTGCTTCCACAAAACAATGAATAAGGGGTTTGATATATCTGCTTCTACAAAATATTGATTGAGGGCTACCATATACCTGCTTCCATAAAATACTGATTAAGGGGATAGATATACCTGTTTCCACCAAATATTGATTGAGGCCTGTGATAAACTTGCTTCCACAAAATAATTATTGAGGGCTACGATATACCTGCTTCCACAAAATACTGATTAAGGGGTTCGATATACCTGTTTCCACCAAATATTGATTGAGGCCTGCGATATACCTGCTTCCACAAAATACTGTTTGAGGGCTACAATATACCTGCTTCCACGAAATATTCCTTGAGGGGTGTGATACACCTGCTTACACAAAATACTGATTAAGGGGATTGATATAACTGTTTCCACCAAATATTGATTGAGGCCTACCATATACCTGCTTCCATAAAATACTGATTAAGGGGATAGATATACCTGTTTTCACCAAATATTGATTGAGGCCTTCGATATACTTGCTTCCACAAATACTGATTGAGGGCTGCGATATACCTGCTTTCACAAAATATTGATTAAGGGGTTCGATATACCTGTTTCCACCAATTATTGATTGAGGCCTGCGATATACCTGCTTCCACAAAATACTGATTAAGGGGTTTGATATACCTGCTTCCACAAAATACTGTTTGAGGGCTACGATATACCTGCTTCCACAACATACTGATTAAGGGGTTCGATATACCTGTTTCCACCAAATATTGATTGAGGCCTGCGATGTACCTGCTTCCACAAAATACTGATTAAGGCTATTGATATACCTACTTCCACAAAATACTGATTAAAGGGTTTGATATACCTGCTTCCAGAAAATACTGATTGGGGGCTGCAATATACCTCCTTCCACAAAATATTATTTAAGGGGTTTGATATACCTTTTTCCACCAAATATTGATTGAGGGCTACCATATATGTGCTTCCACAAAATACTGATTAAGGGTATTGCTATACCTACTTTCACTAAATATTGATTAAAGCCTGCAATATAACTGTTTCCACAAAATACTGATTAAGGGGTTTTATATACCTGCTTCCACAAAATACCAATTGAGGGCTGCGTTATACCTGCTTCCACAAAATACTTTTCTTTTTGTTGGACCGCGCTGCCTCAGGAGTAGCAGAAATTCCACATTCGAAACCAGTCAAATAATCGCGGACATGGGAAAGCAAACAGGCCAGTCAAAGCCTTTCCTCCTCTCCATTCCAGGCTTCTATGGAACACCAAGGATGCAGCCAATAGTGAAGTACCTTCACATGAATTGGAGTAAAACAGGGTTTATTATACTCACAATACACAGGTAAAAACAAGCAGTGTACAAAGGATCAATCACCCGACCAGGGTTTCGCTCAGTCGAGCTCTTTCAGGGGTATTCATCCCGCCCTTTCCAGGGCGGTCTTATAAGGGATCCGGTTGGTTCGCACCCACCTCTCCGCTCAATCATGATCCAATTCATTATAAAATTAAATATTAAAACATCCAGCAATATAAATACATATTCCTCAGTAACATGTCAAATACATAAAAGTTGCAAATACATAAAAACAAGGACATTTCACATTAATCTCCCACATATAGATGCACAAACTTCTAAACCAATCCTAGACCACACGCATCAAACTACAGCCGGCTTCATTTATTATACTCCTTCCTACGTCACTTAACACATGATAACATTATTTCTATCCACCTTCATTCTCTGATGTCCATCCTAACCAATCACAGGTTACACATTCCTTAGATCGCCCTCCTCCATTCATTAAAAACGGCAACTCCCCCACATCACATGATACTACTCAGCAAATTCGATCCTTTACTCTAAAAGATCCTATATCAACAGGGTAAACTACAACATTCAGGTAAGGCACGGTTTTAAATCAAATTCTGCATTCAAACCTCTTGGCTGCAGTGTTCCCATTCTGTATATCCATTCAACCTCCCGCTTGTTTATCTGTTTTACTCCATCCCCTCCACTCCAATAAGGTTTAACCTGTTCCAGCCCCACAAAAAATAGGCCACTAGGATTTTTTTGATGCACCGTTTTAAAGTGCATCGAAACACTGTGTGTTTCAAGCCTCTTCCTAATGTTCCTTACATGCTCCTGAATTCTTACTTTGAGCTTCCTTAGGGTACGTCCCACATATTGGAGGCCACACGGGCACTCCAACAGGTAAACAACTCCTACACTCTCACAGGTGATGTGCCCTTTAACCTTTATATCTATATTTTTTTCATTTGAGTGAACAGATTGAGTATTCATTTTCCTACTTTCCCTTTTCCGATTTCTACATGGCAAACAAAACCCACACCAGCTGAACTTATTTCCTTTTTTTATTATTTTCTCTTGGTGATTGGAGCTATGCACTAATTTAGTACGTAGACAGGCAGACTTTTTAAAAATCACAACAGGTTGCTGTGGAATATCTTTACCAAGCACAGGATAATTTTTCAAAGTGGACCAGTTCTTCCTAATCGCATCCTTTATCAAGCCTGCTTGCGTATTAAATTGGGTTAAAAAGGAGAAGCGAAAATCTTTCTCAGTCTTCACCTTTTCTCTTTTTTCCTCCTCAACCACCCTACTGCATAAATCGCTCCTTAATGATCTCACTTTGTGTCCTAAAATACTCCACTTTAGTACAATTTCGAAAAACCCTCTTTATTTGCCCTTTAGGGATATTCTTCAACCACGGTGTGTAGTGACAGCTGGAGGTATCTATATAACTGTTCACATCTGTTTCTTAAAGAAAGTTTTCGTTTTAAGCTGATTATCTTCAACAAAAAGTGTCAAATCCAAAAAATTAATGGAAGTGTCACTAACTGTGCTGGTAAAGTTCCACTGGTTGTCATTTAACCCTTTAATAAAATCTTGCAGGCCCTGCTCCTCCCCCTTCCATAGAACCAGACAATCGTCGATGAATCTCTTCCAAACTATTAACTCTCCAACTTCCGTGATTTTATTCAGTAGAGGGTTGATGGAATATATTAGCGAAACTGGGGGCGAATTTCGCCCCCATCGCTGTACCAGTCCGTTGCAGATAGTATTTCTCCTTATACCAAAAATAATTGTAACTCAAACAAAAATCCACACAATCAAGAATAAAACTCTCCTGCTGTCCTGTCAATAGGGGATCATTATTCAGTGCTTGCTCAATAGCTTTGAGCCCCAATTCTTTAGGAATCACAGTATATAATGAATACACATCAATAGTGGCCAACCATAAATTTGCAGGACAACTTTCAAAATCTCTGACAAAGTCCAGGACACTGCCAGTGTCCTTTAAAAAGGACGGCATTAAAGGGACATACTTTTGGAGAAAAAAAATCAACATATTCTCCCAAACGACTAGTAAGTGAATTAATACCAGACACAATCGGCCTACCCGGCGGATTGGTCTGACTTTTGTGGATCTTTGGCAGAAAATATATAACAGGGGTTTCTGGAAATTTATTATTCAAAAAATCTAATTCCGTTTTATTAATAATCCCATACTTGAAGCCCCTGGTCAGCAATTGTTCTAACTTTGCTTGAAAGGATTTTTCTTAAATATTTAATAAGTTCCCACATCTGCCAGCAATCTGGACATCTCCACCTCATACATGTCAGTATCCATAAAAACGACCCCCCCCCCCCTCCTTATCTGCTGGTTTAATCATGATCCTCTTGTTGTTTTCAAGCTGTTTTAAAGCAATTCTTTGTTCTGATGTTAAATTCTGTCTCCTGGGTTTAGTGCCAATTCCCTCAATCTCCTTAAGGACTCCCATTTTAAAGGCCTTTATACAATCATTTTCTTTATTTTTCGGAAAAAATTGTGATTTCTCCCTAAGGCCTCTTTCACACTTGCGTTGTCCGGATCCGTCGTGTACTCCATTTGCCGGAGGTGCCCGCCGGATCCGTAACACCGCAAGTGAACTGAAAGCATTTGAAGACGGATCTGTAATTTTCATCACTTCACTTCAACTATAAGAGACAGAATGGGTGGAAAGAATACAGAAATTCACATTTTAGGAATTCTAATGGATTAATTGGTAAATTCCTCGGTAAAATAATTATTTGGTCACCTACAAACAAGCAAGATTTCTGGCTCTCACAGACCTGTAACTTCTTCTTTAGGAGACTCCTCCTTTTTTAGGATATTCGTGTCCTCCACTCATTACCTGAAATAATGGCACTTGTTTGAACTTGTTATCAGTATAAAAGACACCTGTCCACAACCTCAAACAGTGACACTCCAAACTCCACTATGGCCAAGACCAAAGAGCTGTCAAAGGACACCAGAAACAAAATTGTAGACCTGCACCAGGCTGAGAAGACTGGATCTGCAATAGGCAAGCAGCTTGGTGTGATGAAATCAACTGTGGGAGCAATTATTAGAAAATGGACGACATACAAGACCATTGATATTCTCCCTCGATCTGGGGCTCCACGTAAGAGCTCACCCCGTGGGGTCAAAATGATCAAAAGAACGGTGCCAGAACCACACGGGGGGACCTAGTGAATGACCTGCAGAGAGCTGGGACCAAAGTAAGGCTGCCACCAGTAACACAATACGCCACCAGGGACTCAAATCCTGCAGTGCCAGATGTGTCCCCCTGCTTAAGCCAGTACATGTCCGGGCCCGTCTGAAGTTTGCTAGAGAGCATTTGGATGATCCAGAAGAGGATTGGGAGAATGTCATATGGACAGATGAAACCAAAGTAGAACTTTTTGGTAAAAACTCAACTCGTCATGTTTGGAGGAAAAAGAATGCTGAGTTGCATCCAAAGAACACCATACCTACTGTGAAGCATGGGGGTGGAAACATCATGCTTTGGGGCTGTTTTTCTGCAAAGGGACCAGGACGACTGATTTGTGTACAAAGGAAAAATGAATGGGGCCATGTATCGTGAGATTTTGAGTTAAAACCCCCTTCCATCAGCAAGGGTATTGAAGATGAAACATGGCTGGGTCTTTCAGCATGACAATGATCCCAAAAACACCACCCGGGCAATGAAAGAGTGGCTTTGTAAGAAGCATTTCAAGCTCCTGGAGTGGCCTAGCCAGTCTCCAGATCTCAACCCCATAGAAAACCTTTGGAGGGAGTTGAAAGTCCGTGTTGCCCAGCGACAGCCCCAAAACATCACTGCTCTAGAGCAGTTCTGCATGGAGGAATGGGCCAAAATACCAGCAACAGTGTGTGAAAACCTTGTGAAGACTTACAGAAAACATTTGACCTCTGTCATTGGCAACAAAGGGTATATAACAAAGTATTGAGATGAACTTTTGTTATTGACCAAGTACTTATTTTCCACCATAATTTGCAAATAAATTATTTTAAAATCAGACAATGTGATTTTCTGGATTTTTTTTTCTCATTATGTCTCTCATAGTTGAGGTATACCTATGATGAAAATTACAGGCCTCTCTCATCTTAAGTGGTAGAAATTGCACAATTGGTGGCTGACCAAATACTTTTTTGCCCCACTGTATATTAATCCCCTAATCAGTATTTTGTGGAAGCAGGTATATCGTAGCCCTCAATCTGTATTTTGTGGAAGCAGGTATAATAAGCGCCCTTAATCAGTATTTTGTGGAAGCAGGTATATCGCAGCCCTCAATCAGTATTTTGTGAAAGCAGGTATATCAAACCCCTTAATAAGTATTTTGTGGAAGCAGGTATATCGCAGGCCTCAATCAATGTTTCATGGAAACAGGTATATTGAACCCCTTAATCAGTATTTTGTAGAAGCAGCTATATCGTAGTCCTCAATCAGTATTTTGCGGAAGCAGGTATATCTAACCCCTTAATCAGTATTTTGTGGAAACAGGCATATCAAACCCCATAATCAGTATTTTGTGGAAGCAGGTATATCGCAGGCCTCAATCAATATTTGGTGGAAACAGGTATATCAAACCCCTTAATCAGTATTTTGTGGAAGCAGGTATTTCGGAGCCCTCAATCTATATTTTGCGGAAGCAGGCATATCAAACCCCTAATCTGTATTTTGTGGAAGCAGTTATCTCTAGTGATGAGCGGGAGGTGCCATATTCGATTTAGATGAAATTCGCAAATATTCGCTTGAATATTCGTCTCATATTCGTCTAAATCGAATATTCGTCATTATTCTAGTTATCGCGATTAATATGCGATTTAAATAATCGCGTATTGCGATTTTAACTTAAGGTAACTTTCCTATTGGTTTGATATCTAGAATTAGTGAAGATGACGAATATGACGAATGTATTCGTCATATTCCTCAAAACGAAGATAACGAAGTATTCTCAATCTTCGTTTTAGCTCCTTATTCGTCAACTTCGCTAATTCTAGCAATCAAATAGGAAAGTTGACTAGAGACAGCTAAGTTTTTAATTCGCTATGCGATAATATTACTTTGCTTTAAAATAATTATAATACTTGATAATTATTATAATTATTCTATTTATTAAAAAAAAAGCAAAGTAATATAATCGCATAGCGAATTAAACACAGCTGTCTCTATAGTTAACTTTCCTATTTGATTGCTAGAATTAGCGAAGTGTCACGGGGTTCCGAAGGTGCAGTCGGTCCCCCATTGCCCGCAGAACTGTTGCTTAGCTTTTGGAATGAGGTTCTGTGTTTGACCTCATTCCCAGGGCAGCTTTACTAGCTGGGTGGCTCCCTGCTCCTAGTCTGCCTTGAGCGCCGAGCTGATCACTCGGTGCTCGACTGGTTGGTCTGTCGGTCATGTGATGCTGGCCACGTCACATAACCCTCACTCCCCACTATAAATACAGGCAGCCTGCTGGCTACAGGTTGCCTGTTAATTTCTAGGTTCCTGGCTATTTGTTGGACTACTGAATATTTACCTGATCCTGTTCCCTGACGATCCTCTGCCTGCTCCTCCTGTACTGCGCATACATCCTGGTATTGTGACCTCGGCTCCCACCTGACTACTCTCTTAGGACTCCTCTTGTAGTTCGCTACTCTCCTGGTATTTGACCCCGGCTTCTCCTGACCATTCTTTGCTTAATCCGTTGTACTGCGTAGCTCTCTTGGTTCTGACCCGGTCCGTTCATGTTCCGTATTTTGTCTTGTCTGTCTTCCCTGCACATATCCTAAGTTAGGGATTGCCATCCAGTTGTCCCCTGTCATCAGGACTCGTGAGGCAAGTAGGCAGTGCCAGGGGTGAGGGTGGAGCGCAGTGGTCACTACCCTTCCCCCCGTGTGTGTGTGGACGTGACCGTTACAGATTAACAGGCCCAATAACCACTGTATCATGAATCCTCTTACTACCCTGACTGACCATGTCTCTAACTTGACACAGAGGGTGCAGGAGCTAGGAGAGAAACTCCGTTCTTGTGAGTTAGGGCAAGGTTCTTCCACTCCTCTGTCCTCCAGTCCATATTTTGAACCCCAGATCAAGCTCCCAGAACCCTTTTCTGGAGACCGGAAGAGGTTTCTCTCCTTTAAGGAGAATTGCAAACTCTACTTCAGTTTGCGCCCCGTGTCCTCCGGTCCCGAGAGCCAACGCGTGGGGATTATCATTTCTCTACTACAGGGTGATCCCCAGGACTGGGCATTTTCGTTACCTCCTGGGGCCAGTTGTCTAACTTCTGTAGAGGGGTTTTTTCAGGCCCTGGGTACCCTCTATGATGAACCAGACAGGGCCCTGGTAGCCGAGACAGCTCTTAGGGCACTGGTTCAGAGCCATCTCCCTGCGGAGGAGTATTGCACCCAATTCAGACGGTGGTGTGTCCCCTCAGGATGGAATGAACCAGCCCTGAATAGTCAGTTTAGGTCTGGTCTATCTGATAATTTAAAAGATCTATTGGTCAATTACCAAATTCCTGAGACCTTAGAGGAGATGATGACCCTAGTTGTCCGACTTGACAGACGAGTTAGAGAGAGACGACAAGAATGACAGTTCTGTTCTCAGATGGTGGTCCAGCCAGAGGCCTTTTCCAGGGACAACACTGAGGTCCCCACCGAGGAACCCATGCAGGTTGGCATGACCCGGGGTAATCTTCGTCGCAGACGCGGAGAGTGCTTCTACTGTGGAGATCCTGGCCATTGGATCAACAAGTGTCCTAAGAGGGACCTCTCTGACAAGTCTTCTAAAGCAAGACAACCTAAAGACCAGGTACACCCTGATTTTTCTAAAGGTAAGCTTTTGGTACCCATAACAATTTCTCTGGGGGTTAATAAGTGGCCGGGTAAGGCCTTTATTGACTCCGGTTCAGCGGCCAGCTTTATTGACTTTGAGTTTGCTTGTAAATTGGGTATTCCAATGTTTGCTTTACCTACACCTATCCATGTTATGGCTATTGATGCTACTCCCCTGATTGGTGGTAAGGTGAGGTCATGTACCTCTGAAATTTCTCTGTCCGTGGGTGTGTGCCACTCTGAGAGATGTTCTCTTCTAGTCCTGGAGAACCTACCGGTTGAGGTGGTACTAGGGTTGCCTTGGCTCCGTTTACATAACCCCACAATTGATTGGTCCAAAGGAGAGTTGGTGAAATGGGGACCTAAGTGTGACTCATGCTTGTCCGTGGTCCAGGCTGGGGTTTCAGTAAGGTCTAATACATTACCCTCTGTTATTAAGGAATATTCTGATGTGTTCTCGTCCCTTACTCCAGAGGTTCTACCCCCCCATAGACCTTATGATTGCGCCATAGAGCTAATTGAGGGTGCCGAATTTCCTAAAGGTCGAATTTATAATCTTTCAGGGCCCGAACGCAAGGCTATGGAAGATTATATTAAGGAGAGCCTTGCTAAAGGGCATATTAGACCTTCAGTCTCTCCTATGGGAGCAGGGTTTTTCTTTGTTAAAAAGAAGGATGGTGGTCTTAGGCCTTGTATTGATTACCGGAGATTAAATAAAATCACTGTCCAAAATAGATACTCTCTCCCATTGATTCCGGATTTATTTAACCAGGTTTTGGGGGCAACCTGGTTTTCCAAGATTGACCTGAAAGGGGCATACAATCTAATCCGAATCAAGGAGGGAGACGAATGGAAGACAGCGTTCAATACTCCGATAGGACACTTTGAATATCAGGTGATGCCTTTTGGACTCAGCAATGCCCCAGCTGTGTTCCAAAACTTAATGAACGATATTCTTAGGGAGTTCTTAGGTAAATTTATTATTGTCTATCTTGACGACATTTTGATATTCTCTCCTGATTTCGAATCTCATGTGTCCCATGTCAAACAAGTATTAGAGGTGTTGAGGGAGAACCAGCTATCCGCTAAGCAAGAGAAATGTGTCTTTGGTGTACAGGAGATACTGTTTCTAGGGCATGTTTTGACTCCTCACGCCTTTAAGATGGATCCTGGTAAGGTTTTAGCAATTAAGGAATGGGTAAGGCCTTCATCCTTAAAGGCTTTACAACGGTTTTTGGGTTTCGCTAATTACTACTGTAAATTTATCATAAATTTTTCTGTAATTGCTAAGCCATTGACCGACCTTACTAAGAAAGGGGCGGATTTGGAGAATTGGTCTACCAAGGCCATTTCTTCATTTGAAACATTAAAAAAGGCATTTAGTAGCGCTCCCATTCTGATCCAGCCTGATCAGGAGAGACCCTTTATTGTGGAGGTGGATGCGTCCGAGGACGGCGCAGGAGCAGTCCTTTCACAAGGTCCTGCTAGCCTCACTAACCTGAGACCGTGTGCCTTCTTCTCTAGGAAATTCTCTCCCACGGAGAGAAACTATGACATAGGGAATAGGGAGCTGTTGGCCATTAAATGGGCATTTGAGGAGTGGAGACATTTTTTGGAGGGGGCAAGGCATCGAGTAACTGTTGTCACTGACCATAAAAACCTAATGTTTCTCGAGTCCACTAAGAGGTTGAATCCCCGACAAGCCCGATGGGCTCTGTTTTTTACCCGTTTTGATTTCTCCATTACGTTCAGGCCGGGAAGTAAAAATGTGAAGGCAGACGCATTATCTCGGAGCTTCCATGCTTTTCAACCCACTGAGACGCCGCCTGAATCCATCCTACCAGCAAACATCTTCTTAGCGGCTCTAACCCAGGATATCTCGGCTCGCATTAAGGCTGAACAACATCTGGCACCGGCATCCACCCCAACAGATAAGTTGTTTGTTCCCGTACAATTTCGTCTCCAGCTGTTGGGTGAGTGTCACGATTCTGCCTTTTGTGGACATCGGGGTATTGAGGGCACTAAGGATCTGGTTTCTAGATCTTATTGGTGGCCCACTCTGACCAGGGATGTCAAGTCCTACGTGTCAGCCTGTGAGGTTTGTGCCAGGTCTAAGACACCGAGGACTCGCCCTGCTGGTAACCTACGACCCCTACCCATTCCCAGTAGACCCTGGTCCCATATCTCGATGGACTTTATAACTGACCTACCGCTGGCAGAGGGTAAGACTGTGGTTTGGGTAGTGGTCGATAGGTTTAGCAAGATGGTTCATTTCATTCCCCTGTCTAAACTTCCGAATGCTAAAACCCTGGCGTCTATTTTTGCGAGAGAGATTGTTCGTTTACATGGCATCCCGGAAAATATTGTTTCGGACAGGGGTGTGCAGTTTGTGTCCAAATTCTGGAGGGCCTTCTGTCAAAGATGTAAAATTTCGTTGTCTTTTTCTTCCGCCTACCATCCTGAGAGTAATGGGCAGACTGAACGCCTTAATCAGTCTGTGGAACAATTCCTGAGGTTGTATGTTGCTGATGACCAGCAATTATGGGTCAAATTCCTTCCGTTGACTGAATTTGCTCTGAATAACCGTGTCAATTCTTCTGCTGGGGTCTCCCCTTTCTTTTGTAACCATGGTTTTCATCCCCGTTTTCATTCTGGGTCGTCCGTCTCCTCCTCTAACCCTGAAGCTGATAAACTCTCCTCCGAACTGTGCACAGTTTGGGCCCGGGTTCAATCGAACCTAGAAAAGGCTCAAAGTTCTCAAAAACTCAAGGCCGATAGGAGACGTTCAAGGGGGGTGAACTTTCAGGTTGGGGATAAAGTATGGTTGTCCTCCAAGAATCTATCTCTCAAGGTAGCTTCTAGAAAATTTGCTCCTCGTTTTATTGGTCCATATAAGATCACGGAGGTGATTAACCCGGTATCATTTAGGTTGGAGCTGCCCGAGTCATTCCACATTCATAATGTGTTCCATAAATCTCTACTTAAAAAATATTTTGAACCGGTAGTACCATCGAAAGCCTCGCCTCCGCCGGTTCTTGTTAATGATGCTGTCGAGTATGTCGTGTCTAAAATAGTGGATGTCAGGAAGGTGCGTAACTCCTTGCAGTATCTGATTCACTCGAAGGGGTATGGACCTGAAGAGAGATCTTGGGTACCTGCCAGGGAGGTTCATGCTCCTAGACTGGTTCGTAAATTTCATTTAGAACACCCTGAAAAGCCATCGCCTGAAGTCTTGGGTCCGGTGGCCCCTCGTAAAAGGGGGGGTACTGTCACGGGGTTCCGAAGGTGCACTCGGTCCCCCATTGCCCGCAGAACTGTTGCTTAGCTTTTGGAATGAGGTTCTGTGTTTGACCTCATTCCCAGGGCGGCTTTACTAGCTGGGTGGCTCCCTGCTCCTAGTCTGCCTTGAGCGCCGAGCTGATCACTCGGTGCTCGACTGGTTGGTCTGTCGGTCATGTGATGCTGGCCACGTCACATGACCCTCACTCCCCACTATAAATACAGGCAGCCTGCTGGCTACAGGTTGCCTGTTAATTTCTAGGTTCCTGGCTATTTGTTGGACTACTGAATATTTACCTGATCCTGTTCCCTGACGATCCTCAGCCTGCTCCTCCTGTACTGCGCATACATCCTGGTATTGTGACCTCGGCTCCCACCTGACTACTCTCTTAGGACTCCTCTTGTACTTCGCTACTCTCCTGGTATTTGACCCCGGCTTCTCCTGACCATTCTTTGCTTAATCCGTTGTACTGCGTAGCTCTCTTGGTTCTGACCCGGTCCGTTCATGTTCCGTATTTTGTCTTGTCTGTCTTCCCTGCACATATCCTAAGTTAGGGATTGCCGTCCAGTTGTCCCCTGTCATCAGGACTCGTGAGGCAAGTAGGCAGGGCCAGGGGTGAGGGTGGAGCGCAGTGGTCACTACCCTTCCCCCCGTGTGTGTGTGGACGTGACCGTTACACGAAGTTGACGAATATGGAGCTAAAACAAAGATGTAGAATACTTTGTTATCTTAGTTTTGAGGAATATGTCGAATACATTCATCATATTCGGCATCTTCACTAATTGTACCAAGCCAACCATAGTAAACCAGGTCTAAGTTGAAATTGCAATGCGATTACTTCAAGTTATATTAATCAAATTGCGATTTCAACTTAGAGCTGTGTTTCTAATGGGTCAGCTTGCTAGAATCAATGAAGTTAACGAATATGGAATATAGCAGTGCTAAGTTGAAATCGCAATTCGATTAATATAACTTGAAGTAATCGCATTGCGATTTCAACTTAAAACTGTGTTTCTAATGGTTCAGCTTGCTAGAATTAACGATGTTAACGAATATGGAATATAGCAGTGCTAAGTTGAAATCGCAATTCGATTACTTCAAGTTATATTAATTGAATTGCGATTTCAA
Organism: Bufo bufo; assembly: GCF_905171765.1. Classification (NCBI taxonomy): domain Eukaryota; kingdom Metazoa; phylum Chordata; class Amphibia; order Anura; family Bufonidae; genus Bufo; species Bufo bufo. Next base: position 421,006,906 of record NC_053390.1, read on the forward strand.
CTTAGAGCGGTGTTTCTAATGGGTCAGCTTGCTAGAATTAATGAAGTTAACGAATATGGAATATAGCAGTGCTAAGTTGAAATCGCAATTCGATTAATATAACTTGAAGTAATCGCATTGCGATTTCAACTTAATTCTCACATCCGACAGTACATTCTAGTATGGAGGCGTTCCCATGGTGATGGGGAAGCTTCATGAGCACGGAAGTCTGCAGAAGCGGCAACGGGCACTGACTGGAGCAGCCAGGAAGCCAGGAATCCTCAGGACAGGTAAGAACTACTTTTGGGAAGTGGAAAAGAAAAAAATCTAACAATAAAAAATAAAAAAAAACGAATATTCTGAATAGCGAATTTATAGTGCTATATTCGAAATATTCGCAAATTAGCGAAGTGCCGATATTCGCAAAAAAAGTTTGCATATTCGAATATTCGCGCTCAACACTAGTTATCTCACAGGCCTCAATCAATATTTGGTGGAAGCTGGTATATCAGTCCCCTCAATCAGTATTTTGTGGAAGCAGGTATATCAAACCCTTAATCAGTATTTTGTGGAAGCAGTTATATAGCAGGCTTTAATCAATATTTGGTGAAAGCAGGTATATCAATCCTCCTAATCAGTGTTTTGTGGAAGCAGGTATATCGTAGCCCTCAATCAAAATTTGGTGGAAAAAGGGTATATCAAACCTTTTAATCAGTACTTTGTGGAAGCAGGTATATCAAACCCCTTAATCAGTATTTTGTGGCAGCAGGTATCTCAAACCCTTTAGTCAGTAATTTGTGGAAGCAGGTATATCGCAGACCTCAATCAGTATTTTGTGGAAGCAGTTATATTAAACCACTTAATCAGTATTTTGCAGAAGCAGGTATATCGCAGGCCTCAATCAATATTTGGTGGAAAAAGGTATATCGAACCCCTCAATCAATATTTTGTTGAAGCAGGTATATCGCAGGCCTCTATCAATATTTTTTGGAAACAGATATATCAAACCCGTTAATCAGTACTTTTGTGGAAGCAGGTATATCGTAGGCCTCAATCAATATTTGGTGGAATCAGGTATATCAATCCCCTTAATCAGTATTTTGTGGAGACAGGTACAGTATATTGTAGCCCTCAATCAATATTTGGTGGAAACAGGTATATCAAACCCCTTAATCAGTATTTTGTGAAAACAGGTATATCGTAGGCCTCAATCAATATTTGGTGGAAGCATGTATATCAAACCACTTAATCAATATTTTGTGGAAGCAGGTATATCGCAGCCCTCAATCAGTATTTTGTGGAAGCAGGTTTATCAAACCCCTTAATCAGTATTTTGTGGAAGCAGGAATATGTAGGCCTCAATCAATATTTGGTGGAAACAGGTATATCGAACCCCTTAACCAGTATTTTGTGGAAGCAGGTGTATCGCACCCCTCATGGAATATTTGGTGGAAGCAGGTATTTCAAACCCTTTAATCAATATTTCGTGGAAGCAGGTATATCCCAGCCCTCAATCAATATTTTGTGGAAGCAGGTATATCGAACCCTTTAATCAGTATTTTGTGGAAGTAGGTATATCAAACCCCTTAATCAGTATTTTGTGGAAACAGGTATATTGCAGCCCTCAATCACTATTTTGTGTAAGCAGGTATATCAAACCCCTTACTCAGTATTTTGTGGAAGCAGGTATCTCGCAGGCCTGAATCAATATTTGATGTAAACAGGTATATCAAACCCCTTAATCTGTATTTTGTGGACGCAGGTATATCGCCGCTATCAATCAGTATTTTGTGGAATTAGGTATATCACACCCCTCAAATTTTTTTTTGCCGCAACAGTTATATCATGCCACCCTGTTTATTTGGGGCAACAGGTATATCACAGCAGTCAATCAGTATTTTGTGTAAGCAGGTATTTCACACCCCTCAATCAGTTTGTTTGGGGGCAACAGGTATATCACACCCGTTGCAAATAGTTGTTCCAATAGCGCCTTTCCCTCTATATAGCTGTGGTATCGCAGCAGAACTGCACACAACTGCTGCACAATAAAATACACTATAATATACTTTCCATGTTAGAAAGTATATTATAAGTAGGGATGAGCGAACCCGAACTTTTCGTAAAAGTCTGTGTTCGGGTTCCGTGTTCGGCGCTTTCTTGGCGCTTTTTGAAAGGCTGCAAAGCAGCCAATCAACAAGCGTCATACTACTTGCCCCAAGGGGCCATTACAGCCTTGCCTACCATTGGCATGGCTGTGATTGGCCAGTGCAGCATGTGGCCCAGCCTCTATATAAGCCTGGGTCACGTTGCGCTGCACGTCACTCTGCTGATTCAAGCATAGGGAGAGGTTGCAGCTGCGACGTTAGGGCGAGATTAGGCAGTGATTAACTCCTCCAAAAGACTTCATTCTGTGATCGATCTGCAGCTGTGGATCATTGAAGTGCTATTATTTACTTGCTCACTTTTTTGAGGCTGCCCAGAGCTTTTTTAGATCACTTTTTTTCTGGGGTGATCAGCGGCCATTTTGTGACTTGTGGTGCGCCAGCACAAGCTATCACCAAGTGTATTTAACCATCAATAGTGTGGTTATTTTGTGCTATATCCTACATCAGCTGCAGGCTGAGCCTGTGTCACCGAAGTGCATTTAACCATCAACAGTCTGGTTATTTTTTGGCCATATACTACATAAGCTGCAGACTGAGCCTGTGTCACCGAAGTGCATTTAACCATCAACAGTCTGATTATTTTTTGGCCATATACTACATCTGGTGCAGGCTGAGCCTGTGTCACCCAAGTGCATTTAACCATCAACAGTCTGGTTATTTTTTGGCCATATACTACATCAGGGGCAAGTTGAGCCTGTCACCCAGCGCCTAAAAAATAGACCTGACATTTCTATTCAACCAAATCTGTACTGTTTTAGCTGGTCAAGTTATTTGTAGTGACCGTAAAAGCACACTTTTTTTTCTGGGTTGAAAAACTTTTCCCAAATTTGCCATTCTCCAAATAACTAGTTTCTGGTATTTGAGGCCTACTTGAAATCTATCCCAAAAAGGATATCTTACATTGAAGGTACTGATAGTGTCATTCAGAAAAACCTAAGACACACGCTACCGTGCAGATAGAAGTCTGATTCTGAGATTAAACCTTAACCTGTCACACAGTGCAAAAAAAAACAGGTCTCACATTTCTATTCAAGCAAATCTGTACTGTTTTAGCTGGTCAAGTTATTTGTAGTGACCGTAAAAGCCCTTTTTTTTTTCTGGGTTGAAAAACTATTCCCAAATTTGCCATTCTCCAAATAACTAGTTTCTGGTATTTGAGGCCTACTTGAAATCTATCCCAAAAAGGATATCTTACATTGAAGGTATTGATAGTGTCATTCAGAAAAACCTAAGACACACGCTACCGTGCAGATAGAAGTCTGATTCTGAGATTAAACCTATACCTGTCACACAGTGCAAAAAAAAACAGGTCTCACATTTCTATTCAAGCAAATCTGTACTGTTTTAGCTGGTCAAGTTATTTGTAGCGACCGTAAAAGCCCTTTTTTTTTTCTGGGTTGAAAAACTAATCCCAAATTTGCCATTCTCCAAATAACTAGTTTCTGGTATTTGAGGCCTGCTTGAAATCTAACAACAAAAAGGATATCTTACATTGAAGGTATTGATAGTGTCATTCAGAAAAACCTAAGACACACGCTACCGTGCAGATAGAAGTCTGATTCTGAGATTAAACCTTAACCTGTCACACAGTGCAAAAAAAAACAGGTCTCACATTTCTATTCAAGCAAATCTGTACTGTTTTAGCTGGTCAAGTTATTTGTAGCGACCGTAAAAGCACACTTTTTTTTCTGGGTTGAAAAACTATTCCCAAATTTGCCATTCTCAAAATAACTAGTTTCTGGTATTTGAGGCCTACTTGAAATCTATCCCAAAAAGGATATCTTACATTGAAGGTATTGATAGTGTCATTCAGAAAGACCTAAGACACACGCTACCGTGCAGATAGAAGTCTGATTCTGAGATTAAACCTTAACCTGTCACACAGTGCAAAAAAAAACAGGTCTCACATTTCTATTCAAGCAAATATGTACTGTTTTAGCTGGTTAAGTTATTTGTAGCGACCGTAAAAGCCCTTTTCTTTTCTTGGTTGAAAAACTATTCCCAAATTTGCCATTCTCCAAATAACTAGTTTCTGGTATTTGAGGCCTACTTGAAATCTATCCCAAAAAGGATATCTTACATTGAAGGTATTGATAGTGTCATTCAGAAAAACCTAAGACACACACTACCGTGCAGATAGAAGTCTGATTCTGAGATTAAACCTTAACCTTTCACAAAGTACATTTCTATTCAAGCAAATCTGTACTGTTTTAGCTGCTCAAGTTATTTGTAGTGACCGTAAAAGCACACTTTTTTTTCTGGGTTGAAAAACTATTCCCAAATTTGCCACTCTCAAAATTGTGGTGAACGGGAACAATGAGGAAAACATCTAATAAGGGACGCGGACGCGGACGTGGACATGGTCGTGGTGGTGTTAGTGGACCCTCTGGTGCTGGGAGAGGACGTGGCCGTTCTGCCAAAGCCACACGTCCTAGTGTACCAACTACCTCAGGTCCCAGTAGCCGCCAGAATTTACAGGGATATTTGGTGGGGCCCAATGCCGTTCTAAGGATGGTAAGGCCTGAGCAGGTACAGGCATTAGTCAATTGGGTGGCCGACAGTGCATCCAGCACGTTCACATTATCTCCCACCCAGTCTTCTGCAGAAAGCGCACAGATGGCGCATGAAAACCAAGCCCATCGGTCTGTCACATCACCCCCATGCATATCAGGGAAACTGTCTGAGCCTCAAGTTATGCAGCAGTCTCTTATGCTGTTTGAAGACTCTGCTGCCAGGGTTTCCCAAGGGCATCCACCTAGCTCTTCACCAGGGGTGGAAGAGATAGAATGCACTAACGCACAACCACTTATGTTTCCTGATGATGAGGACATGGGAATACCACCTCAGCACGTCTCTGATGATGATGAAACACAGGTGCCAACTGCTGCGTCTTTCTGCAGTGTGCAGACTGAACAGGAGGTCAGGGGTCAAACCTGGGTGGAAGACGATGCAGGGGACGATGAGGTCCTAGACCCCACATGGAATGAAGGTCGTGCCACTGACTTTCACAGTTCGGAGGAAGAGGCAGTGGTGAGACCGAGCCAACAGCGTAGCAAAAGAGGGAGCAGTGGGCAAAATCAGAACACCCGCCGCCAAGAGACTCCACCTGCTACTGACCGCCGCCATCTGGGACCGAGCACCCCAAAGGCAGCTTCAAGGAGTTCCCTGGCATGGCACTTCTTCAAACAATGTGCTGACGACAAGACCCGAGTGGTTTGCTCGCTGTGCCATCAGAGCCTGAAGCGAGGCATTAACGTTCTGAACCTTAGCACAACCTGCATGACCAGGCACCTGCATGCAAAGCATGAACTGCAGTGGAGTAAACACCTTAAAAACAAGGAAGTCACTCAGGCTCCCCCAGCTGCCTCTTCTGCTGCTGCCGCCTCGGCCTCTTCTGCTGCTGCCGCCGCCTCGGCCTCTTCCTCTGCCTCTGGAGGAACGTTGGCACCTGCCGCCCAGCAAACATGGGATGTACCACCAACACCACCACCTGCGTCACCAAGCATCTCAACCATGTCACACGGCAGCGTTCAGCTCTCCATCTCACAAACATTTGTGAGAAAGCGGAAATTCCCACCTAGCCACCCTCGATCCCTGGCCCTCAATGCCAGCATTTCTAAACTACTTGCCTATGAAATGCTGTCATTTAGGCTGGTGGACACACACAGCTTCAAACAGCTCATGTCACTTGCTGTCCCACAGTATGTTGTTCCCAGCCGCCACTACTTCTCCAAGAGAGCCGTGCCTTCCCTGCACAAACAAGTGTCCGATAAAATCAAGTGTGCACTGCGCAACGCCATCTGTGGCAAGGTCCACCTAACCACAGATACGTGGACCAGTAAGCACGGCCAGGGACACTGTATCTCTCTAACTGCACACTGGGTAAATGTAGTGGCGGCTGGGCCCCAGGCGGAGAGCTGTTTGGCGCACGTCCTTCCGCCGCCAAGGATCGCAGGGCAACATTCTTTGCCTCCTGTCTCCTCCTCCTCCTACTCAGCTTCCTCCTCCTCTTCTTCCACCTGCTCATCCAGTCAGCCACACACCTTCACCACCAACTTCAGCACAGCACGGGGTAAACGTCAGCAGGCCATTCTGAAACTCATATGTTTGGGGGACAGGCCCCACACTGCACAGGAGTTGTGGCGGGGTATAGAACAACAGACCGACGAGTGGTTGCTGCCGGTGAGCCTCAAGCCCGGCCTGGTGGTGTGCGATAATGGGCGAAATCTCGTTGCAGCTCTGGGACTAGCCGGTTTGACGCACATCCCTTGCCTGGCGCATGTGCTGAATTTGCTGGTGCAGAAGTTCATTCGCAACTACCCCGACATGTCAGAGCTGCTGCATAAAGTGCGGGCCGTCTGTTCGCGCTTCCGGCGTTCACACCCTGCTGCTGCTCGCCTGTCTGCGCTACAGCATAACTTCCGCCTTCCCGCTCACCGCCTCATATGCGACGTACCTACCAGGTGGAACTCCACCTTGCATATGCTGGACAGACTGTGCGAGCAGCAGCAGGCCATAGTGGAGTTTCAGCTGCAGCACGCACGGGTCAGTCGCACTGTGGATCAGACACACTTCACCACCAATGACTGGGCCTCCATGCGAGACCTGTGTGCCCTGTTGCGCTGTTTCGAGTACTCCACCAACATGGCCAGTGGCGATGACGCCATTATCAGCGTTACAATACCACTTCTATGTCTCCTTGAGAAAACACTTAGGGCGATGATGGAAGAGGAGGTGGCCCAGGAGGAAGAGGAGGTAGAGGGGTCATTTTTAGCACTTTCAGGCCAGTCTCTTCGAAGAGACTCAGAGGGAGGTTTTTTGCAACACCAGAGGCCAGGTACAAATGTGGCCAGACAGGGCCTACTACTGGAGGACGAGGAGGACGAGGATGAGGAGGAGGTGGAGGAGGATGAGGATGAAGCATGTTCACAGCGGGGTGGCACCCAAAGCAGCTCGGGCCCATCACTGGTGCGTGGCTGGGGGGAAACACAGGACGATGACGATACGCCTCCCACAGAGGACAGCTTGTCCTTAACTCTGGGCAGCCTGGCACACATGAGCGACTACATGCTGCAGTGCCTGCGCAACGACAGCAGAGTTGCCCACATTTTAACGTGTGCGGACTACTGGGTTGCCACCCTGCTGGATCCCCGGTACAAAGACAATGTGCCCACCTTACTTCCTACACTGGAGCGTGATAGGAAGATGCGCGAGTACAAGCGCACGTTGGTAGACGCGCTACTGAGAGCATTCCCAAATGTCACAGGGGAACCAGTGGAAGCCCAAGGCGAAGGCAGAGGAGGAGCAAGAGGTCGCCAACGCAGCTGTGTCACGCCCAGCTCCTCTGAGGGCAGGGTTAGCATGGCAGAGATGTGGAAAAGTTTTGTCAACACGCCACAGCTAAGTGCACCACCACCTGATACGGAACGTGTTAGCGGGAGGCAACATTTCACTAACATGGTGGAACAGTACCTGTGCACACCCCTCCACGTACTGACTGATGGTTCGGCCCCATTCAACTTCTGGGTCTCCAAATTGTCCACGTGGCCAGAGCTAGCCTTTTATGCCTTGGAGGTGCTGGCCTGCCCGGCGGCCAGCGTTTTGTCTGAACGTGTATTCAGCACGGCAGGGGGCGTCATTACAGACAAACGCAGCCGCCTGTCTACAGCCAATGTGGACAAGCTAACGTTCATAAAAATGAACCAGGCATGGATCCCACAGGACCTGTCCATCCCTTGTGAAGATTAGATATTAACTACCTCCCCTTAACAATATATTATTCTACTCCAGGGCACTTCCTCATTCAATACTATTTTTAATTTCATTTTACCATTATATTGCGGGGCAACCCAAAGTTGAATGAACCTCTCCTCTGTCTGGGTGCCTGGGCCTAAATGTGTGACAGTGGCCTGTTCCAGTGGTGAATGAAGTGAAGCCTGATTCTCTGCTATGACAGGAAGACTTATTCTGTGCTGACATAAGGCCAGATTCTCTGTTACGGGACCTCTCTCCTCTTCCTGGGCCTAAATGTGTGACAGTGGCCTGTTCCAGTGGTGGGTGACGTGAAGCCTGATTCTCTGCTATGACATGAAGACTGATTCTGCGCTGACATAAGGCCAGATTCTCTGTTACGGGACCTCTCTCCTCTGCCTGGGTGCCTGGGCCTAAATGTGTGACAGTGGCCTGTTCCAGTGGTGGGTGACGTGATGCCTGATTCTCTGCTATGACATGAAGACTTATTCTGTGCTGACATGAAGCCAGATTCTCTGTTACGCGACCTCTCTCCTCTGCCTGGGTGCCTGGGCCTAAATGTGTGACAGTGGCCTGTTCCAGTGGTGGGTGACGTGAAGCCTGATTCTCTGCTATGACATGAAGACTGATTCTGCGCTGACATAAGGCCAGATTCTCTGTTACGGGACCTCTCTCCTCTGCCTGGGTGCCTGGGCCTAAATGTGTGACAGTGGCCTGTTCCAGTGGTGGGTGACGTGAAGCCTGATTCTCTGCTATGACATGAAGACTGATTCTTCTGCGCTGACATAAGGCCAGATTCTCTGTTACGGGCCCTCTCTCCTCTGCCTGGGTGCCTGGTCCGAAATGTGTGACAGTGGCCTGTTCCAGTGGTGGGTGACGTGATGCCTGATTCTCTGCTATGACATGAAGACAGATTCTGTGCTGACATAAGGCCAGATTCTCTGTTACAGGACCTCTCTCCTCTGTCTGGGTGTCGGGGCCTAAATGTGTGACAGTGGCCTGTTCCAGTGGTGGGTGACGTGAAGCCCGATTCTCTGCTATGACATGAAGACTGATTCTGCACTGACATAAGGCCAGATTCTCTGTTACGGGACCTCTCTCCTCTGCCTGGGTGCCTGGGCCTAAATGTGTGACAGTGGCCTGTTCCAGTGGTGGGTGACGTGAAGCCTGATTCTCTGCTATGACATGAAGACAGATTCTGTGCTGACATAAGGCCAGATATTCTGTTACGGGACCTCTCTCCTCTGCCTGGGTGCCTGGGCCTAAATGTGTGACAGTGGCCTGTTCCAGTGGTGGGTGACGTGAAGCCTGATTCTTTGCTATGACATGAAGACTGATTCTGCGCTGACATAAGGCCAGATTCTATGTTACGGGACCTCTCTCCTCTGCCTGGGTGACTGGGCCTAAATGTATGACAGTGGCCTGTTACAGTGGTGGGTGACGTGAAGCCTGATTCTCTGCTATGACATGAAGACTGATTCTGCGCTGACATAAGGCCAGATTCTCTGTTACGGGACCTCTCTCCTCTGCCTGGGTGCCTGAGCCTAAATGTGTGACAGTGGCCTGTTCCAGTGGTGGGTGACGTGATGCCTGATTCTCTGCTATGACATGAAGACAGATTCTGTGCTGACATAAGGCCAGATTCTCTGTTACAGGACCTCTCTCCTCTGTCTGGGTGCCGGGGCCTAAATGTGTGACAGTGGCCTGTTCTAGTGGTGGGTGACGTGAAGCCTGATTCTCTGCTATGACATGAAGACTGATTCTGCGCTGACATAAGGCCAGATTCTCTGTTACGGGACCTCTCTCCTCTGCCTGGGTGCCTGGGCCTAAATGTGTGACAGTGGCCTGTTCCAGTGGTGGGTGACGTGAAGCCTGATTCTCTGCTATGACATGAAGACTGATTCTGCGCTGACATAAGGCCAGATTCTCTGTTACGGGACCTCTCTCCTCTGCCTGGGTGCCTGGGCCGAAATGTGTGACAGTGGCCTGTTCCAGTGGTGGGTGACGTGAAGCCTGATTCTCTGCTATGACATGAAGACAGATTCTGTGCTGACATAAGGCCAGATTCTCTGTTACAGGACCTCTCTCCTCTGTCTGGGTGCCGAGGCCTAAATGTGTGACAGTGGCCTGTTCCAGTGGTGGGTGACGTGAAGCCTGATTCTCTGCTATGACATGAAGACTGATTCTGCGCTGACATAAGGCCAGATTCTCTGTTACGGGACCTCTCTCCTCTGCCTGGGTGCCTGGGCCTAAATGTGTGGCAGTGGCCTGTTCCAGTGGTGGGTGACGTGAAGCCTGATTCTCTGCTATGACATGAAGACTGATTCTGCACTGACATAAGGCCAGATTCTCTGTTACGGGACCTCTCTCTTCTGCCTGGGTGCCTGGGCCTAAATGTGTGACAGTGGCCTGTTCCAGTGGTGGGTGACGTGATGCCTGATTCTCTGCTATGACATGAAGACAGATTCTGTGCTGACATAAGGCCAGATTCTCTGTTACGGGACCTCTCTCCTCTGCCTGGGTGCCTGGGCCTAAATGTGTGACAGTGGCCTGTTCCAGTGGTGGGTGACGTGAAGCCTGATTCTCTGCTATGACATGAAGACTGATTCTGCGCTGACATAAGGCCAGATTCTCTGTTACGGGAACTCTCTCCTCTGCCTGGGTCTAAATGTGTGACAGTGGCCTGTTCCAGTGCTGGGTGAAGTGATGCCTGATTCTCTGCTATGACATGAAGACAGATTCTGTGCTGACATAAGGCCAGATTCTCTGTTACGGGACCTCTCTCCTCTGCCTGGGTGCCTGGGCCTAAATGTGTGACAGTGGCCTGTTCCAGTGGTGGGTGACGTGATGCCTGATTCTCTGCTATGACATGAAGACTTATTCTGTGCTGACATGAAGCCAGATTCTCTGTTATGCGACCTCTCTCCTCTGCCTGGGTGCCTGGGCCTAAATGTGTGACAGTGGCCTGTTCCAGTGGTGGGTGACGTGAAGCCTGATTCTCTGCTATGACATGAAGACTGATTCTGCGCTGACATAAGGCCAGATTCTCTGTTACGGGACCTCTCTCCTCTGCCTGGGTGCCTGGGCCTAAATGTGTGACAGTGGCCTGTTCCAGTGGTGGGTGACGTGAAGCCTGATTCTCTGCTATGACATGAAGACTGATTCTGCGCTGACATAAGGCCAGATTCTCTGTTACGGGCCCTCTCTCCTCTGCCTGGGTGCCTGGGCCGAAATGTGTGACAGTGGCCTGTTCCAGTGGTGGGTGACGTGATGCCTGATTCTCTGCTATGACATGATGACAGATTCTGTGCTGACATAAGGCCAGATTCTCTGTTACAGGACCTCTCTCCTCTGTCTGGGTGTCGGGGCCTAAATGTGTGACAGTGGCCTGTTCCAGTGGTGGGTGACGTGAAGCCCGATTCTCTGCTATGACATGAAGACTGATTCTGCGCTGACATAAGGCCAGATTCTCTGTTACGGGACCTCTGCCTGGGTGCCTGGGCCTAATTGTGTGACAGTGGCCTGTTCCAGTGGTGGGTGACGTGATGCCTGATTCTCTGCTATGACATGAAGACTGATTCTGCGCTGACATAAGGCCAGATTCTCTGTTACGGGACCTCTCTCCTCTGCCTGGGTGCCTGGGCCTAAATGTGTGACAGTGGCCTGTTCCAGTGGTGGGTGACGTGAAGCCTGATTCTTTGCTATGACATGAAGACTGATTCTGCGCTGACATAAGGCCAGATTCTATGTTACGGGACCTCTCTCCTCTGCCTGGGTGACTGGGCCTAAATGTATGACAGTGGCCTGTTCCAGTGGTGGGTGACGTGAAGCCTGATTCTCTGCTATGACATGAAGACTGATTCTGCGCTGACATAAGGCCAGATTCTCTGTTACGGGACCTCTCTCCTCTGCCTGGGTGCCTGAGCCTAAATGTGTGACAGTGGCCTGTTCCAGTGGTGGGTGACGTGATGCCTGATTCTCTGCTATGACATGAAGACAGATTCTGTGCTGACATAAGGCCAGATTCTCTGTTACAGGACCTCTCTCCTCTGTCTGGGTGCCGGGGCCTAAATGTGTGACAGTGGCCTGTTCTAGTGGTGGGTGACGTGAAGCCTGATTCTCTGCTATGACATGAAGACTGATTCTGCGCTGACATAAGGCCAGATTCTCTGTTACGGGACCTCTCTCCTCTGCCTGGGTGCCTGGGCCTAAATGTGTGACAGTGGCCTGTTCCAGTGGTGGGTGACGTGAAGCCTGATTCTCTGCTATGACATGAAGACTGATTCTGCGCTGACATAAGGCCAGATTCTCTGTTACGGGACCTCTCTCCTCTGCCTGGGTGCCTGGGCCGAAATGTGTGACAGTGGCCTGTTCCAGTGGTGGGTGACGTGAAGCCTGATTCTCTGCTATGACATGAAGACAGATTCTGTGCTGACATAAGGCCAGATTCTCTGTTACAGGACCTCTCTCCTCTGTCTGGGTGCCGAGGCCTAAATGTGTGACAGTGGCCTGTTCCAGTGGTGGGTGACGTGAAGCCTGATTCTCTGCTATGACATGAAGACTGATTCTGCGCTGACATAAGGCCAGATTCTCTGTTACGGGACCTCTCTCCTCTGCCTGGGTGCCTGGGCCTAAATGTGTGACAGTGGCCTGTTCCAGTGGTGGGTGACGTGAAGCCTGATTCTCTGCTATGACATGAAGACTGATTCTGCACTGACATAAGGCCAGATTCTCTGTTACGGGACCTCTCTCTTCTGCCTGGGTGCCTGGGCCTAAATGTGTGACAGTGGCCTGTTCCAGTGGTGGGTGACGTGATGCCTGATTCTCTGCTATGACATGAAGACAGATTCTGTGCTGACATAAGGCCAGATTCTCTGTTACGGGACCTCTCTCCTCTGCCTGGGTGCCTGGGCCTAAATGTGTGACAGTGGCCTGTTCCAGTGGTGGGTGACGTGAAGCCTGATTCTCTGCTATGACATGAAGACTGATTCTGCGCTGACATAAGGCCAGATTCTCTGTTACGGGAACTCTCTCCTCTGCCTGGGTCTAAATGTGTGACAGTGGCCTGTTCCAGTGGTGGGTGACGTGATGCCTGATTCTCTACTATGACATGAAGACAGATTCTGTGCTGACATAAGGCCAGATTCTCTGTTACGGGACCTCTCTCCTCTGCCTGGGTGCCTGGGCCTAAATGTGTGACAGTGGCCTGTTCCAGTGGTGGGTGACGTGAAGCCTGATTCTCTGCTATGACATGAAGACTGATTCTGTGCTGACATGAAGCCAGATTCTTTGCTATGGGACCTCTGTCCAATTGATATTGGGTCATTTTTATTTTTTAATTTTTTATTTTAATTCATTTCCCTATCCACATTTGTTTGCAGGGGATTTACCTACATGTTGCTGCCTTTTGCAGCCCTCTAGCTCTTTCCTGGGCTGTTTTACAGCCTTTTTAGTGCCCAAAAGTTCGGGTCCCCATTGACTTCAATGGGGTTCGGGACGAAGTTCGGGTCGGGTTCGGATCCCGAACCCGAACATTTCCGGGAAGTTCGGCCGAACTTCTCGAACCCGAACATCCAGGTGTTCGCTCAACTCTAATTATAAGTATATCACACCCCTTAATATATCACACCTATCGATAGCACACCTATACCAGTCCCTAAAAGGACTTTTGTGGCCCTATTAGCTAGCATTTGGTGTCCCTTCTCCACAAAGTAACCTCTCCCTACACTGTCAAAACACAGAATGTAAAATGGCTGCCAGATCGGGTTCTGTTTTAGGGTGGGGGTGTGTCCATGTGCTGAAACGTCTCAATTGGCTGATTTGTCCTACCTGATGGATGTGTCATGGGTCAAAGTTTGGCGCAATGCAAAATAATATGGTGCCAGCGGACATCGCCATATGTTTGCATGTTCCGCGAATAAAGAACGCACAAAGTTTGCCGCAAAATGCAAGGCCATTTCTAATAGGAATTATACTTTTAAATCTTTGACTTTCAAGATCTTGAGAAGCAGCAGACTCTGTTGGCATTCTGGGACAATGTAATAATTTGGGTTGGGCGAATCAAAGTATCTGAAGTGGATTTCAATCCGAATTTCAGGGAAAATTTGGCTCACCGTGAAGCCGTATTTCCTCGTGCTTTGTGGTAACTAATCAATTTTCCCTGAAATGGCATTAAAAAAAAAACATACCTCGTCCATTTGAGTGTGAAGAGGCTGCCATTTTCATCTTGATTGGAGATCCCGCGCAAAATCTTGTGCGCCGTGACGTTTGACATCACCATGAGGAGAACATCGTCACGCACCACGCAAGATTTCACACAGAATCTTCAATCAACACGGCCACGGCAGCCTCTTCACTCTCAAATGGATAAGGTGAGTATTTTTTTAAACTGATAAAGCCCTCATTTTTAATCTCAGATGCCACGATCAGCGATGAACATCTGAGGGGTTCAATGATGGGGGGGCAGCGCAATTGCAGTTCCCCATCATTGCGCCCGCTACATACAAAGAAATGCGTTTCGTGACGAACGAATTGGTTAGGATGTGAATTTCTTAGTGAAATACGGCGAAGCAGCCAAATCAAATTTTTAGAAACTTCACTCAACACTAGTAGTAATGTTCAGTGATGATGTAGCTAAGAACATTTATTTTTTTTTTTACTGTGTGACTGATATCACAATAAGGCATTAAAAAGCATAAAATTAAAAGTTATTTTCTAGCAGAATGGAATAATTCACTGTACTTATGATCTTTCAATAAAATATTACTAAAATATTCTAAAGGTCTCAAGTGTGTACAACACCTTTATTCAAGTTTTATACAAGTTCCAAAATAATTCCTATTTAACTGTTCAGAGTTCCACTTTATGAGCACTAGCTTCCCATTAACCTCTATTTGGCAAACTTTTGCTATGGCATCAGGCAAAAATGATTCCCAAGAGAATTAATGAATTTGAAAAGGTGTGACCTGGACAAAGCACTTACTGTGAGGAACGCACTTTCTGGATTGGAATGAACTCCAGATGTACTCTCTTTTGCCGCACTTGTTGCCAAAGGCCACTTGTCCATATGAAGTGCTTATTAACTCTTTTCGTGTTTTTTTATTTTTTTTATATATAACTAGAGTTTGCTGTCTACTTTTTCAGCCTACAAAGTTAATCAATTTTTAATCATGTAACTGCTATGAGACCTGTGGTGGTATCGGAGGTGGGGGCAGCACTGAACTCCTTTTTCTATTTCCAGACATAGATCTATAGCAACCACCACTAGAGGGAGCTCAGTGTATAGTTATTTTACAGATACCATCAAATTCAAAGACAACTGTATAAATTCCTATGCACTGAGCTTCCCCTAGTGGCGGCTGTGGGCCACCAGTTTTATCATGTACATGGATTGATTGTTGCTGGATCCTATGCGTTTCTGAGGATTTGTCCTACTTCCTTAGGGATAGCTGTCATGTGTTCTTACTCCTTATAAAGACCAGTTACTCAGAACTCCAATGCATTATTGTTCTGGGATCAATTTATTTTTTATTACTGGAATTAAAGCAATTCAGTTCATGCTACACCCTTCAGTTAATTTCCCCCTTGGGAGCTAATATATTTAAATAAAAGATGCAGCAGCTCTATGTCCAGGGACATTTGTTTGATGAATTGCACCTTTTCAACTAGGCTTTATGCAGCGAGCCCCTGAGGAGCAGGTGCAGAAGATGGGAGTGGTAGTGGCCCTGATGAGGTTTTGTGTAAAAGGTGTACTTCCACAGGCCGTTGCTCCCTGGGAATAGGTACAGTGGAAAGGTAGTTTGAAGAATAGGTCCAGAAGTAAAAGTATAACTTGTGGCACACCCAGCAGTATATACAAAGTACAAAGTGCATTTTCTGGTACCAGGTATGCTGATTGGATTTGCCAGGTATGCTGATTGGATTTGCCTTTGGAGCTAAACACTTGCCACTAGAGTTTATTTCTTTGAATTAACATCTATTAGACTTTATTGATGATATGTGGGTTGGACCATGAGAATAATTTCCTTTGGAGAGCCAAAGGAACCTCAGTCCAACACTGCTAGTGTTGGACTGGCCCACCAGAGAGCCAAAGGATCCTCCAATGGACCCACGCTCTGGTGCCAAAGTGTGTCCCAAAGAAAAAAAATATTTGGAGCTGCCTTTGAAGACAACTTGGCACTAGAGTTTATTTCTTGGAATCAAAATCTTTTAGACCTTATTGATGATATGGGCCCCCAAGAATAATTTCCTCTGGTGGGCCCATGGAACCCCAATCTGACCCTGTCCAGTAATAAACAATAATAAATTGATCCCAGAACAATAATGCAACAAACCAACAGGCAAGCGGTCTATATAAAAAGTAAGAACACAGATGAAAGCTATCTCTAAGGAAGGAGGACAAATCTTCTGGAACGCATAAGACTCATGCTGCATTTGCAGTGGCAGTGTAATTACACTACATCACCACAACAAAGGAAATGGCTTGCAGGTAAACTTGAAGAGAAAAACAGCTGATCGCAGGGCTGCCGGGAGTTGAACTCCTGCCCATTTGATATTGATAACCTATTCTGAAGATAGGTCATCAGTGTTATACAACTGCACAACCGCTTTAATAAAAAAAAAATTGTACATATGCTAGAAATCCCACTAAAGGGCTATGATTTCTGCACACACCTTTATTTCGATTCCAGGAAGTTTTGCAGCCGAGATGCTCTCTTATAGTATAAACTTTGACACATCTCATATGGGACGGGCTGCACCTCAATGGGGAGGGTGCAACTGCCCTGGGGAGAAAATGGTTAGACGGCTGGAGGAGCTTTTAAACTAGAATCTGGGGGGGAGGTGTCATCCTAATAAGGGGGTAGATAGTGAAGATAGAGAGTGGGTTATAGAAGGGGACAGTGGGGATTTAGTGGGGGCCGGTGTTAGCAAGGTAAATAGGGAGAAGACTGGGCATAACTATACATTTATAAAAAATAGAACTGTTGGTAACAAGAACCTGTTACATGCAAAAATTAACCAAGGTAGCCAAAAAATCCCGGATAATCACTTTACAGGTGATAGTAATTTAAAATGTATTTTTATAAATGCCAGAAGTCTAACTAGCAAATTGGGGGAGCTGGAGGCTATGGTACTAGAAGAACATATAGATGTCGTTGGTGTGGCTGAGACATGGTTGGACTCTTTACATGACTGGGCTGTTAATATTGTGGGTTTAACACTATTTAGGAAAGACCGGGTCAATAGAAAAGATGGTGGCGTGTGCCTGCATGTGAGGAGTGATCTGAAGACAAGTGTGAAAGAGGCAATTGTGTGTGAGGATGTGGAAACCTTATGGGTGGAAGTTCAAAGGGATATAAACACTGAAAAAAATAATACTTGGTGTAATCTATAGACCCCCTAACATCACAGAAGAGATAGAAACGCAACTGTATAACCAAATAGAGCGGGCGGCACAGGCTGGTACAGTAGTCATAATGGGAGATTTTAACTTCCCAGACATTTACTGGTGTCATGGTTCTGCCTCAACTGCAAAGGGGAGAAAATTCCTCAACTTGCTGCAGGACCACTTTATGGGCCAGTTTGTAGAAGCTCCCACTAGGGGCGATGCTCTGTTGGATCTGGTAATTTCTAATGATGCAGAGCTTGTTGGTAATGTTACTGTTCGAGAAACACTAGGTAATAGTGACCACAAAATAATTATATTCCCCCTAAACTATAAAAAGCAAACTCTGTCAGGCAGAGCAAAGACACTTATTTTCAAAAAGGCTAATTTCCCTGGGTTGAGGGCAGCATTTCAGGGCATAGACTGGGAGCAGCTACTGTCACATAATAATACAGAGGATAAATGGGAGAGCTTCAAATCCACATTGAGTAATTGCACTACAAAATGTATCCCTTTAGGTAAGAAGTATAAACGGCTAAAATTTACCCCCTATGGCTTACAGCTACTGTAAAAAGAGCAATAAAAGACAAAAAGAGGGCATTTAAAAAATGTAAATCTGAGGGGTCAGCTGTAGCGTTTAAAGATTACAAAGGGCTTAATAAAATCTGAAAAAAGGAGATAAAATTAGCAAAGATACAAAACGAACAGCAGGTAGCAAAAGAAAGCAAAACAAATCCCAAAAAGTTTTTTAAATATATAAATGCTAAAAAACCTAGGTCTGAGGAGGTAGGTCCCCTAAATATTGGTAATGGGGGTGGGGGGTAGTCACTGAAGATAAGGAAAAGGCAGAGTTCCTAAATAGGTTTTTTAGCTCTTTATATACAAAAGAAGAGAAAGGAGCTGATATCTGTGGCGCCGGGGTTGTTACTACATCCAGTGATATACTCAATTAGCTAACTGTAGATATGGTCCAAGAGAAGTTAAATAGGGTAAATGTAAACAAAACTCCGGGTCCAGATGGATTACACCCAAGAGTGCTTAAAGAGCTCTGTTCAGTCATTGCTGTGTCCCTGTTTATAATTTTTAAGGATTCTCTAGGGACTGGTATAGTGCCAAGTGATTGGCGCAAGGCAAACGTGATGCCCATATTCAAAAAAGGATCAAGGTCCTCCACAGGTAATTATAGACCAGTTATTTTAACTTCTGCTGTGGGAAAAATAAAGGAATCTTAACCACCTCCTGTCCGCCCATAGACTATAAACGTCCGGGAGGTGGTTCTCTATTTCTGAATGGACGTTCCAGAAAATTCATTGTGACAGCAGGGCAACCCAGAGAGAAGGCAGGGACAGTGCCCAGGTGTCCCTGCCTTCTGGATCGCTGCATACACAGCGCTCACTGAGCGCTCACTGTGACCGCCGGGATCGGAGAGTGCAGGAGCTGTGTGAGGTCTTTCAGAGACCTCGATCAGCCCTGCACTGAGGTTGTACAGCGCTGTATTACGCTGTACAGCCTCTCTGGGGGGTGCATTTCTCCTGTAACTGGGGCTACTATGTCAGCCCCAGTTACAGTAGAAATCAACAGTGAAAAAAAAAAGAAAAAGTATAGTAAATGTCCCCCAGAGGTCTTGTATGACCTTATGGGGGACGAAAAGTGTAAAATAAAAAATAAAGAAATAAAGTGTTGAAAAAATAAAATAAAAAAAAGGTTTCACATGTAAAAAAAAAAAATTCCCCAAGTAAGGAATAAAAAAAAATTGTAAAAATAGAAAAAATAGCCATATTTGGTATTGCCGCTTCCGTGACGGTCGGCTCTATAAATATATCACATAATCGACCCAGTCCAATAAACACCATAAAAAAAAAAATAATTACTGTCAAAAAAAGCCATTTTTATCACCTTACATCACAAAAAGTGCAACACCAAGTGATCAAAAAGGCGTATGTCCCACAAAATGGTACCAATAAAACCGTCACCTCATCCCGCAAAAAAACTATAGCTCTTAGAACAAGGAGACACTAAAACATCATTTTTTTGGTTTCAAAAACGCTATTATTGTGTTAAAGTGAAAAAAAAAATATATATATATACATATTAGGTATTGCCGCGTCCGTAAAAACCAACTCTATAAAAATATCCCATGACCTAACCCTTCGGGTGAACACCGTAAAAAAAAAAAAAAAAAACGGGGTCAAAACAAGCAATTTTTGTCACCTTAAAAAAAGTGCAACACCAAGTGATCAAAAAGGCGTATGTCCCACAAAATGGTACCAATAAAACCGTCACCTCATCCCGCCAAAAATGAGCCCCTACATAAGAAAATCTCTCAAAAAATAAAAAAAACTATAGCTCTTAGAACATGGAGACACTAAAACATCATTTTTTTGGTTTCAAAAATGCTATTATTGTGTAAAACTTTAATAAATAAGAAAAAGTATACATATTAGGTATCGCCACGTCCGTAACAATCTGCTCTATAAAAATGTTACTTGACTGAACCCCTCAGATGAGCGCTGTAAAAATAAATAAATAAAAACTGTGCTAAAACAAGCAATTTTTTGGTCACCTTGCCCCATAAAGTGTTATAATGAATGATCCAAAAAATCATATGTACCCAAAAATAGTACCAATAGAACTGGCACCTTATCCCCTAGTTTCCAAAATGGGATCACTTCTTGGGAGTTTCTACTGTAAGGGTGCATCAGGGGGGCTTCAAATGGAACATGGCATCTAAAAACCATGTGGAGTTCCTTTTCTTCTGCGCCCTGCCGTGTGCCCATACAGCAGTTTATGACCACATGTGGGGTGTTTCTGTAAACTGCAGAATCTGGGTAATAAATATTGAGTTTTGTATATAGATTTAAAAACAGGCACTCACCATCTAACAGTTCAAAATAGTTTTAAATTTATTGTTATTAAAATTACACAAATTACCCCTACAATATTCTGCGATTAAAATATTCACAATATTCTGCAATAATAAATATTCTGCGATTATTTTGATATAGAATTTTAGCTCTTCGCAATTGAAAAAATATATAACTGTGCAATGTGCAGTTAATCGATATAACAAATATTCGACGATGATAAATATTCGGCGACTATTTGGTATCGAATTATAACTCTTTGCAATTAAAAAAATATATGACTGTGCAGTGTACAAATAATTAATGTAACAAATATTTGACAAAATATTTAGTGCTTAAACAGATAATCTAGCGTGTACAATTATAAAACTTATCCAAATATAACAATAATTGTAATTTATAATAAAGGTGATTATACTCTCTTCCCAAAATAATAGTCTCTGATGTTATGTGATGGTATGGGAGATTACTTATGTGACGACAAAGTTATTTGCAAATATAGTATATAAAATTCGATATGAGCAGATAAATCGGGGAGGTCCGGTATTTTTAAATAAGGCTGGCGTCTGGGGCGTCCCCCTTGCACAGCCTCTTACCTGTTCCCTCTGTTCGCTGCTCTCCAGGCTGGGTCTTTTTATAAGTATCTGAACTCCTGCGAAAGTTTGCAGTCTTTCGATATGTCGCTTGTTGTATACCGGCAAGTGAATTTTCCAGCTATGTAAAGCATAGACCTCGATGTCTCACACAAGAGATGTCTGTAATCTTCGCCGCAGGATAGCAGCTGTGGCTTGAGGTCAGCTCAAATCAGATGCTGGTTTCAATCTGGTTCGAGTGTAAAGTGCTCTTAAAGGGCCCAATGTCCTGTATAGAGTGTCAATCAGAGTATAGAATATAGAATATAGTCACTTTGTGGTGGTCTTGGGTGGGTAGTTGTAGATCCAAACACGGCCAGACGCGTTTCGAGGTAGCAACCTCTTCCTCAGTGGCTTTATTTTCAAATACAACTACCCCCTTCTTATATAGTCAGTAGGGCTGCGCATCTTCACTCGTCTCACGATTCGATGCGATTACGATTATCAAGTCCACGATTCGATTCGATTCGGCGATGCATCACGATGCATCAAGATTATTACCCAAGTCCCCTTGTTTTTCAATTTTACATCAAAAAATTAATTCAATCAGTCAGAAATTGCACAAAAATATTTATTTGTATCTGCTATTTAAACAAATCATACCAAGTTCCCTGCATATCATATAGCAAAGTCTGAATGAACAAAACAGTGCAGCAGACAACAGTATTTATTTAAAACAGTACTGTCAGTGTCTCTGTAACATTAAACTGTTGTGCTGGCCTGGCTGGTGCAGTTAGTTTATAAGTTTTACAATAGTTTTACCATATAATATATATTATATATTATATAATATTAAACAGTACCTACAAAAAAAGGAGCACTTCAGTTCCTGACTGTAAAACATCACAGTGAGTCAGTGAACCTATAACACAGTCAGTGACTGTGTTATAGGTTCACTCACTGTGATGTTTGCCAGTCAGGAACTGTCTGTCACACAGTGTGTTCAAGTTGTCTGTGTTGCAGAACTTCCTGGTTCACCGTGATTGTTTTGGCAGCAGGAGCGCACCACCACCAGCACCACCACCACCACCAGCACCAGATGGGTAGTACGTCTAGATCAGTGCTATAAGCTCTCAGAGTTGTCACTTTACAGAAAACGTTACCTGCACTGAGCACTCAGCAAGCACTCTACCACGATACATCAACTGAAGCCAAGCCATGCCACCATTAGAGGAAGCTGGAAAATCCTTGACAGAATACATTTTCAACTGAATCTGAAAACCTTGGACAAATCTTTATGGGATCACAAACACACACCACAGAATACCAGAAAAAAAATAAACACACATCCTCCTCACTGAATCATAATGGTAAAGGGCAGGCCACAGGACGGGCAATGTGGCACAGCCACCATAGTCAGACATGATGTCAGAAGGTCGGTGTGTGTTTTTTTGGTTTGTGTGAATGTGTATTTGTGTGATCCAATAAAGATTTACTCCAGGTTTTAAGTTTCAATTTATTCTTTCAAGGATTTGCCTTCCTCTGGTGGCTTGGCGGGCGTCAGTTGTCTGGAATTAAATACAGAATTCTTTTGGTTGAAGGTTAAACCCCTAAACAGAGTCAGAAATTCACAGAGCATGACAGACACATTGGGAAAACACCAAAAAACACGTCAGTGTAAAAATACAAAATGGATCGGACGGACAGTCGCATAATAGAAAACCATTCTCCATCTCCTCTCCACTCCAGTGCTGCTAAAAGCTAGAATAATATCATATATTCTGATTAATCAGAATAATCAGGGGAGGGAAAGGGAAAAGGGGAGGGGAAGGGAAAAGAGAAGGGGAAGGGGGAAAAGGGGAGGGGAAGGGAAAAGGGGAGTCTGGCAGGGGAGACAGAGAAATAAAAAATTTCAGTGGCAGAGACAATGCTATAAACAAAATCTATAAAATTAAAAACACTGCTCAGCATTTGGGAACATGTAGATTTTTCTGTAAGAACACCAATTGATCTACATGGTCTGGTTTGAGGGCGCTTCTTTTTGCAGTTACCACATCTCCTGCAGTGGAGAAAACCCGCTCTGCAGACACGCTTGTACCTG
The DNA here is from genome assembly GCF_905171765.1 of Bufo bufo. NCBI lineage: Eukaryota > Metazoa > Chordata > Amphibia > Anura > Bufonidae > Bufo > Bufo bufo. The sequence goes on from NC_053390.1 coordinate 421,029,723, forward strand.
GGATACACAAGTATTGCTTTGACAGCCGAGAAAGGAGGGGAAATATGACCTCATGCTCACGCCACCAGTTCAAAGGGTCCTCAGTGAGAGGCAGAGGTGGGGCTTTACAATAGTTTTCCATTTCCTCTTCAGCCTTGGCATAGGGGGTCTTTTTGGGTTCTATTGTACCTTCAGTGTCAGTGAAAGACTGTCCCAGCAAACTCACGAGCAGCGATCTGGCCTTTTTGGGAGGAGATGGTGGAGAATGGTTGTCTTCGATGGGTGAACTGTCCTCTTCTTCCAGAGTTTGTTTTCTTCTAGGCACTTGATGATCCTCTTGTGTCCTCTCACTCTCATCTGATGTAATCTGTGTTTGAACAAAAAAGAAACGGAAAAAAAAACAATAAGTAAAAACACAAATGTCAATGCCTTTGATTCTGATGGGGTGATGAAAAAGCACAGGAAACGGACAGTACAGTTCCCGCACCGCATCAGATTCAGAAGCGTGGTAGTGCTTGTGCTACTGTCGTTTCAAGAAGAAACATGATGGAATTCTTCAAATTAATTTAATTACCTCCAAGGATGCAGCTTCCTCAGTGACTCCTTTAAATATCTCCAATCTTTCTTCATCTGTGAGGATGAAAGGCAGTCCCTTAAAGCGAGGATCCAGTGCAGAGGCTGTATGAAGGATCTTCTTCTCGGCCACACTGCTGTACCTCTTCTGGAGATCTGTTCTAATAGAATTCTTGATCTCATGGATCATGGGTGTGTCTCCCATCGTGTCTGTCATGCTCTGGAGAAGTTGTGCATTTATAGGGGCAATGAGAGAAACTGTTGGATTGCGCTCTTCTGACATCAGCATGGTTGCATCTTTCATTGGCTTTAATGCACTCACGGCGTCCTCTGCATTTGACACATCTGTTTCGTTTAGAGTGCAGAGATCGGACTCTCCTCTTCTGACTTCTGGAGACAGCAAGGTGGCACAGACTGCAGGTTGTTGTTCCAAGAACCTCTCGACCATGTCGTATGCACTGTTCCATCTTGTTGCCACATCAGTTATCAGCTTATGATTCTTCAGGCCAAGACATTTCTGTTTCTCTTTTAGACAGTGGCTTGCTCTAGTGCTGCGGTGAAAGAATGTGGATATCCGACGTACTCTGCCAAGAAGCCTAGAGAGAGTGGCCACTTTCAACGCTCGCTGGGATGCAAGATTCAGTGTATGGGCGAAGCATTTCACATGGGGGAATTTTCCAACTTGAGCTGCAACTATCATGTTTGACGCGTTGTCGGTCACAAGCACTACAGATTTATCGGACAGCTGCCATTCTTCCACAACATGAGAAAGTAGCTCTGCCAGATGAGCACCCGTGTGAGACTCATAAATGGCTCTCGTTTGCAGTACATGCGACAAAATCTGCCAGTCCTTACTAACGTAATGTGCTGTTATTGTAACATAAGACTCTGTCGTGACTGAAGTCCAGGAATCACACGTTATTGCGACTCGACTTGCTTGGCTCATTGATGCAATTATCTTAGCTTTGGTTTCGTGGTAGAGTGCAGGTATGACGTTTTCTGTAAAGTGACTTCGTGACGGGATCTTGTAACGCGGCTCTATCGTCTTCAAAAGGTAGCGAAACCCACTGTTTTCCACAACAGAGTAAGGGCGCAGGTCCTTCGCTATGAAAGCTGCCACAGCTTTTGTTATTCTCTTTACCTTTTCAGAGTTGGGCGGCAAAGTTGACTGTAACATTGCATCAATTCTTGGCTGATCTGGGTTCATTTCCTTGGTGGTGGTGGTGGTGGTAGGTTTTAGCATTTCTGGGTGAAAACGGCTGACGTGGTTTCTCAGATTAGTAGTATTCCCTAGATATTTAATTTTTGTGTGACAGATTTTACACACAGCGTATGACTTGTCCAATTCGTGCTTCCTACTTTTTTCATAAAAGCCAAAATGTTCCCAGATGTTTGCTTTTAAAAAGCTAGGTGCATTTTTTATCTCTCGTTCCTTTTGTTCTACTTCTGCCATTTTTATTTACTAGCAAATGCAATGCATGCCAGGCATCTATGTGAATTTGTGAGTAGGGATGACACAAGTCTTGAATTTGAGTGACTAAGCCTAAAGCCTGCCACGAGATCAACAGAAAAAGTAACACTGCTGGCTGCTGGTGGTGGTCGGGTGGAGCGATTCTCCTCCTGCCTGTGGTGGACTGGACTGAGCCTGAGGAGTGAGGAAAAACGGACAGGTGGTGACTGAGGTGACACAATTTTTTTTTTTAGGTACGGTAATAAGTTAATAACAGGCAGTGACCAGCTGCAGTCTCTGTGAGTGGTGTATCTGTGTGATGGTCACCTACCTGTCACAACAAGGTGGCAGAGTCTGGCTGGCACGTGGCACCTGCGCAGGCGCAGGGGCGTAGCTAGAAATGACTGGGCCCCATAGCAAAAAAAATTTATGGGCCCCCCGGTGGTGACCTCTATGAACCTTGTAAAGAAACCAAGACAATGGGGACACGGGACATAGCTTTCTGTAGCAGTTACATCTGACTCCGGTCCCCGAGGGGCCCAAAGGCACCAGCATTATAAATGGCACATGGTAGGCGGCGGTAGAGAGTTTACATTGGTGCTCGAGGCTGTGCTTAATGCTACTTTCACACTTGCGTCAGAGGATTCCGGCAATCTGGACGCAAACGGATGCATTTGTCAGGCGGATCCGTCTGACAAATGCATTGAAATACCGGATCTGTCTCTCCGGTGTCATCTGGAAAAACGGATCCGGTGTTTATTTTTTTCACAGATTTAAAGGTCTGCGCAGATCGGAAGAACGGATCCGTCAATGCAGCAATTTTAATGCCGGATCTGGCACTAATACATTTCAATATAAGTTTAAAGCTGGATCCGGCAAGTGTTCAGGATTTTTGGCAGGAGAGAAAACTGTAGCATGCTGCGGTATTCTCTCCGGTCAAAAAACGTAAGAGGGACTGAACGGATTGCTCTCCATTCAGAATGCATTAGGATAAAACTGGTCAGTTCTTTTCCGGTATTGAGCTCCTAGGACGGAACTCTATGCCGGAAAAGAATAACGCAAGTGTGAAAGAACCTGAGAGACCATCAGTATGTTAGTCCTGGAGGTTTCAGGTTGATAGATCCTGTGTATGCTACATTGTATCCACAATAACCATCCTCTCAGTAGGGACTGATACACGTATGAAGGGGCTCTGATGGTGCAGGATCAGTAACTGTCAGTAAATCTGACACCCCAGCAGTTTCAGATCCCTGCCCTTAGCTGAGAGTTGTCAGTGTGGATCACCTCCTGCTGGGAGCAATCTCCAATAGTGTGAGATAAATGTAGACATTCCCAGACTGGCCATTAGGGGCCGCTGTTTGACCACCTTTCATAGACCCGGAACCTAAAGTTCCGTCCACTGTAGTAGACGGAGGGGAAGAATAAGAAGAGACACAACTGAAAAAAATAAAGAAGAAACATGGCGCGGGCGGCAAAGGTATGAGAAGTGGCAATATGAGCTGTGTAGGTGGCAGGCGGTAGGTGGGTGTATATGCTGTGTAGGTGGCAGGCGCTTTGGAGGTAGATATTACATACTCATAGGTGACAGAACTTACCTCGCCGCCAGCCACCGCACGTCCGCACTGCCGCCTGCTTCTGAGTGTCTGACTGGGAGCCGGAGATGCGCGGAAACCACGCCTCCGGCTCCTCCTCACTCAGTCAGACCTGGCTCACTCAATGTTGTGGCCACCCCCTCTGACACGTCAGCGGGAGGCGGGAAAGAAGGCGCCCAAAAACTTTTTTCCGACTCGGCTGCACGGCGGACGCGACGCTGACGTCATCAACATGCATCGATTATTTAAAGCAACCGCATCGATGCAGAATCGCCGGGGGTCGAATCGCGATGCATCGATGATATTCGACAGCCCTAATAGTCAGTGACTATCTATCCCACCCAAGACATGGTCCGGAATCCAATGATTTCCATCCAATCACCAAAAATTCCTCACCTGTTGTGGTGGGATTTTTGCTCCATATGGAGGGATTTAGTTTATTTTTTCATTAACTGAAGCAATCTTTAATCACAGTTTTATAGAGGTTCAAAGTCCATATTCTTTACATTTATTTTCCATATAATAAAAATATATAATAAAAGTATATATAGGGCCTGTTAGAAATTTCAGTACCACATATATTTAATTCATATAATACATATCTATATGAATTTCTCATTAAATATCCATAAAAATCTAAAATAACTCTAAAATAATAGAAGGGAGCATCAGTTAAAATGAAATAAAACAATTTCCCCAAAAAACGCACCTGCGGTTTTTCTGCGTTTTTGATGCGTTTTTGATGCGTTTTTTACTTATTGATGCGTTTTTTTCTCTTTTTAGTCCACATTATATATCCTGACTGCATTATGAAGTTTATCAACCGCCAAACATCATATTGTATCATCCAATCCTTATGATTTTGATATGATTGGCATAGCATCAATCACCATATAAGGTAGCATCAAATATACCAGTTTCCACAAAAAACGTACTTGCGGTTTTTCTGCGTTTTTGATGCGTTTTTTGCTTATCGATGCTTTTTTTTCTTTTTCTTATAAAATTTAATCCATATTATCTACCGTGACATCTTTAGGACATTTATCAATCGCCCATCATCATATTGTATCTTCCAATACTTTTAGTTGGCTATTTTGATGTAACATCAATCTCAGAGTAAGGGAGCAGGAGCAAGGAGGAAAATGTCCACATCACTAATGTTTGTTCTAGACTCTACTTTATCTTAACTTGGTTCAAGCTCTCAATTTTATGTGTTATGTTTTGTGTTTCGGTTGTGTCGAATTAGGGGAGGGAGCCCCCAGCCGAGGAGAGATCCTGGTGCTGATAGACAGCCAGACTCAGGATGTCTCATCAGCTGAGGGCATCCATCCCCACTCATAGGAAGCCAAAAAACGGAAGACGGAATTTAAGCCTTTTGGTACAAGCGTTTCGAAATCAAAGATACGTCTAGATTCTTGGCACGACATCCTAGCAATATGGCCTCCGCCTCTCCAGTGTGTATCTATTTTTTCAAACGCAGCAAAGATCATACCACTCGGATCTTTATTGTGAACTTGTTTATAATGTAACGACAAAGAATGTTTGTTGTACCCATTCTTAATGTTAGTTACATGTTCTGCAGTTCTTTTTTTGAGAGAATGTTTTGTTCTTCCAATATATTGTTTTTTACATTGGCATTCTATAATATATAAGATGTTTGTTGAGCTGCAGGTCAGGAAATCCTGTATCTTCCATGTGAAGTTGTTACTACATGATTTGATTCTGTCGGTTTTCTTAGGAAATTGGCTAATTTTACAAATATTACATTTCCCACATCTAAAAAAAATGTTCAGTCTCAACCAATTTTGCAAATTTGGGCTCTTTTTTTTATTTTTAATTGTTGGAGCTATTTTCAAGGACAAACTTGGTGCTCTTGTGTATGTGAGTGTTGGTGATTCACTCAACAAAGGCCCCACTAGTTTGTCAGTTTATTACCTTTCCTAACATTCATTTTCAACTTCCTTATATCTGTCTCCACAGTTTTTTTGAAAGCTGCAATTTCATGTCCTATTTGTTGTCTGGGGTACATTTTACTTTTTGGTTTCAAGTCCGTATGTGTGTATGCACTATATTGTATAGTGTTCTCTACCACAGGATTTCTCATAAAGTGTTTTTTAAACACAATTTCCTCACAAATTTTTCCACCCCCATATAGATATCAAATCTATTGGGTTCTACTGTTGGCACAAATTTGAGTCCTTTATTCAATAAGCTAGATTGTGCTGAGGTCAGCACAACCTGACTCAAATTTACGATCACATCTGTATCTATCGGTGTTAATGCCTGTAATTTTTGTAGTTTTTCCTCCTTGCTCCTCCTCCCCCTTCCTCTTCTTGTTCTCTTTGTTCTTGTGCATATTGATGTTTGTATCGGTTTGGAGTATATATTTCCCTCCTCTCCTGATTTTGGCGAGTTCCTTCCCTCGAGTTGTAATATGTAGTTTTCTCGCTCTGCGGGTAATTCTCCTGATAGTTGTCCCTGTATCTTAAATTGTATGGGTGTCTTGCTGGTGGATGATGATGTCTCTGTTCGGGTATTGATTGTTTTGTATATCTGGTACGTGTTTTGTGGTGGGGCGGAGTCCCATCTAAAAAATGGTCATTGGAGATTGCTTCATATCTGTTCCTCACTGGGATATCATATGTTATATTCTCTGTTCTATGTGTATCTCTAGGGGCGTTTCCCACTTCCTCTAGATTTGATATTTGTGATTTTTTTTTGTGAGTTTTTTTGTTGTTGATTCTTATCATGTATAACCGACTTAATTTTTACTCCTTTACTTGTATGTTTAATTTTCTTACTCTTTTTTGTAATTATATCCTGTTCTAAAATCTCAAGATTTTTACATATTCTCTGCTGCCATTCTGTAATTTCCTCAGTGGTTGGAAATCTTTGTATTATCTCTTTGATTTTAGAAATTCTCTCAATGGTTTCTTCCAGAATTTGTTTTCTTCTAATAATAATCAATTGTATTAATAATATGGATTGGTTAGTTAAAAGGTGCTCCCATTCTTCCATAAAAGAATCATTTATTAAATCCTGTGCTGGATTTTTCGAGAGCTGGATACCTTTCGGTATAATCCCCAATTCTAAATGTCTAGTAAGGGATTTAATTTCCCACTTTTGTTTCAATTGTCTTATAAGTAGGGATTCCAGCTCTCTAAAAGACTCCTTGACAGATTTTTTTCATTTTCATTTTGAGGAGGAAAAACTACAAAAATTACAGGGATTAACACTGATAGATACAGATATGATCGTAAATTTGAGTCAGGTTGTGCTGACCTCAGCACAATCTAGCTTATTGAATAAAGGACTCAAATTTGCGCCAACAATAGAACCCAATAGATCTGATATCTATATGGGGGTGGAAAAATTTGTGAGGAAATTGTGTTTAAAAAAACACTTTATGAGAAATCCTGTGGTAGAGAACACTATACAATATAGTGCATACACACATACGGACTTGAAACCAAAAAGTAAAATGTACCCCAGACAACAAATAGGACATGAAATTGCAGCTTTCAAAAAAACTGTGGAGACAGATATAAGGAAGTTGAAAATGAATGTTAGGAAAGGTAATAACTTATCAACACAAGAAATTCAGGCCATCAAACAACTACAAAAAGAAGAAAATATTACCATCAGACCTGCAGATAAGGGAGGGGCGATTGTGATTTTGGTAACTGTAAAATATGAGTCAGAATGTTTAAAACAACATCGGACATCACAACATACCTCAAACTTGTGAAAGATCCGACGAAATAATATTGAATTACAGAACTATGCCAGAGATGGTTGGGATCGAGGAATCTTGAAGGAACAAGAATTCAAATTTATCACCAATACTCAACAAAGATTACCAGTATTTTATTGTCTTCCCAAGATTCACAAAGATTTACAAAATCCTCCAGGGAGACCAATCATCTCTGGCATAGGTTCTCTTACATCTAATTTGTCACAAATTATATATAGATAAACACTTGCAACCTAGTGTGAAGAAGAATTTCTCTTACATTAGAGATACAACGCAAGTAATAAAACTAGTTGAGGAATTAAAATATTAATCTAGTTGGATAATGGGGAAATTAGATGTTAACTCTTTATATACAGTAATTAATCACGACCAAGGGATAAAAGCATTGAAGACACAGTTGAGTATACACAGTAGTTTTCCACAGGAACAAATAGATTTTTTGGCGGATGGTGTTAATTTCATCCTCACGCACAACTACTTCTTTTACAGTATGGAGTATTATCTCCAGATTAGGGGAACAGCTATGGGTACCAGGTTCGCCCCCAGCTATGCAAATTTATTTATGGCACAGTGGGAGAGTGAAAACATCTCGCCAAGGCTGGGGTCGAGCCTGGTACTCTGGCACCGATTTATAGATGATGTTGTATTTATCTGGAGAGATACTCAAGAAGAATTGGATTTATTCCTTGAGGATATAAACAGTAACACATATAATTAGACATTTTCTGCCAACACTAGTACTGTACAGGTAGAATTTTTGGATCTACTGATTGAAGTACAAATGGATTGACTAATATGTAGTACCTACCAAAAAGCAGTGTCTAAGAACAGCTATATCCTCTTCTCGAGTTGTCATCTGCCGAGATGGCTGATGGAGGTTCCAGTAGGGCAATTCAGGAGAATTAAAAGAAATTGTACAGAGGAAAATGACTTTCAAGCTGAATTACTCTTCATGAAAGAACAGTTTCTAGAAAAGAAATACCCTCAGGACATATTGGATAAAGCAATTACAAAAGTGGAGAATATGGAAAGAGGGGCCTTTTTTGAAGATAAAACGGTACCAAATATAAATGAGAGCAAGGAGAATAAATTAAGAATGATACTACCATTTAATAAGGATCATAAGAAAATAGAGAGAATTATAGCCAAGCATTGGCATCATCTATTGAAGAACAATCTAGTGGGGCCTTTGTTGAGTGAATCACCAACAATCACATACACAAGAGCACCAAGTTTGTCCTTGAAAATAGCTCCAACAATAAAAAATTAAAAAAAGAGCCCAAATTTGCAAAATTGGTTGAGACTGAACATTTTTTTTAGATGTGGCAAATGTAAAATTTGTAAAATTAGCCAATTTTCTAAGAAAACCGACAGAATCAAATCATGTAGTAACAACTTCACATGGAAGATACAGGATTTCCTGACCTGCAGCTCACCAAACATCTTATATATTATAGAATGCCAATGTAAAAAAACAATATATTGGAAGAACAAAACGTTCTCTCAAAAAAAGAATTGCAGAACATGTAACTAACATTAAGAATGGGTACGACAAACATTCTTTGTCGTTACATTATAAACAAGTTCACAATAAAGATCCGAGTGGTATGATCTTTGCTGCGTTTGATAAAATAGATACTCACTGGAGAGGCGGAGACCATATTGCTAGGATGTTGCGCCAAGAATCTAGACGTATCTTTGATTTCGAAACGCTTGTACCAAAAGGCTTAAATTCCGACTTCGAAATATTTGGCTTCCTATGAGTGGGGATGGATGCCCTCAGCTGATGAGACATCCTGAGTCTGGCTGTCTATCAGCACCAGGATCTCTCCTCGGCTGGGGGCTCCCTCCCCTAATTCGACACAACCGAAACACAAAACATAACACATAAAATTGAGACCTTGAAACAAGTTAAGATAAAGTAGATACAAAATGAAAAGAATGGCGTGGTATTAAACAAGCAGGACGTGCTCAAACCCACATGCAGTTGTACATAAATATAGGGGAGCAGATCCTGCACTTGTAGCCCGTTGCTAATGACGATCCCCAGCAAAAATGCATACAGTGGAGGATGACCGCAGCGTACCACAAGTACCACAATAGACATCCTACACAAGATAGCAATTATGTGGATGTGATAATCAATATAACAAAATAATAGCAAAGACAGGTGCACTCTGCGGTCTTACTAAACCCTCAAACTGATTTTAAAATTGAGAGATTAGCCAACATATCCTACGGTGTAAGACATGTCTGAGCCCGAGCACCGCGCCAAGGTTTCTCAAGTAGCTCGGGAACCTAACACTCACCTACCTGAGCCGTATGGGCTATACCAGGAGCCAGTGGGCAAATTACAGGAGCATGAGGCCGACTCACAAACAACTCACCAGTAGGGATGAGCGAACCCGAACTGTATAGTTCGGGTTCGTACCGAATTTTGGGGTGTCCGTGACACGGACCCGAACCCGAACATTTTCGTAAAAGTCCGGGTTCGGTGATTTCTTGGCGCTTTTTGAAAGGCTGCAAAGCAGCCAATCAACAAGCCTCATACTACTTGCCCCAAGAGGCCATCACAGCCATGCCTACTATTGGCATGGCTGTGATTGGCCAGTGCAGCATGTGACCCAGCCTCTATATAAGCTTGGGTCACGTAGCGCTGCACGTCACTCTGCTGATACAAGCGTAGGGAGAGGTTGCAGCTGCGACGTTAGGGCGAGATTAGGCAGATTAACTCCTCCAAAAGACTTCATTCAGTGATCGATCTACAGCTGTGGATCATTGAAGTGCTGATATTCAATTGCTCACTGTTTTTAGGCTGCCCAGAGCGTTTTTATATCGCTTTTTTCTGGGGTGATCGGCGGCCATTTTGTGGCTTGTGGTGCGCCAGCACAAGATACCACCAAGTACATTTAACCATCAATAGTGTGGTTATTTTTTGCTATATCCTACATCAGGGTCAAGCTTTCATCAAGTGCATTTAACCATCAATAGTGTGGTTATTTTTTGGCCATATACTACATCAGGGGCAAGCTGAGCCTGTGTCACCCAAGTGCATTTAACCATCAATAGTGTGGTTACTTTTTGGCCATATACTACATCAGGGTCAAGCTTTCATCAAGTGCATTTAACCATCAATAGTGTGGTTATTTTTTGGCCATATACTACATCAGGGGCAAGCTGAGCCTGTGTCACCCAAGTGCATTTAACCATCAATAGTGTGGTTATTTTTTGCTATATCCTACATCAGGGTCAAGCTTTCATCAAGTGCATTTAACCATCAATAGTGTGGTTATTTTTTGGACATATACTACATCAGGGGCAAGTTGAGCCTGTCACCCAGCGCCTAAAAAATAGGCCTCACATTTATATTCATCCAAATCTGTACTGTTTTAGCTGGTCAAGTTATTTTTTGTGACCGTCAAAGCACAGTTTTTGTTCTGGGTTGAAAAACAATTCCCAAATTTGCAATTCTCAAAATTAGTGGTTTCTGCTGTATCAGGCCTACTTTAAATCTATCCCTAAAAGGGTATATTAGATTCAAGGTGCTGATAGGGTCATTCTTAAAAACTTAACACACACGCTACAGTGCAGATCCAAGTCTAATTCTGTGATTAAACGTATACCTGTCACCCAGCGCCTAAAAAATAGGCCTCACATTTTTATTCATCCAAATCTGTACTGTTTTAGCTGGTCAAGTTATTGTTTGTGACCGTCAAAGCACAGTTTTTGTTCTGGGTTGAAAAACAATTCCCAAATTTGCAATTCTCAAAATTAGTGGTTTCTGCTGTATCAGGCCTACTTTAAATCTATCCCTAAAAGGGTATATTAGATTCAAGGTGCTGATAGGGTCATTCTCAAAAACTTAACACACACGCTACAGTGCAGATCCAAGTCTAATTCTGTGATTAAACGTATACCTGTCACCCAGCGCCTAAAAAATAGGCCTCACATTTATATTCAGCTAAATCTGTCATTACTGGTGTGCCTGTATTAGTGTAATACGGTACCTAAATAGATAGCCAGATAGTGTTAGGTGTCTGTAAAAAAATGCCTGAATTTTAATTCAATACATTGGCCCGAATAATAATTTTCTTATTGTGGTGAACGGTAACAATGAGGAAAACATCTAGTAAGCGACGCGGACGTGGACATGGTCGTGGTGGTGTTAGTGGACCCTCTGGTGCTGGGAGAGGACGTGGCCGTTCTGCCACAGCCACACGTCCTAGTGTACCAACTACCTCAGGTCCCAGTAGCCGCCAGAATTTACAGGGATATTTGGTGGGGCCCAATGCCGTTCTAAGGATGGTAAGGCCTGAGCAGGTACAGGCATTAGTCAATTGGGTGGCCGACAGTGCATCCAGCACGTTCACATTATCTCCCACCCAGTCTTCTGCAGAAAGCGCACAGATGGCGCATGAAAACCAAGCCCATCAGTCTGTCACATCACCCCCATGCATATCACGGAAACTGTCTGAGCCTCAAGTTATGCAGCAGTCTCTTATGCTGTTTGAAGACTCTGCTGCCAGGGTTTCCCAAGGGCATCCACCTAGCCCTTCCCCAGGGGTGGAAGAGATAGAATGCACTAACGCACAACCACTTATGTTTCCTGATGATGAGGACATGGGAATACCACCTCAGCACGTCTCTGATGATGACGAAACACAGGTGCCAACTGCTGCGTCTTTCTGCAGTGTGCAGACTGAACAGGAGGTCAGGGATCAAGACTGGGTGGAAGACGATGCAGGGGACGATGAGGTCCTAGACCCCACATGGAATGAAGGTCGTGCCACTGACTTTCACAGTTCAGAGGAAGAGGCAGTGGTGAGACCGAGCCAACAGCGTAGCAAAAGAGGGAGCAATGGGCAAAATCAGAACACCCGCCGCCAAGAGACTCCGCCTGCTACTGACCGCCGCCATCTGGGACCGAGCACCCCAAAGGCAGCTTCAAGGAGTTCCCTGGCATGGCACTTCTTCAAACAATGTGCTGACGACAAGACCCGAGTGGTTTGCACGCTGTGCCATCAGAGCCTGAAGCGAGGCATTAACGTTCTGAACCTTAGCACAACCTGCATGACCAGGCACCTGCATGCAAAGCATGAACTGCAGTGGAGTAAACACCTTAAAAACAAGGAAGTCACTCAGGCTCCCCCTGCTACCTCTTCTGCTGCTGCCGCCTCGGCCTCTTCTGCTGCTGCCGCCGCCTCGGCCTCTTCCTCCGCCTCTGGAGGGACGTTGGCACTTGCCGCCCAGCAAACATGGGATGTACGACCAACACCACCACCTGCGTCACCAAGCATCTCAACCATGTCACACGGCAGCGTTCAGCTCTCCATCTCACAAACATTTGAGAGAAAGCGTAAATTCCCACCTAGCCACCCTCGATCCCTGGCCCTGAATGCCAGCATTTCTAAACTACTTGCCTATGAAATGCTTTAATTTAGGCTGGTGGACACAGACAGCTTCAAACAGCTCATGTCGCTTGCTGTCCCACAGTATGTTGTTCCCAGCCGGCACTACTTCTCCAAGAGAGCCGTGCCTTCCCTGCACAACCAAGTATCCGATAAAATCAAGTGTGCACTGCGCAACGCCATCTGTGGCAAGGTCCACCTAACCACAGATACGTGGACCAGTAAGCATGGCCAGGGACGCTATATCTCCCTAACTGCACACTGGGTAAATGTAGTGGCGGCTGGGCCCCAGGCGGAGAGCTGTTTGGCGCACGTCCTTCCGCCGCCAAGGATCGCAGGGCAAAATTCTTTGCCTCCTGTCTCCTCCTCCTCCTACTCAGCTTCCTCCTCCTCTTCTTCCACCTGCTCATCCAGTCAGCCACACACCTTCACCACCAACTTCAGCACAGCCCGGGGTAAACGTCAGCAGGCCGTTCTGAAACTCATATGTTTGGGGGACAGGCCCCACACCGCACAGGAGTTGTGGGGGGGTATAGAACAACAGACCGACGAGTGGTTGCTGCCGGTGAGCCTCAAGCCTGGCCTGGTGGTGTGCGATAATGGGCGAAATCTCGTTGCAGCTCTGGGACTAGCCGGTTTGACGCACATCCCTTGCCTGGCGCATGTGCTGAATTTGGTGGTGCAGAAGTTCATTCACAACTACCCCGACATGTCAGAGCTGCTGCATAAAGTGCGGGCCGTCTGTTCGCGCTTCCGGCGTTCACACCCTGCCGCTGCTCGCCTGTCTGCGCTACAGCGTAACTTCGGCCTTCCCGCTCACCGCCTCATATGCGACGTGCCCACCAGGTGGAACTCCACCTTGCACATGCTGGACAGACTGTGCGAGCAGCAGCAGGCCATAGTGGAGTTTCAGCTGCAGCACGCACTGGTCAGTCGCACTGCGGATCAGCCCCACTTCACCACCAATGACTGGGCCTCCATGCGAGACCTGTGTGCCCTGTTGCGCTGTTTCGAGTACTCCACCAACATGGCCAGTGGCGATGACGCCGTTATCAGCGTTACAATACCACTTCTATGTCTCCTTGAGAAAACACTTAGGGCGATGATGGAAGAGGAGGTGGCCCAGGAGGAAGAGGAGGAAGAGGGGTCATTTTTAGCACTTTCAGGCCAGTCTCTTCGAAGTGACTCAGAGGGAGGTTTTTTGCAACAGCAGAGGCCAGTTACAAATGTGGCCAGACAGGGCCCACTACTGGAGGATGAGGAGGACGATGATGAGGAGGAGGTGGAGGAGGATGAGGATGAAGCAGGTTCACAGCGGGCTGGCACCCAACGCAGCTCGGGCCCATCACTGGTGCGTGGCTGGGGGGAAACACAGGACGATGACGATACGCCTCCCACAGAGGACAGCTTGTCCTTACCTCTGGGCAGCCTGGCACACATGAGCGACTACATGCTGCAGTGCCTGCGCAACGACAGCAGAGTTGCCCACATTTTAACGTGTGCGGACTACTGGGTTGCCACCCTGCTGGATCCCCGGTACAAAGACAATGTGCCCACCTTACTTCCTGCACTGGAGCGTGATAGGAAGATGCGTGAGTACAAGCGCACGTTGGTAGACGCGCTACTGAGAGCATTCCCAAATGTCACAGGGGAACCAGTGGAAGCCCAAGGCGAAGGCAGAGGAGGAGCAAGAGGTCGCCAACGTAGCTGTGTCACGGCCAGCTCCTCTGAGGGCAGGGTTAGCATGGCAGAGATGTGGAAAAGTTTTGTCACTACGCCACAGCTAACTGCACCACCACCTGATACGGAACGTGTTAGCAGGAGGCAACATTTCAATAACATGGTGGAACAGTACCTGTGCACACCCCTCCACGTACTGACTGATGGTTCGGCCCCATTCAACTTCTGGGTCTCCAAATTGTCCACGTGGCCAGAGCTAGCCTTTTATGCCTTGGAGGTGCCCGCCCGGCGGCCAGCGTTTTGTCTGAACGTGTATTCAGCACGGCAGGGGGCGTCATTACAGACAAACGCAGTCGCCTGTCTACAGCCAATGTGGACAAGCTGACGTTCATAAAAATGAACCAGGCATGGATCCCACAGGACCTGTCCATCCCTTGTGCAGATTAGACATTAACTACCTCCCCTTAACAATATATTATTGTACTCCAGGGCACTTCCTCATTCAATCCTATTTTTATTTTCATTTTACCATTATATTGCGGGGCAACCCAAAGTTGAATAAACCTCTCCTCTGTCTGGGTGCCGGGGCCTAAATATGTGACAGTGGCCTGTTCCAGTGGTGGGTGACGTGAAGCCTGATTCTCTGCTATGACATGAAGACTGATTCTCTGCTGACATGAAGCCAGATTCTCTGTTACGGGACCTCTCTCCTCTGCCTGGGTGCCTGGGCCTAAATATGTGACAGTGGCCTGTTCCAGTGGTGGGTGACGTGAAGCCTGATTCTCTGCTATGGCATGAAGACTGATTCTCTGCTGACATGAAGCCAGATTCTCTGTTACGGGACCTCTCTCCTCTGCCTGGGTGCCTGGGCCTAAATATGTGACAGTGGCCTGTTCCAGTGGTGGGTGACGTGAAGCCTGATTCTCTGCTATGACATGAAGACTGATTCTCTGCTGACATGAAGCCAGATTCTCTGTTACGGGACCTCTCTCCTCTGTCTGGGTGCCGGGGCCTAAATATGTGACAGTGGCCTGTTCCAGTGGTGGGTGACGTGAAGCCTGATTCTCTGCTATAACATGAAGACTGATTCTCTGCTGACATGAAGCCAGATTCTCTGTTACGGGACCTCTCTCCTCTGCCTGGGCCTAAATATGTGACAGTGGCCTGTTCCAGTGGTGGGTGACGTGAAGCCTGATTCTCTGCTATGACATGAAGACTGATTCTTTGCTGACATGAAGCCAGATTCTCTGTTACGGGACCTCTCTCCTCTGCCTGGGTGCCTGGGCCTAAATATGTGACAGTGGCCTGTTCCAGTGGTGGGTGACGTGATGCCTGATTCTCTGCTATGACATGAAGACTGATTCTCTGCTGACATGAAGCCAGATTCTCTGTTACGGGACCTCTCTCCTCTGCCTGGGCCTAAATATCTGACAATGGACTGTTCCAGTGTTGGGTGACGTAAAGCATGATTCTCTGCTAAGACATGCAGACTGATTCTCTGCTGACATGAAGCCAGATTCTCTGTTACGGGACCTCTCTCCTCTGCCTGGGCCTAAATATCTGACAATGGACTGTTCCAGTGTTGGGTGACGTAAAGCATGATTCTCTGCTAAGACATGCAGACTGATTCTCTGCTGACATGAAGCCAGATTCTCTGTTACGGGACCTCTCTCCTCTGCCTGGGTGCCTGGGCCTAAATATATGAAAATGGACTGTTACAGTGGTGGGTGACGTGAAGCCAGATTCTCTGCTATGGCATGAAGAGACTGATTCTCTGCTGACGTGAAGCCAGATTCTCTGCTATGGGATCTCTGTCCATTTGATATTGGTTAATTATTATTTTTTTTTAAATTCATTTCCCTATCCACATTTGTTCGCAGGGGATTTACCTACATGTTGCTGCCTTTTGCAGCCCTCTAGCTCTTTCCTGGGCTGTTTTACAGCCTTTTTAGTGCCGAAAAGTTGACTTCAATGGGGTTCGGGTTCGGGACGAAGTTCGGGTCGGGTTCGGATCCCGAACCCGAACATTTCCGGGAAGTTCGGTCGAACTTCTCGAACCCGAACATCCAGGTGTTCGCTCAACTCTACTCACCAGTTACCTCCAGCATGTAACCATGCTTGCAATGGGAGGAGGGAGGAGTCTGCGAGTCCCACTCAAGACTGGCTGATATGGCCCAGGCCTCACAGGTGCACCTAAATGTAGCCTGTAGATGGAAAGCAGGCACATTTAAATTGGAGTTTATACACCTCCAAGAATCTATATATATACAAACTGAAAAGAATGGCGTGGTATTAAACAAGCAGGACGTGCTTAAACCCACATGCAGTTGTGCATAAATATAGGGGAGCAGATCCTGCACTTGTAGCCCGTTGCTAATGACGATCCCCAGCAAAAATGCATACAGTGGAGGATGACCGCAGCAAACCACAAGTACCACAATGGTTACATGCTGGAGGTAACTGGTGAGTTGTTTGTGAGTCGGCCTCATGCTCCTGTAATTTGCCCACTGGCTCCTGGTATAGCCCATACAGCTCAGGTAGGTGAGTGCTAGGTTCCCGAGCTACTTGAGAAACCTTGGCACGGTGCTCGGGCTCAGACATGTCTTACACCGTAGGATATGTTGGCTAATCTCTCAATTTTAAAATCAGTTTGAGGGTTTAGTAAGACCGCAGAGTGCACCTGTCTTTGCTATTATTTTGTTATATTTTAATAAGATAAAGTAGAGTCTAGAATAAACATTAGTGATGTGGACATTTTCCTCCTTGCTCCTGCTCCCTTACTCTGAGATTGATGTTACATCAAAATAGCCAACTAAAAGTATTGGAAGATACAATATGATGAGGGGCGATTGATAAATGTCCTAAAGATGTCATGGTAGATTATATGGCTAAAATTTTATAAGAAAAAAATCGATAAGCAAAAAACGCATCAAAAACGCAGAAAAACCGCAAGTGCATTTTTTGTGGGAACTGGTATATTTGATGCTACCTTATATGGTGATTGATGCTATGCCAATCATATCAAAATCATAAGGATTGGATGATACAATATGATGTTTGGCGGTTGATAAACTTCATAATGCAGTCAGGATATACAGTCATGTGAAAAAATTAGGACACCCTTTGAAAGCATGTGGTTTTTTGTAACATTTTTAATAAATGGTTATTTCATCTCCGTTTCAACAATACAGAGAGATTAAAGTAATCCAACTAAACAAAGAAAACTGAAGAAAAGTCTTTTCAAGATCTTCTGTAAATGTCATTCTACAAAAATGCCTATTCTAACTGAGGAAAAAGATAGGACACCCTCACATGTATTCCCTCTTAAATTGGCTCAGATCTCACACAGGTATATCACACCAGGTGCACATAATTAGTAGATCGTTACTCTGCATGTTGAATGAGGCTTGCCCTATTTAAACCTCAGACATTTAGTTTGGTGTGCTCCTGACTGTTGAAGTGAGAGTGAGCACCATGGTGAGAGCAAAAGAGCTGTCAGAGGACTTCAGAAAAAAGATTGTAGCAGCCTATGAGTCTGGGAAGGGATTTAAAAAGATCTCAAAAGATTTTGAAATCAGCCATTCCACTGTCCGGAAGATAGTCTACAAGTGGAGGGCTTTCAAAACAACTGCCAACATGCCCAGGACTGGTCGCCCCAGCAAGTTCACCCCAAGAGCAGACCGCAAGATGCTAAAAGAGGTATCCAAAAACCCTAAAGTGTCATCTCGAGAACTACAGCAGGCTCTGGCTACTGTTGATGTAGAAGTACATGCCTCTACAATCAGAAAGAGACTGTACAAGTTTAACTTGCATGGGAGGTGTGCAAGGAGGAAACCTTTGCTTTCCAAGAGAAACATCGAGGCCAGACTGACATTTGCCAGCGATAAAGTTGACAAAGACCAGGACTTCTGGAATAATGTTCTTTGGACAGATGAGTCCAAAATTGAATTATTTGGACACAACAGCAGAGGACATGTTTGGCGTAAACCAAACACAGCATTCCAAGAAAAGAACCTCATACCAACTGTGAAGCATGGAGGTGGAAGTGTCATGGTTTGGGGCTGCTTTGCTGCAGCAGGACCTGGTCAGCTCACCATCATAGAATCCACGATGAATTCTACTGTGTATCAGAAGGTGCTTGAAGAACATGTGAGACCATCAGTTAGAAAATTAAAGCTGAAGCGGAACTGGACCATGCAACATGACAATGACCCAAAACATACTAGTAAATCAACCAAAGATTGGCTGAAAAAGAAGAAATGGAGAGTCCTGGAATGGCCAAGTCAAAGTCCAGATTTGAATCCCATTGAGATGCTGTGGGGTGACTTGAAAAGGGCTGTACGTGCAAGAAACCCCTCAAACATCTCACAGCTGAAAAAGTTCTGCATTGAGGAGTGGGGTAAAATTTCCTCAGACCGATGTCGAAGACTGGTAGATGGCTACAAGAACCGTCTCACTGCAGTTATTTCAGCCAAAGGAGGTAACACTCGCTATTAGGGGCAAGGGTGTCCTATCTTTTTCCTCAGTTAGAATAGGCATTTTTGTAGAATGACATTTACAGAAGATCTTGAAAAGACTTTTCTTCAGTTTTCTTTGTTTAGTCGGATTACTTTAATCTCTCTGTATTGTTGAAACGGAGATGAAATAACCATTTATTAAAAATGTTAAAAAAAAAAACACATGCTTTCAAAGGGTGTCCTAATTTTTTCACAAGACTGTATAATGTGGACTAAAAAGAGAAAAAAACGCATCAATAAGTAAAAAACGCATCAAAAACGCTGAAAAACCGCAGGTGCGTTTTTTGGGGAAATTGTTTTATTTCATTTTAACTGATGCTCCCTTCTATTATTTTAGAGTTATTTTAGATTTTTATGGATTTTTAAAGAGAAATTCATATAGATATGTATTATATGAATTAAATATATGTGGTACTGAAATTTATAACAGGCCCTATATATACTTTTATTATATGGAAAATAAATGTAAAGGATATAGACTTTGAACCTCTATAAAACTGTGATTAAAGATTGCTTCAGTTAATGAAAAAAGAAACTAAATCCCTCCATATGCAAAAATCCCACCACAACAGGTGAGGAATACATTTTTGGTGATTGGATGGAAATCGTTGGATTCCAGACCATGTCTTGGGTGGGATAGATAGTCACTGACTATATAAGAAGGGGGCAGTTGTATTTAAAAATAAAGTAATAATAATATTAAATAAGTAATCCCCCATACCATCACATAACATCAGAGACTATTATTTTGGGAAGAAAGTATAATCACCTTTATTATAAATAAAGAAAGTATAATCACCTGTATTATAAATTACAATTATTGTTGTATTTGGATAAGTTTTATAATTGTACACGTTAGATTATTTGTTTAAGCACTAAATATTTTGTCGAATATTCGTTACATTGATTATTTGTACACTGCACAGTTATATATTTTTTCAATTGCGAAGAGCTAAAATTCGATATGAAAATAATCGCAGAATATTTATTATTGCAGAATATTGTGAATATTTTAATCGCAGAATATTGTAGGGGTAATTTGTGTAATTTTAATAACAATAAATTTAAAACTATTTTGAACTGTAAGATGGTGAGTGCCTGTTTTTAAATCTATATATTATACTCTTATGTAGATGATTAGGTGAATCATCAAAAAGCAGAGCACCTTAACCATACTTTGGATTTGGGTGAGCCACGGTATATTTGTTAAATATTGAGTTTTGTTTGGCTGTTAACCATCGATGTGTTTAAGAAAAAATTGGATTGAAAATGGAAAATCTGCCAAAAAAGTGAAATTTCAAAATTTGATCTCCATTTTCCTTGAATTCTTGTGGAACGCCTAAAGGGTTAACAAAGTTAGTAAAATCGGTTTTAAGTAACTTGAGGGGTGTAGTTTCTACAATGGGGTCATTTATGGGGGTATCCACTATTTAGGCCCCACAAAGTGACTTCAGACCTGAACTGGTCCTTAAAAAGTGGGTTTTGGCAATTTTCTTAAAAATTTGAAGAATTGCTTCTAAACTTCTAAGCCTTCTAACGTCCTAAAAAAATTAAATGACATTTTCAAAATGATCCCAACATAAAGTAGACATATGGGGAATGTTAAGTAATAAATATTTTATGAGGTATCACTTTCTGTTTTAAAAGCAGAGAAATTGAAATTTAGAAAATTGCAAATTTTTCAAAATTTTTGATAATTTGGGCTTTTTTCATAAATAAAGGTGAAATATATTGACTCAAATTTATGACTATCCTGAAGTACAATTTCTCACGAGAAAACAGTCTCTGAATGACTTGGATAAGTAAAGGCGTTTCAAAGTTATTACCACATAAATTGAGATATGTCAGTTTTGCAAAATTAGGCCTGGTCAGGAAGGGGGCAAATGGCCCAGATGGGAAGTGGTTAAGGGACTATATACAGGAGTATGTGACTAGAAAATAATATTATAAGTGATAACCAACATGGGTTTACCAAGGACAGAAGTTGTCAGACTAACCTGGTTTGTTTATATGAGGAGGTGAGTAGTAGCCTGGACAGAGGGGCGGCTGTGGATGTAGTGTTTCTGGATTTTTCAAAGGCTTTTGATACTGTCCCTCAGACGCTTAATAAGTAAAGTAAGGTCTTTTGGCTTGGAAAGTATAGTTTGTAATTGGATTGAAAACTGGCTGAAGGACAGTGTCCAGAGAGTTGTGGTCAATGATTCCTATTCAGAATGGATCCCAGGTTGTAAGTGGTGTACCCCAAGGTTCAGTGCTGGGCCCTTTATTATTTAATTTATTTATTAATGATATTGAGGACGGGATTAATAGCTTTATATCTATTTTTGCAGATGACACTAAGCTGTACTGTACGGTCTATGGAAAATGTCCACAAACTACAAGCTAACTTTTACACTCTGAGTGATTGGGCATCAACTTGGCAAATGAGGTTCAATGTAGACAAATGTAAAGTTATGCATCTTGGTAGTAATAATCTCTGTGCTTCATATGTCCTTGGCAAATGAGGTTCAATGTGGACAAATGTAAATTTATGCATCTTGGTAGTAATAATCTCTGTGCTTCATATGTCCTAGGTGATGTAGCACTGGGAGAGTCACTTATAGAGAAGGATTTGGGTGTTCTTGTGGATGGTAGATTAAATTATAGTATACAATGTCAATCAGCTGCTTCTAAGGCCACCAGGATATTGTCATGCATTAAATGAGGCATGAACTCTCGGGGCAGGGATGTAATACTACCACTTTACAAAGCGCTGGTGCGACCTCATCTGGAATACGCAGTCCAGTTCTGGGCACCAGTACATAGAAAGGATGCACTGCAGCTGGAAAAAGTACAAAGCAGAGCAGCTAAAATGATAAGGGGCATGGAGGGTCTTAGTTATGAAGAAAGATTAAAAGAATTGAATTTATTTAGTCTTGAGAAGAGACGTCTAAGGGGGGACATGATTAACCTGTACAAGTATATAAATGGGCCATACAAAAAATATGGTGAAAAGCTGTGTCATGTAAAATGTGCTTAAAAGACAAGGGGGCACTGCCTTCCACAGAAGAAGAAAAAGTTCAGTCTCCAGAAGCGTCAAACACTCAAAGCTTCTTTACTGTAAGAACTGTGTATCTGTAAGAACTGTAAATCAGTGGAATAGACTTCCTCAGGACGTGGTCACAGCAGGAACAGTGGATAGTTTCAAAAAGGGTTTAGACGAATTCTTAAAAGTAAAAAACATAAATGCTTATGAAAACGTGTAGAAATCTGAGTCTCACTTCCTTCAGGGATTCGTGTCCACACCTATCCCTTGGTTGAACTTGATGAACGTTTGTCTTTTTTCAACCGTATTAACTATGTAATTATGGTCTTGAGTACTATTGGAACTTGCCCTGCAATGATACTGATGTCTTACTGTAGGCACTACTAGATTTACAGATGTTTACAGCTGTCGGCAGTGGGCAACATCCCTGCAGAATGCATGAGAGTT
The DNA here is from genome assembly GCF_905171765.1 of Bufo bufo. Taxonomy (NCBI): domain Eukaryota; kingdom Metazoa; phylum Chordata; class Amphibia; order Anura; family Bufonidae; genus Bufo; species Bufo bufo. The sequence continues at coordinate 421,052,148 of NC_053390.1, forward strand.
CATACATGGAAAGGGTTGCACAGCTGGGAAGTTTTTGCTTGCTCGGTGCTGGGAGTGCAGGCATTATATACTATGACAAAGTTCCACTTTATAGACAATAAACTATCAAATTGCACTATGCATTCTGCCCTAGCGCCCAGGGAGATCGCTTGAGTGCAAAAAAAGGAGCAGATCTGCACATACTGTAGACATTTATTAGAGTCAAAATGAAACTTATCTACTATTTCTTGCCATGATAATAGTTTTCTGATGATTATATCCTGTAAAACTACAAACTGTTTAAATCTCCATTGTCCAAATAGTTTATTAAGTTTGCCTTGGGGAAAGGCCGAGAGGGACCATAAAGACATAATGTGCTTTATATAGATCGGTAATTTATATAATTTCAAATCACTTTTCATGCAGCTAAAATGTCTTTAATTAATAAGCTATGCTTAAAGGGAACCTGTCATGAACTTTTTGGTGACCTCCCTGAGGACAGCATAAAATAGTGACAGAAATGCTGATTTCAGCGTTATGTCACTCATGAGCTAAAAGTAAGTAGTTGCTGAGAACCAGCATCATAATCATTGCAGCCCAGGCCTTGAGAAGAGTCAAATGCCATCCTCACCAGTGTAGGCATTTTTCACCAAGGTGCTGGGGAACATTAGAGTGGCGGTATGCAGGATATGTGGGCAGAAGGTGAGCGGCAGCCAAGGTGCTAATGTTGGCATGATGGCCCTGCATCAACACATGGAGCGTCACAATAAAGTGGCGCGGGAAAAGCATGCCAATCATTTAGTGTTAGTGCACCAACCACTGCATCTCCCACCTGCCAACATCCCCTCTCGAGCAGTCAGAGCTTGACAACATCAGCAGAAGAAAGCTGTTGTTCCTTCTCATTGACTTCAATGTCATCTATTGCTCCTGACGGGCCTCACTTATTTAGACAGCAATGGATCACCAAGGCGATTCCACCAAGATAACAGTATGCATGCACTCATCCAACGGTGCAGAAGCTGAACGTGCACCGGGCCAAGTTGCTGGTACTACAGTCCCTTCCTTTCCATGTAGTTGACTCTGCACATTTCAGAGAACTGTTGGCTTGTGCCCACCCAAGGTGGAGAGTTCCTAGCCGACATTACTTTTCACAAAAAAGCTGTACCAGCCCTGCACATGTACAAACCGGATTCCAAAAAAGTTGGGACACTATACAAATCGTGAATAAAAACTGAATGCAATGATGTGGAGGTGCCAACTTCTAATATTTTATTCAGAATAGAACATAAATCACGGAACAAAAGTTTAAACTGAGAAAATGTACCCTTTTAAGGGGAAAATATGTTGAATCAGAATTTCATGGTGTCAACAAATCCCCAAAAAGTTGGGACAAGGCCATTTTCACCACTGTGTGGCATCTGCCCTTCTTCTTAAAAACACTCAACAGACGTCTGGGGACCGAGGAGACCAGTTTCTCAAGTTTAGAAATAGGAATGCTCTCCCATTCTTGTCTAATACAGGCCTCTAACTGTTCAATCGTCTTGGGCCTTCTTTGTTGCACCTTCCTCTTTATGATGCGCCAAATGTTCTCTATAGGTGAAAGATCTGGACTGCAAACTGGCCATTTCAGTACCCGGATCTTTCTCCTACGCAGCCATGATGTTGTGATTGATGTAGAATGTGGTCTGGCATTATCTTGTTGAAAAATGCAGGGTCTTCCCTGAAAGAGATGACGTCTGGATGAGAGCATATGTTGTTCTAGAACCTGAATATATTTTTCTGCATTGATGGTGCCTTTCCAGACATGCAAGCTGCCCATGCCGCACGCACTCATGCAACTCCATACCATCAGAGATGCAGGCTTCTGAACTGAAGGTTGATAACAACTTGGGTTGTCCTTGTCCTCTTTGGTCCGGGTGACATGGCGTCCCAGATTTCCAAAAAGAACTTCGAATCGTGACTCGTCTGACCACAGAACAGTCTTCCATTTTGCCACACTCCATTTTAAATGATCCCTGGCCCAGTGAAAACGCCTGAGCTTGTGGATCTTGCTTAGAAATGGCTTCTTCTTTGCACTGTAGAGTTTCAGCTGGCAACGGCGGATGGCACGGTGGATTGTGTTCACTGACAATGGTTTCTGGAAGTATTCCTGAGCCCATTCTGTGATTTCCTTTACAGTAGCATTCCTGTTTGTGGTGCAGTGTCGTTTAAGGGCCCGGAGATCACGGGCATCCAGTATGGTTTTACGGCCTTGACCCTTACGCACAGAGATTGTTCTAGATTCTCTGAATCTTCGGATGATGTTATGCACAGTTGATGATGATAGATGCAAAGTCTTTGCAATTTTTCGCTGGGTAACACCTTTCTGATATTGCTCCACTATCTTTCTGCGCAACATTGTGGGAATTGGTGATCCTCTACCCATCTTGGCTTCTGAGAGACACTGCCACTCTGAGAAGCTCTTTTTATACCCAATCATGTTGCCAATTGACCTAATTAGTGTTAATTGGTCTTCCAGCTCTTCGTTATGCTCAAATTTACTTTTTCCAGCCTCTTATTGCTACTTGTCCCAACTTTTTGACACCGTGAAAATTGGAATCAACGTATTTTTCCTTTAAAATGATACATTTACTCGGATTAAACGTTTGATCTGTCATCTACGTTCTATTACAAATAAAATATTGACATTTGCCATCTCCACATCATTGCATTCAGTTTTTATTCACAATTTGTTTAGTGTCCCAACTTTTTTGGAATCCGGTTTGTACATTGAGCAGAAGGTGGACTAGTCCTTGTGCATCTCGGTGTCTGGTAAAGTTCATGACAGCGCTGAATTATGGAGTTGTAACTATGGTCAAGGAAATATATGTCATTCACAGCCCACTGGATTAATGTTGTTCCAGCCCAGCCATACCAGAAACTTGGCCAGATGATGGCAATGCCGCCTCCGCATTGTAATGCTGGGATTTCTGCACCAATGTCCTTTTCCTCCCCTCCACTCTAGGCACAGTTCTCAGTTGTCCTCCAGAAAATCACTTATGCAAAGCTAGGCATTGTCACGCAATTCTGCACCTGGTCAGCCTTGGTGAACAGAGCCACTCCGGGGAGAAACATCTCCGCATCATCAATGAAGAAATTGAACACTGGCTGTCTCCTCGCCATCTGGAGATGGCAACCATGGTTACTGATAAGGGGAATAACATTTTGCGTATGCTGCATCTGGGAGGGCTGACCCATGCTCCCTGCATTGCGCAAGTCTTCAATCTCATTGTCAACTGGTTCCTCAAGTCTATCACTGAACTGCAAAAGCTGTTAAAACTGTGCATACACTTCAGCCACTCTTACCATGCAAAACATGCCCTCCTTGAGCTGCAAAGGCAAAATGCTCTTCCCCAACATCGCCTGATATGCAATGTTTCCGCCCATTGTAGCTCCACACTCCATATGTTAGACCACCTGTACAAGCAGAGTAAGCCACTCAACGATTTCTTAATGCTGCAGATGGACAGGTCTACTCCCCGGTGTAACTTCCATGTTAGCCAGTGACAGCTGATGAATGACACGTGCCATTTGCTCAAGCCATTTGAGAAGGCAACTCCATTTCTTTTCCACCTGAGCCTCAAGGAGGATGAACTGGCAGTGGAGGAGGACATAAACACCCAGGAATTTTATACACAACTAGGTGGTTTATCTGCCCAAGCGACAGGAGCAGAAGGAGCTAGAGAGAAACGATGAAGAGGATGCAGATGACCCCAACAGGACATGGCAGAATCCAGTGGAGATGGAAGCAGGGAGGCCCTCTGAGTCCCTTGCGCAAAATGGCCAGATGCTGTCAGGTTTGTCTAGTTGGCCGCATTGTCATGACTCGGCAGAGGGATGACTACTGGCTATCCACATTTTTAGACCCTCACTACTGGTCAAAAATGGGGGCATTTTTTAGACCTTCTGAGATTTAAACCTCTCTGTGTTTTTCTTGTCCTATCAGAGGAAGTCAGTCTCAGGATGTGGTGTCATGGAGACGACTAGGGAAATGGACTACTATAGAGGCATGCTATGTAGTCAGTTGTTCACTGCCTATGAGCACCATCAGGAAGGTCTGACCAGGGGAACCTTCTGCGGTCATGCTCCAATGCCATGACTGGTGGGTGGGGAGAGGAGCAGCACCAGCTCCATATGCAGCAACTTCAGTCTGGAGTCTATGATGAGCAGTTTTCTTCAGCCGCCTACTGATGAAACCACCCAGCAGCAGCAAGACATACTGCAGAACCTCAACCAGCAGATGGTGACATACTTGGACTGCACCCTGGCACCCCTGATCCAAGATCCACTGGACTTGAAGTGTGGCTGCAAATGGCCATGCTTTGCTGCTATGTCAGTAGTGTGGCATCAGAGTGGGTGTTCAGTGTGGTAGGGTGCATAGTTACCCCTTAGAGAACTTGCCTTACCTACCAAAATGTTGAGAGACCAACCATCATAAAGATGAATCAGGCATAGATTAACCCAGATTTCCAGACTCCGGTGCCCAATGCAAAACAGTAAATCATTCTGCCACTAATGATCACACTAAAAGTGTGCTGCCACTTCTGGCCACATGCTGCTGCCACTATTCTGATGCTGTCACCCGCCTGCTGCCTCTACAGCCATTCCTACAATGGGGCTTATTGGGCTACTGATATGTACGGTACATGTTACATTTTTAAAAGGATATGCATGCCACTGGCGCTATCACACTGCTGTTTTTGGGTTATGCTGCTAATGTGATCTGCCACCCTCTTGTGCTGTATGCCACTGATGCTGCCTCCCTACCTACTCTGTCATGGGGCCACTATTGTCCCTGTTACTGCCACCTCTGTTGGCCCCCATCCCTACTCTGTTATGGTGCCACTGTTGTTCTTGTTTGTCCTTGTTGACATCACTATTTATTTTTCTGTTCTTCTTATCCGTCTTTAATAGCCTCTTTGATCAGTATTTGTAAGCAAAAAGCAGGAGTGGGTCCAAAACACAAAAGAGATGCAAATATTTCTATTATATTTTGGCTTACAATTACTGACTAATTCGTAATGAATCAAATTTTTTTTCGAAGTTCGGCGAATTGGCCGAATAAAATTTTTCAAAACTTTGCTCATCTCTAGATTTTATGTTGCTCTTTGAAACTTATTTTGCAGGATCCCAGTAAAGAACCAGGTTGTCAATATGTTCTTTATTGTTTTGGGCATAGTCCCACCACCACAAGCTGCAAATTCCTCATTTGTCACCTAATATTCCGATAGGCGCCACAGACAGTCCATCCCCTTCGGGGTGGCATCTACTATGTTCATCAACACTGGTGTATGATCAGATATGACCATGTCTACCACTGTGACATCTGCAGCAAACAGCGCGAGACCAGAAAATAGTCAATGCTCGATCATAATTGCTAGGCTCGAGAAAAGTGGGAATATTCTTGCAACCATACATCCACTAATTGCGTGGATTCTATTAATGATCGTAAGGAGAGAGATTCCAGTCCGTCCTTCCAAATATCATTTGACTGCTCTTGCTGAGACTGCTTTCTATCTTCTGATGTATTTTGTACTGAATTAAAGTCCCCTTCTATCAAGATACAAATATCCCCTTCCTGCAAATTGTTACTCTCCATGGAAAGAAAAAACGGTTTGGCTTGTTCATATTAACTCTATGGGTATCTTCACATGTAGCAAAATTGCTGCGTATTTTCTGCAGCAGATCTGTCCGAAATCCACAGTGGGGGGGAAAAGCCCCAAATCGTGTGGATTTTGTTGTGTTAACGCTGCGGATTTGACACAAATTTCACCCTCTGCATTGCAAAGGTTGAAATCCACAGCAGACATCTGCAACATATATTGACATGCTGCGAATTTAAATTCCGCACCAAACGTCATATTAGGTACAGATTCCAGTGGAGACACAATCACCAGCACTTGGATGGGATTTTTTTAAATCTCATCCACTTTGCTACCACTGTATGTTTTTGCAACAATGGAACATGCCTTTAAAGAAAGTTTCAGGGCTCTAATTCCAGCTCTGCAAATCGACCTGAATTCCACAAAGCTAGAAAATGTTTTTTTAAGCTTTTCATCTATTCTTCTGTATCGTACTATTATCTTACCGTATTTTTCTTTTTATATTGCTGTTTAAAAATTTTTTTTAAATCGTACGTTGTGAGTGTGTAAATTATTGTTAACCAATATTTGATGTAAACATGCCAAAAGAAAAAAAAAACAACCAAATAAATTCTCTCTTTCTGATGGCAAAGTGTACTTGTCACATGGAAATATAATTAATTTTTTTTTCATCAACAGTTCTCCATGTGTTCAGCTGTTTCTGTGACAGACCAAACTCTAGGCTTACTCCCCAAGGAAAATTACATTTAATCACAGGTTGCAAATCTCTATAAAGAAAGGAGATACAAAACTAACAAATATGTTCTGGTTGTGCATGATCCTTTCCATTCAGCTGTCTGGCTGAGCAGCTTGCTAGCTAGAATTTGTGCTAATTTTCTATGATGAAAAGCCGCTTTTCTCTAGGGAACTACCTACAGTCTTCAACAGTGGTCAGGTCTGGCAGTTTTATCATGCACACTAAGAGAAGACATAATCAATTCCCTGGTTGGCACTTTACACTGAATACCTACTTTTTCAGCTCGATAGCAGGACTAAATTAGTTATTTAGCAACCAGATCCTAATTTAAAGTGAGTCAGTGCCTTGACAGGAATCATTGTTCAAGGCTTTTCTCCTTTTGCCTTCCTATAAGAGGTCCACAAATCCCTGGAAGGTGATAAATAGACAATTAGAAAATAGATATATTTTGCTTGATGTGCAAAGCTCCTTGGCGCTGTCAGACCCACAATAAAGGGGGCTTCTGTAAATTGGTGGGCAATGAAAGCCAGCTGTACTGTCATCACTTCTGTAGACATGCTGCCATATGTGGCCATTTATAGGACCAGCAAGACCAGAGGGAGCTAAAAAATACTCGATAAAGCTGACTGCTCTTCATTTAACAAGAATAAAAATATCTAATGGAGTGTAATGAGGAATATACTTCATTTCATGCCATGCTTTACTTTAATATGCTACCTTAAATACCAAAGGTAACTTTTCTAGATGGTAAGTGGAAATGAATATAGCCACACTGAATCAAGATTATGCCCTGTAAGTAGCTATAAATATTATGTACACGATAATGACTGTGTATAATTAATTCAGAATAGAAGGAGGAAAATAGAAATAACTTACCATGAGTCTGCCTGTAGCACAATGCCCACATATTACATTTTTTTGTAATGCAATTGGGAACAAAAGTAAAAGAAATGTATCCATTAAGATAACATCAATGGACAAGTTAGTGTAGACAGTTATTTTTGTATTATGTTCTATATTACAATATGGATTCATCTCATGCAAAACACTTATACAGTACTTACTGCATGGTATGATATGGACCTGCAGGAAAAAATATGTATTTATTAGTAAAGTTAATTATGATTATAATTTAAAATTCATGCATAATTAGAAAATGGCATATTTAAATCATGTTTTCATTATAAAAACATTTTTAAACATTTAGGCGCTCTTTTTATTTTTTATGCAGTTACCAATTGTCTTTGCTAAAGTACTGGAGGGTGTTTATATCTCACCCAGATTGCTTAGGCTACTTTCACACTTGCGGCAAGGAACTCCAGCAGGCTGTTCCGGCAGGTGAACAGCCTGTCAGACCCGTACTGCCGCTAGTGCACGCGTGCTCCCGGACTACCGCTCCGGCCCCATTGACTATAATGGGGGCGGGCCAGGTGGTCGGAATAAAACTACGACATGTCGTAGTCAATGGGGCCGGAGCGGTAGTCCGGGAGCACACTTGCACTAGCGGCAGCACGGATTCGGCAGCCTGTTCCGGCGGGTGAAGTTCCTTGCTGCTAGTGTGAAAGTAGCCTTAGATGGGTGAGATAAAAGGAATTCAGAATGCTGTATGGTTTCAGCAAACTATAGTTTTCTGTAACTGGTTTATTTAGCCTTTGTTTATAAGCTTATTTTTTTTATTTTTTTTTAATGATAAGAAGGATTGGTAGAGGGACCTACTAGACCACCCACACCAGTAAAGTTATTCCCCCTAGACTGAGGTATTCTCAGGTGTGGTCACTGGTATTGTTACTGGGGAATAAATAGATGCCTCAGACTGTCAGATTGGGTCAGAGTTTTGAAGCTGGTAGAGTTGTCTCCTCTGAAAGCCTGATCTCCTTGTGACTTGTACCTTGCTGAGGTAGATATACTGTTTAGTAAGTGCCAAGACAAGCAAGGTCTTTGATTTGTGTTTATTTTGGTGCCGTGGCCTCACCCAAGTGATTGCACAATTTAGGCCTGTATAACACCAACAAATTATCTGACCAATATCTGTCCAAACAGACCACTAGTTGGCGTGTATAATAAAAGATCTGTGTGTAATAGGCGATCTGACCAATGATTGGTTAGAAAATCTGTCAGATAATCTGTTGGTGTAATATAGTTTGCTGGATGCTAAAAAAAATTAATCTAATGGACTTTAAAAACTGCTGAGTCAAGTGGTCTGTAACCGTCGGCCTTGTTCACACACACAGATCCCTGCACCATATGAAACCAATTATAACACAATAGTCTAAATATTGGTTTTCTCAGCTCACTTGTTAAGTTTGCTGTATAGATTGGGAGCAAACGAACAAAGTAATCTCAATATAATTAGAGGGTGAGTGGATTAATGATAGCTCTGCTGTATTGTTGTAGATCTAGATAAAGCAAAATAGTTACACATAGCTTAGCTAGGATTTCTTTCACCAGGTTAAAAGATGCATAGTCGCTCTCTACTCCATCTAAAATTCCATTCTATTTATTTGAAAGGAGCTGGTTTGAATTTCTCTGGACAGCCTGGTGGCCATGAACTACCCTTTGTAGAAAAAAACTAAACAAACGCTCAATTGAAATTCTTGGTATTCTGGTGCTGCTCTAAATGGAATTAAATTCAGAATGGTATTTTAAGCAACATCAAAATTTATTAACTAGAAACATGGTTAAGGTGCGGACACGGCACGCACTTCATCAGGTTGATATTAGGAATAAACTGTGAAGGTGCCACAATGCTGAAGTGTTTGCAGAATAAAAATACTCCAGATTGCAGAATAAAAATACCTCCACACAAAGGTTACATATTACCACCACATGTTTACTGAATTGCACCATTTGGTTTTTGAATCATGCACTTTATTGATACCAAATGTTATCACTACATAGTAACTGAATAACATATTCATACAGTTATTAATAATACCACTACCCAGGGGCCAAATAATTACTCTACACCATGCCCACATATAGCCACCAAAAAGACCATGTTCTGCCTCTCCAATCTAAGCATTAAAAGTGTGATCTCTGTAACTTACAGTTGTGCTGAGATAGCGGTAACCATCAATCTTAGGTGAATTGGCTGACAGTGACTCGATCCAAACGACACCTTGTAGATCGTGAAGAAGTTTATTCCAAACTGTGCAGATCATACACCGATGAACAAATGGATAGGTCAAAAAATCATGCTGTGAGCAGCTAACAGAGCAAGTAGCTGAGATGAGGGGTGAAGCCAGAATGAAGAGGGGAGGAGACAAGAGAGAGAGCAGAAGCTAGGGGAAGAGAGAAGAGACACACATAATAAAAAAACAAACCATGCATGTGTAACATGATACTCCCCATCGAAATCTATGATTTCTAATAACATTTATAACAATAATAACCTTGTTCAAGTCCATGAAATATAGATGTTTTTCTACTGGAACACCTGCAACAAAGAGAACAAAGGAACATAAACAAGAAAACATTACTTCAATACTTGTAGAAAAGCTCTTAAAGTGGAACGGTAGGAAGTAGATAGTTCCGTGAGTCCATCTTCAGAAGGGAAGGCAGCAATAGCACCAGTCCTTCTTACCACCATTTAACAGGTTGCCTTGAAGGTCTGTCTTCAGAGGGGAAGGCAGCAAAAGCACCAGTCCTTCTTACCTCCCTTTCTATCAACCTGGTGTGAGGAGTTCTTTACAAATGTGCCACTTACGACACTCTTGATTTGTGCCATCCTTGTTTGCGAAGTGATGAGCGATGTGAATAAGACGTGCAGTCGCTCGTACAGCCGAAGACCACTTAGAAAATCGCTCAAATCGACGAGATTTCAGTTTTACCTTTGCTTCCACAGAGGTGTTAAGTGTAACTGCAATGGTCTTGATTTCCTTATCAGAGTCCGGCTGGACAAGTTCAAAGATAGACTTTACAGGCCTTGAGAAGAATTCTTCATTCAAGAGTACTGGTGGGGATATCCATGATATATCCAGAAATGTAGCAGCAGGCACTACATGACTGCCTAAGTCGGCAGGGTTAAGGATGGTGGGTACATAGTGCCATTGCTCTGGCGTGGAGAATTTCCTGATGCGTTCCACTCAATTGCCGACATACACATGGAATTGTCTTGTTTGATTGTGTATGTATCCTAGCACGATTTTGCTATTTGTGTAAAAGTCAAAGGAATCAATGTCAAGGTCTGTTTCGTGCTCTATAAGCTCAGCAATTTCAACAGCTAACATGGCTGCACAGAGTTCAAGCCTTAGGATGGTATGTGCAGGCTTTGGAGTTAGCTTGGTTTTGCCCATGACGAATCCTACTCCTATTCCACCGTTAGAGTGTACAGCTCGGAGATAAGCTACAGCAGCTATGGCTTCCATGGATGCATCCGAAAAGACATGGATCTCTAGTCTGGTGGCCTTCTTCAAGGACGCAGGAGTGTAAGAGCGTGGTATCTTGAACTGTTCCAATGCCTGGAGGGACTGCTTCCAGGATTCCCACCTTTGTTGTTTCTCCTTGGGTAAAGGGGTATCCCAGTCAGTGTTCTCTGTAGTGAGTTGTCTGAGTAATATCTTACCCTGAATAGTAAAGGGTGCTATGAATCCCAAAGGGTCATAGATACTGTTCACTGCAGACAGTACTCCTCTTTTTGTGAAGGGCTTGTCGCAAGCTGATGTTTGAAATGTGAACGTATCTTGCTTAACATCCCACAGCAATCCAAGGCTGCGTTGTGTAAGGGAAAGGTCAGACTCTGGTTGGAATTCCTTGGCACTGACAGCATGATCATCAGAAGGAAATGCTCCCATTAACTTATTGCTGTTGGAGATGATTTTGTGTAGTCTGAGGTTGGCAGTGGCGAGCATGTTCTGGGTTCTGGTGAGAAGGTCAATGGTCTCTTCTTCCGTAGGTAGGGACTTAAGACCGTCATCCACGTAGAAGTTCCTTTCCACAAACTGACGTGCATCCGTCCCGAACTCCTGTTCGCCTTCTTGGGCAGTTTTTCTCAGTCCATAAATGGCAACTGCGGGGGAAGGGCTATTGCCGAACACATGAACTTTCATCTGATAGTCTATGACTTCGTTGTTGACATCATTATTGCGATACCATCGGAACCTGAGGAAGTTTCTGTTATCTTCACAGACGATGAAACAATGAAACATTTGTTGAATGTCGGCTATAATGGCAATTGGCTCTTGTCTAAAGCGGAGTAGGACTCCCAAGAGATTGTTGTTCAGATTGGGTACAGAGAGAAGATTATCATTGAGAGAAACGCATTCATAGCGAGCGCTTGAGTCAAAGACAACTCTAATCTGGTCAGGCTTACGAGGATGATAGACACCAAAACACGGTAGGTACCAGCATTCTTCTTCTTGTATAAGAAGGGGTGCAGGTTCAGCATGACCTCTCTCAAACACCTTCTGCATAAAGTTGACAAAATGTTCCTTCATGTCCGGTTTCCGGTTCAGGTTGCGCTCTAAAGAGATGAACCGTGAATCTGTGTGTTGTCTATTATTTGGAATTCTCTTCCTTGGAGTGCGGAATGGTAGCAGCGCCACCCAGCTGTTAGAATCATCTTGATAGAACTCTTTACTCATGGTTTTCAAGAATTCCTTGTCTTCCATTGTGGCTGCTAACTCATTGTCTTTTGTGGTCACTTCAAATACTGTGTTACCAATGTTGTCATCCCGAAAGATAAATGCTTTCCTATCATCGAGTATGATGCGCTCTGGCGTACCTTTGACACACAGTCTTTCTTTCACACTATAGTGATGTTGTTGTCTTGGAAAGCAAGTAGTGCGTCCATTGGGCAGGACATGAATTTTAAAGGAAGAAACCGAGAGAAGTTTCCTGGCGTTGCTATGACAGACGTTGCCAATAATGACCCAGCCTAGATCCAGATGCTGGGTGTAAGGTGCATCATGTGGGCCGTTGATTTGATGGCGCACCTTGTGCACCCTTAGGATGTCTCTCCTGAGTAGCAACAGGATATCAGCTGGTATTTGATCAGCTATGTCTTTCAAGTGAGTATGGTGCAAGGCAGCTTCAGGAGTGGGAATCTCATCCTTGTTAGTTGGGATCTGATTGCGCTCAATGATAGTAGGCAAGGGTATTTCCAAGTTGCCATTGAGAGGAGTAACTACAAGGTCGCTGGCTCTTCTACCCCAGACTTCTGTAATCCCTGCACAAGTACCTAGGGTATAAGGTAGAGCAACTCCTGTTATGCCTAAGACATCAAAGAACCTTGTACTTGCGAGAGATCGGTTACTCTGGTCGTCGAGAATGGTATACAGTCTTATGGCCCTTTCAGGTTTGTATAAATCACAGAAAAAAATGCACCAAACGGATATGACACTGACTATACTGGCTAGTCATAAATGCAGATATTAAAAGCTGAGACTTTTGCCAATATATTCCTGTCAGGAAAATATCGGAGCCCATCATGCACCACGTCACGGTCACTCAGCATGGCAAGGGGTCCTACCACTACGCTAACTATGGTGTGAACAAGGTCTGAAGGTGATGAAATCCAGCTCACAGCCAAGCTTCCACACAACTGCCTAGCAGGACAACTAGTGCAATGTGAACAAAGCCAGACTGTAAGCCACACCCATATCAGACCATGTGATGGAAGTTACCAGGTGCAAAGGAGTGTTTAAATGCCAGGTAAAGGCAAATACACTACATATAAAACAAAACAAAATCACTGAAATATCGTGGCAAATATGGGGGAACTGCTCAAACCCCAAACACTGTAGCGTGTTTTTCATTGGGGGAGCAGTCCCACCGCATGTGGACCGCAGCAAACGACTATCCCCAGCAAAAAAATGCATACAATGGAGGATGTCGGCGCGGTCCACATGCACCACAAAGGCATCCTACACAAACCGAAGCATTGTGCGGATGAAAATATAATCATATAAATCACAGAAAAAAATGCAACAAACGGATATGACACTGACTATACTGGCTAGTCATAAATGCAGATATTAAAAGCTGAGACTTTTGCCAATATATTCCTGTCAGGAAAATATCGGAGCCCATTCAGGTTTGCCCTTAGCATATACGCGAACCAAGCATATCTTAGCGCAGGACTTCCCACAAAGTCCTTCCACACAGACTTCAGTACATGTTGAGAACACTGGGGTGGAGGTTGCTGTTTGTTCAGCATGCTCCCCGCCAAGCTTTGCCCTGGGGGGAATGTCAGTGGATGGAGTAGTGCTGTGTTGGTACAGATGAAGGGCTTGAACGTGGTTGTCACTACCGCATTCTATGCACTTAATGATGGCCTTAGAGTCTTTTGCCAGGTGTTCTGTGGAAGCACAGCATCTGAAACAAACTCCAAATTCCTTTAAAAGTTCCTTGCGTTCCTGTAGATGTTTCTTTCTGAAGCCGATGCACTTCTTAAGTGAGTGTGGCTTGTTATGTATGGAACATTGGCGATTCGGATCCTCAAGTTTCTTGTTTTGTCCAGTCTTCGGAAGAACCGTAGCAGGTGCAGGTTGAACATCAGTCCTTTTCACTGACACTGGACCCCGGTCTCTGTGCATTATGCGTGTTTGCAAGTCCTGGAGAAGGTGGACTAAGAGGGTTACAGTCACCATAGAAGAAACTTGGGTCATTCTTAGAGTCCGCAATTTCCTTTATGAAGATACAGAAGTAGGAAAAGGGAGGAAAGGCTACTCCATACCTTTTCTTGTAAGTAGATCGTTGACTAACCCATTTTACTTGGATGCCATACGGTAGCTTAAGGACAATAGGGTTGATGCCATGAGGGGTGTCAAGGTAACTAAGACCGGGTAGGTGGGTGTCAGCTTTAGCAAGTTGAAGCTCTAGTAGAAGATCACTAAGTTCTTGAAGCTTTAGATTGTCTTTAGCTGTCATCCTTGGGAAGCCTTGCAACCCTTTGAGTAAGGCATCTTCGATGGCCTCAGAGCTGCCAAAGCTCTGAGGCCAAAGTCTGTCCCAAGCAGCGTAGAGACCTGCAGCAGGATTGGAAATGTAAACGGTTTTAAGTCTCTTGATACGTTCAGCTGACTGAGGACCTAGCCACCTGATGAGTAGATCCAATTCTTCTGCAACAGTGATATCTAATTCGCTGATTGTTGCTTTAAAGGTGAATTTCCAGCCTCTGTAATTTTCAGGTTTGTCATCAAACATGGTGAGGCCCGTCCTAGTGAGTTCTCTGCGAAGGATGTACTTGGCAAACTGCGACATGTCTGTGTTTTCAGACTTTGGGTATACAATTGCAGGCGGAACAAAGTTAGTTGCATTAGCTGGTACATTGACGTTGAGTGACTTGGGAACATAAGATGGTGCTGAGGCGTTTAACACTGGAGCTTGTGTACGGTCAAAAGGTGTTTTGGTTTGTAGCCGCATAATAGTGGATTGGTTAGAGGGTGGCAGGTTAGTGCGATAGTGTGGTAGGTAATTTCTATTCGTACCCGTTTCTGCCACTTGAGAAGGTGTAATAGATGTAGAGACAACACCTTGGTTGAGTTCTTTGGCTGCTATGACAGAGTGATGAAGTTTTGATGAGGTCTGTGATGACACTGATGCATAAGATATAACAGAGTGATGGCTACTGACACCTCTTTCATTGTCACTTACAGCCTGCTCTAAGACTCTTAGTCTTGCCATGTCTTTGGCGTGCTCACATTGTTTTTCTAAGACTTCTATTTCTGCTCTCTTCTTTTCAGCTTCAGCTTTCTTCTGTGCAGCCTCAGCTTCCATTTCCGCTTTCTTCTGTGCAGCCTCAGCTTCCCTCTGTGCAGCCTCAGCTTCCATTTCCGCTTTCTTCTGTGCAGCCTCAGCTTCCATTTCCGCTTTCTTCTGTGCAGCCTCAGCTTCCATTTCCGCTTCCCTCTATGCAGCCTTAGCTTCCATTTCCGCTTTCTTCTGGGCGAAAACTGCCTGGATTTTAGAAGCTTCTGCATCAGCGCGGGCTTTGATGAGTCGTTGGCTGAGAGTAGAAGATGTTGATCTTAAGGATTTGGAAGATCGTGTGGAGCACTTAGATGTTGTGGAGAGATGAGATCTAGATTCATGGAGATGTGCGATTTTTACATCTGTTTTTGTCCTTGTTTGTATTACTAGATTGTCTCTTTCAAGATTGAGCTCATTCAATTCCTGTAATTCTTTTAAGGAATTTTCTGTGTTGATACTGCTTTAAAAGATCAGCATATTTAGCAGACAGTCTTTGGTAGTTCTCATAGGCAGCATTTAACTGCTTAACAGCGCCCTCTAGGTGAAATACCTTATGAGTTGGTTGAGACAGAGCTGACATGCATTAAATAGTTTTAGACCATGAGTGGCTGATGTTCTGTAGCAGTTCTTCTTTGTCAGCCTCATAGTGCTCTTGGACTTTCCAGGTTGGCTTCACTGAACGTTTTTGTTTTATGTGGCCTTGAGGATCTGACTCCTGAGCTGTTGGAAGTTCAGGTTCTTGCTGTGTATTAGGTTCCTCAGATTGTACATTGCCTTGCTGGTGCATTGTGATGGCGAGCAGAGGGTTAAATCACAAGGTATGTGTTTGCATAGAAATGTATCAATCTTCTGGCTCTGGGAGAGGGTTTCCTAGGCAACCAGTGGGAGGGGGAGTCAGAGAGAAGTTTAGCAATGGCTGCTGCAAAGTTAGTTTTGATTGCATACAGAGCTTAGATTGACTTTAGGCAGAATGCATGTGACAATACAGACAGTGTAGTAGCTGATTAAATAACAGTTGCATGAACAGTTTCTTCAATAATCTGTGCAGAAAACTGATGAATCTTATGCTGAGATTTACTTGCTGGCTCATGTATACAGGCTTGTACATATATTCTGCTATATTCCAGTGTCCATATACATCTCACTATACATGCATAGCTAGCAAGGATCCCTTGAAAGATATTTTGCAGATCTTGCAAGATCCCTTCACAGATTTTTTTTACTGTTCTGCCTCTCCAATCTAAGCATTGAAAGTGTGATCTCTGTAACTTACAGTTGTGCTGAGATAGCGGTAACCATCAATCTTAGGTGAATTGGCTGACAGTGACTCGATCCAAACGACACCTTGTAGATCGTGAAGAAGTTTATTCCAAACTGTGCAGATCATACACGTACATACATGAACAAATTGATAGGTCACAAAATCATGCTGTGAGCAGCTAACAGAGCAAGTAGCTGAGATGAGGGGTGAAGCCAGAATGAAGAAGAGGGGAGGAGACAATAGAGAGAGCAGAAGCTAGGGGAAGAGAGAAGGGACACACATAATAAAAAGGTAAACCATGCATGTGTAACATGATAGACCAATATAACCAGTAATATCACTGCACAGTGTGCATATAGTGGATATGTACCAGTACAGAACTGGCTACTGAGTATAATAAAGTGGTAGACCTATAAGTAAATACAGTTTAGTTACATGCAGTGACTCTAAGGTCCCCTTTCCCCTAATGCTTCCATTCAGCCCAGAACATCATGGAGATTTCTTCAGGCCATGACATATCTCTGCATAGTTTAATGCCCCTTTAATGCCCCACACATAAGTACCTTATTATATATTAGTGCCTTACATAGTAACAGTGGCACCATAATAGTAGCCCCCCTTTGTGTCTCACACACTAACTGTGCCCTATTAGTGTCTTCCACACAATAATAGTTTCCAATGTCTGCCTCAGACACACTGTAATTGTGCTCCCAAATAGTATCTATCTATAGTGTCTATTCCATTCTTTGGCTCTCTCCATGCTAGGAGAGCAAACTCCTCATTAAGACAATTCCTCTCCAGTGCCACGGACAATTCCAGAGTGCATCCATGTGATTGGCAGCATCATGCTGTTCCCTGCTCCTCTGAGCATGACTGAGTAGATAGGCACCAGCCAAACAGCATAGTAAATGGAGCTGGAATTACTGATCGAGATGTTCGGCTGGTGCCCCCATTCTGTTCAGTGTTTACTACACCCACTTACAACACTTACTTACTACACCACGGTTCCGAGGTACTAGTGAGAACCGAAGCAGAGTTCGGATCCAAGTTTTAAATTGGTTTCCAGTTTAAAAATCAAACATCGAAGTTATTTCCTGAAGTCTTGCGAGACTTTGGGAATAACTGACTGTCTTATTGGAGGCCATACATCTTAATGCTGTATGGAGATGGATCTCTTTTCAGCATTAATCCGAATTTTCGATGCTCTCTCTGGTTGGCGTAAATGATCTCGCTGAAAAAGTTGCTATGCTAAAAGTCCAAACAAAGAACCAGGACAGAAGGCACAATATATTAAGTGAATTCAAAAATGATATCCACAAAACCTGAAGGTCTATGGCAAACATGAAATGCAGACCACACAACATTTTTTTCTTCTGGCTTTTCAGTTAATTTGGTGGAGTATTTTGTCTTTTTGGTTTATTTTAAAAAATGCAGTTTGCTCGAGCCTTGGTGCATTTTCACATCACCTTTGTATATAGGGGAAAATATTGTGTCTTCAGCTAGGATCTTTCTAAAAATGGGTCCAAATTGGCGCATCTAGGGTTTATACAATTTTTTCAACTTGCTTGAATATCGGTGGAGACCAACAGAAATGAGAGGTGGGAAAGGAGCATGGCATAAGATGCAACAAATTAAGCCAAAAATGTGCCTTGATTCTGGCGTAAAATCATAACTCAAAGTAAGCCAACAGTACGGAATTAGACAAAAGTGTCTAGCCATACACCACATTTGTCATCCAGCTTGAGTCACTGTGGTGCAGGTGTAGACAGTCAGTCTAGATTTACACCATCTATGTTTAGTAAATTTGCCCCATTTGCAAAAAATGCCCTAAAAATTCATAAAAAGGTGGTAAAAAAAGGCATGTGGTTATTCTGACATTTTTATAGCCCTTATATAGTACAAAATGGCTCAGAACTTTTACTTTGCTCTAGTTTACTTTGTAAGTCACGTGGCAATATTTGTAATTCCTTAAATGCAATGAATACAATTATAACGCACATACAGTCAGGTCCATAAATATTGGGACACAACACAATTCTAACATTTTTGGCTCTATACACCACCACAATGGATTTGAAATGAAACGAACAAGATGTGCTTTAACTGCAGACTGTCAGCTTTAATTTGAGGGTATTTACATCCAAATCAGGTGAACGGTGTAGGAATTATAACAGTTTTCATATGTGCCTCCCACTTGTTAAGGGACCAAAAGTAATGGGACAATTGGCTTCTCAGCTGTTCCATGGCCAGGTGTGTATTATTCCCTCATTATCCCAATTACAATGAGCAGATAAAAGGTCCAGAGTTCTTTTCAAGTGCTATTTGCATTTGGAATCTATCGCTGTCAACTCTCAACATGAGATCCAAAGAGCTGTCACTATCAGTGAAACAAGCCATCATTAGGCTGAAAAAACACAACAACCCCATCAGAGAGATAGCAAAGGTGAGCTCAGCAACACCAAAAGACCTGGAAGACCACAGAAAACAACTGTGGTGGTTGACCAAAGAATTCTTTCCCTGGCGAAGAAAACATCCTTCACAACAGTTGGCCAGATCAAGAACACTCTCCAGGAGGTAGGTGTATGTGTGTCAAAGTCAACAATCAAGAGAAGACTTCATCAGAGTGAATACAGAGGGTTCACCACAAGATGTAAACCATTGGTAAGCCTCAAAAACAGGAAGGCCAGATTAGAGTTTGCCAAACGACATCTAAAAAAGCTTTCACAGTTCTGGAACAACATCCTATGGACAGATGAGACCAAGATCAACTTGTACCAGAGTGATGGGAAGAGAAAAGTATGGAGAAGGAAAGGAACTGCTCATGATCCTAAGCATACCATCTCATCAGTGAAGCATGGTGGTGGTAGTGTCATGGCGTGCGCATGTATGGCTGCCAATGGAACTGGTTCTCTTGTATTTATTGATGATGTGACTGCTAACAAAAGCAGCAGGATGAATTCTGAAGTGTTTCAGGCAATATTATCTGCTCATATTCAGCCAAATGCTACAGAACTCATTGGTCGGCGCTTCACAGTGCAGATGGACAATGACCCAAAGCATACTACAAAAGCAACCAAAGAGTTTTTTAAAGGGAAAGAAGTGGAATGTTCTGCAATAGCCAAGTCAATCACCTGACCTGAATCCGATTGAGCATGCATTTCACTTGCTGAAGACAAAACTGAAGGGAAAGTGCCCCAAGAACAAGCAGGAACTGAAGACAGTTGCAGTAGATGCCTGGCAGAGCATCACCAGGGATGAAACCCAGCGTCTGGTGATGTCTATGTGTTCCAGACTTCAGGCTGTAATTGACTGCAAAGGATTTGCAACCAAGTATTAAAAAGTGAAAGTTTGATTTATGATTATTATTCTGTCCCATTACTTTTGGTCCCTTAACAAGTGGGAGTCACATATGCAAACTGTTGTAATTCCTACACCGTTCACCTGATTTGGATGTAAATACCCTCAAATTAAAGCTGACAGACTGCAGTTAAACCACATCTTGTTTGTTTCATTTTAAATCCATTGTGGTGCTGTATAGAGCCAAAAATGTTAGAATTGTGTCGATGTCCCAATATTTATGGACCTGACTGTATATTTTAGTTGGTTTTATGATGAGTTATGATCACGTCACATTTTTCTTCTTTAATTGGATTCACTTTTTAATCCGACCATGAGCTTCCAACTTAATCCTTGCTCAGTTTTAGAATTAGCAAGTGTTTACTTGTTTCCAATTATCACAAAAATTTAATCATGGAACTGTAGAGCACAACAAAGTAATAGAGATTAGTGGATGTAAATAAAGACAGAACGACTAAAACAATGTCACCTATATTAAACAAGATTTCTAGAAAAGAATTTAAACTCACACATGGACACACTAAAATGAAAACCTCTGGGGATGTGAGAACGTAGCGTCCGGCTATTACAGAATCATTTAAATTTAAATTTAAATGGTAACTGTTTGCTGCAGAAGAAATAGGTGGTGTTATAATTGCAGTTTATAGGAACCATCCTCTAGGAAATGCAACAATGACTAAAAATACTAATACCTTTCCTTACAAACACAATAATTCTATAAAGCCAAAATGTCTGGGATTACATGATATTCTTTAATGAAGCACATGTCTTGCATAATGATAGCTTGTAATTCTCATTTAGGTTTCAGGGCTTGATTTCATTTTGAATTATATACATGGAACAAGAGATGAGTGAATCGATTCTACACAAATCAAATTCATTACGAATTTCCCAAAAGCTTTGGTTTTCAGCAAATCTAAAACTTTTGGAATTCATTCCGCATGAATATCAGAACAACGTTTTTGCAGATCAGAAGACAGAGAAGGTTAAGAAAGATAATCCATGACCTCAAGCAGAGCCTTGGGTTGGCGGGCTTGCCCATAATGCCTTGCAGTCAGCATCAGCCAATCATGAGGGACTGTAGGTGTGATGCTGTGATGAGTTTGGACAAAGGCACTATATAACATCCCAACTGGGAAATGCACGTGTTTTCTGGGGTTAGACATAGGAGTGAGAGGACATCTGGTAGATATATATCTTAAGGCTTGTTTCACACTAACGGTAAAACAGATCCAGTAGGCTGCTCCGGCCAGGAACAGCCTGTCGGATTCATCCTTGGCAGGCACAGCCATGGGCTGCTGCCACCCTGTCTGGCCCCATTGACTATAATGGGGTACGGCGGAGATCCAGCCACAACCTGGCAAAAAATACCGAGGAGTGGCCGGATGAAAACTGCTGCCTGACATACCACTATGCATTATAGTTATTTAGGAATTTTAGTGGAAATAAATATATCAAGTTAATTAAAGTGTGCTCTAATCTGACGGATTGTGTCAGCTTTATTGCAAATATAGTGAACTCTGTCAGAGTGAAAAAAAAAAAAAAGACGTTGTTAAAGTTAATTGAACAAATTCGGTTTCTCAGAGTGTGCCCCAACCTGGCATATTGTTCTGCACATCAGTTATATCACAATTATAGTAGACCATTAAAAAAATCGTCCAAGTGATAATTTTATTTTATATTTTCCAAAGCTAATGAAATAAATTCAGTTCATCAAAGTATTCTCTAGTCCGACGTATTGTTCTGCATCACAGTTATTTCACAGTTATAGTAGATTCTGTCCAAGTGACCATTGAAAAAAAATGTCAAAGTTAATTAAATAAATTCAGCAGATCAGACTGTGCCTGACATCATTTTGTGAATCACAGTTATATAGCTATTCTATTATTCAGTGCACATTTAGTGGATAGACGGCATGACTTCTGATTATTTTTCTTTATAACTAAAGTTAACACTAAAATGTCTGGTTAAAGACAAGATAGCAAGAGATGGGGTAATGTAAAACAAAACAGCTGTGTCATGTTATCCACCAGAGAGAATGTGGGTGGCTGCAGTGCAAGCAGCAGCACTGTCTACACCATAACGATGAGCGGCATAGGCAATATTCGAATTCGCAAATTTTGGGCCGTATATTCAGCATAAATTCACAAATTCGAGAATTCGTGATCTCCAGTCATTGTTTACTTGATTGCGAAAATCGGCAATGTAAAATATTCTCGATAAATTTGCGATTAGAATATTCAACACTATTCACGAATATGAATATATAGCACTATAACTTAAAATTCGCAATTCGAATATTCGCGTGCTAAGGGGGTGGGGTCCTGGGGGCGGTCCGCACTGGGTGCCCGCATGCAGGGGGGTGTCAGAAGCAATGATAGCATCCATCAATGCAGACGACTCACTGGCCGCTCAGCTCCTCACGCTCCTTCGCTCCTCCAGCATGCTGCTCCTTGCTCCACCATTCAGTCTGCAGACACAGGTCATGCTGCTGGCCTGTGTGGGAGGAGCTTGAAGCATGGTAATCTGCCTAAGCTCCTCCCACATAGTGCTGGACTTCGATCTGTGTCTGCAGGGGAGAGCTGGATCTGAGCTCAAGGAACGGGACAAGGTAAGTAGGTACTGTGTTTTTTTTTTTTTTTTTAACACAGAGGAAGCAGAGAGGGCATTACTACTTAGAAGGGGGCACAGATGGCATTACTACTACAAAGAGGGCACAGAGGGCATTACACTATTAGGGGGGCACAGTGGGCATTACTACAAACCGGATTCCAAAAAAGTTGGGACACTATACAAATCGTGAATAAAAACTGAATGCAATGATGTGGAGGTGCCAACTTCTAATATCTTATTCAGAATAGAACATAAATCACGGAACAAAAGTTTAAACTGAGAAAATGTACCATTTTAAGGGAAAAATATGTTGAATCAGAATTTCATGGTGTCAACAAATCCCCAAAAAGTTGGGACAAGGCCATTTTCACCACTGTGTGGCATCTCCCCTTCTTCTTACAACACTCAACAGACGTCTGGGGACCGAGGAGACCAGTTTCTCAAGTTTAGAAATAGGAATGCTCTCCCATTCTTGTCTAATACAGGCCTCTAACTGTTCAATCGTCTTGGGCCTTCTTTGTTGTACCTTCCTCTTTATGATGCGCCAAATGTTCTCTATAGGTGAAAGATCTGGACTGCAGACTGGCCATTTCAGTACCCGGATCCTTCTCCTACGCAGCCATGATGTTGTGATTGATGCAGAATGTGGTCTGGCATTATCTTGTTGAAAAATGCAGGGTCTTCCCTGAAAGAGATGACGTCTGGATGGGAGCATATGTTGTTCTAGAACCTGAATATATTTTTCTGCATTGATGGTGCCTTTCCAGACATGCAAGCTGCCCATGCCACACGCACTCATGCAACCCCATACCATCAGAGATGCAGGCTTCTGAACTGAGCGTTGATAACAACTTGGGTTGTCCTTGTCCTCTTTGGTCCTGATGACATGGCGTCCCAGATTTCCAAAAAGAACTTCGAATCGTGACTCGTCTGACCACAGAACAGTCTTCCATTTTGCCACACTCCATTTTAAATGATCCCTGGCCCAGTGAAAACGCCTGAGCTTGTGGATCTTGCTTAGAAATGGCTTCTTCTTTGCACTGTAGAGTTTCAGCTGGCAACGGCGGATGGCACGGTGGATTGTGTTCACTGACAATGGTTTCTGGAAGTATTCCTGAGCCCATTCTGTGATTTCCTTTACAGTAGCATTCCTGTTTGTGGTGCAGTGTCGTTTAAGGGCCCGGAGATCACGGGCATCCAGTATGGTTTTACGGCCTTGACCCTTACGCACAGAGATTGTTCCAGATTCTCTGAATCTTCGGATGATGTTATGCACAGTTGATGATGATAGATGCAAAGTCTTTGCAATTTTTCGCTGGGTAACACCTTTCTGATATTGCTCCACTATCTTTCTGCGCAACATTGTGGGAATTGGTGATCCTCTACCCATCTTGGCTTCTGAGAGACACTGCCACTCTGAGAAGCTCTTTTTATACCCAATCATGTTGCCAATTGACCTAATTAGTGTTAATTGGTCTTCCAGCTCTTCGTTATGCTCAAATTTACTTTTTCCAGCCTCTTATTGCTACTTGTCCCAACTTTTTGGGGATTTGTTGACACCGTGAAAATTGGAATCAACGTATTTTTCCTTTAAAATGATACATTTACTCGGATTAAACGTTTGATCTGTCATCTACGTTCTATTACAAATAAAATATTGACATTTGCCATCTCCACATCATTGCATTCAGTTTTTATTCACAATTTGTTTAGTGTCCCAACTTTTTTGGAATCCGGTTTGTACTATGAAGGGGCACAATGGGCATTATTACTGTGAAGGGAGCACAATGGGCATTATTATTATGAAGGGGTCACAATGGACATTACTACTGTGAAGGGGAAAAATGAGCATTACTACTGTGAAGGGGGCACAATGGGCATTATTACTATGAAGTGGGCACAATGGGCATTCCTACTATAAGGAGGGCACAATGGGCATTAATACTAGGAAGGGGGCACATAGGGCATTACTACAGTGGAGGGGGCACAATGGGCATTATAACTGTGAAGAGGGCACAATAGGCATTACTACTATGAAGGGGGGCACAATGGACATTACTACTATGAAGGGGGCACAATGGACATTACTACTGTAAAGGGGGTACAATGGAAATTACTACTATAAAGGAGGCACAATGAGCATTACTACTGTGAAGGGGGCACAGAGGGAATTTATCCTATGAAGAGGGTGGGCATAAGTTATCGGGCACAGAGTGGGCATTATTACTGTGAAGGGGCACAATGGGTATTACTACTGTGAAGGGGCACAGAGGGTATTACTATTGTTATGGGAGCACAGTGAGGGCATAACTACTCAGAATGGGCACAGATAGGGTATTACTACTGTGAGGGGGCACAAAGGGGGCATAACTACTGTGAGGGGGGCACAATGAGGGCATAACTACTGTGAAGGAGGCACAATGTGGGGATAACTACTGTGACAGTTGTACAGTGAGGGCATAAATACCATGATGGGGCACAATATGGGCATAACTACTGTGAAGGTTGCACAATGAGGGCAATACTACTGTGAGGGGGTAATTTTTTTTTTTTTAAGTATTGGGGGGGGGGCAGAGAAAGGACTCGGCTGTGTGTTGTACAGGATCTAGGAACTGGATCAGAGCAATGAGGAAGTGAAGAAGACATCAGAGGAGGGTGGTGGTGGCGCGAACAGAACAAAGCCAATGTACAGCCAAAACATCAATGGAACCTGGGGAGGGGGCAAGGGCAGATATGCTTTTAATATGCTCCACTTGGGAGGAGGTGATGCCTCTGCTGCTGTTGGCATAGGTTCAAAAGTTATGAGACCTAGGGCAAGCTCAGCTGGAGGTGGTGGCAGAAATGTTGCAAATTCTGCTAGTGATGGGTCTGTTTGGGCATCTCCTGTATGGGAATTTTTCTGTACATTGCAGTATGCAAGCTCTACATGCAGAGAACAAGACATGGGCATTCAGGACACAAATGTAAGAACTACAGCTCTCCTTCAGCACATGAAGTGACACAACAGGCTCACATGGGACAAATCAAACTGCTCAGCAATATTAGCAAGACCACCCTCCTCTCTGTCATCATTCTATTAGCCAGGCCACCTCCACAAGTAGTACATGGTCATTGCCACTGCCTTTAGGCAACTGATGGTGTGTGCTCAGCCAGGTTGCTACAAATTGTTTAAATTACAGTTCAATCACAAACCCAAGGCTGGCTGGTAGACTGAGTACACATACACAAATCTATGCCCTATGCTCTACTATACGCATTTCAAAACTCTCAACCTAGTGTATCATCAGTGTATTATCAGGAGCAACATCATCACCAGCCAAATTTGATATCATGTGGCGGTGTCTCATGTACTAGTATGGCCATCAGATGTGGATGGTGCACACAGCTCACTTCTATTATACTTTTAGTCTACCAGTCGGCATGGTTGAAGTTGAGTATTACGAGCAATCTGTGTATATACTGAACACAAGTTCATTAGTAGCAGTATACATAATTGTCTCTCAAGTAACATTTTCTGATTTGACTAATATTAGCAATGATTTTCAGAAAAGTGCAATCAACTTTTATTGTAGATTTTTTGTGGATTTAGACAAGACAAAAGTTAAATGGAAAATATTTGGAAATAAAATTATTATTGTTACATGTAAATGGGCCTTTAAAGAGGTTGTTCAACGACCTTTTGGACAGTGTGGCCAGACCTGTGAAGGGAGTGATACTTACCTGATTCCTTGGCTCTGGCTCCTTCACTCTTCTGAATCTGCTGCAGCTCTCAGGTCACCCATGCATCATTCATAGGGGACATGTAGACATTGCAGCGGTCATGTGACCCGTATCATACTGGCTATTGGCGCCGGGACACCGAAGATTTGCAGCGAAGCTGGGGGAACAAAGAAGTTGGCCCTCATCTGTGGGATCAGGTACGTATAAGTCCTTTAATAGGTCCAGTCACACCTTATAAGCCCTGTACACATTCAGGTTTCGATCAGTATTTGTTCAAGTATACTTTCTCTTCCTAATGATCCCTTTATGATCCACATCTAGTTTTGGTTTCAAAACCTGCATCATAAAGTCTGGTGAAAATCTAAATGTGTATGGGCAGCCTTTGAAGTAGGAGCAGTGGTGTAACGTGGGCTGCCAGCACCCGGAGCAAGCCAAGTATTGCGCCCCCTCAAACCAGTGGCCACTCCCCTTTTTACAGATAATGTAGTAGATATCACTTCCAGTCATACGTAACACCACAGATAACACAGTGATAACTCTCTGAGTACAGATAATGTAGTAGATGGGTGTGAGCCCCCAGAATTCAGAACAAGCACAGTTTGACCTGAAGTCTGGGGCCAGGATGCTACAGTGTGGGGCAAATTCTATATCCACCCTCCCATCGCTACAGTACATACAGGGTAATACAGCACACATACCTCTTACAGCTAGTGACGTCTTCTTTGATGTAGATGTTCTCTTTCCTCATCTTATCCTTTCAGACCAGACCACCATTTTTCAGCCATTTCTCGTCGCTGCAGTTTCACAAAATTAATAATAGTTTACTACTTTTCCATCATCCTCCCATCTTCTGGACAAATCATCCTACCATCCCCAATACTGTGATCACCAATATTATACTGCAGAAACAGATAAATCCACTGATAATACTAGTACCATGAAGATAGTGCCCTTCAATAATTATTGGTACACCGTGCCCTAAAATAACTGCGCCCAGCATATTGTGGTAAGCTGATACTGTGCCAAGGTGCCCCCACAGTAATAGTGCTCCCAAAAGTCCCATCAAAAGAAATAATTCTCTGCTAGAGCACACATGGTAGTAATAGTGCTCCTACAGGGCCCAGATGTCCCCACTGTGCCCCAGAAGTAATAAGGCTCCCATAGTGCCCAACGTAGTAATCATGTTCCCCATAGACCTCCAGTAGTAATAAAGCCAACCATAATGCCCCCCAGTAGTAATAATTCTCCTTATAATGTGACAGAACAAAAATGCTCCCTTATGATGTGTGCCAGTGCAAAAATTACCCCCTTTTAATGCCCCCATAATTTTCCAGTATAAAATACCCCTATATAGTGCCCCCAGTAAATTCCCCCATAGTGCTCATCTCCTCCCTCCCTCCTAGTGCCCCCCATAATGTACCAGTATAAAATGCTCCATATATAGTGCCCCAGTAGATGCCCTCAGTGTCCACCATAATTTGCAAGTATAAAATACCAATTCTTAGTGCCCCCCATAGATGACCCCATATTACTCCTCTCCCTCCTTCCCCATAGGACCCACTATAATGTGTCCCAGTAAAAAAATGCCCCTATACAGAGCCCCCCATATAAAATACCCCTTCTTTGTGGCCTCAGTAGATGCCCCCATATTGTTCCTCTCCCCCCCTTCCCCCATAGTGCCCCCCATATAAAATACCCCTTCTTGTGGCCTCAGTAGATGCCCCTATAGTGCCCCCCAATAATGTGCCAGTAAGAAGTGCCCCCATAGATACCCCCAAATAATGTGCCAGTAAGAAGTGCCCCCCATAGACGCCCCCCAATCATCTGCCAGTAACAAGTGCCCCCCCATAGATGCCCCCCCAATCATGTGCCAGTAACAAGTGCCCCCCAGCACTCCTCTCCTGTATTGTACCATATAAAAAAATAAACTCACATACTTACCTACTGGCAGCAATGCGATGCAGGCCTCTTTTGGCCGGTGTCCCACGCTGTATGGCTCAGGCGGCGCAATGACAGAATAGCGCCGCCTGCACTGGCCTCTGATAGGCGGGGGTGGGAGACGCCTCTCCCCTGCCCCACAGCATCCATCTCTATCGCTGTCCTGAGGAAGGCGATACAGATGACTATGGAGATGAGCTCTTCCACAATGGAAGTGCTCATCTCCCTGTGGCCTGCTGCCGCCCCCCACTTGTCCCAAGGGCCGCACCTCCTGAGGCAATAGCCTCACCTCTCCTAATTGCCGGTGCGGCCCGGCTGGCGCCCCCTGAAATTTTGCACCCAGGGCAACGCCCCCCCGGCCCCTCCCACGCTACGCCACTAAGTAGAAGCCCCTATCTTAGTTTCCAGAATTTTGGTATCCTAACTCAAAGCATATTACTCTGCATCTGAAAGCATGCCTTAAAGAGGACCTTTCATTACAATAAAAAATCTAAACTAAGTATGCTGACATGGAGAGTGGCGCCCAGGGATCTCCCTGCACTTACTATTATCCCTGGGCGCCACTCCGTTCTCCCGGTATAGGCTCCGGTATCTTCAGATTTTCGGCTCAACCGGGAGGAGCCTGCTCTTGTTCTCCTGGGCGTCTCCTTCTTCCAGGCTGTAGTGCTGGCCAATCGCAGCACTCAGCTCATAGCCTGGGAGAAAAAAAACTCTCAGGCTATGAGCTGAGCGCTGCGATTGGCCAGCGCTACAGCCTGGGAGAAGGAGACGCCCAGGAGAACAAGAGCAGGCTCCTCCCGGTTGAGCCGAAAATCTGAAGATACCGAGCCTATACCGGGAGAACGGAGCGGCGCCCAGGGATAATAGTAAGTGCAGGGAGATCCCTGGGCGCCGCTCTCCATGTCTGTATACTTAGTTTAGATTTTTTATCGTAATGAAAGGTCCTCTTTAAATCTATCTAAGGTCATACAGTTCCAGAATAAACCAGTATAACAATAGCCAGAATTCTCAGATAACAAATATTTATCTTAGGAATAAGAGTAGTAGGAATAAGGGAACCTGTAACCATGAAAATGCAATGTAAGCTTCAGACAGCATGGATGAGCTGAACAGATTTGTCTATAGTTTTATGGGAAAAGATTCAGTATAACATGTCATATATTTAAATTCCTGCTCGTTCTGGGTTTTGAAATGAAGGAGGAGGTCCTATCAGTCATTGACAGCTATTTCTGTATGCACAGTCATAGAGGGAAGGCTGTCAATCACTGATAGGATAGCCTCCTTGACTTCAAAGCCCAGAGTGAAAAGGAATTTTAACTTATAAATGAGAAGTTGTACAGAATCTTTCCCGATAAAACTATATATCAACCTGCTCAGCTCAACCTGCTCTCTGACATGCAGTCTGCAGCTCAAACACTATGTTCAACGTGATAGGTTCCTTTTAATTGCTGGCACTTATACTTCATTAACAGATGTGGTAGAGGGAGCAAGGATTATCAGATTTGCAAAAGGAACTAGGCAATATTTTCACAGATTATGTTAAATATGTTGTGCATATATGAATGCAAAATGGGAACAAAGATTATAGAATACGTTCCTACAGGATTTGCAATATTTATTGATGTCCTAACTGTCACAACAGAAATTCCCACATTTTTACCATTAGAGGATGTCTTCAATATATTTTATTGGTTGATCAGGAGATTAATGGATAAAAAAGAAACTATTGCTACTCGCCCTACTGATCCCACACTGCTGATGTTCAGCAACGCCAATTCCCCCTCCTCTGCACTTCCTGGTCTAGGGCTTGACATGCCAGAAATGCCTTGGAATGCCCAGTCAGTCAATCACTGGTAACCAATGAGCCACGGCAGCCTAAGTGACTAAGCAGGCAATCCAAGCCATTTCCTGCCAGAGAACAGGGAGTGGAGATGGGCAGGAACCAGATCTTTAGCAGGTGATCAGTAAATCTGTAAGGTATGTACATTTCTTTTTTTTTTTTATGAAGGCCCTAGAGAGACACTTGGATTTTAAGCAAGGTGATACCACATATTTCACGAAGAGCATACACAACTAAATATTTTAGGGATTGATTAAGCCAGGATTCCAAAGTTCCTTTCCATCAATGTTGGATGTTCCTTTCCATCAATAATTTAAACTGATCAGACGCACCACATTCTAATCTTAGGTCTTTTTTTTTTTAACTAAAGTAAGAATATCTGTGATTTTTTAAATAAATGTAATTAATTGATTAATTAAAGTTAGCTTTTTTTTTTTGTGGAGGAGCCAGAAAACTTTTGCATTGGAAAAAATACTCCCAAGTGAGAGATCCCTTTTGAACAGCATTCATTTTTAAACATAAAAAGGAGATTTTTTTGTGAAACTCACCTATAAAATCTTTTTCTCGTCTTTTCCATTGGGGGACACAGACCATGGGTATAGCTTAGGCCATTACTAGGAGGAGACACTATGCAAATAAGAAAAAACAGCTCCTCCTCCACTGGCTATACCCCCATGCTCCAACAGGAGGACCTCAGTGCGTGCAAAAGCAGTAGGAGAAGGAGACCAAAGACCAAATATTAACAAAGAACAACAGAACCTAGGAATACCGCCATCAGGCCGTTAACCATAAGGTCCCAATAGAATAGAATCAACCCCTCCTGTAACAGACAAGAATGGGTGGGAGCTGTGTCCTCCAATGGAAAAGACGAGAAAAAGATTTTACAGGTGAGTTTCACAAAAAAATCTCCTTTTCTCGCCCATTCCATTGGGGGACACAGACCATGGGACGTCCGAGAGCAGTCCATGGGGTGGGAAAGACCAGCACCTCCAGAGGGAAACGTCCAACGGTTAAACAGGAACCACAGCCTGCAATACCTTGCGCCCTAGGGCAGCATCAGCCGAGGCCAGAGAGTGCAGCTGGTAGAACCTTGTAAAGGTATGTAAGGACGACCAGGTGGCCGCCTTACAAAGCTGTGAGGTAGAGGCTCGATTGCGCCTAGCCCAGGAGGCCCTTGTGGAGTGCGCGGTAACCCCCGCTGGGGGAACCCTACCCCGGAACCTATAGGCCATGGCAATAGTGGACCGAATCCACCGAGCCACAGTGGCCTTGGAGGCCGCCAGACCCTTACGAGGCCCCTCGGGAACCACAAAAAGGGAGTCCGAGCGGCGAAATGGGGCAGTAACCGACAGGTACACCCGTAAAGCACGGACAACATCCAGAGAATGGAGAGCGCGCTCCTTGGGGTTCGCCGAGGCGGGGCAAAAGGATGGCAGGACTATGTCCTCGTTAAGGTGGAAGGCGGAGACCACCTTGGGCAAAAAAGAAGGGACTGGGCGCAGTACCACCTTATCCTTGTGGAAGACCAAAAAGGGCTCTTTTGAGGAAAGGGCGGCCAGCTCTGATACCCTCCTGATAGAGGTGATGGCCACCAAAAAGACCACCTTCCAGGTGAGAAGACTCAGGGAAATGTCCCTCAGGGGCTCAAAAGGAGCCGCCTGGAGAGAAGACAGAACCAGGTTCAGATCCCAGGGGGGCAGAGGAGGGACATACGGAGGGACCGAATGCGCCACCCCATGCAAGAAAAGAGAGGACCACCGAAACTGAGAAATGAAGGGGAAAAACGCCTATCTTCTCACAAAAGGCAAGAAAGGCCTTCCAGGTACGATAGTATATCCTGGAGGAAGCCGGTTTCCTGGCTTTGATCATGGTCTTCACGACCGAGTCCGAGAAGCTCCTCCTCTTCAAGATCGCGGTTTCAACAGCCACGCCATTAAACGAAGTGGCTGTAAATTCTGGTGGAAGAGAGGTCCTTGAGACAGCAGGTCCTCCCTGAGAGGAAGAGGCCACTGAACGTCCGCCAGCATCCGAGTGACCTCCGAGAACCAGGCGCGGCGAGGCCAATCAGGGGCGATGAGGATGGTCGGGATTCCTTCTGCCGCGACCCTGCGAAGAACCTTTGGGAGTAGAGGCAGTGGTGGGAAGACATAGAGGAGTGTGAAGTCTTGCCATGGAGACACCAGAGCGTCCACCCCGTACGCCTCCGGATCCTGAGCTCGGGCCAGGAACGTGGGAACCTTGTTGTTGAGCCTGGACGCCATCAAGTCCACGTTCGGGCGGCCCTAACGGTGACAGACGTCCTCGAATACGTCTGGATGCAGAGACCACTCTCCCGGATCCACCCTGTTGCGGCTGAGAAAGTCCGCCGTCCAGTTCTCGACCCCTGGGATGTACACTGCAGACAATATTGGAACGTGAGCCTCCACCCACTGGAGGATCCTCTTCACCTTCTGCATCACCGGCCGGCTGCGTGTTCCGCCCTAATGAGTGATGTAGGCCACGGCTGTGGCATTGTCCGACTGGATCCTTACTGGGAGACCCGCTAGGAGGGGGGTCCAATGAGACAGAGAGAGGAAAATTGCTCTGAGCTCCAATATGTTGATCGGAAGACAGGCTTCCACTTCTGACCAAACCCCCTGAACAGTCCGAGCCCGGAGAACGCCGCTCCAACCCAGGAGACTGGCATCGGTGGTGACGACTGTCCAGGAGATTGGGAGGAAGGATTTCCCCGATGTCAGATTCTGAGGGGACAGCCACCACTGGAGGTCCATGCGAACCCGAGGAGGAAGGCGGATCCGAGAGTCCAGACCCCTCGATGGTCCATCCCAGAAGGACAGGATCGCCTGCTGCAGAGGCCGAGTGTGAAACTGGGCAAAGGGGACTGCCTCGAAGGAGGCCACCATAAGCCCCAGAACCCACATGCACCCCCAGATGGAGAGACACAGGGAATGCAGAAGGCGAGACACCGACTCCCGTATCCGTGAGAACTTGCAATCCGGGAGGAATACCCGGGCTGCAGTAGTGTCCATAATCATCCCCAGGAAGGTCACCCTCTGGGAAGGTTGGAGAGAGGACTTCGGGAAGTTGATCAGCCAGCCGAACTGTTGCAGAGTCTGAACAGTGATCCTGACGCTGTCTTCGGCCTGGGGACGAGAGGGAGCCTTTATCAGAATGTCGTCCAGGTAGGGCAGCAGAGATATGCCCCTGGTACGGAGAAGCGCCATGATCGGCACCAAGATCTTTGTTAATACCCGCGGGGCTGTCGCCAGCCCAAAGGGAAGGGCGACGAACTGATAATGACGGTCGCCAATGGCGAAGCGCAGGAACCTGTGGTGAGATTCTGCGATAGGGACATGCAGATAGGCGTCCCGGATGTCCACCGACGCGAGGAACTCCCCTGGAAGAAGAGAAGCAATAACGGAGCAGAGGGACTCCATCCGGAACCTCCGCACCCGCAGGGACTTGTTTAACAGCTTCAGGTCTAGGACTGGACGCACTGATCCCTCCTTCTTTGGCACTACAAAGAGATTTGAGTAGAAACCTGCCCCCTGTTCCTCCAGAGGAACTGGGACAACTACTCCCCTGACCAGAAGGGAAGAAACCGCTTGTAAAAGGGTCGGGGCTCGGGCCGGATCCCCCGGAACACGAGACGGAAAGAAACGTTCCGGAGCTCTGGAAACAAATTCTATCTTGTAACCGGAAATTACAATTTCCAGGGCGTCTTGAATGTGAGCTCTCCAGACATGCTGAAAGGAGAGCAGACCGCAAGCGGTGGGGGCGCTCTTTCAGGCGGAGGACTGCTTGGGAACCGCGGGGCGGGCAGAACTCCCCTGGAACTGTGCCCGCGGGCGCCAGGAAGGTTGAGGCTTAAAGGAAGGCTTCTTGCGGGAGTCCTGAGAGCCGCCGGAGGAGGGGGCTGTCGCAGACCTGGAGGAGGAAAAGCGCCAAAAGGACTGGTTTCTAGAGCCAGAGGGGCGAGCTCTGAAGGTACACTTGGATCTAGATTGGGGCAGGTGTGTACTCTTGCCCCCCGTAGCGTCAGAGATAATCTCATCCAGCTTAGCCCCGAAGAGCCTGGAGCCCGCAAAGGGGAGGTTAGTGAGGGAGCGCTTGGAGGAAGCGTCGGCGTCCCAGACCTTCAACCAGACCTCCCTGCGCTGCGTGACCGAGAGGGCCGAAATCCGCGCAAAGAGAGTGCTGACATCCAATGAGGCCTCACAGAGGAATGTTGTTGCCTGGGACATCTGGAGGATGAAGTTCAGGGTGTCCGCAAAGGCATCCTGCTCCGCGAGGTCCTGATGATGGCGCTGCAACCACACCAAAAGCGCCCTGGCTACCCAGGCCGAGGCGAACGCGGGCCCCAGACCTGTGCCCGCCAGAGAGAAAATGGCTTTGGAAAGAGAGTCCAAACGCCTGTCAACGGAGTCCTGTAGGGAGGACCCATCCAGGACTGGTATTGCCGTATTCTTAGCCAATCTGGCCACCGGCGGGTCGACCTTAGGAGAAGAAGACCACTGCTGCACGTTATCGGCAGGGAAAGGATAAAGAGTATCCATGCGCCTTGTAGCAGAAAAACTGTGATTAGGGTGTTCCCAAGCCTTAGAAAGGACCTTGACGAACTCGCCATGAATGGGGAATGTGACTTCCTCCGGTTTTCTGGAGTGGAAGAGGGGGAATTCCTGGCTACTAGTAGAAGGAGGTTCCCCCTGGATGTCAAAGGTGTCACGTACCGCCGTGACCAATTCTGCCACCATGGTGGAGAGCTTAGGTGAGGGTTCCAGCTCCGTGTCCTCGTCCGAGCCGGACCTTTCCCCTTCAGACCTGTAATCCCTGCGAGAGGGAGAGGCGAGGGGGGGAAGCAGAGTCATCCGAGGAGGGATGCTGCTGCGTACGCTGCCTCTTAACGGTCAAGCGTCCTCTGTGGGGGGCTCCGGGTGGTGGAGCTGTGCTAACCACAGGCACCGCAGGCGGTGGATCAGTGGCTGCCATGCGTTCCATAAAGGCCATGGCTGCGCGCGAGACTT
This sequence comes from Bufo bufo, assembly GCF_905171765.1. Taxonomy (NCBI): domain Eukaryota; kingdom Metazoa; phylum Chordata; class Amphibia; order Anura; family Bufonidae; genus Bufo; species Bufo bufo. The sequence goes on from NC_053390.1 coordinate 421,086,949, forward strand.
GGGCCAAGTCTGCGGCCGCCCCAGCTATGGCAGAGGCCCAGGAGGGCTCCGCGGGCTCCAAAGGGGCGGAGGAGGGACTGGGCTGGTTTGGTGGAGGGGGAGGAGGAGGTGGATGATCCCGTCCCGAGGCAAGGCAAGAGTCACAGGAGCCTGTAACCGACAGTGGCAAGCAGCAGACCTTACAGGATCCCAGTGGGACCTGAGGCGTCGCTTTAGATTTTTGGGAGGCCCCAGGTTTAGGCATGATGGTGGCAATCCCGGAGTCAGGGTCTCCTACCGTTTTGCAGAACACTGCCTGTCCTACCGTGACTTGTGAGGAGCTGGAGTAGCAGTCAAGCGTGGAGAGGCGCTGAGCAAAGCGGTAGGCTCCGCCCCCCAGTCACGTCACCGATCGCGCGAAAAAATCGTGTGGAAAAATAGCGCCAAAAAAATCGCGGTAAAAAAACGCGCGCGGGAACTATCAAAAATGCCAGACCCTCGGCTCCGAAAATGGCGCCCACCGCCAGAATGCAGGGGACAAGAAGGAATCCCTCCTCCCTCTCAACCAGCCGGCCCTCCCAGATCCACAGGTAAGCCCTAAAGAACCGGGGGGAGGGGGAGCTTGCAGGAGAGCCGGTGTACTTATCTAAGTCCTGCAGTCTTCACCCTCTGTACCGGACCAGCAGGGGGTCATCTCTTCAGTCATCTGGCACAAGGAGTGGCAGTGCACTTGTAGTGTCCCACTAGGTAAATGTGGGCACTACACAAGGGTCAATTGGGCCACGTTGTTCTCCACCTCCTGTGGGACAGTGGCAGTGTATTTCACAGTACATGTATTTATGTGTATTTTGAAGGGCAGAAAGATTCATACTTAAAGCAAGGATATATACGAGAGGAAGTTTTCTACCGAGGATAAAGCCAGCATTAGGGCATCCGGGCCTTGGGATAAAGACAGCCAGGAGTTCTGAGGAACAGTGTACAGTATTTCTGAGGAGAAGGTACAGCCTGGTCTGTGAGTGTTGTTTAACCCTCTGAGTATCTTGCAAAGAACATTGTTGCCTGCCATTAATGTAGAAGCCTGCTTGTGATGTGATACTGCTATATGGAACTGAACTTATAAAAGACTGTACAAAGTTAACAGTTTTTCAGTAACGAAATTTTGGTTCACCACAACAATGTGTTCCTCACTTATTACTACTACCAATCGGTGTGCCACCATTACAGGCACTGGCGTCACGAACCTTAAAGGGACCTTGCCCCGGCACATTAAATATCTGCAACATCCAGGGCACCTCACCCACCATCAGGCCTGGTCCCTATATACAGAGAGTGCCCCAGAGGACTTCTGTGCCAGCCTCTCCATCACTGCTGTACGCCTGCCCAGGGTCATCCCAGAAACTGTGAGTAACCCATAGCAACCCTCATTTGCCTAAGTAACAGTGACCTCACATCGCTATACCCTGCAGGCCTGCGTACCGCACACTGGATAGAGGGCAGGACTAGGTGACCCTGGATCTGGTAGGCCACCGGAGCTGCAGGTCAAGCCCGGTTCCACTTATCTTCTGGGGGGAAAGGGAGGTAGCAGGGGACAGCCATTCGACCCCGGCGCTCACTCCACTGAGAGACCAGGGACGCACCATGCGACCCTGCGTCCTCTGTTTAGAAAAAAAAAACAGGAGAAGAAAAAACTACAGGGACAACCCTGCATGAGCAGGAGTGTCACCTCCTTATCCGACACTAAGCTAAAACTGAGGTCCTCCTGTTGGAGCATGGGGGTATAGCCAGTGGAGGAGGAGCTGTTTTTTCTTATTTGCATAGTGTCTCCTCCTAGTAATGGCCTAAGCTATACCCATGGTCTGTGTCCCCCAATGGAATGGGCGAGAAAAATCCTATTTATGACCCTAATCTATTACAGTGAAGACCTGAGGGAGATTTTTCTAAACCAATGTTCCCATATGCCAGTCTTGATTGCCTGTGTAAGAGGCAGATGGTTGAATTTACTGAACTTTTCTGTTGCACTTAGGTAGGCCAGACCAGTGCACATCTGCAGACATGAACATTGTGCAACTTGTGAACCTTCTCAGAAATAGAACAGCAGAGAGAAAAAATTTGAAACCTTCTAGGGACAAACAGATTCAAGACCACAACTATTTGCAGATATGAAAAGAGACACTTAGATTCAGTAGCCATTCCCTATTCTTGAGTGTCTACCTGCTGAGATAGTCTGGACAGTAGGTTTACAGAAGAAACGTCAGCTACATACTTTTCCCCCAGGTAAAAATCTTGGCCAATACTGCCACCTTCCTGCTTTTTGTGTCTCCTTGTCTGTCCTGGTAAAAGAGTGTGGTCACTTTGTCTGATTTTGACATATCTGGGGCATGAAAGTCAGCTGTCAGTTCCCTCAAGCTGGAGGGGGCTAGACTCCTCTCTGGCTCCCAAATGCCCTGGAACATGGAATAGGAAGTGTAAGCTCCCCAAATCTGACTACTGATGTTGGAGATAATCATAGTCTGATTTTACTGATGCACCAGGACTGATTATTTATCATGAACCAGTCCAGAGGCAAGGCGATGATTTCTAGTTTGTATCCTGATTGTATCTTTCCCATTTTGGATGGAAGAACCTGAGCTTGTTCCCCATAGGACTGGCCATATTGTGATTTATGGGTCGAATTGTCTGGATTGAAGAGGAAAATTTTGCTTTTTCCCTTTGGTGGATTTCCACTTGTCAGTTTCTGCTTTCTTATTCTGCTCTGGGCTACTCTGTCCCTGCTTTTGAAAGAAGCGTCTGATAAAAATAAAAATGTGATTGACAACAGAATCCACTTACCTTGTTGTACTCCTCCAAGATGTTGTCCAAGACTGATCCAAAACGTCTGTCACCTTCGCAAGGAATAGAACACAGGCAATTCTTTGAGCCAACATCTCCAAAGCAGGAAACAAATCCAATAAACACACAGACCAACACGTCATACTCTGGCAGTGTATATATATATATATATATATATATATATATACACACACACATATACACACAGAATGTTAGCAATCACTGAGAGCGTGTATACACAGATAGCTATCAGTCACCAATCAGACGGCCCTGTGTACAGACGAGTTTAAAAAGAGCAAAGATTTAAATGTATAAATTAGAAGTTGTGCTTCTTCTGCAATGACATGTTCTCTTTAAGGGGCTAACGCAGTACAGTCTAATGAGTGTCTAAAATGGCTCAATGCATTTTATTCACAATGGTCCATTATTTTAGTTTATGCAGAAATAAAATCATGTATGACAGCCGAAGCACACTACAAAAATGGCTTATGGTCAACAAACAGTTCCCATGATTTAACAATTCTTATCAGCGGTATAAACTGGGAATGGTTAGGAACGGATTGATGAAACGGTCATAAATTTACCTGTGGGCGCTGGAGTTATTACTAAACTCTGGAGTTTTACTTTGGTAGTTTATTATAGGTTCAGCAATCCCTGATTGATTTATAGCTTGGCATTCTATCCACATTCATTACCTATTTATATCCTTCACTCTGTCAGTAATAAAGACAGGTAGTTGATGTACTTTTATTCACTTTTACATACACGCTGCCTTTATAAGGGAATATATACAGTATTCAGACACCGGAAATATATATCATTTTTTTCCCTCAGGTTGCAAAACAAATACCTGTGTTAGCACACGTTACATTAAAATTCAGCGCCAATATAACAATGAAATAATCTTAAGGGGATTATATATATATATATATATATATATATATATACACACACACACATATATATATATACAGTCGTGGCCAAAAGTTTTGAGAATGACACAAATATTAGTTTTCACAAAGTTTGCTGCTAAACTGCTTTTAGATCTTTGCTTCAGTTGTTTCTGTGATGTAGTGAAATATAATTACACGCACTTCATACGTTTCAAAGGCTTTTATCGACAATTACATGACATTTATGCAAAGAGTCAGTATTTGCAGTGCTGGCCCTTCTTTTTCAGGACCTCTGCAATTCGACTTGGCATGCTCTCAATCAACTTCTGGGCCAATTCCTGACTGATAGCAACCCATTCTTTCATAATCACTTCTTGGAGTTTGTCAGAATTTGTGGGTTTTTGTTTGTCCACCCGCCTCTTGAGGATTGACCACAAGTTCTCAATGGGATTAAGATCTGGGGAGTTTCCAGGCCATGGACCCAAAATGTCAACATTTCGGTCCCCGAGCCACTTAGTTATCACTTTTGCCTTATGGCACGGTGCTCCATCGTGCTGGAAAATGCATTGTTCTTCACCAAACTGTTGGATTGTTGGAAGAAGTTGCTGTTGGAGGGTGTTTTGGTACCATTCTTTATTCATGGCTGTGTTTTTGGGCAAAATTGTGAGTGAGCCCACTCCCTTGGATAAGAAGCAACCCCACACATGAATGGTCTAAGGATGCTTTACTGTTGGCATGACACAGGACTGATGGTAGCGCTCACCTTTTCTTCTCCGGACAAGCCTTTTTCCAGATGCCCCAAACAATCGGAAAGAGGCTTCATCGGAGAATATAACTTTGCCCCAGTCCTCAGCAGTCCATTCACCATACTTTCTGCAGAAGATCAATCTGTCCCTGATGTTTTTTTTGGAGAGAAGTGGCTTCTTTGCTGCTCTTCTTGACACCAGGCCATCTTCCAAAAGTCTTCGCCTCACTGTGTGTACAGATGCACTCACACCTGCCTGCTGCCATTCCTGAGCAAGCTCTGCACTGGTGGCACTCCGATCCCGCAGCTGAATCCTCTTTAGGAGACGATCCTGGCGCTTGCTGGACTTTCTTGGACGCCCTGAAGCCTTCTTAACAAGAATTAAACCTCTTTCCTTGAAGTTCTTGATGATCCTATAAATTGTTGATTGAGGTGCAATCTTAGTAGCCATAATATCCTTGCCTGTGAAGCCATTTTTATGCAACGCAATGATGGCTGCATGTGTTTCTTTGCAGGTCACCATGGTTAACAATGGAAGAACAATGATTTCAAGCATCACCCTCCTTTTAACATGTCAAGTCTGCCATTTTAACCCAATCAGCCTGACATAATGATCTCCAGCCTTGTGCTCGTCAACATTCTCACCTTAGTTAACAAGAAGATTACTGAAATGATCTCAGCAGGTCCTTTAATAACAGCAATGAAATGCAGTGGAAAGTTTTTTTTGGGATTAAGTTAATTTCCATGGCAAAGAAGGACTATGCAATTCATCTGATCACTCTTCATAACATTCTGGAGTATATGCAAATTGCTATTATAAAAACTTTAGTCCAATTTCCAATATTTATGTAATTCTCAAAACTTTTGGCCACGACTGTATATATATATATATATATATATATATATATACACAGTACAGACCAAAAGTTTGGACACACCTTCTCATTCAAAGAGTTTTCTTTATTTTCATGACTATGAAATTTGTAGATTCACACTGAAGGCATCAAAACTATGAATTAACACATGTGGAATTATATACATAACAAACAAGTGTGAAACAACTGAAAATATGTCATATTCTAGGTTCTTCAAAGTAGCCACCTTTTGCTTTGATTACTGCTTTGCACACTCTTGGCATTTTCTTGATGAGCTTCAAGAGGTAGTCCCCTAAAATGGTTTTCACTTCACAGGTGTGCCCTGTCAGGTTAAATAAGTGGGATTTCTTGCCTTATAAATGGGGTTGGGACTATCAGTGGCGTTGAGGAGAAGTCAGGTGGATACACAGCTGATAGTCCTACTGAATAGAGTGTTCGAATTTGTATTATGGCAAGAAAAAAGCAGCTAAGTAAAGAAAAACGAGTGGCCATCATTACTTTATAAAATAAAGGTCAGTCAGTCAGCCGAAAAATTGGGAAAACTTTGAAAGTAAGGGCTATTTGACCATGAAGGAGAGTGATGGGGTGCTGCGCCAGATGACCTGGCCTCCACAGTCACCGGACCTGAACCCAATCGAGATGGTTTGGGGTGAGCTGGACCGCAGAGTGAAGGCAAAAGGGCCAACAAGTGCTAAGCATCTCTGGGAACTCCTTCAAGACTGTTGGAAGACCATTTCAGGGGACTACCTCTTGAAGCTCATCAAGAGAATGCCAAGAGTGTGCAAAGCAGCAATCAAAGCAAAAGGTGGCTACTTTGAAGAACCTAGAATATGACATATTTTCAGTTGTTTCACACTTGTTTGTTATGTATGTATATAATTCCACATGTGTTAATTCATAGTTTTGATGCCTTCATAGTCATAAAAATAAAGAAAACTCTTTGAATGAGAAGGTGTGTCCAAACTTTTGGTCTGTACTGTATATATATACACTGCTCAAAAAAATAAAGGGAACACTTAAACAACACAATGTAACTCCAAGTCAATCACACTTCTGTGAAATCAAACTGTCCAGTTAGGAAGCAACACTGAGTGACAATCAATTTCACATGCTGTTGTGCAAATGGGATAGACAACAGGTGGAAATTATAGGCAATTAGCAAGACACCCCCAATAAAGGAATGGTTCTGCAGGTGTTAACCACAGACCACGTCTCAGTTCCTATGCTTTCTGGCTGATGTTTTGGTCACTTTTGAATGCTGGAGGTGCTTTCACTCTAGTGGTAGCATGAGACGGAGTCTACAACCCACACAAGTGGCTCAGGTAGTGCAGCTTATCCAGGATGGCACATCAATGCGAGCTGTGGCAAGAAGGTTTGCTGTGTCTGTCAGCGTAGTGTCCAGAGCATGGAGGCGCTACCAGGAGACAGGCCAGTACATCAGGAGACGTGGAGGAGGCCGTAGGAGGGCAACAACCCAGCAGCAGGACCGCTACCTCCGCCTTTGTGCAAGGAGGAACAGGAGGAGCACTGCCAGAGCCCTGCAAAATGACCTCCAGCAGGCCACAAATGTGCATGTGTCTGCTCAAACGGTCAGAAACAGACTCCATGAGGGTGATATGAGGACCCGACGTCCACAGGTGGGGGTTGTGCTTACAGCCCAACACCGTGCAGGACGTTTGGCATTTGCCAGAAAGCACCAAGATTGGCAAATTTGCCACTGGCGCCCTGTGCTCTTCACAGATGAAAGCAGGTTCACACTGAGGACGTGACAGAGTCTGGAGATGCCGTGGAGAAAGTTCTGCTGCCTGCAACATCCTCCAGCATGACCGGTTTGGCATTGGGTCAGTAATGGTGTGGGGTGGCATTTCTTTGGAGGGCCGCACAGCCCTCCATGTGCTCGCCAGAGGTAGCCTGACTGCCATTAGGTACCGAGATAAGATCCTCAGACCCCTTGTGAGACCATATGCTGGTACGGTTGGCCCTGGGTTCCTCCTAATGCAAGACAATGCTAGACCTCATGTGGCTTGAGTGTGTCAGCAGTTCCTGCAAGATGAAGGCATTGATGCTATGGACTGGGCCGCCCATTCCCCAGACCTGAATCCAATTGAGCACATCTGGGACATCATGTCTCGCTCTATCCGCCAACGTCACGTTGCACCACAGACTGTCCAGGAGTTGGCAGATGCTTTAGTCCAGGTCTGGGAGGAGATCCCTCAGGAGACCGTCCGCCACCTCATCAGGAGCATGCACAGGCGTTGTAGGGAGGTCATACAGGCACGTGGAGGCCACACACACTACTGAGCCTCATTTTGACTTGTTTTAAGGACATTACATCAAAGTTGGATCAGCCTGTAGTGTGTTTTTCCACTTTAATTTTGAGTGTGACTCCAAATCCAGACCTCCATGGGTTAAAAAATTTGATTTCCATTTTTTTATTTTTGTGTGATTTTGTTGTTAGCACATTCAACTATGTAAAGAACAAAGTATTTCAGAAGAATATTAAATTAATTCAGATCTAGGATGTGTTATTTATGTGTTCCCTTTATTTTTTTGAGCAGTGTGTATTTTATATGTAAAAATAAAAATATTATTTAATATCTAAAAAATCTATTATATAATATATATATACTAGCAGAAGGACCCAGCTTCGCACGGGTATATTTAATCTATTTCATTTTATGTTTCCGTGTGTCGTAAAAAGATATCGGCAGTATCCCCCATAACAGTGACCTCCACAGTGCCCGCCCCTTTAACATTGACCTCCACAGTGACCGCCCCTTTAGCATTGACCACCCCTTTAACAGTGACCTTTTTAGTGGCCGCCCCTTTAACAGTGACCTTCACAGTGCCCTCCCCTTTAACAGTGACCGCCCATTTAACAGTGACTTTTACAGTGCCCGCCCCTTTAACAGGGACCTTCATAGCGCCCACCTATTTAATAACAGTGACCTCCACTGTGCCCGCCCCTTTAATAACAGTGACCTCCACATTGCCCGCCCCTTTAAGCAGTAAAGAAAAATGGCTGGGTTGTTATGGAAACCTGGAGTAAAACTGTGTTTATAGCAGTTGAGATTTGAAGAGAAAGACTTGCAGGCTTGTTTTTTTTTTTTTTTGGGGGGGGGGCCTCATTTTTTGGTAATATCTCAGGAACGGTACGTCCTAGAGAGCGGAGGTCTAAAACCTTCCTGGACACCTGATGTACCAGTGTGCTAAATTTGGTGAAGATCGGTTCAATCGTTTGGTCGTGCATAAAGAACGTCTAGACAGACAGACAAACTCATTTTTATATATATGAGATCTATATATATATATATATATATATATATATATATATATATATATATATATATATATATATATATATATATATATATACACACTTCTCAAAAAAATAAAGGGAACACAAAAATAACACATCCTAGATCGGAATTAATTAAATATTCTTCTGAAATACTTTGTTCTTTACATAGTTGAATGTGCTGACAACAAAATCACACAAAAATAAAAAAATGTAAATCACATTTTTCAACCCACGGAGGTCTGGATTTGGAGTCACACTCAAAATTAAAGTGGAAAAACACACTACAGGCTGATCCAACTTTGATGTAATGTCCTTAAAACAAGTCAAAATGAGGCTCAGTAGTGTGTGTGGCCTCCACGTGCCTGTATGACCTCCCTACAACGCCTGTGCATGCTCCTGATGAGGTGGCGGACGGTCTCCTGAGGGATCTCCTCCCAGACCTGGACTAAAGCATCTGCCAACTCCTGGACAGTCTGTGGTGCAACGTGACGTTGGTGGATAGAGCGAGACATGATGTCCCAGATGTGCTCAATTGGATTCAGGTCTGGGGAACGGGCGGGCCAGTCCATAGCATCAATGCCTTCGTATTGCAGGAACTGCTGACACACTCCAGCCACATGAGGTCTAGCATTGTCTTGCATTAGGAGGAACCCAGGGCCAACCGCATCAGCATATGGTCTCACAAGGGGTCTGAGGAGCTCATCTCGGTACCTAATGGCAGTCAGGTTACCTCTGGCGAGCACATGGAGGGCTGTGCGGCCCTCCAAAAAAATGCCACCCCACACCATTACTGACCCAATGCCAAACCGGTCATGCTGGAGGATGTTGCAGGCAGCAGAACGTTCTCCACGGCGTCTCCAGACTCTGTCACGTCTGTCACATGTGCTCAGTGTGAACCTGCTTTCATCTGTGAAGAGCACAGGGCGCCAGTGGCGAATTTGCCAATCTTGGTGTTCTCTGGCAAATGCCAAACGTCCTGCACGGTGTTGGGCTGTAAGCACAACCCCCATCTGTGGATGTCGGGCCCTCATATCACCCTCATGGAATCTATTTCTGTCCGTTTGAGCAGACAAATGCACATTTGTGGCCTGCTGGAGGTCATTTTGCAGGGCTCTGGCAGTGCTCCTCCTGTTCCTCCTTGCACAAAGGCGGAGGTAGCGGTCCTGCTGCTGGGTTGTTGCCCTCCTACGGCCTCCTCCACATCTCCTGATGTACTGGCCTGTCTCCTGGTAGCGCCTCCATGCTCTGGACACTACGCTGACAGACACAGCAAACCTTCTTGCCACAGCTCGCATTGATGTGCCATCCTGGATAAGCTGCACTACCTGAGCTACTTGTGTGGGTTGTAGACTCCGTCTCAGGCTACCACTAGAGTGAAAGCACCGCCAGCATTCAAAAGTGACCAAAACATCAGCCAGGAAGCATAGGAACTGAGAAGTGTCTGTGGTCACTACCTGCAGAACCACTCCTTTATTGGGGGTGTCTTGCTAATTGCCTATAATTTCCACCTGTTATCTATCCCATTTGCACAACAGCATGTGAAATTGATTGTCACTCAGTGTTGCTTCCTAAGTGGACAGTTTGATTTCACAGAAGTGTGATTGACTTGGAGTTACATTGTGTTGTTTAAGTGTTCCCTTTATTTTTTTGAGCAGTGTATATATATATATATATATATATATATATATACACACATACACTCACCTAAAGAATTATTAGGAACACCATACTAATACTCTGTTGGACCCCCTTTTGCCTCCAGAACTGCCTTAATTCTACGTGGCATTGATTCAACAAGGTGCTGATAGCATTCTTTAGAAATGTTGGCCCATATTGATAAGATAGCATCTTGCAGTTGATGGAGATTTGAGGGATGCACATCCAGGGCACGAAGCTCCCGTTCCACCACATCCCAAAGATGCTCTATTGGGTTGAGATCTGGTGACTGTGGGGGCCATTTTAGTACAGTGAACTCATTGTCATGTTCAAGAAACCAATTTGAAATGATTCGAGCTTTGTGACATAGTGCATTATCCTGCTGGAAGTAGCCATCAGAGGATGGATACATGTTCTCATTCTGTTTACGCCAAATTCGGACTCTACCATTTGAATGTCTCAACAGAAATCGAGACTCATCAGACCAGGCAACATTTTTCCAGTCTTCAACAGTCCAATTTTGGTGAGCTTGTGCAAATTGTAGCCTCTTTTTCCTATTTGTAGTGGAGATGAGTGGTACCCGGTGGGGTCTTCTGCTGTTGTAGCCCATCCGCCTCAAGGTTGGGAGTGTTGTGGCTTCACAAATGCTTTGCTGCATACCTCGGTTGTAACGTGTGGTTATTTCAGTCAACGTTGCTCTTCTATCAGCTTGAATCAGTCGGCCCATTCTCCTCTGACCTCTAGCATCCACAAGGGATTTTTGCCCACAGGACTGCCGCATACTGGATGTTTTGCCCTTTTCACACCATTCTTTGTAAACCATAGAAATGGTTGTGCGTGAAAATCCCAGTAACTGAGCAGATTGTTAAATACTCAGAGCGGCCCGTCTGGCACCAACAACCATGCCACGCTCAAAATTGCTTAAATCACCTTTCTTTCCCATTCTCACATTCAGTTTGGAGTTCAGGAGATTGTCTTGACCAGGACCACATCCCTAAATGCATTGAAGCAACTGCCATGTGATTGGTTGACTAGATAATTGCATTAATGAGAAATAGATCAGGTGTTCCTAATAATTCTTTAGGCGAGTGTATGTATATATATATATATATATATATATATATATATACACACACATACATATACACACATATACACACACACACATATATAAAAATGTTTTATTTTTAGATATTAAATATTTTTAATTTTTTATCATTAAGCACATGACAGAGGCTGCCAAACAGCCTATGATCAGCTGTCTGAGAGTAAAGAGAAACTTCACTGGACCGGTGGTGGCTTAAACGAGTATTATACGATGGACAACCCCTTTAAATGATTTATAGTACTTTCATATTACACTAAAAGATGAAAGACAATGGGGGATTTCCATGTGCCAGTTTTTATCCTCCTGCACTGGAGTAAGATGCACCTAATTTATTAAGAGGCAGATGCCTCTTAGGGCTCATGCACACGACCATATGCCCTCCGAGACATACAGTCTGTGAGCGGGCCATATGTCCCGGAGCGGCATAGATCGTGCGCACGGGAGTGCACAGCATCATAGGTTACAATGATGCTGTGCGCATCGGGCCGCCCGCGGGACTATTGTGATATTATGAGTGAGGGATAATAGCCCCGCGGGCGGCCCGATGCGCATAGCATCATAGTAACCTATGATGCTGTGCGCACGATGTATGCCGCTCCTGGACATATGGCCCGATCACGGACCGTATGTCTCGGAGGACATAAGTCATGTGCAGGAGCCCTTAATAAATTAGGCGCGTCTCTGCTCTGCCGTGTGCCCGAAACTCAAGTATACACCAGCTAGTAGATGGAGCAGACGAGCTATAACTTACACCAGTTTCAGGCATCAGTCACAATAAATCTAGCAGGCCACCCTAAACCCGGGCAACTTTTGAAATTATAGCGTAAATAGGGCATGTGCCATAATTTACAACTTTTTTTTTTTTACACCACTGTTGTGCTGTAAAAGCTTTGATAAATCCCTCACAATGAACACTCAGATTTATCAAGAGTAATGAAAAGGAACTGTGGAGCAATTGATGATGGCAACCAGCTACAACTTGGATTCACTGCTTTGGACAATCGCTACTTGTTAGAAAAGTCCCTTGATAATAAATAGATCAAAATATCCCACCTGCTTGTAACCTCTGAACAGGTGACACCACTCCATAATCTTTCGGTTTTACACTAGCACTAAACAGTTCCGGACGGATACTACCTTTCCCCACCATTACCGAAACAGTCTGGCAGAACTGTTCAGCGCTAGTGTGAAACGAGCCTAAGGTCATTCACACGACTATTTCTGGGTCCGCATCTATTCTGCAATTTTGCAGAACGGGTGCAGACCCATTCATTTCAATTCGGCTGCAAAAGATGAGGACAGCACACAGTGTGATGTCCGCATCTGTAGTTCGGTTCCGCAGCACCGGCCTATTCTTGTCCGCAATGTTCTATCATAAGGTTGACTGTGTACGTTCCACAAAATGTGTAACGCACATGGCCGGTCCAGTGTTTTGTGGACCCTTAATTTGCAGACCGCAAAACACTCAGTCGTGTGAACGGACCCTTAGACAGAACAAGAAAATTCCTCCAGAGGGCAACATGCTCTTTTAACCAGTATTCCCTCTGGCCAAAAGATGAAGATCCAAAACAGCGGACACCGGTCTAGGGACTTTAATTAGGAATATGGAAGGGAGTTTTCTAAAGAAACTGATCCCTTCAATTACCCAAAAGTCCCTCTGTGGTAGATAGTTCCACAAGTCTACTATCCAAAAGGTCCAGAAATGACAATGCTTACCAAAATGATAAAAATGGCTTTAAAAGGGTTTCTGTCATGAGAAATAACATTATATAGCTGACTGACATTAGCAATGTGCTAATGTCAGCAGTACATAACAGTATGCTTTATAACTCCCTGCCTGCCGCCGTTCTCTTAAAATAAAGACTTTCATAATATGTTAATGAGCCTCTAGGTGCTATTAGGGCGTTGCATCAGCACCTAGAGGCTCGGTCTACACACCCTTTGGCACGCCCAGGTCCAGTTGATTGACTTTCAAGTTCTCCTCAGTGTCCTGTAAATCCCGCGCCGTCCATTTAGTAGTCAGCGCAGTCAGTGAAGGACTCGCTCCTGCTGCCGGCTTCCTTCCTTCGGCGCAGTGAGAGCACGTCCTTCACTGACTGCGCCGATACCAAACGACATGGCGCAGGCGCGGGATTTACCGGACGATGAGAACTCTAATGTCAATCAACTGGAACTTGGCGTGCCAAAGGGTGCGTAGACAGAGCCTTTAGGTGCTGAAGCAACGCCCTCCTAGCACCTAGAGGCTCATTAGCATATTTTAAACGTCTATTTTAAGAGAACGGCGGCAGGCTGGGATTTATAAAGCATATGTTATGTACTGCTGACATTACAATCGTAGTTTATGATAGTCAGATTGTGGGGCTATTGTACTGTACTCACATCACCATGTACTACTACTATCATATTGCATTTTTGCTGGATCCATCATGGGTCAGCAAAAACGCATCCGTTATGAACAGATCCGGTTGTATTATCTCTAAAATAGCAATCACGGATCAGTCTCCAAAACCATTGTAAGTCAATGGGGAACAGTTTTCTTTTGTGTCTGAGAAAGCGGATCCGTCACTATTGACTTACATTGTGTTTCATGCCGGAGCTGTCTTGCTCCACATTCCATGACTCACACTAAAACACTGCTTGAGTGTGAGTCATGGGAACGCAAAACATTCAATTCAGTTTTCAGAGAGCTCTTGTAGGAGTCTGGCCACACACCTCAGGCCATATTCTCATGTCCATATTCCAGACATGTGTACCAGCCCAACTGCTCATTTACTGAACAGAACTCACAGAATCATAGGGTTATTGAACCGGTGGTTGGGCTGGGAAACCTGTCCAGAATATGGACCCTGAACACATTAATCCGGGCTAAGTAGCCAAAGCTGAATGTGGTAGATTTATTAAAAACTAGTATAAAAGGAAAACTGGCTTAGTTGTCCATATCAACCAATCCGACTCCATCTTAGGAAAATGACCTGGACAGTTGGTATTGGAAAGGAGCACCAATGACTAGGCAATGTGCTTCATTTCTTCAGCCAGAGCAGATTCCGGGCCATATCTACAATTGCAGTGGGGTGGGACTACCCCTTTAAAAGTTAAAAGTGTAATCCTAGTATTCCTAAGGAATAACGGCAGTGGGGTAGATATACTGCTGCAAATGAGCCAGAATTATGGTGAACATGCCTATATCAAATTTATTAAGGGTATGGCTTCATAGCAATTTCGGGCGCGACACATGTTTGCTGCCACCACTGCTGGAATTTTCCAGGTTTGAGTGTCGCGCTGTGACCCCCATTCATTCCTATGGCAGCCCTACTACACTGCAATACTTTGAGCGCAACATGATCAGAATTACCGTGTAGCCATACCCCGAGTGTTTTAGACACTTTTCATCCATGTCCATCAAGAAGACGCTGTTTAGGAGAAAGCGGCCATGGCTTAAGATGACATAACGTGCGCAAGATTGCCCAAAGAAAGCCATCTAATAGGTGGTTTAAACTCAGACTAGACAAAGTAAAGGACCACCAGATTTACCGTCCAGCATCAGCTGCTGTGATAAGTCTAGAGCATTTCTAGACTGTCTCAGCTAATCTTAGGGTGCGGCTACACAGTCAGGATTTTGAAGCCAAAAGATAAAATAAAAAAATCAGGCGTGGATCATGAAAGAAAATATTGAGGACAGGTATGAATTTGTTTTTTCACTCCTGATTATTGCCTTCAAAAAAAACCTGAACATGTAGCCGAACCCTCAGACAGTATTAGAAAATCTGCTTGCGTGCTCGTCTCCATTTGTATTTTATGAGAGAAAAAAAAATAATAAAAAAAAAAAAATGAAAAAATAATTTAAACCCAAACAATGCATCATTGCTACTACAAGGATCCTAATGTAAAGGCTTTGATGACCTTTCAAAAGGGATTAGCAAGACACATTCACAGTTCTGATCATTACCAGTTGGTCTTATACCAAAGAAATGAATTTACATTTCATTACAAAGCATTCAGCTTCATAGTTGGAAGCCTGGCATTTTGTTGACTAAAGAATACATTTATTGGAGTCAATCCTATTTTACTCCTCATATTGAGCATACAGTTTGACTCTAGTAACCCCAGCTGTGACTTAATTAACAACCTCAATAAATCCTACTTAAAAACCACAGACAGCAAAAGAATTATGCAAATTTTTCCAAACACCCATGTCTTAGTAAACATTCTATGTTCAGAGGAGAGATTTCTGCCGTTACCCTCTAGAATAGTGGATGAAACAATAATACTCAAAAGTATATAGTGTTAAAATTATTTTATTTTAAATGTAACAAAAAACATTTTAAAAAGGTCACAATTAAAAAGACAATTGACTTTACATTTATTCACATACTTACGCATGACTTAACCCAATAGCTAGCTAATATCTCTGACATTTATATTACAAGACTATTATACAGAACAGGAATATTAATGTTGGTATTCTATGTACACTAAAAACACAATTCTCAGAAGTAACTAGACCACTGTGATCTTGCAGCTTGAAAGAATGTCTTCTACTAGTCGCTTGTACACCCAGGCATCACCTTTAAGCCGCTGTCTTCTGATCCCTACTACATCAGGCTTGTTGAGTTGGCACACCTCTAGTTCGAACTGCATTGTCACCTTCCCAAAGTCAGACTGTGTTTTGCATTTTAAAGTATACCTGAAAATCATAAAATTCCAAGAGTTTATAAAAAATACATTAAAAAAAAGCCACTAATCATTCTCCCAAAACCTGCAAGGCTGTAAGGTGCTACCATTTTCAATCATGTAATGGATCCAGCACAGAGTTGTGGCTCGCTCTATCTATCTATATATATATATATCTCTATATCTATAAAAACAGACTCTCACAGCACGAGTGTAGCTAGTACGAGAAATACTTTAGCATCTAGAGAATATACAAGAAATTATACAAGAAAGGTGGGTACAGAAGCAGGCAGGACACAATGGGGGGAGTTGATCATTCCCCTTACTCCACTTTCACCGCCATCCTCGCTACTTTCCTGAATACCAAGTGGGGCAGCAGGCATAGCACATTTATCTCCTTTCATGCCAGTTTTCTGGTGTACAAGCGCTGGCATAGATTTTAGTCTTTGAGATGAGCCCAATTTATGGCCTGGCTGGAATGAAACCCTTAGGCCCCTTTCACATGAGCGAGTATTCCGCATGGGTGCAATGCGCGATGCGAACGCATAGCACCCGAACTGAATCCTGACCCATTCATTTCAGTAAGGTCCATTGCGGGTCTATATTACACAGAAAAAAAAAAAAAAAAAAAAAACACACCGCACCCATCCACAACAATCAAACATTTTAGACCAGAGCTTCACCACATAAAATTCTACTTAGGCTACTTTCACACCTGCGCTAGGTGCGGATCCGTCTGGTATCTGCACAGACTGATCAGCACCTATAAATGCAAACAATGGTATCCGTCTGCATAACACCTGTCACTGCATAAGACCTGTCACTTACCAGTAGGAGGAGCGCCGGCCGGCCACAGACAGCGCATGTAAGTATTATCTAAGTAACCATGGCAGCCAGGACTGCAGTAGCGTCCTGGCTGCCATGCTAACCGATCGGAGCCCCAGCGATTAAACTGGGACTCCGATCGGAAACGCCGCTCCGCTGCCACCAATGATGGGGTTAATTGTGCGGATCACAGCCCCCTGTAAGATCGGGTGCTGCCAGGCAGCAGAGGGCAGTTATGTACACAGTTCTTAGTATATTCTAACTTGAAGCGTCCCCCATCACTATGGGAACGCCTCTGTGTAAGAATATACTGTCGGATCTGAGTTTTCACGATCTAACTCAAATCAGATGGTATATTCTAACAGAGGCGTTCCCATGGTGATGGAGACACTTCAAGTTAAAATATACCATCGGATTGGAGAAAACTCCGATCCGATGGTATATTAATAGGGACTCCTGACTTTACATTGAAAGTCAATGGGGGACGGATCCGTTTACAATTGCACCAATATTGTGTCAATGTAAACGGATCAGTCCCCATTGACTTACATTGTAAGTCAGGACGGATCCGTTCGGCTCCGCACCGCCAGGCGGACACCAAAACGCTGCAAGCAGCGTTTTGGTGTCCACCTCCAGAGCGGAATGGAGGCTGAATGGAGACAAACTGATGCATTCTGAACGGATCCGCATCCATTCAGAATGCATTGGGGCTAAACTGATCTGTTTGGGGCCGCTTGAGAGAGCCTTGAAACGGATCTCACAGGCGGACCCTGAAACGCCAGTGTGAAAGTAGCCTTATAAAGGCAGCGGCACTCACAGGAGTGCCGATGCAGTCTCAAAAATGCTGATTGGCGGGTGTTGGACCCCCACAGATTAGATATTGATGACCTAACCTGAAGATATATAAGAATCTCGTAAAACCGTTTTAAAAATTTCCATCAAAGTAGCCATAGAAGGGTCTTTGTGGGACAAGTTGCATTTTCACTGTCTTTTTATAGAGCAGAATAAATAACAGACCAACAGAATAAAAAGCAAGAAATATGTATAAGCATTCTATGTTATACTACTAATAATGGCACATATATATATATATATATATATATATATATATATATATATATATATATATATATATAAAAAAGTATTTAGTTTGTCACCTCAAACCAAGAGGCATAACTTATTTTCCCCATCATTGTGGCCGTATGTGGCATTGTTCTTTTGTAGGAAGGGTTATATCTTTAAAAAAATAAAGTCTATATAAACCATTAACTTTTTTGGGGAAAAAAAACTAACAAAACTGCTCTACTGCAATCTTGTAAATACTTTAAACATTTTTCTTCTAGTCCCATTAAAGAGGACCTTTCACCGATTCTTACCCTATGAACTAACTATACAGACATGTGGAGCGGCGCCCGGGGATCTCACTGCACTTATTATCCCTGGGCGCCGCTCCGTTCTCCTGCTATGCCCTCCGGTATCTCCGTTCCCTAAGTTATGGTAGGCGGAGTCTGCCCTTGTTCTTCTGTAGCGCTGGCCAATCGCATTGCAGAGCTCACAGCCTGGGAGAAAATAACCTCCCAGGCTGTGAGCTCTGCGCTGCGATTGGCCAGCGCTAGAGCAGAACAAGGGCAGACTCCGCCTACCATAACTTAGGGACTGGAATCTCCGCCTACTATAACTTAGTGAGCGGAGATACCGGAGGACATAGCGGGAGAACGGAGCGGCGCCCGGGGATAATAGTAAGTGCAGTGAGATCCCCGGGTGCCGCTCCACATGTCTGTATAGTTAGTTCATAGGGTAAGAATCGGTGAAAGGTCCTCTTTAAGCAAGTTCACATTCTAACCACTTAGTATACCACAGCATTGTTGCCGATGTATTAGGTTGTCCCTTTAGCACAGTTTAAGGGATTATGCACACAAACTTATTTTAACCCCTTAAGGACTCGGCCCTATTTCACCTTAAGGACTTGGCCATTTTTTGCAAATCTGACCAGTGTCACTTTAAGTGCTTATAAAACTTTAAAACGCTTTGACTTATCCAGGCCATTCTGAGATTGTTTTTTCGTCACATATTGTACTTCATGACACTGGTAAAAGGAAGTAAAAAAAAATTCATTTTTATTTATAAAAAAAATACCAAATTTACCAAAAATATGTAAAAAATTGCAAATTTCCAAGTTTCAATTTCTCTACTTCTATAACACATAGTAATACCTCCAAAAATAGTTATTACTCATCATTCCCAAAATGTTTCAAACATGAAGTACACATATGGGGAATGTAATTTTTATTTTACATAATTTTATTTTTAGGGGATGTTACAAGGCTTAGAAGTTTAGAAGCAAAACTTGAAATTTTTCAGAAATTTTCAAAAACCCAATTTTTAGGGACCAGTTCTGGTCTGAAGTCACCTTGCGAGGCTTACATAATAGAAACCACCCAAAAATGACCCCATTCTATAAACTACACCCCTCAAGGTATTCAAAACTGATTTTACAAACTTTGTTAACCCTTTAGGTGTTCCACAAGAGTTAATTGCAAATGGTGTTAAAATTTCAGAATTTAGATTTTCGGGCAAATTTTTGGGCAAAACTTTAATCCATTTTTTCCAGTAACAAAGCAAGGGTTAACAGCCAAACAAAATGCTATATTTATTGCCCCGATTCTGTAGTTTGCAGAAACACCCCATATGTGGCCGTAAACTACTGTATGGGCACACAGTAGGGCGTAGAGGGAAAAGTGTGGTTTTTAGAAGGCAGATTTTCCTGGACTGTTTTTTTTTACACCATGTCCCATTTGAAGCCCCCTGATGCACCCCTAGAGTAAAAACTCCATAAAGTGACCCCATCTAAGAAACTACACCCCTCAAGGTATTCAAAACTGATTTTACAAACTTTGTTAACCCTTTAGGTGTTGCACAAGAATTAATGGAAAATAGAGATAAAATTTAAAAATTTCACTTTTTTGGCAGATTTTCCATTTTAATATATTTTTTTCCAGTTACAAAGCAAGGGTTAAAAGCCAAACAAAACTCATTTATGGCCCCGATTCTGTAGTTTACAGAAACACCCCCTATGTGGTCGTAAACTGCTGTACGGGCACACGGCAGGGCGCAGAAGGAAAGGAATGCCATACGGTTTTTGGAAGGCAGATTTTGCTGGACAGTTTTTTTGACACCATGTCCCATTTGAAGGCCCCCTGATGCACCCCTAGGAGTAGAAACTCCAAAAAAGTTACCATTTTAGAAACTACGGGATAGGGTGGCAGTTTTGTTGGTACTAGTTTAGAGTACATATGATTTTTGGTTGCTCTATATTACACTTTGTGAGGCAAGATAACAAGAAATAGCTTTTTTGGCACAGGTTTTTTTTTTTTTTTTGTTATTTATAACATTCATCTGACCGGTTAGATCATGTGGTATTCTTATAGAGCAGGTTGTCACGGACGTGGCGATACCTAATATGTATACAATTTTTTTAAATTTATGCAAGGCCTCTTTCACACTTGCGTTGTCCGGATCCGTCATGCACTCCATTTGCCGGAGGTGCACGCCGGATCCGTAACACCGCAAGTGAACTGAAAGCATTTGAAGACGGATCCGTCTTCAAAATGCGTTCAGTGTTACTATGGCACCCAGGAGGCTATTAAAGTCCTGGCTGCCATAGTAGTAGTGGGGAGCGGGGGAGCAGTATACTTACCATCCGTGCGGCTCCCGGGGCGCTCCAGAATGAAGTCAGGGCGCCCCATGCGCATGGATGACGTGATCCATGCGGTCACGTCATCCATGCGCGTGGGGCGCCCTGACGTCACTCTGAAGCGCCCCGGGAGCCGCACGGACGGCAAGTATACTGCTCCCCCGCTCTCCACTACACTTTACCATGGCAAACAGGACTTTAGTGTCCTGGCAGCCATGGTAACCATTCAGAAAAAGCTAAACGTCGGATCCGGTAATGCGCCGAAACAACGTTTAGCTTAAGGCCGGATCCGGATTAATGCCTTTCAATGCGGATCCGGCCTTGCGGCAAGTGTTCAGGATTTTTGACCGGAGCAAAAAGCGCAGCATGTTGCAGTATTTTCTCCGGCCAAAAAACGTTCCGGTCCTGAACTGAAGACATCCTGAAAGGATTTCTCTCAATTCAGAATGCATTGGGATAATCCTGATCAGGATTCTTCCGGCATAGAGCCCCGACGACGGAACTCTATGCCGGAAAAGAACAACGCAAGTGTGAAAGAGCCCTAAGTTTTACACAATGATTTCATTTTTGAAACAAAAAAAAAAATCATGTTTTAGTGTTTCCATAGTCTAAGCCATAGTTTTTTCAGTTTTTGGGCGATTATCTTGGGTAGAGTATGATTTTTGCGGGATGAGATGACGGTTTGATTGGTACTATTTTGGCGTACATTTTTTGATCACTTTTATTACCTTTTTTGGGAAGTAAGGTGGGCAAAATTTCTATTTTCTCATAGTTTTTATTTTTTTTATTTTTATTGCGTTCACCGTGCGGGGAAAAGTAACATGACCGTTTTATAGATCAGGTCGTTGCGGACACGGCGATACCTAATATGTGTTGTGTATTTTTTATTTTTTTTTTGTTCAGTGATAAGTGTTTTTTTTATCTTTACTTTTTTCACTATTTTTTTTACATTTTTTTGACCCAGACCCCCTTGGTTCTTGAAGATCCAGTGGGTCTGATGTCTGTATAATACAGTACACTATATAGTGTATTGTACTGTATTTTACTTACACTTTGTCTGAACAGATCTATGCCTTTAGCACAGATCTGTTCAGCACCATGGACAGCAGGATGCCTGAGAAGGCGTCCTGTTGCCATGGGAACCTTTCCCTTCTGCTCAGTTGTGGCCACAACTTCGCAGACGGGGAAGGGTAAGGAGGGGGGGCTCCCTCTCTCTGTGGCCCCATCCTGTCTGGGGGCTGCAAAGGCACACTGGACGCAAATGAATATTCAAGAGGAGGCGGGCGGGGGATCGCGATCCCGCCTGCCGCACCGCCCGCGGGGATCAGAAACTGCAGAAAGCGCAGCAAACCGCAGGTCTGAGATCGCCGATACCAGGGGGTCACATACCACCCCCCCCCCAGCGTTGTGACAGGATGCCGGCTGAATGATTTCAGCCGGTATTCTGTTCGGATTAACCCCCGCAGCTCTGCAATCTCGATTTAAACTTAGGATGTACCGGTAAGCCCCGAGTCCTTAAGGATTTGGGAAATAGGGCGTACTGGTACGCCCCAAGTCCTTAAGGGGTTAATTTGCATCCAATACACATTTTTTGCGGGTCAGATGCAGACCCATTTACTTCAATGGGGCCGCAAAAGATGCGGACAGTACACTGTATGCTGGCCCCATCCGTAAGTCCATTCCGTGGCATCCGCAAAAATATAGAACATGTCCTATTCTTGTCCACATTATGGACAAGGAGAGGAATGTTCTATTATGGGCTAGACTTTCATTAAACAAAATGTGGAATGCACACTGCCAGTATCCATGTTTTGCGGATCCATGTGGACCGCAAAACAGGCTACGGTCGTATGCATAAGACTTAAGGGCCTTGAGTCCCCCTCTCTCTGTTTTACCTCTTAGATGTTGCAGTTAGAGTTTACCTTTTTTTATTAGTCTAAGCCAGCGGTTCTCAACCTAGGGGTCGCGACCCCTTTGGGTGTGATCGGCCCTTTCCGGGGGGGGTCGCCGGGGGCTTCCTATTGTGGGTCCAGGCCCGTCGCTAACAGACAGGCAAAACAAGCAATTGCTTGGGGCCCCGAGCTGGCCCGGGGCCAAGCAGAGCCGGTGCTTGTTTTGCGGCTGAGTAACTCAGAAGATCCGATGGTATATTCTAACCCCCAGGCGTTCCCATGGTGACGGGGACGCTTGCCTGGGGGTTAGAATATACCATCGGATCTGAGTTTTACGAGCTCAGTGAGATCGTAAAAACTCAAATCCAATGGTATATTCTAACCCCCAGGCGTTTCCATGGTGACAGGGACGCTTGCCTGGGGGTTAGAATATACAGGGCCACGCCGCTCACAGCAGTAGGTTTATAACCTAATCAGTAACTACTTTACTTTAACTTTAATCATTGCTCATTGCTGAGCTCTTTACTTGGATTATAATTTATTTGGATATGGGATATCTTACTTTGTCTTAGCTCCGGTAATAGCAGGCAGTGCGGGGGGGGGGGGGGGCGGCGCTCAATCACTGACGTCACGCGCCTGCTCCTCCCACTAGGCGGCGCAGGCGCGTGACGTCAGTGAGTGAGCGCCGCCCCCCGCACTGCCTGCTATTACCGGAGCCAAGACAAAGTAAGATATCCCATATCCAAATAAATTATAATCCAAGTAAAGAGCTCAGCAATGAGCAATGATTAAAGTTAAAGTAAAGTAGTTACTGATTCGTTCATAAATAAACTGCTGTGAGCGTCAGGGAGGGAGATCTGTAGATGGCACTGTAGGGGGATCTGTAGATGGCACTGTAGGGGGATCTGTAGATGGCAGTGCCATCCACAGATTCCCCCCCCCCCTCCCCTAAACAGTGCCATCCACAGATCCCCCCCCTAAACAGTGCCATCCACAGATCCCCCCTAAACAGTGCCATCCACAGATCCCCCCCCTAAACAGTGCCATCCACAGATCCCCCCCCTAAACAGTGCCATCCACAGATCCCCCCCCCCCTAAACAGTGCCATCCACAGATCCCCCCCCCCTAAACAGTGCCATCCACAGATCCCCCCCCTAAACAGTGCCATCCACAGATCCCCCCCCTAAACAGTGCCATCCACAGATCCCCCCCCTAAACAGTGCCATCCACAGATCCCCCCCCTAAACAGTGCCATCCACAGATCCCCCCCTAAACAGTGCCATCCACAGATCCCCCCCCCCCCTAAACAGTGCCATCCACAGATCCCCCCCTAAACAGTGCCATGGATCTGTGGATGGCACTGTTTAGGGGGGAGATCTGTGGATGGCACTATTTAGGGGGGGGGGGGGGAGATCTGTGGATGGCACTATTTAGGGGAGGGGGGATCTGTGGATGGCACTGTTTAGGGGGGGGGGGGAGATCTGTGGATTTCTTTGTGATTAATTACTCTGATTTAATTCTGTTTAATTTGTAGCAATAAAAATACATCCTGCATATTAGATATTTACATTACAATTCATAACAGTAGCAAAATTAGTTATGACGTAGCAAGGAAAAAAAAATTATGGTTGGGGGTCACCACAACATGAGGAACTGTATTAAGGGGTCACGGCTTTAGAAAGGTTGAGAACCACTGGTCTAAGGAAAGAGGGTCGACGTAATCTTTTATTTTTTCTTTATATTTTTTAACACTTTTTTTAGCCCCCCAGGAGGCTAAAATATTCAGTAGTCAGATTTATTTTAGCCCCTTTTTTTAGTTCCCTAGAACTAGAATAAAACCTGAATTTACTGTTATCGTATGTTGACCTGCCACCTGCAGGACAACATAGGAACTGCAGCTCTAATACACTGGTCTCTTCAGAAAGACTCAGGGTATTAAAAAGGAAGGACTGGCTTCCCTGAACGCCGCACGGGGGAGCCGGGTCTTAACTAAGAAGCGCCAACTTTAGGGTTTTTGCCATTTAGATGCAGTGGTCGCGCTTGACCACAGTATCTAAAGAGTTAAATGCCTGTAATCGATATTGTCAGTCGCATACATGAGCTGTGGGATTCTGCTGTTTGAAACCATAAGCGCCATATTTACCGTATTTTTTCGCTTTCACCTGATAAGACGCACCTAGGTTTTTGAGGAGGAACATAAGAAATTTTTTTTTTTAACTTTTGGTGGGTTTTGTACTAATGGTGGTGTGTGGATGACACACTGTTATGGGGACGATCTGTGGATGACCCACTGTTATGGGGACGATCTGTGGATCACCCATATATAGCATCTTATGCTATATATGTGTCATCCACAGATCTCCCCCCCCACAAGTGTCCCTGTGTAAATAGTGACCCCAATACACCAGGCTTGCGCACAGCAATGTTCATATGTAAAGTGTAGTCGTGTAATCCTAATTGAAGTAGAGCAGGGATGCTCAACCTGCGGCCCTCCAGCTGTTGTAAAACCACAACTCCCATCATGCCCTGCTGTAGGCTGTCTGGAAATGCTGGGAGTTGTAGTTTCACAACAGCTGGAGGGCCGCAGGTTGAGCATCCCTGAAGTAGAGCAATCCTCTGCAGTAGTACTTACTATCAAAACAATTCCAAATGGGGTAGAATTGGGGAGAGAAAAAAATATATATAAGATTCCGCTACAAGTTTTACGTTTTTTTTATTTTTTATTTACAACATGCGATAAAACTGACAAGTTACTTTCATTCTACACGTCACTACAAATCCAGCAATAAATTGTATATATATCGTTTTTATTGCGTTTTGATACTGAAAGCTCTGGCTCCTCTGATCGGCTCCGGATGGGAAGAGCCGGCTTCTACAGGGAGTGCAGAATTATTAGGCAAGTTGTATTTTTGAGGATTAATTTTATTATTGAACAACCACCATGTTCTCAATGAACCCAAAGAACTCATTAATATCAAAGCTGAATATTTTTAGAAGTAGTTTTTAGTTTTAGCTATTTTAGGGGGGATATCTGTGTGTGCAGGTGACTATTACTGTGCATAATTATTAGGCAACTTAACAAAAAACAAATATATACCCATTTCAATTATTTATTTTTACCAGTGAAACCAATATAACATCTCAACATTCACAAATATACATTTCTGACATTCAAAATCAAAACAAAAACAAATCAGTGACCAATATAGCCACCTTTCTTTGCAAATACACTCAAAAGCCTGCCATCCATGGATTCTGTCAGTGTTTTGATCTGTTCACCATCAACATTGCGTGCAGCAGCAACCACAGCCTCCCAGACACTGTTCAGAGAGGTGTACTGTTTTCCCTCCTTGTAAATCTCACATTTGATGATGGACCACAGGTTCTCAATGGGGTTCAGATCAGGTGAACAAGGAGGCCATGTCATTAGATTTTCTTCTTTTATACCCTTTCTTGCCAGCCACGCTGTGGAGTACTTGGACGCGTGTGATGGAGCATTGTTCTGCATGAAAATCATGTTTTTCTTGAAGGATGCAGACTTCTTCCTGTACCACTGCTTGAAGAAGGTGTCTTCCAGAAACTGGCAGTAGGACTGGGAGTTGAGCTTGACTCCATCCTCAACCCGAAAAGGCCCCACAAGCTCATCTTTGATGATACCAGCCCAAACCAGTACTCCACCTCCACCTTGCTGGCGTCTGAGTCGGACTGGAGCTCTCTGCCCTTTACCAATCCAGCCACGGGCCCATCCATCTGGCCCATAAGGGACTCACTCTCATTTCATCAGTCCATAAAACCTTAGAAAAATCAGTCTTGAGATATTTCTTGGCCCAGTCTTGACGTTTCAGCTTGTGTGTCTTGTTCAGTGGTGGTCGTCTTTCAGCCTTTCTTACCTTGGCCATGTCTGTGAGTATTGCACACCTTGTGCTTTTGGGCACTCCAGTGATGTTGCAGCTCTGAAATATGGCCAAACTGGTGGCAAGTGGCATCTTGGCAGCTGCACGCTTGACTTTTCTCAGTTCATGGGTAGTTATTTTGCGCCTTGGTTTTTCCACACGCTTCTTGCGACCCTGTTGACTATTTTGAATGAAACGCTTGATTGTTCAATGATCACGCTTCAGAAGCTTTGCAATTTTAAGAGTGCTGCATCCCTCTGCAAGATATCTCACTATTTTTGACTTTTCTGAGCCTGTCAAGTCCTTCTTTTGACCCATTTTGCCAAAGGAAAGGAAGTTGCCTAATAATTATGCACACCTAATATAGGGTGTTGATGTCATTAGACCACACCCCTTCTCATTACAGAGATGCACATCACCTAATATGCTTAATTGGTAGTAGGCTTTCGAGCCTATACAGCTTGGAGTAAGACAACATGCATAAAGAGGATGATGTGGTCAAAATACTAATTTGCCTAATAATTCTGCACTCCCTGTATGTTTCAACAGGCTAAGATGTCATGGTCAGGATTGACCACGGCATCGGAAGTGTTAAATGAGGACTTGAGCCGCGGGTGTCTGCTGTATGAAACTGCAGGTACCCCGCAGCTATGGCGCCTGCTCTGCTCAGTACCAGGTGCCATCTTTAAAGACCCAGACAATGTTTAAAGCATTGACATCCACAGTACATGTGAGCGATATTGCCAAGGAGTTAAAGCTTGGTTTTTTGGAGGGTAACACTACAATTTTACCTGTGGACACATTTTCAGCATGTGTCATAAGTGGTGCCCCATTTGTACCTGGAGCATAGCGCAAAAGACTAAACATAGTAGACTCAAAAACCAATTGAATTCTGAAATGTACAGTATTTAAAACAAGTTTTGTAACTCTGGATAGGCTTTCAGTATCTGGTCATTGGGGGTCTGACACCCGGGACCTGTGCCGATTAACTGATTGAGAAGGCACTGGTGCTCGCAATAGTCCCGCTGCCTTCTCGCAGCTTTGCCTAGGTCATGTGACGTCACGTTCATTGGTCAAATGGCCTAGGTGCAGCTCAGCCTTACTGAAGTGTATAGGACTGCGATACAAAGCACAGCTGTTATACAAAGTACACTGATGTGACTGGTAAGCTGTAAGGGTCCATTCACACATCTGCAATTTAGTTCCGCATTTGGGGGAACGGAATTGTGGACCCATTCATTTCTATGCCCGGATCCGGAATTGCGGACCCGCACTTCCGGGTCTGCAATTCCGTTCCCGAAAAAAAAAATAGAACATGTCCTATTATTGTCCGTAATTGCGGACAAGATTAGACATTTTCTTTTAAGTGCCGGCGATGTGCGGTCTGCAAAATGCTCATCGCCGATGGCAGCGTTTTGCGGATATGCAAAACACACACGGACCCGAAGAAGGCAGTGGTGCTCACATGACCAGCAGTGCCTTCAACAACAGATCGGGACGGTCCCAGGTGTTGGACTCCCACCGATCAGATACTGATGACCGATCAGCTGGATAGGTCATCAGCATGAAAGTCTCAGAAACGCCATTTAACCGTTTATGCAAATTGAAATCTAAACTAGTTTTAGTGACACAATGAGAAAACCATAATTAGACTTATCAGTAATTCTGTCTCCTTGAATCCAGCATGACTGCTACACATGAGATTAACCCCTTGAGCTGCCTGCACCGGAAAACCGGATCAGTTTTGCCAGAACACTTGGTGCCGGATCCGGCATTAATGCACTTCAATGGAAAATGCCGTATCCAGCATTACGGCAACTGTTCCGGAATTTTAGACAGAAAATACTGCAGCATGCTGGGGTATTTTCTACAGCCAAATACCGTAAGAGTAACTGAACTAAAGACATCCTGATGCATACTGAATGGATTTCTCTCCATTCAGAATGCATTAGGATAAAACTGATCAGTTTTTTTCCAGTATTGAGACCCTAGGATGGAACTCAATACCGGAAAAGAATAACGCTAGTGTGAAAGTACCCTTACTCATACTCCATATTTGAACAATTAAGGGAGGGAATATACAAGCCGTAATAGTGGAATCAAGTCCAATTAAGGTTTTCCTTTTCATCCACCATGACGGCTACACATGAGAACTAACAGATTAAGGGTCCATTCACACATCTGCAATTCAGTTCCGCATTTTGCGGAACGGAATTGTGGACCCATTCATTTCTATGGGGCCGCACAATGTGCTGCCAGGACCCGGAAATGCGGACCCGCACTTCAATTTTTTTCGGGAACGGAACATGTCCTATTCTTGTCCGCAATTGCGGACAAGATTAGGCATATTATGCCTGCAATGTGCGGTCCGCAAAATGCGGAACGTACATTGCCTGTGTCAGTGTTTGGCAGATCCGCAAAACACACACGGATGTGTGAATGGACCCTAAATGGTAGGGCGGGGGAGGGGGGGGGGGGGGGTAACGGCTTACAGAACTTTATGGCCAAAAGGTCAGATCTGTAGAAGCAGAGACATTTAGAAGATAATGCTTTATGAACGTACTTATACTTGACCAAGTAGCGGCCCTACAAATCTTGTTTTTATCCAACGAACTATAGAAGCTTTGGAAACCTCCTTCCCTTTATTGTGACCTGCAAACTGAATCAGAAGATTGTCATCCTTCCTAAATTCCTTAGTCGCTGCTAGGTACTGTAAAATTGTCTCCCTTACATCTAGGAGATGGAACTGTTCTTCTGTTGGGTTTTGTGGGTCTGTACAAAATGAAGTTAAGATGATTTCCTGGTCCTTATGGAAGTCTGAGACCACCTTTGGAAGGAAACCAGGATCTAATCTTAGCACTATCCTGTCAGGAAATCTTGAAAGATAGAGGGCCTGAATTTCCCCCAGGCGTCTAGCTGATGTTATAGCTATTAGGAACGCTGTTTTAAATGAGAGGCGTTTTATTGAAATGTCCGATATAGGGGTAAAAGGAGATATTATTAATCCTCTTAGAACCAAGTTTAAATCCCATTGAGAAACTTTAGGACTTAAGGATGGTCTCAGTCTGGATGTGGCTCTTATGAATCTTTTTATCCATCTATGATCGGCTACATTTATATCATAGAACGCCCCCACAGCGGAGATCTGGACTTTTAGTGTACTTGGTCTAAGACCAAGATCTAACCCCCTCTGAAGGAAATCTAAGATTTTCAGGATACATGGGGATGACCTATCCGGGGAAACTTCCCCCAACCAACTACAGTACCTTCTCCAGTTTTTTTTTTTTAATAGTTTGGACTTTTTGGACGTGGCAATATACGATATAAAATATATCAATAAATAAGTAAAATTGGGAAAGGGGGTGATTTATACTTAAGAAAATAAAAAATATTCAATTTTTATTTAATAACCATTTCCCCCCTTAGGGGCTTGAACCTGGGATCTTTTAATCCCTTGCCCTATTCCCCCTAATAGAGCTCTATTAGGATGAATAGGACTTAACATTCTCCATGCTGCCCTGTGCATGGTACACACAACAGCAGTGAGATTACCATGGCAGTCAGGGCTTCAGTAGCGTCCTGGCTGCCATGGTAACCAATCGGAGCCCCAGGATTACACTACTGGGGCTCCAATCAGAAGCTGCCACTAATAAGGAGGGGAGGGGACCCTATGGCCACTGCCACCAATCATTTTAATACTGGGGGGGGGGGGGCGGGCCCATGGGCGTACTGCACCACCAATGATAATTAACCTCTAATACAGGAGGTGGGTGCCAGCAGCAGAATCACATAGCTGGGAGCTGCGATCAGCGGCAGTTAAACCCTTAGGTGCTGCACCCGAGGGGTTGACTGCCACTGATCACAGCTTCAGTTGCAAGAAAAAGTATATGTGAACCCTTTGGAATGATCTGGATTTCTGCACAAATTGGTCATAAAATGTGATCTGATCTTCATCTAAGTCACAACAATAGACAATCACAGTCTGCTTAAAGAGGACCTTTCACCAGAGGAAAGCCTCTAAACTAACTATACAGAAGTGTAGAGCGGCGCCCAGGGATCCCGCTGCACTTACTGTTATCCCCGGGCGCCGCTCCGTTCGCCCGGTATAGCCTCCGGTATGTAAGTAGTTAGGCTCCACCCAGTTGAGCCTGCCGCGGTCTCCTTCTCCTATGCTGTAGCGCTGGCCAATCGCAGCGCTCAGCTCATAGCCTGGCTATGAGCTGAGCGCTGCCATTGGCCAGCGCTACAGCATAGGAGAAGACGACGCCGGCAGGATCAAGTGGGTGGAGCCTAACTACTTACATACCGGAGGCTATACCGGGCGAACGGAGCGGCGCCCAGGGATAACAGTAAGTGCAGCGGGATCCCTGGGCGCCGCTCTACACTTCTGTATAGTTAGTTTAGAGGCTTTCCTCTGGTAAAAGGTCCTCTTTAAACTAATAACACAAAGAAATAAATGTTACCATGTTTTTATTGAACACACCATGCAAACATTCACAGTGCAGATGGAAAAAGTATGTGAACCCCTAGACTAATGACATCTCCAAGAGCCAATCGGAGTGAGGCGTCAGCCAACTGGAGTCCAATCAATGAGATGAGATTGGAGGTGTTAGTTACAGCTGCCCTGCCCTATAAAAAAAACCACACACCAGTTCTGGGTTTGCTTTTCACAAGAAGCATTGCCTGATGTGAATGATGCCTCGCACAAAAGAGCTCTCAGAAGACCTACGATTAAGAATTGTTGACTTGCATAAAGCTGGAAAGGGTTATAAAAGGATCTCCAAAAGCCTTGCTGTTCATCAGTCCACAGTAAGACAAATTGTCTATAAATGGAGAAAGTTCAGCACTGCTGCTACTCTCCTTAGGAGTGGCCGTCCTGTAAAGATGACTGCAAGAGCACAGCGCAGACTGCTCAATGAGGTGAAGAAGAATCCTAGAGTGTCAGCTAAAGGCTTGCAAAAGTTTCTGGTATATGCCAACATCCCTGTTAGCGAAACTACACTACGTAAAACACTAAACAAGAATCTATTTCATGGGAGGATACCACAGAGGAAGCCACTGCTGTCCAAAAAAAACATTGCTGCACGTTTACAGTTTGCACGAGAGCACCTGGATGTTCCACAGCAGTACTGGCAAAATATTCTCTGGACAAATTAAACCAAAGTTGAGTTGTTTGGAAGAAACACACAACACTATGTGTGGAGAAAAAGAGGCACAGCACACCAACATCAAAACCTTATCCCAACTGTGAAGTATGGTGGTGGGGGAATCATGGTTTGGGGCTGCTTTGCTGCGTCAGGGCCTGGACGGATTGCTATCATCGAAGGAAAAATGAATTCCCAAGTTTATCAAGACATTTTGCAGGAGAACTTAAGGCCATCTGTCCACCAGCTGAAGCTCAACAGAAGATGGGTATTGCAACAGGACAACGACCCAAAGCATAGAAGTAAATCAACAGAATGGCTTAAAACAGAAGAAAATACGCCTTCTGGAGTGGCCCAGTCAGAGTCCTGACCTCAACCCGATTGAGATGCTGTGACATGACCTCAAGAAAGCGATTCACACCAGACATCCCAAGAGTATTGCTGAACTGAAACAGTTCTGTAAAGAGGAATGGTCAAGAATTACTCCTGACCGTTGTGCACGTCTGATCTGCAACTACAGGAAACGTTTGGTTGAAGTTATTGCTGCCAAAGGAGGTTCAACCAGTTATTAAATCCAAGGGTTCACATACTTTTTCCACCTGCACTGTGAATGTTTACATGGTGTGTTCAATAAAAACAGAATTAAAATGTTACCTTGTGTGTTATTAGTTTAAGCAGACTGTCTATTGTTGCGACTTAGATGAAGATCAGATCACATTTTATGCCCAATTTGTGCAGAAATCCATATCATTCCAAAAGGGTTCACATACTTTTTCTTGCAACTGTATGCGATTCTGCTGCCGGCACCTGTATTTGTATTAAACGTTGACTTTCATTGGTGGCGCAGCCCGCCCTTCCTCCGCCCCTCTCTTCTTACACAGGGGAGAGGGAGAGAGTGACTCCTTCTCCACTTACACGGTAAGGGATGCTTCTCTTCTTGTCTAGGGAGGATTGCTTTTTGTTCCATTTCCCTAGAATCCAGGATTGTGTTACGCTGGTGTGAGCGTGACACCATGCTACTGCTGTAATGCATGATGTCTGTCCCAGGATGCTCATGGCTCCTCTGATAGAGCACTGTTTCTGAGATTGGAAGTTCTTTATTTTCTCCCTGAAAGACTCCATCTTTTCCTGTGGGAGGATTAGGATAGTGAATCTAGCATTACCCCTAAGAACTTCTTTTTGATGATGGGATTAGGCAAGATTTATTTACATTTATCAACCAGCCCAATTCTGAGACTTTTTGTAGCACATATTCGGTCTGTCTGGTCGTGTCCAATTTTGAGTTCCCTACTATAAGGAAATAGTCTAAGTAAGGAAAAATTTGTAGCCCTTCTAGTCTGAGGGGAGATATCTCTACTACCAGCTTTGTGAAGACCCTTGGGGCTGATGAAATAACGAATGGGAGAGCGATGAATTGAAAATGATTGATTATGCCAGCTTCGTTTTTTAGTGCAAATCTGAGATATTTTTGCAACTTTGCGTGGATGGGAACGTGGTAGTAGGCATCTTTTAGATCAACAGATGTAATAGTCTCCCTTCTTGATTAGGGGGATGATTGACGAAATTGACTCCATTTTTAATTTTCTGTAAGATATTGATTTGTTTAGACCTTTTAGGATTATAATAGTACAGAAAGAGCCTTTGGGTTTTTGGACTAGGAATAATTTTGAATAGAAGCCCTTTCCTATTTCGGATTCGGGTACTTCTCTTCGATCACTACTCCCGATTTTTTAAAATCCAGAACCCCTTACCAAATTTTTTTCATAAAACGTTCCGAAAGGGATTTGAAATCTTCTTGGAGGGGTTGAGGGAAATTCTATCAAGTAACCATTTTTCACGATGTCTAAAGCACAGGGATTTTAAGTTACTGCTTCCCACTGGGCCAGAAATTTCCTCAACCTTCCTCCTACCCTGGCATCATTGTTTTTCATTTTGTTGGTTTTGGGGATTAAAGGAGAAACCCTCTATCTTTGCCCCCTTTCTGATAGCTCCAACGTCCCATTTTGCCCTTTCCCCTGTAGGATTTAGACTGAACTGAAGGGAAAAAAAAAGTTTATTCTTATTCTCCTCTGGGAATCCTTTCTTCTTGTCAGCCGCCTTCTCTAAAAGATTGCATCTAGTACGGGGCCAAATACATATTCTCCTGAAAAGGCAATTGAGCACAATTTTGCCTTGGAGGTCCTGTCACCTCCCCAGGATTTCATCCATAGTGCTCATCTGGCCGAAGTTGACAGAGCAGTATCTTAAGCAACTTTTGCCACCTGAATATCAATTTAAAATTTCAGACGGGTGGAATAACAGCCCATGTTTAAACTCCTTGGAGACTCCCAACCTTCTTTCTGGATCTGTCCATTCATGAAGTATCATGTCCTTAATGTTTTCGTTAATAGGGAATACTTTAGATTTCTTTTCGCACGTAGTCCCCCAAACATCTCGTCCTGTACTGACTGGGGTTTTTGGATAACTTCAATACGCATGGTAGCCCTTACTAATGCCTCCATTTCCTTAGAGGAAAAGTAGCATTTCTTTTCGTATTTAATCATTTCCCCCTCTGACAATACATCATCTTCAATATGTCTAGAGGTGGAAGCCTCCTAGTCCATGTCCTCTGTGTCAGAGGAGGATGTAACTGATAACCTAGATTTTTTTTTTGTCCGGAGGCGTAGGAGGAACTGGTGTAAGGGAAGCCAGGGAGGATTTAATTTCATTTTGAATCATAGATTTAACCTCCATAAGGATAGATGGTTGCTCTTCCTTTAAAAGCTCACTAATGCAAGATTTGCAAAGTTTCTTTTTATAATTTTCAGGGAGTTTTTTTTGCACAAGTTGCTCATCTCGCATACTTGGATTTAACTTTACATTCTTTCACTCCCTATAAAAAGAAGAGCAACCAGGTATCAGAATTCGCACACCAGCAAAGCATGAAGACCAATGCAGATTTTTTTCCCCACAGAGAAACTCAACAGGAGCGGCCGAAGGTGGGTCTGCACTTTCCATGTGGCTTCAGGAGCTGACATGCTGTAGCTTTTCCAGGAGCAGGAATCCGTGGAGACAGCAATGGACCGAATCGCCTGCTCTTTTACTCCAAGAGCGGTGTCTGACGTCACCAGCGCGCACCCGCGCTCCCCACATGCCAGGAACTGGGCGCAGACTGCGGCTCACACCTCCCAATCGGCGTGCAGCGTCCCGCACTCTCTCGTCTGCTTCCTCACTAAAGGGAAGGAAGACCATGCGGCAAGGAGTGAAAGCAGGTCCCCGCTCTCAGGGACGAGAATCAATTCCTGTATTTTCCTCTGCCCAGCTTTAGCAGCAGCCGCAGGAGGGCAGAGGGGAAAGAAGGAAGTAAGACAACCCCCATTCCTTAAAGGTACCTGAAAAATAAAAAACTCTTCACCTCCCATAGGGACAGGAAACACTGATGGGTGAGAGTGGGTGGGGGCTTTTAAACTGTGTTTCTGCTTCTACAGATGTCAACGGGTCAATCTCATGTGTATCCGTCATGGTGGATGAAATGGAAAACCTAAATCTAGTAATCCAAATGCACTCACCCCTTCTGTACATAGTCGACATTCTTCGCTGGCAGCACTCTGACTATTTCATTTAGTAGCTGGTCAGGAGTCAGTAGATTTATCATGGTTACATTGTAATGAGCCTAAAAAAAAAAAAAAAAAAAAAAAAAAAAAAAATTGCAGTATACACAATTATAGTCCTTTCTTATAAACACAAAATGATATACATCAGGAACACGTGTCCTGATCCACAAATATGCTTCAAGAAGTCTTACCCTGAGCTTTCTGGGTCCATCTCTTGTGCATCCTTTTCGTTTGCTTGGCGTTAACATTGTTATTACTTTATCAAGTCCTCTTTCCAGACTCCCAAATACCTTTGCTCCTTTTTTCTTTTGAGCACTATCCAGGTGTGCTTGATTCAAGTCCAAATCCACAGAGCGACAACTAAAAAAAAAAAGAGAATAGCTTTAACTATGTTTTAAAGCCCTGTGACACCACCTAGTGGACAAACTGTTAATTGCATACCACAAAAGTCCACATTCTCATTTAAATTTGAGATCACATACAGGATTTTAAATCTAAATGTACATATGTAGCTTAAACTGTGAAGCAGGTAACACTTGAAAATCTAGGAATGCACAAGTTATAGCCATTACCTGCAGCAAAACAGCAAGCACTTTGGAAAAAGATGAAACAGTTTCTATTTGTTAATGTTGATAGCTGTATGGTAGGCTCTTACTGAGGGTAATGGGAAAGGTTTTCTTTTTTTCTAAACAGAGCAATCTATTGTTTCATGTGCACCTTCAACTCTATTAAACAGCTTGTATAGAATGTATTAATAGTGGTTATTTGCGCAAGCAGGACGGGTGCACAAAATGGGCTTATGGGGTGAAGTCTCACCTGAGCCATGGTCCCTGTGGGGAAGATGTGTAAGAACATTACGATAAATGGCACTTATACTTGCAGACAATGATGCAGAATGCTCTTATTACGCTTTCAGTGCCAACAGTGAATTGAGAGAGTTAGTGATGCGGAAAGGGGGAGGGGCGGCTAATAAGAGGAATCATATTTCTCTTATAATATATTACAACATTACTTCTATTTGCTTGTATTATTCATTTATTGGAAATATATAAAAAATGAAACAGCATTTACTCACTTTAGTTTTCTAAACCTAAGTGCGTCCTACAGTCAGAAAAACGTTTTGTGATCACTTACCGCCTTTCAGGACTGATTACACCAGTCATCTCACTGTCGGGCTGGGCAGCTTTCTTCATAGGAGTCTCTTTGGTGGTAGAATTTATTTCTGCAATAAAAGAAAATTTACAATAAAAATTTCAGTTTCTCAAAAAGCAGCACTAATGTAGAGAGGACCCATCACTTTTTTATTTTTAACCCAATACCTTTACTTGTTCACCCTAAGCAGATGCCAACACTTTTTCCTTCTCCCTCAATCGGTCCCTCTGTGTCACCACATTGCGACCCAAGGCCTGTTTCCGGCAGAGGATCTCAAAACCAGGCCAAAACGGATCAGTCTTGTCCCCATTCATTATCAATAGGGACAAAACTGATCAGGAGCGATGGGCAAACATGGCGCCCACTCGCACGTGCAGCGGACGTCACGGCCGGTGGGTCTCTGCTGTTTCAAACAGCAGAGACCCGCAGCCATAAAAATTGAAAATATAAGTTTAAATCACCCCTCTTTCCGTATATAAAAAAAAATAAAAAAATAATATGATAAAAAAAAATGATCAAAAAAGCCACACGCCAAAATGGTATCAATAAAAACTACAGATTGTCGTGGGAACAAAACCTGTAAAACTG
The DNA here is from genome assembly GCF_905171765.1 of Bufo bufo. Lineage (NCBI taxonomy): Eukaryota > Metazoa > Chordata > Amphibia > Anura > Bufonidae > Bufo > Bufo bufo. Next base: position 421,123,787 of record NC_053390.1, read on the forward strand.
GAAGAATTTTTTCCCACCCAATTCAGAATTTGTTTCCCGCTTTCTACTACATTGTATGCCATAATAAATGGTGGCATTAGAAAGTACAACTTGTCCCGCAAAAAATAAGCCCTCATATGACTGAATGAAAAAATGAAAAGTTACGGTTAAGCAACATAGGGAAGAAAAATGAAAAACGCAAAAACAAAAATATCTCCGGTATCCTAAGGGTTAATGGAAGACGACTGAGGAGTAAACCACTGTTGAAGACTAAATAAAAAAACTGGATTTTGCCAAAATGCATATTGACAAGCCACAAAGCTTCTGGAAAAATGTCCTTTAACCGCCTCACGTCCGCCCATAGACTATAAACGTCATATGGGTGGACGTCTATTTCTGACAGCACGTTTTAAAACGTCCTGTCAGAAATAGCAGCTGCACGCTAATCGTGCAGCTGCTGATCGGGTTGCCCGCTGTCAGTGACAGCAGGGCAACCCTAAGACAAGGCAGGGACAGTGCCCAGGTGTCCCTGCCTTCACGATCGCTGCAGACACAGCGCTCACCGAGTTGCTTCCTGTTCCGGCCCGGCGGTCATGTGACCGCCGTGACCGGAGTGTGCAGGAGCTGTGTGAGGTCTCTCAGAGACCTCGATCAGCCCTGCACTGAGGCTGTACAGCGCTGGATTGCTGCTGTACAGCCTCTATAGGGGTGCATTTGTCCTGTAACTGGGGCTACTATGTCAGCCCCAGTTACAGGAGAAATCAACTGTGAAAAAAAAAAGAAAAAAAGTGAAGCAAATGTCCCCCAGAGGTCTTGTATGACCTTATGGGGGACGAAAAGTGTAAAAAAATAAAAATAAAGGGTTGAAAAAAAAAAAATAAATAAAATAAAGTTTCACATGTAAAAAAAAAAAAAGTTCCCAAGTTAGGAATAAAAAAAAAAAAAAAAAATTAAAATAGAAAAAATAAAATAGACATATTTGGTATTGCCGCGTCCGTAAAAACCAGCTCTATAAAAATATCACATGACCTAACCCCTCGGGTGAACACCGTAAAAAAAAAAAAAAAAGTCAAAACAAGCAATTTTTGTCACCTTGCATCACAAAAGGTGCAACACCAAGTGATCAAAAATGCGTATGTCCCACAAAATAGTACCAATAAAACCGTCACCTCATCCCGCAAAAAATGAGCCCCTACATAAGAAAATCTCTCAAAAAATAAAAAAACTATAGCTCTCAGAACATGGACACATTAAAACATAATTTTTTTGTTTCAAAAATGCTATTATTGTGTAAAACTTTAATAAATGAGAAAAAGTATACATATTAGGTATCGCCACGTCCGTAACAATCTGCTCTATAAAAATGTCACTTGACTGAACCCCTCAGGTGAACGCTGTAAAAATAAATAAATAGAAACTGTGCTAAAACAACCAATTTTTTGGTCACCTTGCCCCATAAAGTGTTATAATGAATGATCAAAAAATCATATGTACCCAAAAATAGTACTAATAAAACTGGCACCTTATCCCCTAGTTTCCAAAATGGGGTCACTTCTTGGGAGTTTCTACTGTAAGGGTGCATCAGGGGGCTTCAAATGGGACATGGCATCTAAAAACCATGTGGAGTTCCTTTTCTTCTGCGCCCTGCCGTGTGCCCATACAGCAGTTTATGACCACATGTGGGGTGTTTCTGTAAACCGCAGAATCTGGGTAATAAATATTGAGTTTTGTTTGGCTGTTAACCATCGATGTGTTAAAGAAAAAAATTTATTAAAATGGAAAATCTGCCAAAAAAGTGAAATTTAAAAATTTGATCTCCATTTTCCTTTAATTCTTGTGGAACGCCTAAAGGGTTAACAAAGTTTGTAAAATCGGTTTTGAATACCTTGAGGGGTGTAGTTTCTACAATGGGGTCATTTATGGGGGTATCCACTATGTAGGCCCCACAAAGTGACTTCAGACCTGAACTGGTCCTTATAAAGTGGGTTTTGGCAATTTTCTTATAAATTTGAAGAATTGCTTATAAACTTCTAAGCCTTCTAACGTCCTAAAAAAATAAAATGACATTTCCAAAATGATGCCAACATAAAGTCGACATATGGGGGATGTTAAATAATAAATATTTTATGAGGTATCACTTTCTGTTTTAGAAGCAGAGAAATTGAAATTTAGAAAATTGCGAATTTTTCAAATTTTTGTGTAAATTTGGGATTTTTTCATAAATAAAGGTGAAATATTTTGACTCAAATTTATGACCATCATGAAGTACAATGTGTTACGAGAAAACAATCTCTGAATGACTTGGATAAAGGCGTTCCAAAGTTATTACCACATAAAGTGAGATATGTCAGTTTTGCAAAATTTGGCCTGGTCAGGAAGGGGGCAAATGGCCCAGATGGGAAGTGGTTAAACAGATGTGAGAAGACTGGAGCTTTTTGGAAAGTCACATCAGCTCTATGTTCACTCAGAAATGAAGCATACAAGGAAAAGAACACTTCTGTGAAACATGGAGGAGGTTCGGTTATGTTTTGGGGCTGCTATGCTGCATCTGGCACAGGGCGCCTTAAAGGGAACCTGTCATCAACTTTATGCTGCCCATACTAACAGCAGAATAAAGTAGAGACAGGCGAGTTGATTTCAGCGGTCTGTCATTAAAAAGTTAAAGAGGACCTTTCACTAGATTAAAAAATCTAAACTAACTATACAGACATGTAGAGCGGCACCCAGGGATCCCCCTGCACTTACAATTATCCATGGGCGCCGCTCAGTTCTCCCGGTATAGGCTCCGGTATCTTCATATGTTAGGCTCCACCCAGTGGAACCTGCCGACGTCTCCTTCTCCTATGCTGTAGCGCTGGCCAATCGCAGCGCTCAGCTCATAGCCTGAGAGGTTTTTTTTCTCTCTCAGGCTATGACCTGAGCGCAGCGATTGGCCAGCGCTACAGCATGGGAGAAAGAGACGCCGGCAGGTTCCACTGGGTGGAGCCTAACATATGAAGACATTGAAGGCTATACCGGGAGAACGGAGCGGCGCCCAGGGATAATAGTAAGTGCAGGGGGATCCCTGGGCGCCGCTCTCCATGTCTGTATACTTAGTTTAGATTTTTTTTATCTAGTGAAAGGTCCTCTTTAAGAGTTAGTGGTTGCCGAGAACCAACATCACAATCATTGCAGACTGGGCCTGGAAAAGAGTCATGGCCACCTGAGAAGAGTCATTGTTATTCACGAATTTCTGCTCTTCCTGCCCACCTGCTGATGACTGACAGTCTTCTACCTAGTTTTCTCCCTATCTGCCAATCATCAGCAGATGGGGAGCAGGAGATTAGGAATAACCAGGACTCTTCTCAGGTAGATTTAACTCTTCTCAAGGCCTGGGCTGCAATGATTATGATGCTGGTTCTCAGAAACCACTGACTTTTAGCTCATGAGTGACACACCGCTGAAATCAGCATTTCTGTCACCAATTTATACTGCCCTCAGTGAGGTCAGCAGAAAGTTGATGACAGGCTCCCTTTAAAGAGGACCTTTCACCGGATTTTATTAAATGAAATAAGTACCTGTACTTGCGGGGCACTGCCCGCTGATGCTGCCACCCTGCCTGTTTTGTTAAAATAGCGCTTCTATACCGCGCTGTGCCCCCGGTATTTTCCCCGGGGGGCGCCGCACAGCGTAGGTGCGCCATTTTAACAAAACAGGTACCCATTTTAAAATTAAAAAAATCTGGTGAAAGGTCCTCTTTAAATCTGTGCAGGGTACAATGAAATATCAGGACTATTAGGGCATTCTAGAGGGAAATGTGCTGCCCAGTGTCAGAAAGCTTGGTAGGGGTCGCAGGCCATGGGTCCTGCAACTGGATAATGAGCCAAAACACACAACTAAACACAACCAAGGATGGCTAAGAGCAAAGCATTGGACTATTCTGATGTGGCCTTCTATGAGCTCGGATCTAACTCCTAGTGAACATCTGTGGAAGGAGCAGAAACATGCAGTCTGGAGAAGGCACCCTTCAAACCTGAGACAGCTGAAGCAGTTTACTCACAAGGAGAGGGACAAAATACCTGTGGACCGGTGCAGAAGTCTCATTGAGAGTTACAGAAATCGCTGAATTGCCTCAAAAGCATGTGCAACAAATTATTAAGTCAAGGGTACCATCCTTTTTGTCCAGGCCAGTTTCAATTCAAAAGCAATGTCTAATGTTCAGTAAATTTTTTTATTTATTACTTTTGCCAGTTTCAAGTTAATTTGAGTGACCATTGTGGGTTCGCTTTCTTTAATGGAAGAGTACTAACAATTTTGTCCACATGTGTAGATGCTTGCTAAATCAAGACTAAGTGAATATGGCCACTAGAGGGCACACATTCTTCATGTAAGCCAGTTCAATTATCATCTTTACGCTGCAAGAGCATGAAGTCAAGAGGGGCCTAGTGCCAGCACAGCTAGGACTACACTTTGGATTCGCAAAAAATATGGATGATATCCGTGTGCATTCCGTATTTTGCGAACAATAATAGGACATGTTCTATCTTTTTGCGGAACGGAAATACAGAAATGGAATGCACATGGAGTACCTTGTTTTTTTTGCAGACCCTTTGAAATGAATGATTCCGTATACGGTCCACAAAAAAAAAAAACACGGAACGGACACTGGATGGAAATACGTTCGTGTGGAAGTAGGGTTGGGCGATATACCGGTATCACGATATACCGCGGTATTAAAAAAACGGCGATATGGCGATATCGCCCTTTCCTAAATACCGCGGTATGTCGTGACGTCATAGAAGCGGTCATGTGCGCTGACCGCTTCTAAATCTGCGGCCGCCCGCCCCAGCATGAACCGATACGGGACATTTGCAGAGTACTTGTACTCGTGCAAATGTCCCCGTTACCTGCTGGCCGCTTGCGGCGGCGCTCTTAGCAGTTCGGCCGGCGTGGGGGAGGGAAGGAATTCTGTCACTCGCATTTCCTGCACCCGACCTCTGAGAGGACGCTGTGATCAGCGCAATTAACCCCTCAGGTGATCACAGCGTCCTCTCAGAGGTCGGGTGCCGGGAATGTTCTTAAGTCCCTGCATTATAGCATTAGCAATGCGCCGCACAGACAGAAGATGGAGCGCCCGGCGGCCACGACTTACGTGAGTATAATGCTGCTCACTAACATACCATGGCAGCCAGGGCTTCAGTAGCGTCCTGGCTACCATGGTAACCGATCGGAGCCCCAGCATTACACTGCTGGGACTCCGATCGGAACTGCAAACTGCCACCAATGATGGGGGGGAGGGGGACCCTGTGGCCTCCAATGATTAATACTGGGGAGGGAGGGAGGAGGGGGGCCCACTGCCACCAATGATGGGGGGTCGACCCTGTGGCCTCCAATGATTAATACTGGGGAGGGAGGGAGGAGGGGGGCCCACTGCCAACAATGATGGGGGGAGGACCCTGTGGCCTCTAATGATTAATACTGGGGAAGGAGGGGGGGCCCACTGCCACCAATGATGGGGGGAGGACCCTGTGGCCTCTAATGATTAATACTGGGGAAGGAGGGGGGGGCCCACTGCCACCAATGATGGGGGGATGACCCTGTGGCCTCCAATGATTAATACTGGGGAGGGGGGGCCCACTGCCACCAATGATGGGAGGGGGACCCTGTGGCCACTGCCACCAATGATTAATACTAGGGGGTGGGGGTGGAGTTACCAGAGGGGGCTGATAAGAGGGAGAGGCTGGGAGGCACATGAGGGGCTGATCAGAGGCTGGGGGCTGTTTTTTGGACTTTTGGTCAGTGGTCACAAAATGTGTTATTTATTTAATTGTTATAATTGGTATCAGTGAGTACTTAAATAAGAGTATCGGTACTCGGTCTAAAAAAAAAATTGTATCGGGACATCCCTACTATAAACCACTCGTTCTGGTACAGAATTAACCCTGTAATGTTTTGTTACTAGAAGTCAATTGACTAGTTACAGATACCCGAAATGGTGAAAAATGACATATAAAAGTATAACAATTAACGTCTCCTTGTGGCTGCCCCCATACAGTATACGGCAACGTCTCCTTGTGGCTGCCCGACTGCCCCCATACAGTGTAACGTCTCCTTGTGGCTGCCCGGCTGCCCCCATACAGTATAACGGCTCCTTGTGGCTGCCCCATACAGTATAACGGCTCCTTGTGGCCCCAAGTGTTTTTTTCTTCTAAATGGGCATTTATCGCGATATATATCGTTATCGCGATAAATTTCTTAATATCGTTATCGTGGGAATATTTTTGATATCGTCCAACCCTATGTGGAAGAGGCCTAAGTGCTGCATACAGTAGTAAACTGCAGCAATCTCAGTGTCAGATTGAAAGCTGGTTCACATATCAGTGATTTCCAGCAGTGATTGTGAGCCAAAACAGTTCTGGGTCAAAAACACAAAACAGGTGCAAAATTTTTTATATTTATCTCAGTGTTGGCTCTAGTCCTGGTTTGGGCTCACAGGCAGGAGGCTCTGTCTCCTAATACATAGCTTTGAGCAGCCCACAGCTCAGAATGTGGCTGGTCCGTGAAGCTACTTAAAAGCAGAATCTGTTGTGCAATGTATTTAAAAAAACTATTAGGGTAGGGCTAGACATCGACCTTGGTCTAGCTATAGAAAGGAATGGGATCACAGCACTCCTGGAACATTTGCAGTGACCGCAAAAAAAAAAAAAAAAAAAACACACAACTCACTTTTTGTTTTCTGCGATCCTGGGGTTGCGGTTAACACGCAAGTCACGCTGCGACCCATTCATTTCTATGGCTCCCCTGCTACATGTGATATTTGGGGTGTGATGGCTGATGCATAACCCAGATTGTCATGTAGTCCTACCATTCCACAGCACACTCCTACCCAATCGTTTTTTCCACACGATTGATGGCACACTTCAAAGGGGTAGTGCCAAGTTTAAGTCATTTCCTATCCACAGGACAAGGAATGATTGGTGGAGGTCTACATGATAGGATCCTCAAGAATTTGGGTTCTGGCCCAATGCCTTGGTGTAGAGGCAATCTGCACTTGTCCTGCCGCTCTATTCATTCTCTATGGGACCGTCCGAGAGAATGAATGGGGGAGCAGGACCCCCCATTCACAGGATCGGTTATTGGTCCAAACTGGACCCCCACGATCAGTAAGTTAATGTAAGTTATTACCCTACGGTTAAGTGATCACTTGAAAACATGGAACAACAACTTTTAAAAACTACTATTCTACAGTAACTAGATTTAAAAGGTTAAAAAAATAAAATAAAAACACAAAACACACACACAAACTGTGGTCAAAGATATATGCAAAAAAACAAAAAAACTACCTTTCCCAGGCAGCAGAATATTGTTGTTGGGGGTGGTCAGTATGCCTTTCTTCTTAGTAATAGGAGTCCAAGGTGCTGGATGCAAGAACGGACCTTCGTTCTTGGATAGCTTTGAGTCAGAGTTTTCTTTATCTTCTTTTACTCGAGTCTTTTGCTTCATTGGTGTTGAAGGCTCAGAATCAACACTGCCCAATTCAGCACGAAACTTAGTGCGCTACACGAACAACACAAAGAAGTCAGCCCAAATTTAAAGGGATATTTTAGTAATTTTAATAGGATAAGGGACAAATATTAGATTGGTGTAGGTCCTGACACAGGGCCCCACTTCTCCCCACCATGAACCAATGGAGCAGCAGGTTGAGCATGTGCACTGCTGCTCAGAATGGTTGGGGTCCCATCGTTGGGTTAATGCGACATCAGAATACCCCTCTAAGGCTACCTGCACACAGTTGCGGGAATGCTTGCAGAAATTCCACGTCAATTTCTGCACGAAATCTGCATGTTTTGCTTGGACTTGACCTGGATATGATGCGATTTTGCAACTGATCTCATCCTTCTATTGAAAAAGGGTGAAATCCACCCCAAAAATGACAAACAGTTGACATGCTGTGGATTTCTAAAACTAAATCTTTACTGGTAGTGTACTACGCACAGTTTTTACCCACACGAGAATCCATGTGGAAAAACTGCACACAATCTGCAACACGTACAAGTAGTCTAAGATTACTGTTCAACCCACACGTCCAATTCGGACGACTGCTATATACCTCTTTAATGGTAATCGGTTCTATGCCACTACATGTGCAGTCTTCAAAAAACAGCTCATCATCTGAGAACTCCATGGATCCAAACACGTACGGGAGTTCATTATTATCCGCCTCGTCAAAACTCAACTTATTCCGTGCCTGTTAAAAGTACATTTAAAAAAAATTAATCATAAGATGTGCCATGTACAAAACTAAAATAACTGACATTATGAAATATATTGTTGAATAAAAGTATAAGCCAAATTGGAGTTCTTACTTTTATTAGCCAACTGTAGATGCAGGTATTCTATAATACTGTAAAAATTCACTTCTACTGGCCAGATTCAATTAAAATCTACCACCAAAATACCGCTGATATACAGTGCATATAAGGAGGATTAATTAGAGAATTACTTCTATTTAGACAAATCACATACCCTAAGCTCCTTAAATCTTGAACCACAGGGCTCCACAGCAGCTGAAGAGCGTACCAAACGAACAGGCTTCCCACGGTTTTTCTTAGTTTGAAGCAGTAGATAAGTGGCTGTTGTGTGATCATAATTCCACTAGAATTGAATAATACGCAAATCAAAATGGTTCAAGGCCAAAAAATAAATAATTTTTTTCATCACAGCACAATATTAGCGCAAAGGAACTCTCACACATTGCAAAAATTGGATTTTGCTGACTGTGGTAAAATTGGGCAGTTATTGTGGCATTGTACTTAGGGAAAAGTTTTGATATATCAGGTGTATCAAAAGATTTGATCAATAGGGGTCTAAGCGCAGAGAACCCTGGCGATCGCTAGTATGAGGAGAGAGAAGCTCTCATCTAGCGCACTCACTGCAGGAGATCGACTCAACAGAGTCTACGGACCTGTCTCCATTCCATATTCCATCTCCTGCAGAAGGGAGGGTGGGCTAACTTGAAATTATCAGAATACCCCATAACCTAAAAAAAGTTTCCTCAAAGAATAGTGCCACTTTAGGCTACTTTCACACTTGCGGTCGGTGCGGATCCGTCTGGTATCTGCACAGACGGATCCGCACCTATAATGCAAACGCTTGCATCCGTTCAGAACGGATCCGTCTGCATAACAGCTTTTTCAGATCTGAGTTTTCACATCGTGAAAACTCAGATCCGACAGTATATTCTAACAGAGGCGTTCCCATGGTGATGGGGACGCTTCAAGTTAAAATATACCATTGGATTGGAGAAAACTCAGATCCGATGGTATATTAATAGGGACTCCTGACTTTACATTGAAAGTCAATGGGGGACAGATCCGTTTGCAATTGCACCATATTGCGTCAACGTCAAACGGATCCGTCCCCATTGACTTGCATTGTAAGTCAGGACGGATTCGTTTGGCTCCGCACGGCCAGGCGGACACCAAAACGACATTTTTTTCATGTCCGTGGATCCTCCAAAAATCAAGGAAGACCCACGGACGAAAAAACGGCCACGGAACAACGGAAATCCGTTTGGGGACCGCAAAAAAAAACCGTCGTGTGCATGAGGCCTAACTGTCAATAAAATGTTTAAAAACAAAATACACAAAACAAGGACACCACAAGAAGATGCAAAACCCCTACATGCTGGTATGAAACTATACCAAACACACAGATGGCATGTTAAAAGGAGGTGGTCTTCACACATAATAAATGGGATTATTTCTGTATATCATGTACAACACAGAACACACACCAATAAAACATTTAATGGTGTGGTCTGTACTGTACATAATCTTTAGATACAATAAAATTTGATTTTTTTCTATAAGGCCTCCTGCACACGAACATTGTTTGTTCCGTTTACGCTACGACCGCGGTATGGAAAGGGTTAAACAGCTGACAGACCGCGGTATGGAAAGGGTTAAACAGCTGACGGACTGCGGTATGGAAAGGGTTAAACAGCTGACATCGCATCACAGATATCAGCCGTTTATACCAGGGTGTCAGCAATGTGCTGACACCCTGGTATACCACCCCCCCTGCACCTCCCACCAGGATAAAATCATTCAGGGGTGCAGGGGGGGGGTGAAACATATGTATTTTAGAAATACAAAAGTTTCTGATCCCCGCTGGATCAGAAACTGCAGAAAGCGCAACAAACCGCAGGTCTGAATTGACCTGCGGTTTGTTGCGATCGCCGACATGGGGGGGCGGGGTTCACGGGAGACTCCCCCCCCCCCCGCGCATTTAGCAGAGGTGCCTGCTCAATGATTTGAGCAGGCACCTTGTTCTGATCACAGCCGGCCTGGCGGCAGTGATCGGAACAACACATGGCGTAGCGGTACGTCATGTGTCCTTAAGGACTCGGGAAACATGCCGTACCGATAAGTCATGTGTCCTTAAGGGGTTAAAAGGGAACTTGTCACCTGGATTTAGGGTATAGAGCTGAGGACATGGGCTGCTAGATCGCCGCTAGCGCATCCGCAATACCCAGTCCCCATAGCTCTCTGTGCTTTTATGGTGTCAAAAAAACAAAAACAATTTTATAGATATGTAAATGAAGCTTAGATGAGTCCTGTCTCCACCATGCTTGAGAGAGGAGTCCAGCGTTCTCTGACAGAGCACAGCCAAGCCTACTGTGAAGGAGCCCGGCACTGCCCCTCATCCTCCGAATCTCCTCCTTGCTCCCCACGTCACAAAGCTAGAGCGCCGTATGTGAGCTAGCGCATGCACAGTTCGTTCCCTGAGGCTGATGCCAGCACAGGGAAGGAACACTATGCCGACACTGCACATGCGCTAGCTCGAGCATCGCAAAATTACGGCGCTCTAGCTTTGTGACATCGGGGAGCAAGTAGGTGATTCGGAGTATGCGGGGTAGTGCTGGGCTCCTTCACAGTGGGTATGGCTGGGCTCCGGAAAAGTTAGTAGCCTCATTAATATACATCAGAGCTGAACCAGGACATACCCATAATCTCACCCAGGCAGCACCCCTGACTTGAGCATCGGAGCAGTTTATGCTCCGATGCTCCCCCTTTCCGTGTGCAGGATTCTGAAATGGCTCTTTTATTTACTATAACACACTGCCGGGCGGAGGCTTCAGCCCGGCAGCGTGTTCGGTGACGTCACCGGCTCTGATGGGTGGGCTTTAGCGCTGCCCTAGCAGTTTTACATGCTAGGGCGGCGCTAAGGCCCGCCCATCAGTGCCAGTGACATCACTGGGCTCACTGCTGGGCGGAAGCCTCCGCCTGGCAGCCCGAAGGAGAGCTCGGTTCGTCACCGGAACTCCACAAAATGCCTTTGAACTGCTCCGATGCTCTTGTCAGGGGGGCTGCCTGGGTGAAATTCTGGGTATCTGAGTTCATCTGTGAACCCGGACAACCCCTTTAATATAAGGATATACTGGCTAAAGTCTTTATTAAAAGGGAACCCGTTGCCTCTAAAAACCATCCCAAGCCACTAGCAGTACCTGAGAGTAGCCAGCAGAGCGTTTCTGATTATCATTTTCTTCCTGAAGGCAGATGCAGCAAAAGCTCAGAAAATTTTCTTTTATCTCCTGCCCATGCATTTTTATAGTCATGATTGAAGTCAAGGTAACCGCGTCCCCTTACCTGCCCCTTCGCTGTGACTGACAGCTATAATACACCAGAGTTCGGCTGGGTTTGTCGAACTGCCGACTGTCAGTCGCAGGCGAAGGGGCAGGGAGGGGGGGGGGGGGGCGCGGTCACCTTGACTTAAAGCATGACTAGAAAAACACACGGGCAGGGGGATAAAAGAACGGTTTTCAAAGCTTTTGCTGCATCTGCCTTTAGGAAGAAAATGATCGCCAGAAACACACTGCTGACTAGTCTCAGGTACTGCTGGCGGCTTGGGATGGTTTTTGGAAGTGACAGGCTCCCTATAACATCAGTGTGAGGGTTTAGTCAGATGTTACTGTTACTACACACCCCGCTACTATCTTCTAAGAGCCTTTACATTTGTCATATGATATGATTTTGATTATGTCTTCACAAATGTGCATCTAAACACTATTAAATACAATTATTGTTGTAGTTTTCCAGGTTGACCAGCAGGTGGCAGCAATGGCTTGGTAAGGAATTAGTTTTAGTTTAGTATATCTAGGCTGGAATGGATTATTCCAGCTTAGCTTCCCCTCTGTGGAGGTGTGGACTGTTCCCAGTCAGAGGCAGCATAGCCCACCCCCTGCTTGGGGTAGGGTGTGCGCATAGGAGTCCCCCTGCATAGGGAAAAAAGCCAGGATCTTGTCTCGGCTGAGACATTGATCACATACCCAGATTGAGCCCTGCAGCCTCAGCTGGATGACAAGAAAGCAGACAACCTCCAGAGTTTCAGGACCAAAGCATTCCCCGAGAGCCTGTGAGTAAAGTCCAGAGACCAGGAGAAGCCATATTCCTCCTCAGCTAATCAGTCCCCACAAAAGGAGAAGATAAAGAGAAGCACAGAAGATAAATTCCTGCTACAGTTTCAGAGCTACTAAGCAGACGTCTTATCCTGCGAGCTCCAGATTTATAGTGCAGAAGATTTATTCTTGCCAACCATTGCCAAAACCTGCTGGGACCAAAGACCAAAGCTGTATTCTGTTTAGATTCAAGTTATCAGTAAAGAAAAGATTGAACCTCATCTAAAAGGTCTGGACATGATTTTTGCTGCAAAAATCCTCTATTACTCCTACTATCACTACACTCAAATGTATTGCAAGCGAGCCAGGAGTCCAGCCGTACCCAGGTAGGAGACACCGTTGACACAATTACCAACACTGTTCTGCCCATTTTGTGCATAATAAATGTATGTAATGTGCTGTAAAGATTATACTGAAATGTTATGTTTGACGTTGCTGCCATCTAGTGGTCAAAGTTAGTTTCTACTTTGCCAGAACTTTACAGGAAGTGTATTTTTCTCAGAGTCAGAGGCAGTAACCTTTAACTTGGAACTGTATTTCCTCCATTTCATGACTGCTCCTGGATCTAGCAGGCTGCATGCAGAGGAGCTCTTGATCTATTCCTGGAACTGTATTTCCTCCATTTCATGACTGCTCCTGGGTCTAGCAGGCTGCATGCAGAGGAGCTCTTGATCTATTCCTGGACTTATGATAGAATTGTCTGTGAGTACTCTCACTGATGGAGTGAGGCTGCTGTATTATGTTTAATGTATTGACACATGTTTGTATTTTTTTCTGAATAACTTTGTAAAACTACAATATAAACCATACAGATCTGATGTCTCACGTTTCTTGACTTCTGAATTATTGTTAAGCTGTCTGACTAGTGTTATACAACAGTTCAATAACGCGAAGCAGAACAGTAAAAAGACAACCCACGTGGCGGCCTGGAATAAACTGAGACGCCATTACTGCAGCATGAGTCTAAGATCAGGAACAAAGTACCAGGCTGATGCCATGCTACCGCCGACACAGCAAGGCAGGGAGAACATTCCCATTGCCCAGCAAGACTATGCAAAGTCGCATGTGTCCAGAACTTCACGGGCTAGCAAGATGTCCTCAGCAAGTTCCTCAGCAGTTAGAGCTCGTGCCAAGGCAGAAGCTGCCCACGCCCAGCTACAGCACGCAGAAAAAGAAGCCATGATGATGCAGGAGTTAGCAGCAAAGAAAGCTGCCATAGCACAAGAGAAAGCAGCTAGGGAAGCTGCCATAGCACAAGAAGAAGCGGTTTTAGAATCAAAATTGCTCATCCTGCAGCTGCTGAAGCAGAGGCCGCTGCCTACATGGGAACAAGTCGGTCAGGAAGTGAAAAATCATATAAAGACTCAGAGTTCCAGAAAAACCTCTATTTTCTGCAGATCGTACAAGTGAGTACGTCCAGAACCTTACTGATGCGTATACAAAAAGGAACAGTCTCTTAAACCTGAAGCAAAGGAATTTAGGCAGAGATCAACATACCCCCTGAGCAGGCCCAATCAACCACATGAGGTCAGTGGCTGCCAGCAAACCAAGAATGAAGCACCAGAAACCCCTAAGAACAAAAAACTAATTTTCCCATCACCTCAACCTATAGATTACATGCGCGAACAACAATGTGCAGTGGATGTCACCAAATATCTCATCCGCAAAGAAATGGTTAGCTCAGGCTGTCTCCAATTTGATGACTGTCCTGAAAACTATTGGGCATGGAAATCTTCCTTTCTGAATGCCACTGAAGGTCTGAACTTATCACCAGCAGAAATGCTTAATTTAATGATAAAATGGCTTGGCACAAAGTCAGCAGAGCATGCTAAGAGGATGAGAAGAGCAAACCTGTTCAACTCTGCAACAGGACTCAACATGACCTTGAGAAGACTAGAAGAAACGTATGGACCCCCAGAGGTAATAGAAGGAGCACTGTTGAAAAAACTTGAAGTCTTTTCCAAGGTGGGCTACAGAAACAACGTGCGGCTACAAGAACTAAGTGATCTTCAACTAGAGATAGAATATGCCAAAGAGGGTGGCTACTTGCAAGGACTTTCGTATCTAGATACAGCTAGTGGCACTAATCCCATAGTAGAGAAACTACCCTCAAATCTGCAAGACAAGTGGATGTCTGTGGGAGGTAAATTCAAAGAAGATTATGGAGTCGCTTTTCCCCCTGTGTTTTCTAGGTTTGTCCAACAGCAAGCGAAAATCTGAAGTGATCCCAGTTTCGCCTTCACCACCAGCGGCAATCAATCACACAGACCTGAGAGACCTCACAGACCTCTCGGTAGGACCTATGTATCCACACACAAAACAGCTGTACCTTCAGAAGTCACAGACTACCAAAGCACCCACAAAAAGGTACACACCATAGAAAACCCTGATAGACATTGTCCAATACACAAAAAAAACCACATCCACTAAAGAAATGCAAAGGCTTTAGAAGCAAACCCATTGCAGAGCGGATGTCCTTCCTTAAACAAAACGGCATCTGTTTCAAGTGCTGCGGATCTACTTATCACATTGCCAAAGACTGCAAAATACCAGTAGAATGTGCAGAATGTGGCAGTGAGAGACACATTGCAGCTTTACACCCTGGCCCTGCTCCTGCCCCACTAGAGACTGTAGAAGCCAGGAAAGATCAGGGCAGGGCGCAACAAGAGACCCCACTCTCCTCTGTAATGTCTAATTGCACTGAAGTATGTGGACAAGGCAAGAGTGCACGATCATGCTCTAAAATCTGTCTAGTGACTGTGTATCCCACTGGCAAGAGAGAAAGGGCAGTGAAAATGTATGCAGTGCTAGATGAACAGAGCAACAGATCCCTTGCAAAGTCAGATTTCTTTGCTATCTTTAACCTTAAGGCAAGTGCAGTTCCATACACTAAGGACATGTGCAGGGACAATTGAAACCACAGGGAGAAGAGCTACTGACTTTACCATTGAATCCTTCAATAAGAAAGTGCAGTTCCCACTTCCTACCCTAGTAGTGTGTGGCATGATACCTGACAACAAAACTGAGATTCCATCTCCAGAAGTAGCTCATCACCACCCTCACCTCTGCTCAATTGCTCACCTTATCCCCGTTATTGAGCCAGATGTTTCTATCCTACTTCTTGGAAGAGACATCCTTCAGGTACACAAGGTACGCCAGCAAATCAATGGCCCCTATGCACAGAGACTGGACCTGGGGTGGGTCATTGTAGGAGAAGTTTGCCTTGGGACAGTGCACCAGCCTGACAACATTAGCACTTTGAAGATGTCTGTTAACAAATGGACGCACATCCCTTCTCAGTCCCTGTCACAACAACTTCATTGTCAAGGAAAGCTTTGGCAGGTCAACACAACACCGACTCTTCTACACTATATGGTAAAGAAGAAGTCAATTCCAACATTGAGACAGACAATCTAGGGATAACAGTATTTCAGAAAACTAAAGATGATGATAAACAGGCCCTCGCTATAGAGGATCAGATCTTCTTGCAGATTATGGATAAAAAAGGCTTACCAAGATGACAATCACAGTTGGGTGGCTCCGCTCCTCTTTCGCACACCCAGACGTGTTTTGCCTAGTAAGGCTCCATTCACACGTCCGCAAAATGTGTCCGCATCCTTTCCGCAAGTTTGCGGAAAGGGTGCGGACCCATTTATTCTCTATGGGGACGGAATGTGCTGTCCGCATCCATATTTGCGGATCCGCACTTCCGCATCCGTGCTTCCGTTTCCGCAAAAAAATAGAACATGTCCTATTCTTGTCCGCAATTGCGGACAAGAACAGGCATATTCTATTATGTCGGCAATGTGCGGTCCGCAAAATGCGGAACGCACATTGCCGCTTTCCGTGTTTTGCGGATCCGTGACTCCGTGTATCCGCAAAACACATTGCGGACGTGTGAATGGAGCCTAACAGGGATCAAGCCATGAAGCGTTTGCATTCACTCAGCAAAACACTGCAGAGAAAGCCAGAAGTGAAAAGAGATTTCACTGAATTCATTAAGGGGATGCTAGACAATGATCACGCTGAAGTTGCAGGACCACTTGAGACAGACAGGGAACACTGGTATCTATCAATGTTTGGTGTTTACCATCCACACAAACCTAACCAAATCAGAATAGTTTTTGATTCCAGCGCAGAGTATAAAGGAGTGTCTTTAAATGACGTACTGTTGAGTGGCCCTGACCTAAACAATACTTTGCTAGGTGTCCTCATGCGCTTCAGAAAAGAGCCCGTTGCTTTCACAGCAGATGTGCAACAAATGTTTTTTTGCTTTTTTGTCAGAGAAGACCACAGAGACTTTCTACGTTTTCTCTGGTACAAAGACAATGACATAGACAAAGAAATTGTCAAAGAACAGAATGAAAGTGCATGTATTTGGCAATAGCCCCTCTCCTGCTGTCGCTATATACTGCATGTAAAAGGCTGCCCAGAAAAATGCAGAGTGCTATGGACAAGAAGCCAAACACTTTGTATTGAGACATTTCTATGTAGATGATGGACTCGCTTCTGCTGGCACACCCAAAGATGCAATCTCCATCCTCAGTAAAGCAAAACAAATGCTGGCAGAATCCAATCTGCGTCTTCATAAAATCGCTTCCAACAGCCAAAAAGTAATGGAAGCCTTCCCTGTAGCAGACAGAGCTAAGGACCTTAAAAGATCTATGCCTAGGTACAGACACCCTTCCCCTGCAGAAAAGCCTAGGCCTAAGTTGGGATCTAGAAAATGATAGTTTTGCTTTCAGAGTTTCCTCAGAGGAAAAGCCTTTTACACGTAGAGGTATTCTATCCACTGTGAATAGCCTCTATGATATCCTAGGGTTTGTATCACCTGTGACAATAAGAGGTAAGGCCTTAGTTCGTGAACTGTCATCTGGGAAAAGTGAATGGGATGCATTGCTTCCACAAGAGAGACTAAGTGAGTGGGTTCAATGGACACAATCCTTGCAAGCGTTAGAGCACCTAAAGATAGACAGATGCTATGTGCTCATATCTCCATCATCAGCTTGCAGGAAAGAACTGTTCATCTTCTCAGACGCATCCACCACAGCTATAGGTGCAGTAGCTTACTTGAAAGTAATTGATGCAGAAAATGTGTGTCATGTTGGATTTGTCATGGGAAAGTCCAAATTAAGCCCTAAACCAGCCCACACTATTCCTCGTTTAGAGTTGTGTGCTCCGTACTTGCAGTCGAAATGACTGAGCTAATCACAGATCAACTAGACACTGATTTTGATGTTGTGAAATTCTTCACTGATAGAAAGACTGTCCTAGGGTACATTTGCAACACCACTAGGAGGTTCTATCTGTAGGTCTCCAACAGAGTGAATAGAATCAGGCAGTCTACACACACAGATCAGTGGTTCTATGTACTGTATCTACAGATCAAAACCCTGCAGATTATGCCACTAGGCCTACTCAAGCAGCATGCCTTCAGAACTCTATATGGTTCTCAGGCCCATCCTTTCTGTACCAACCACACTGTGAGGATATAGTCACTGCTAATGTTTATCCACTCAGAGCCTGAAGCGGACCCTGAAATTAGATGTGAAATTACAAGCTTCAGCACCAGAGCTTCTGAAGCCACACTTCACTCACATTGCTTTGATAGATTTTCTTGCTGCAAGATATTAGTTAAGACCTTAGCCAGACTCATCCATGTCGCTAAAACCTTTCAGAGGGAAACCAGCAGCAATCAGGTCAGAAGGTGGGAAAGTTTCCATGAACAAGTTCATGCTAAACAATGGAAGCAAGTGCAATGCTTGGCAGACACCTTTTGGAAAAGATGGAAGAGGGAGTATCTGTCAAATCTGCAACGCTGTAGGAAATGGACTGAGGATCGCCCAAATGTAAAAGTGGGTGATGTTGTTCTGTTGAAAGACAGCCAAGAGGGCAGGAACGAGTGGCCTGTAGGACTTATTGTCAAAGCTCTACCAAGCAGGGATGGCAAGGTTAGGAAGGTGGAGGTCAAGATTGCAAAGAATGGGACCTCCAAAATTTATCTTCGACCTATAACTGACATTATAGTTTTAGTTTCAGATTAGCTAGAATTCCATTTCCTGTTTATATGTTTTTTCTGCATAGCAGTAGTTATTTAGGTAGTGACATAAATTATGCCAGACAGGGAGTGTTCTGCCCATTTTGTGCATAATAAATGTATGTAATGTACTGTAAAGATTATACTGAAATGTTATGTTTGACGTTGCTGCCATCTAGTGGTCAAAGTTAGTTTCTACTTCGCCAGAACTTTACAGGAAGTGTATTTTTCAGTCAGAGGCAGTAACCTTTAACCTGGAACTGTATTTCCTCCATTTCATGACTCTGCTCCTGGATCTAGCAGGCTGCATGCAGAGGAGCTCTTGATCTATTCCTGGATTTATGATGGAATTGTCTGTGAGTACTCTCACTGATGGAGTGAGGCTGCTGTATAATGTTTAATGTACTGACACATGTTTGGTTTATGTTTATATTGTAGTTTTACAAAGTTATTCAGAAAAAAAAGAATACATACAGATCTGATGTCTCACGTTTCTTGACTTCTGAATTATTGTTAAGCTGTCTGACTAGTGTTATACAACAGTTCAATAACGCGAAGCAGAACAAACACCCTATAGAGATATTATAGGCCATTACACCACTCTGGCATTCCTAACCTGGGAAGTGCGTTATAACACCTTGGAAGGGCCCCTCTGATAGACTGTTTTGTTTGGGTACCATCATCTACACCTGACCCAGTCATTGCATAATTTGGTGTCAGCATATACCCGTATCCTGCTCATTGCACATCCACCACAGTAGTACACCTATTCTTGTAATTATTTATTCTAGTTTTTCCATAAAAATAAATAAAATAAAAAAGTACAAGTGAAAAGAAACTTTATAATATATCTTAGAGGAAAAATGCCTCTTTCTCCACTTGTTAGATTCCTCTGCTGCCTGAGGCAGTGATCACTCACTCTAAACTCCATTCTGAAATCCATAATCAGTTAAGATGGGCTAACATCTAAATGAAAGATAAAGATTAGTTACAGACTATAGCCCATATAAAATTCTATGAAGAGGGGAGAAGCTGTTGAAGAGAAATCACAGGCGGTATACAGACACTGCTGCAGCATGTAGTAAGTTTCTATTTCACCCCAGTGGTGGATTCAAAGCTAAACTGCTCATTACCGCTGTATAATGTCCTCTTTGCTGCTGCTACAGAGATATGGGAGAGTAGGATCTCTACGTGTGGAAGACATAACAGCTAGTCTGTCCACGAGATAAAAACTAATAAAGCTATAGCGCCTACAAAAAGGGAAAAGCTGGTGATAAATACAAACAAGTCACATAGTGCTATTCTTCCATGCAAAGAGCCTGAATGATTACATTAGTTTTTTTTCTCTACATAAAAAGTTCAAATAATGTACCGTACTTTTATTTGTATGTGGTATGTACATAAAGCTAGAATGTTCAGCTATTAAACACTATTTTGTGTCACATCTGATTTATGACCATATGGCCGCCGTGTCCATGTTGCGGACCGCGGGTATGCAAAATACAGGCACCAGCCGTGAGAACT
Organism: Bufo bufo; assembly: GCF_905171765.1. Lineage (NCBI taxonomy): Eukaryota > Metazoa > Chordata > Amphibia > Anura > Bufonidae > Bufo > Bufo bufo. Next base: position 421,143,766 of record NC_053390.1, read on the forward strand.
CTGCATTGCGGTGTTGACCCAATGACTTGAATGGGTCCACGATCCAAAATATATGACAAAAGAAGCAGTTATTAGATAAAAACATAGTATTGAGGATGTGCAATCCAGTTTCACTCTTATATTTTACATGTTTTGTAGAATCTTTGCCTTTTCCCCCTCTGGTATCAGCACTCCTCCCCATTCGGACCAGGTCTTTTTAATTAGCAGAAGTCTGCATAAGGGCTCGTTCACACGACCGTATGTCTTTTTCCGGTTTTTGTTTCAAGTTCAGGAATTACATAGAAAAATTGGGCTGGGCATAAAATTTTTAATAGACGATTCCGCAAAAACGGAAAGAGTACGGAAGAAATAGGGAGTACATTCCATATGTGTTCAGTTTTTTTTTTTTTTTTTTTGCGGACCCATTGACTTGAATGGAGCCACGGAACGTGATTTGCAGGCAATAGGACATGTTCTCTTTGAATGGAACAGAAAGCATACGTACATGCCGTTTTTTTGCGAAACCACTTTAATGAATGGTTCCGTATACGGACTAGGGCTGCAACGATTAAATCAAAGTTAATCAATAATATTCAATAACAGGATTCGTTGTCAACGAATCCAGTTATCGAATAATTGTCCGATTCGTATATATGCGGGCGGGAGCAGGCGGTCAGGCGCTATACCTGCGGGTCCTTAACCGGCAGTAACTTTTACTTAAACTTTAAATCAGCGCATCTTTATTACCTTGCAATGAAGCACCGGTAGCAGGCAGAGCGGGCGTCACGTGACGCGCCTGTTCCGCCTGCTTCATTTATAAAGTGGGCGGAGCAGACGCGTCACGTGAATGAGTGAGTGACGTTACGCCACTGCCGGCTCTGCCCGTTACCGGAGCTTCATTGTATCTGTAAAAGATAATAAAGTTAAAGTAAAATTTATTGCCAGTTAAGGAATACTCTTTAGATATTATACTGCTGTGAGCGGCGGGGCCAGTGTATTGGGAGACACTGTAAATATGGGGGAGATCTGTGGATGACATATATAGCATAAGATGCTATATAGTGTTGTGCACAGATCCCCCTCCCATAGCAGTGCCATCCACAGATTCCCTATAATAGTGTCATCCACAGGTCCCCCATAATAGTGTCATCCACCTTTGAACATAATTTTTCAAGTAAAATCATATAAACCCCTTTGTCATTTTGGTGTTTTTTCCTGATTAATCGATGAAATTGACAACTAATCGATTATTCAAATAATCGTTAGCTGCAGCCCTAATACGGACCGTATACGGAACTCAAAAACGTTTGCGTGAATGAGCCCTGAGGGTGTATACATTCCTACCTCCTCTCAGATGGAGTTCCTGAGACTAGGTGATAAGGAGAGTTCCCACCGGTTCACATGGTGCAGTGCTGCGTGGTTGCAATTGTTGCTTTGGTGCTGTGCTGGTGGGGCCCAGTGCCAGGGTGGCAGGCGCTTGACTGCTGGGTCCCGATGCCTGTTGGTGCGGTGCCGGTGGTCGCCGCACCAAATTTGGAGTACAGTAGGTTTGCATTCAAAGAGGCAACCTTGTCGTGGTGAGTGGGTCTATGATTTTTGATCAAATTGTGTACCAATGCCTCATGTACAGTATGCAACATAGGGATAGGTATACTATAAATTGCACTGAGATGCGATGTTAATTATGCTGAGAAGCAGTTATTAGATAAAACCATAGTATTGAGGATGTGCGATCCTGCTTCACTCATATTTTACACAAAAGATAGGATATGTCCTATCTTTTGCGGAGCGGAAGCACAGACTCAGAAGCCCACAGAAGGGCTTCTGTGAAAAAAAAAAACACTTAGTGTTTAGTGTCACTAAACAGATACGTTTTATTGAATTACACAGGGGCTATTCCAGGTTTATAATTACACAGAATAACAGAAGTATTCAGATCGATATGCGGGTTTGAAAACTGTATAATATTTTTAAGGGACAACCCCTTCAAGTTTTTTGTCACAGAGGACGCAATCAGATGTTCGAACAGCGCGTTCGCGGCGGGCCCCCATTCACTTTAATGGCAGGCAAACCTGAAAAAAACCTTCAGGTCATATATTTGCAGCCACCAAATACTTACTACAAGTGCACAAATAGTCCCACAACATGGACAGTGACATACCAGAGGGGGATCAATGGCAAAAATTCCCACAAAAAAAAAAAAAAAAAAAAAAAAAAAAAAAAAAAAGCATTTTAAAATCATGGGCCATTTTTATGTGTCTTAAAGGGAAACTGTCAAAAATGTGCCCTGCTGGAGCCTAGAAATTATTTTTTTAGGCAACGGGAGTACAGGCCCCAAAAATTAGGCATTCACTTGACAGAAAAGGCCTTTTATGCCGCTGTTTATACATAAGACAAGGACCATTCTTTGTTCTGGGTCGGGGCGGATATGTGTGGGCTGGCATGAGGAAACTCAATTACTCGTGGTCGTCACAGGTGTTGAATTCCTCCGAGATCCATGCCTCATTCATTTTTAGAAAAGGTGAGGTAGTCCACACTGTCCGTGAGCTAGGTGAGTGCACTTATCGGTCACGATCCCTCCTGCTGCGCTGAACGTCCTTTCGGACAGGACACTTGACGAGGGGCAAGCAAAGAGTTCCATGGCAAATTGTGCCAGCTCTGGCCACAGGTCAAGCCTGCACACCTAGTAGTCCAGGGGTTCCTCACTTCTCAGAGCGGCCACATCGGCCGTTAACCCGATAGTCGGACACCTGTCGTTCTAGGCGTTCCCTGATCCGGAGGGCGACTCTCGATAGGTTGGCTGCAAGAATGATCTCATATGCGAAGTGACCAAGACCTCTTCAAACCGCCCTCTTCTTGCATGCACGGTTTGATTGGTAGCCACACCTGTTTCGCTGTGGGTGGAAATTCCTCTGCCAGCGCCTGCAACAGCAGAATGCTGCATCTCTTGCAGCAAGGCCTGGAAATGCTGCATTCTGACAGCCCTCTCTGATGCTGGTAACAAGTCTGCCATTTTGTGTTTGTACCGGGGGTCTAAGTACGTTGCCACCCAGTACTGGTCCTTGACATTTATGCTTTTTACACAGGGGTCACTCTTCAAACACTGGAGCAGGCCCCCCCATTTGCACTAAATTGGAAGCGGTGGAGCGCCCTGGCTCATCGCCCAGGAGAATGTTGTCCTTTGTCTCCTCACACCAGCCACGGACAATGCCAGGGATCCCTGAAAAGTTAAGTCCCCCTCAAAGCTTGCTCTTCCTCCTCCCCCCAGCCACCATCCTCCTCTGACTCCTCTTCAGACTCCTGCTGACTTCTCAGATGGCATAGCGCAGCGCCCCCCCCGGGAATTCATTCAGCATTGCAACTTCCTCATTTTCCAGATTATGCTCCTTGACGGCTTGATCAATGACACGACGCAATGCACGCTCCATAAAGAAGGTGTAAGGTACGATGTCACTGATTGTGACCTGGTTGCGACTGACTAGTTTGGTGATCTCATCAAATGGCCACAGACGTCTGCATGCGTCGCACATGAGCAGCCACTGGCGCGGTGAAAAGAAACCAAGCTCCCCAGAACCTGTCCTGCCGCAGAGTTTGTACAGGTAATCATTAAACGGCACATTTCTGCTGGAGCAGCCTATCAAGCATATACAAGGTGGAGTTACAGCGCATCGGACAGTCACATTTGGAAATGAATCGCTGCACGACTAAGTTCAGGACGTGTGCCATGCACAGCACATGTGTCATTTTGCCCTGTTTCAGCACGCTCAGCAGATTCGCACTGTTGTCGCACCCACCACCACTTTACCAACTTGAGCGGGGTTAGCCACTGATCGGCCTGTGACTGCAGAGCTGAAAGCAGTGCAGGACTGGTGTGGCTCTTGGCTTCCAGGCACAACAGCCGCAGCACAGCATGGCAACGTCTCACCTGGCACATCGAATAGGTTCTGGGGAGATTGGAAGGTGCAGCAGAAGAGGTGTTAGCAGTGGAAAAGGAGGAGTCAGCCAAGGCGGAGGAGGAGGAGAAGAGGCAGGCCTGCATGCAATCTGTGGCAGTAACACCAAATCCACACAGGTTACATGCTTGACAGCTATCAGAAGGTTCAACCAATGGGCAGTAAATGTTTTGTACCTTCCCAGCCCATGTTTGCTAGACCACGCGTCTGTGGTCAGATGTATCTTGGCACCGACACTGTTTGCCAGAGAAATATTCAATTGCTGCTGACCGTGGCCATATAAGCTCTGGAATGCCCTTCTCGGAGAATTATTTCCTTCCGGGACCTTCCATTGCAGTGTGCCAATGGCCACAAATTTTCTAAAGGCCTCCAAGTCCACCAGTTTATTTGGCAGTAGTTGGCGGGCTAGCAGTTCCAACAACAGTGCTCCAGACAAAAAAAAAAATGACCAGGAGCCATTGGCTCCTAAACTAAAAAAATTTAGGAGCCAAATTCAATTTTTTAGTCGCCAAATTAAAAATGCATATCATTTTTAAAAAAGGACTTTGAGAAGATGAGACGCAGGTCACAGTAGTGAGCCAGCACTACATATAGGAGAAAACAGCACCACATACCTCTCACATCCAGGGACATTTTCTGGGGGACAAGGTGACTAAAAATGGCGAATTGCGTGGTTTAGAGTTTTTTTTTCCTGTTACGAACTTCACCGAGCGGAAATATTTTTTTATATTTTAATAGCTCACACTTTTTGGGACGTGGCGATATGTAATATGTTTATTCTTTATTGTTTGTAAATTTTATATGTAAAACTGGGAAGGGGGCCATTTAAACTTTTAGTATTTGTGGTTTTTTTTAACTTTTTATTTAATAACCATTTCCCCCCTTAGGGGTAGAACCTGGGATCTTTTCATCCCTTGTGCTATTCACCCTGATAGAACTCTATTAGGGTGAATAGGACCTCACACATCTCCCTGCTGCCCTGCGCATAGTACACAGCAGCAGGGAGCTGAACATGGCAGCCAGGGCTTCAGTAGCATCCTGGCTGCCATGGTAACGATCTGAGCCCCAGCAGTGTAATCTGCCACTGCCACCAATGAAGGGGATGGGACCCTGTGGCCACCATATAACAATGGGGGGGGGGGGGGGGGGGACACGAGGCTTTGGGAGAGCGCACTGCACCACCAATGAATGTTTAAAGAGGACCTTTCGTGGGTCCAAAGAATATGAACTTAGCAGGCTGCATAGAGCGGCGCCCAGGGATCTAAGTGCACTTACTATTATTCCTGGGCGCCGCTCCGTTCGTCCGCTGTGGCCCCCGGTATTTTCAGCATTCAGAGGAAGGAGGAGGAGACGCCAGTGTGTCTCCTTCTCCCTGACATCAGCACTGTCCAATCAGAGCTCAGAGCCAGGGAGTTTTCTTTTCTCCCTGGCTCTGAGTTCTGTGCTGTGATTGGACAGCGCTGCTGTCAGGGAGAAGGAGACACACTGGCGTCTCCTCCTCCTTCCTCTGAATGCTGAAAATACCGGGGGCCACAGCGGACGAACGGAGCGGCGCCCAGGAATAATAGTAAGTGCACTTAGATCCCTGGGCGCCGCTCTATGCAGCCTGCTGATAAGTTCATATTCTTTGGACCCACGAAAGGTCCTCTTTGACTCCTTCATACAAGTGTCTGCAGCGGTATCAGACCCGGCAACCGGCCTCAATAACAGGGCATGCGATCTGGGGCACCTGAGGGGTTAATTGCCGCGTATCGCATGCCCTGTTATTGAGGCCGGGTCTGTGATACCGCTGCCTATACTTATGTTTTACATTCATTGGTGGCGCAGTGGCCACAGCTCCTCCCCTCCTCCTCCCTGCTATCTCCCCATTGGTGGTAGTGGCGGCCGCGTCACAGTGGAGAGGGAGGGACTCCTTCCTTCTCCACTGTGCCGTGTGCTAGTGAAGAGAACTTAGGCTGCGCAGGATCGCGGCGGTACAGTCGCAAATGGCGACAAGACTAAAAAGTCTTGTCGCCATCTACAAATTTTAAGGTGCATTGGCGACCGTTTTGGTCGCCATCTGGAGCCCTGAACAAGCCAGCAGTCAGCCGTTAGACAAGAGGGTTATCCGGCGTCATCAACTTTTTACGCTTAAACATTTGAGCCATGGAAGCCTGCCTTGTGCCAGATGAACGCGACGACGGCACAGTGGAAGGTGGAGTGGAGGACAAATGGGAGGAGAGAGGCAGGACATTGAGTGCTGCCTTGTCTGTTCAGATGGCGTTGCTCCCACTGGGCTCAGTGATGGGAGGCCAGGTACCTTCTTAAGGTAATCGTCCCTTGGTGACTGTTAGGCTTACCGTGACTTATGCGTTGACAGCACAGGCTGCAGATGGCAAAACTATTGTCAGCAGCTGACACATTAAAAAAGCCCGCACTGCGGAGCCATGTGCCGGCGTCCTGGGAGCACAAGATGTGACCGTGCATGGTGGATCGCTCACTCCAGATACATTTACAGTCTGCTTTTTGCCTCCTATACGCGGCGAGTTCTGCCTGCTTCTCCATCTCTCCCTCTGAACTCCCCTCCTCTTACTCTCTTGTGGGCACCCACGTGACCTCCATCAACACGTCATCATAGTCACCTACACCACCACTGACATTAGAGATCTCGGAGTAGGCAGCAACAGCGGTGACCACCCTCCTTGGGCTGATCTGGGTACTGTCGTTGCTACCTCCTCTTCCTCATCCGATGCCAAGAATGGCTGTGCATCGGTAAGGTCTGGGAATGGATGGGAAAATAATTCCTCTGACTCGAGTGGAGGGGCTATGGTGGTGGTGGTGTCTTTGGTGGTGCACACAGCATAGCGTGAGGAGGGTGCTGATACAGAGGACGAGGACGGTGCAGAAGCGGAAGGCTGAGTGAGCCACTCAACCAATTCTGGTGCGTCCTTTGACATAATCGCACGCATCTTCGCACTTAGGCTCCGGCCTGCTGCACCTGCCCGACCCCTACCGCTTCCTCTGTCTGTCATTTTCAAAATGACGCTGTGCCAAAGTCCCTAGAGAAGAGCAGTATTTGTGGAAGCAGGTATATAGAACACCTGAATCAATATTTTGTAGAAGCAGGTATATCACACCCCTCAATCATTTTTTTGGGGGGGCAACAGGTATCTCTCTCACCTGTTGCAAATAGTTGTTCCAATAGTGCGATAATAGTTGTGGCCCTATTAGCTAGTGTTTGGTGTCCCCAACAGCCTGCCCCTGCTCCACAAAGCAACCTCTCCCTAAACTGGGAAAACACATAATGTAAAATGGCAGCCAGATCGGGTTCTGTTATAGGGTGGGGGTGTATCCATGTGCTGAAACGTCTCAATAGGCTGTCCTGTCCCACCTGATGGATGTGTCATGGGTCAAAGTTAAGCGCAATGCAAAAATAATATGGCGCATGCGAACACCACCATATGTTCGGCGAATCTCGTACAAGCAAAGTTCGCTGCGAAAAGACCGCCGGGCGAACCGCAAGGCCATCTCTAATCTCACGTCTTCAAAGTCTATCCCTTTATTAGCCAAGAACATATATCTTATACGTGTAGCTACTACATATACAAGCCAGGTCTTGTTCTTCCAAGACCAGACTATATATTAATTATATCTATCAAATTATATATTTTTTTTCTCTTCTTCCAGCTGTACAATAATTCCTGGCTCGTCTCTCTAGCCATCTAGCCTAAGACACTACCCTCCCTGCCCTTCAGCCAGCTATATTCTCATTTAGCATGGAGGAGGATAGACTGGGGGAAGGGGAGGGAACGTGCTGGCAGTTGGCAGGGAGGGGGAGAGATACAGTAAATATTCCTCTCCCTGTAAAAGTGCACATGACCCCAGGGGGATAGGCAACATACATATCTGTGATTGTAGTTATTAATCCCCTCTCCATCAGACAGCATACAAATAAGTTGCAAACACTCGCAATACACACACACACAAAAAAAAATAAAAAATTACATTTTAGGCCTCATGCAAAACGGATGTCTTTTTGGCCTGCGTCTGATAAGCATTTTTTGCGGCTCGTACACGGTCAAATTCATTTCTACAAGGCCGCATAAAAACGTGCCGCAAATTACAGTATATATAATGACAGGCTCTCTTAGGCCCAATTTACACATCCGCAATTTCGTTCTGCATTTTGCGGACCCATTCATTTCCATGGGGCCGCACGATGGGGGTCTGCATTTCAGTTCCCAAAAAAACTAGAACATGCTGACAAGAATAGGCATATTCTATTAGTGCCAGCAATGTGCGGTCCGCAAAATGCGGAACGCACATTGCCGTTGTCCGTGTTTTTCAGATCTGCAAAACACTTACGGAAGACTGAATGGAGCCTTAAGTGTCTTCAGTGCCTGTTCTGCTCTCACCACCTTCCTCCTCTTTTCCGACTTAGCTGGATCATAACAGTCAAGAAGCTCTGACCGTTCTAACATTTTGTAGTGTGAAGATAGCACAGGTGAAGTTTTTCCATGAACGAGGAAGGGAGTGGCTTAAATTAGCAATTCAATGAAAAGCAGGAGCAACTTCTGATATGTGGGGCAGCTAGCAGCTCTTAGGTGTGGTGCTGCTGCCCCTGAGCAGGGTTGGGATGTAGTTTTGGGCTTAGCACTTAGTAGCTACTTCGATGAGGTGTGCTCTGCCTCTTGGAGTTTAAGAGGTTACCTGCTGTGAGTACTGCCTCCTCCAGATTCCACAACAGTGTGCTGCATTCCCCCTCCTTTACAACTAGCTGGCACCCCATGCCATTGAACCCCCCCAACAGATGGTAGAAACAGCAGTTTACCTCAGAGATGAGACGAGACATGGTTTCTTTACTGTGCTTGTTATACACTGATAGTTCTGTAATGCAATCTTCATCAATGTATCCAAGCTAAGGGCAGAACAAATAAAACAATTAGTTCAAATGACTTTCTAAGAACCCCCCTACCTCTTCTACTCCCTGTTCAAGCGCCACCATTCCCCGCCGCTGCAGCCATGACAATATTCAACACATGCTAAATGCAAATCAGGAAAACAAAATCAAGTTGGGGGAAAGCGGAGAAGAGACGCTGGAACGGAAGAAGCCATAACAAAATAAAACTTATATAAACCTGTCAACTGGATATGCCATAAATATTTCCCCATAGCGACACGTTAGAAGTTTTGGTCAGCGGGGATCCAGGTGCCCCACCAATTGCCGAAGCGAATGGGCAGAAGCATCCAGCTGAGAGCTGGCTAGGATTGTTATTCCCATTCACCGATTGGAGTCGGGAAGGAATTTTTCCCCTAAAATAATGATAATTGGTTTCCACCAAAATTATTATTTTTTTGCCTTTCTCAGATCAACTTGCAGGATCAGAGGCTGGACTGGATGGACGGATGTCTTGTATACAAACTATGCTAAATATGGCTCTCTTCACTAAACTGAAGACTGGATCACAATAAAATATGTAGCAATTTATATTGTTTAGTAAATCTCCCCTGATGTACGCAGAGCAATATCGGATCAATGAGGTTTTCCTGTGGAAAGACTCACAGGGCATTTACTATACCATTCGACAGGATAGTGGTAACCTGGCATGAGCCATGGGTGTCTCAAAAGATGCTTCACTGAAATTCTTTTTTTGGGATCCACCTAGGAGACCACATAAAATATATTAAGTCCCAACTTTATATTTGCAACAGATATGAATTACATTACCTAGGAAGCAATCATCTGCACTGATTTTGAAGCATTACAAGATCATATGTGAAAAGTTGTCATTACCTGAAGCATTTGACTAAGCAGCAGCACACTGCCAGGTGAAAGCCATTTTGGGATTTCATATTTTCCTCGCTGCAGAAAGAAAAACAGACCTGTAAGTTACTGGAAAATTATGAGGTGGAATTAATAAGATAACAAGCCAATAACCTTACCATTATCTTTTTATACAAAGCCATGACATTGTCATCATCAAATGGAAGATAGCCACACATTAGTGCATACATCAGCACTCCCATGCTCCATATGTCTGCCTGCAAGTATACAAGGTTATTCTTGGCTCACAGCTTATACATTAAACTCTATGGTACAGTCTATTCCAACATCATATCTTTTTACATTGTTAAATGGGATTAAAATAAACTTTACACCATTCCCGGCCTGTGCCCCAGTTTTAGCCAATATCTTTAAAAGGTATTTTCTAGAACTTAAAGGCTATGTTCACCTTTTGGGACTTTTTTTTTTAGGATTGCATTTTACTTATTTGGGGCTAAAAAAAATTTCAATTAGTCTTTATAAAAACTATTGAGCCATTCTGTCACAAAGGGTTAACTGTTTTTCTAGCTGTATGCATCCTACTTCCACTTTGTGCCGTCATCTCACAACCCTTATCTCAAAGATTAAGAGGTCATAATAGGGATGAGCGAACTTGATGTTTGCAAGTTCAGGTTCGGTGGTTATGGATTTTGTTATCACGGAATATAACTGAAATCAATTAACAGAAGCCTATGGGCAGCATAACGGATCCAGACGGTTTCCATTATGTAGGACAGGACTTTCCACCGAACCTGAAAACATCAACTTCACTCTTCCCATGTCATAAACAGTTATTTAAAGAGGACCTTTCATGAGTTTGTTAGAAACTGGTATGCTTACCAGATAGGAGCAGCCCCTACAAATGCCAGCACTTTTTTTTTTTTTTCAGCCAGGGGGAAGGTGAGCTTTTTTTTCTCTCTGGCTGTGACGCTCTCCATTGCGACTGGACCGCACTACAGCCAGGGAGAAGGAGACTCTCATTGAGAAACCCGGCTGTATCCTCCTCCCTCCCGGTGGACACAGCGCCGGAAAGGAGGGGTATTTTAGAGGGGGGGGGGGGGCCCGTCCTATCTGGTAAGCATACCAGTTTCTAACATATAAACCCCATGAAAGGTCCTCTTTAAGCCACATTCTTATCAGTAAGATAAGAACTGAGCTAGAATAAGTGTAATCTATAATGTCTAATAATGTCAGAGAGCAGAGATAAGGAGCCCATTCAGCTGTCTACCTGACCGAGCAGAGAGAAAATTCAGATCCAGCTAGTAGAGCATCTCCGCTCTGTACAGAGAAAAGTACTCCATATTTTTAATAAAGATAAACTGAAAAAAATGTTTTAGCTCATTATGAGTACAATGCACTAATATATAAAAACAAAAAAAATTAACACTGATTACCTCTTCCCAGATCATCAATATTTGATCAGTGCAGATCCAATGCCTAAGCACCCTTCCTGATCACATGTTTAAAAGGTCTGCACTGCTCAGACAAGCATTATGCACTCTTCATAATGTACCAAGCAAAGTGCCGTACACTGTATAGTGCCTGTGCTTTGTATCGCAGCTCAGTCCCATTTACTTGGATAGGACAGAGTTGCACAAAGGCCATTGAACCAGTGGACACATTACAGGCAAAGGAAAAAGGACATTGTGCTGGCACAAACGCCCCAGCCACTTCCAACACATGACTGACAGGGAGTCAGACCCTGTGCAGTCCTGTGGATAGGTCAATTTTTAAAGGGGTTGTTCCACGAAAAATATTCTACTTTTCAAACCAGCACCTGGACCTGAATAATTTTGTAATAGCATCTAATAAAAAAAAAAAAAAAAATTTATTGTATCACTGAGTAAAAAAAAAAAAAAAAAGTATCTTTATAGTGCCACTTAAGTTCTTATTTCTTTGACCTGCTCACTGAAATGGCCGCACATGCTCCGTTTCATCTTTCAACTGCATCCTGAGCTGTGAAAGGGAGACCAGGGACACTCCCCCTGAACTGCACTGGAAAAGACACGTCCCCTTGAGCTGTCAGCTTGATATAAATCTAGCAGAGCATTGACTGGGGAGATCTCTGGATCCATGGGAGGTACAGGGCTGGTTCTAGCTTTGTTACAAAGAGGTTGTCATGTACTGTATGATGTCCAATTTGTATTTTTTACATTATTCATGGCATAACCCCTTTAAGTCCCAGAGAACAACCACAGCTATGATGTTATATCCAGTGACTTACCTCAGAGCCAATATAAGCTTTTCCCTGTATGAGTTCAGGAGCTGCATATGCTGGGCTTCCACAACAGGTCATTAAATGATAATCCATGCCACCCTATAGAAGGAAGGGGAAAGTATACTGCAGCAAGTTTATAAAAAAAATTAAAAAAATTAAAAAAAAAGTACCCACAGTACTGCCATTCCAGAGGTGCTCCCCGACATTACCACTGGACAGATTTTATGCAATGCAGCCACTCAGTCGCCACTTGCTATACTACTGGCATCATGGTTAAGTGATGATGAGAGCAAAAAGTATGGCACATGACTGCTGGACCACCAAATCTTTGCAATCCAAAAGTTCTTGGATAGTGGTAGTGGGAGATGCGCATGTTGTGGGAAAGAGGTTACTACTGTTTTTTTTTTGTTTTTGTTTTTTAACATTTTCTGTTGCTTTAAGTTTTTTCGTTTTTTTGTTTTTTAAACCAGTTACATAACCCCTGTAAAAAGGCCAAAAACCCGTATGATGGCTAAAGTATAACGAACCTTCAGTACAGTATATGTTATATAGTGAAGTAGCTGGTTGGATTAGTGTCTATCTATCCCAGCTAGGAGATCAGGATGTCACTTTTTCATACCAAGACACACTATACACTGCATACAGAATATACAAGCCTGAACAGCTTATATTTCATAAAATTATGAATTAAACATTTACTGACGTACAGACATTCAAAGTAACACCGGTTTCGCCTAATGTTTAACTGAAGAGATTTTATAGGTTTTGATTTGAGATCTTGGCTGTAGTCTCCAGACTTAACAGTAGAGGGCACTAGTGTTCACATAATTTTTTTAAATCGATTAAAATAGGAAAAATAAATAAATTTAAATAAAATTCATCTTCCTGATGTGTTTTTCCCCCAATTACAAAGACCATCACAAAAAAAGAATACCGTTTGCCATCAGCACTTTTATACCTTTGGCCTTGCGCAAAGCCCAAAGTCTATTAATTTCAGGTTCTGATCTTCATCAATAAGAAGATTTTCCTACAAGAAAAGAAAAAATTAAACAAAGCAAAAGCATATCACATGCATAATGGGAAAACGGAGAATATGATCAACGCACCGGTTTTAGATCTCTGTGTGCATATCCTTGGCTGTGAATATAAGCAACAGCAGATACAATCTGCCGGAAAAACACCCTAGCTTCATCTTCAGTTAGGCGGTCTTTTGCAATTATGTAATCAAATAGTTCTCCACCTGGACAGTACTGCAAGAGAAAATAACTAGATTATACCTTGTCTTATCACAGTGTATGGAGATGTAGGCCCTGTATGTGCCGCCATAGAGTTACCTGTACAGCAATGTATTACATTCACTCCCCCTAGAAGCATCTCATAATACAGAATCCATAATTCAATATGAATCAGACTGAAAACCCTAAGGGTCCATTCACAAAACAGTTAGCATTTTGTGATCTGCAAAACATGGTAGCGGCTGTGTGCGTTCCGCATTTTGCAGAACACACATGGCCAGCCCTATGATAGAAATGTCTATTCTTGTATGCGATTGTGGACTCTTTTTTTCAGGGACACGGAACAGAACTACGGGTGCTGTCTGTATCTATTGCTGCCCCACTGAAATGAATGGGTCCACACTAGAAATCACCATTCGTGTGAATGGACCCCAAGAAGTCTGTACAATATGACCTCAGACATTTAGTAAGCAGGTTAATGCATTAACAAAAGGATAAATTTATCAAGATGCAAACGCTAGTACAAATACAGCTGCAGATAGCTGCTGCACACCCAGATGCACCTGTCCACAGGTATTTTGGCCCTCTTCTTGAGTAAACTGCTCCAGGTGTCTCAGGTTTGAAGGGTGCCTTCTCCAGACTGCATGTTTCAGCTCCTTCCACAGATGTTAAATAGGATTTAGATCAGGGCTCAGACAACCACTTCAGAATAGTCCAATGCTTTGCTCTTAGCCATCCTTGGATGTTTTTAGCTGTGCGTTTTGGGCCATTATCCTGTTGGAGGACCCATGACCTGCGACGTAAGGTTCCTGACACCGTACAGCACATTTTGCTCCAGTTTCAAGACACCCTGTGCCAGAAGCAGCCCCAATACATGACTGAAACATATGTCCAAAGGATTTTTTTCCCAGAAGCTTTGTGGCTTGTCAATATGCATTTTGGCAAATTACAGCCTCACTTTGATTTGCCTTCAACAGTGGTTTGCTCCTTAGTCGTCTTCCATCAAGTCCACTTTGGCTAAGACAGTGACGGATGGTGTGATCAGACAGTGATGTGTCTTGACTGTGGAGTTCACCTCTAATGTTTTTGGAAGTTGTTCTGTTTTTTTTTCCGGCTGGTTGGCTACAGAAAAATATACTTTATTATAAATATATTCCCAAATACCTTTCATTAGTTATAGTGGCTCGTTTTGTCAAGGGAGCAAACTAAATTGCCATCATTATAACTAATGAAAGGTATTTGGGAATATATTCATAATAAAAGTAATATTTAAGTATTTTCAGGAGTTTTATTTTCTTAATTTCCAGAGAACCCCTTTAAACTTCTTTCTGAATAATATTTACAACTGTAGTAACAGGAACATCAGGCTGTTTGGAGATGGTCTCAGCCTTTACCTTTAACAGGTTTGTCTATAATTTTCTTTCTAATCTGAGACAACTCTCTCCTTGTCTTTCTTTGGTCCACGTTCAGTGTGGTGCCCACCGTGACACCAAACAGCACAGTGACTACTTTTCACCCTTCAAATAGGCAGACTGACCGATTAGGCTACTTTCACACTAGCGTTCATGGATCTGCAAAAACGCTTCAGTTACCAAAATACAACCACATGCATCCTTCATGAACGAATCCGGTTGTATTATGTCTTCTATAGCCATGATGGATCGGTCATAAACACCATTGAAAGTCAATGGGGGACGGATCAGTTTTCTATTGTGTCAGAGAAAACCGAGCAAGATGGATCCGTCCTGACACACAATGCAAGTCAATGGGGATGGATTAATCTTGCTCCGCACCACATCGCGGACAGAAAAACACTGCTTGCAGCATTATTCTGCCAGTGATGGGAGCGCAACTAAATGGCACGGAATGCATTTTGGTGCAATCAGTTTCGTTCAGTTTTGTCCCCATCAACAATGAATGGGGACAAAACTGAAGTGTTTTTATATTTGACAAACACATAGGGCAACAGCACTCTACAAAACAAAAGTAGATTACATTGTAAATGCTATGATAATAACTTAGAGATGCTTAGCAAATACATTTTGTACAAAATCATTTGAGCCCGTCTGCCGCACGCCAAGGGGATCTCTATAAGACGGGTCCTAACACTAAAGCTCACCTGTTGGGTGCCATAACAGCGACCATGAAATCCAGGAAGTGCAGGTCCCACATGCATGCTGGGTCCCTGTTGATCCATATCTGTGTGGAGCCAAAATGGACAGGGTCGTGCACTCCCTAGCCTCTTCTGCCTCACAGGCTGATTTTAATTAGCATGAGTATATAGTCTGCTCAGCATGCATGCTGGTATTTATAGTCCCTGGATTCCATGAAGGCCATTTTGGCTCCACACAGATATGGATCAACAGGGACCCAGCATGCATGTGGGACCTGCACTTCCTGGATTTCATGGTCGCTGTTATGGCACCCAACAGGTGAGCTTTAGTGTTAGGACCAGTCTTATAGAGATCGCCTTGGGGTGCGGCAGACGGGCTCAAATGATTTTGTACAAAATGTATTTGCTAAGCATCTCTAAGTTATTAGCATAGCATTTACAATGTAATATACTTTTGGTTTGTAGAGTGCTGTTGCCCTATGTGTTTGTCAAATGTATATTTGCAGCCACACTAGCGACGTGCACCTACGCATTGGGATGTGCTGACCCCCCTTTTTGTGTTTGAAGTGTTTTTATATGACGGATCTCAATAGAGAAATTGAAAACGCTAGTGTGAAAGTAGACTTCGTTTAACATATGGTCAAATTATTATAGTACCATCTTTTTTGTCTATAGTCAGTTTTTTTTTTATTATTCTGTGGAAACACAATTCAAAAAGCAGTGTCTGATTTTCATTAGCTGATATTCAGTAATTTATTTTTATTACTTTTGTCAGAGAGTTGTGGGTTTCTCTTTATTTAAAAGAAGGGCACCAATACTTTTGTCCACATGTGTATATAGACTTTACATTTTGGTAGCCCACTTCTCCATGTAGCAAAGATTATCAGTCATCTGCAGATTCATTTAAAAGAAGCTCATGCTGGTGGAGGTACTCCTGTTCCAAACAGTACAAGGCATGTATTTTGCCCCTCCCTCACTGACGGGTGGTACTTCCAGCACACTTTGATTGAATCATGTTCTTAGGACAAATGGTACTCCCATTAAACGTAGCAGTACCAGAGTAACTTCAGGGAGGGTTTGTGCCGCAGATCTTGTTGCTTCCAGCACAAGATCCATGTATGACAGACTGATGCCAGCCAGGATAGAAGAGATGGCCCCACCACAGCCTACCATGCTGATCCCTAACAAACGTTCAATCTGAAATCGAAATGTTCAGTTTATCCAGATTTTTTTGGGGTCATAATTGCTCAGTCCTAGTACAAATAGTGTTTTCTTCAATCTCCACATGAAATAATTCTATTATACAAAAAGAAGCTAACCTCAAGAATCATGAATATCTTCTTTGGGGTTTCAATAACATGATAGAGTCTACAAACATGTTGATGGCTCAAATTCTTCATCGCTTCAATTTCTGTTTTGACACGAGGCAAATCATCCTTAAAGAGATACATAAGGGCAAGGTCAAAACGTGTAACCAACATGTTAAAGGGGGTTTTTCCAACACCATGAATTCTTCATACAAAGAGCAATACCCTACCAATCCTCTGCATTCCTTGCTACTCCACTGGGGGTTACAAGGCTTCAGAAACAATGTGGTGTCTTGTACCACTGAAGACAGGAATTGGCTGCAACGGTCAGCTGTCAAGATGATATTGCTGGAGCAAGGTAAACTGTGACCACTGGGAAAATTGAGAAGCATATGCATTGGAACAGCAGGGGATTACTACTTTTGCTATTTGATACCATTATCACCAGCATGTAAAAAGTTTCATAGGGTTAGGAAATCCTTTAGGGTAGTGTCAGAGTCTTTTGTGGCATTTTGTTTCCTCCAAAGCCATAAGCAAGTTGGAAAGAAATTAGAAATATGAAGGAAAGACTTAGACTTCTCCTTCCTGCCAGATCCACTTCCTCTCTTTGGGTCAAAAAAAACTGCCACGAAACCATGTGTGTGACACCAGCCTTAAATGGGCATTTCAGCATTGAGACGACAAAGATGAAAGGCGGCTGCAGAAAAATTACACAAAGTCTGCTACAGTACAAGACTAAGGCTTCGTTCACATCACCATTCAGCCTTTCCGTTCTCCTGCTCAGTTTAGGACCCCCGCCAATCAGATACGGATGATCTATCCAGAGGATAGATCATCAGTTTAAAAGAACTGCAGAACCCCTTTAAAGCCGTTAGGAATTTTTATACACTAATTAGACCGCATTGCTCCCAATGAGACCTGTCTTTTGTTTTGGATTATTTTCTAAGGTTAAAAGGACCTTCATTTCCAAATGAAATGCAAATTATACTTTAATCTGAAAACAGGACTTTAGACCACTGAGCAACAGCCCAATGTTTACTCTTAGGCCAGGCAAGATGCTTCTGATGTCATCTCTGGCTTGACGCAAAGAATGTGACAGTTGTAGCTGATGTCCTGCATACATCTGTCTCCACTTGTGAATCTCCCCAAATTCTTGAATGACCTTTTCTTGACAATCCTTTCATAGCTACAGTTATCCTATTACTTTTGCACCTTTTTCTACCATACTTTATCCCTTATACTCAACTTTCCATTAAAGTTAGATACAGCACTCTGAACAGACTACTTCTTTAGCAATGACCTTTTGTGGCTAACCCGCTTTGTGGAGAGTGTGAATGACTGTCTTCTGGACAACTGTCAAATTAGCAGTCTTCCCCATAATTGTGTCGTCTACAGGACCAAACTGAGGGACTATTTAAAGGCTTAGGAAACCTGTGCAGGCGTTTTGTGTTGATGAGTTGATTAGAGCGTGACCCTGCGAGTCTACAATGTTGAAATTTGACAATATTCAAATTTTCTGAGATACTGACTTTTTGGGTTTTATTAGCAGAAAGCCATAATTATTAACATTAAGAGAAATAAACACTTGAAATTGATCACTCTGGGTGTAAGGAACCTATATAATTACGAGTTTTACATTTTGAATTGAATTAGTGAAATACATAAAAACTTTGATGATCTTCTAATTTATTGAGATGCCCTTGTATATACTACCCAATTAATAAATTTAGTTTTTACATTAAATGCGCCTCCTTTCCATCTCTGCCGGGTTTTTATAGGGCATAGACCTATTATTCTACTAAGGGTACTTTCACACTTGCAGCAGAGGATTCCGGCAGGCAGTTCCGTCGCTGGAACTGCCTGCCGGATCCGTCAAAACGCATGCAAACTGATGGCATTTGTCATATGGATCAGGATCCTGATCCATATGACAAATGCAATGAAATGTCCGATTTGTCTCTCCGGTGTCATCCAGAAAAGGAGATTTTTGTATAACTTACCAGTAAAATCTCTCGCTCTTCATTGGGGGACACAGGAACCGTGGGTATAGCTATGTCCTCTAGGATGCGTTGACACTAGTAAAAGCTGTTAGCTCCTCCCCTGGCAGCTATAGCCCCTCCAGCCGGGAGAGAGAACTTCAGTTTGTGTACAAGCAGTAGGAGAGGCAAGCCAACCAAAGAAAAAAAAAACGTGGAACACCAACCATGTCAAAGGACCCAACGGGGTTCTAACCAGCAACTGCTCAACTGTGGCCAGACAACAATACTGGGTGGGTGCTGTGTCCCCCAATGAAGAGCGAGAAAGATTTTACTGGCAAGTTATACAAAAATCTCCTTTTCTCGCCCATATTCATTGGGGACACAGGAACCGTGGGACGTCCAAAAGCAGTCCATAGGGAGGAAAAAATAAAATAAAAATGGAAGCAAGCATCCCTGCAGGCATCTAAGAACTGTCGCCTGCAAGACCACGTGGCCCAAAGCAGCGACCGCCGATGCATAAGTATGCACCTGGTAATTTTTTGTGAACATGTGTAAGGAGAACCGGTAGCCGCCTTACACAACTGTGCAGCCGAAGCGTGATTCCTCCGAGCCCAAGAAGCGCCCACCACTCTGGGAGAGTGAGCGGTGACACCTAAGGGCGGAACCCTGGTCCGGACGCGGTATGCTTTAGCACTTGAAGACCAAACCTAACGTGCAGCCGCCAATCCCTAGCGAGGACCCTCCGGAAGACAAAAGGGTTCCGTACGCCAGAAGGGACTGGAGGCTGCCAATAATGATTAGAGCTCTGACAACGTCCAATAATGTAACTCCCTTCCGTAGGGTGTGAAGGAGAGGGACAGTGAAGGAAGGACAATTTCTTCATTGATATGGAAGTCAAAGACCACTTTCGGAAGAAGGAATGGGCTGGAGAACCGTCTTATCCTTGTGAAGAACCAGGAAGGGGGATTTTTGCAAGAGAGCACCCCCAACTTAGACATTCATCTAATGGATGTGATAGCCACAAGAAAAACTACCTTCTAGGACAGGAGCCGGAGTGAGAACTCCCGCAAGGGCTCAAAGGGAGAAGACTGGAACGCTGCGAGAACTATAATCAGATCCCAAGGCGGTAAGGAGGAACCGTAGGTGCCACTCCCTGAAGGTAGGTTACCATGAGCACCAGGGAAACCAGAGGACGCTGGAAAGCTGCCCCAGGACAGAAGCGCCAATACCTGACCCATCAAGGAACTAAGGGCTAAACCAAGGTCCAACCCTGATTGCAGAGTGCTAGTTGCAGAGTGCTATTGCATTTGTGTCTTTTTCTCTGATTGTAGAAAGGATAGGACCGTGGGGAGAGGGAAAAAAAAAAAAAAAAAAGAAGGAGGAGTGAGGGGATGTCCCGGCTTTCACAGAAGCCCAGGAAGGACCTCCAGATCCCATAATAGATCCTGCGCGATGCAGGCTTCCTGGCCTGAATCATAGTGCGGAGGACATCCGCCAAAAACCCTCTCCACATCAGAATGGCGGTTTCAATAGCCACGCCGTCATCTAAATGCTGATGTAAGACCGGACCCTGTTAAGGAAGGTAGACTCAGAGTGGCAGTGACCAAGGAGAACGAGGTCGGTATACCACCTGCGACGGGGTCTATTCGGAGCGACTAGGATTTGTCGGAATGTCCATCTTGATTTTCCGTAGAACCGTGGGAAGGAGGGGAAGAAACACGTAGGGAGGAAGAACTCCCACCAAGAAGAAATCAGGGCGTCCACGTCGCATGCTTCCAGAACTCTGGAGAGAAAGGTGGGAAACTTGTGTAGATACCGTTAGCACACCAGGACCAATGAAAGAGTCCCTGTAGAAGGAGGGATGTGGAGGGCGCCAGAGCCCACCAGTCGGGACCGGAGCATGCCTGGAATGGAAGGCCACCAAACGAATACCCCGTGCAAATGTAGATGAGGGAAGGTAGTAACGTAGGAACTACCAAGGCATGCGGGGTGGCTATGAACCATGAGCCAGAGGAGGAAAAGACAGGAGAAGAATAGGCTAGGTCTAAGCCCACTCCCCGTCCGAGACCAGCGCTATACAGAAGTAGCCAAGTATTAAGTGGCTGTGCAAAAACTCCGCCTGAGGAGGAAGCCAGGCAAGGGGAGACACTGTATTGCTAGCCCCATACCCCAGCAGAGGAGGGGGCCACCCGCAGAGGCCACCAAATTCAGTGCTAAAAAGAGTCCACCGCCTGACGAAAGAGCTGTGCAGTAAGAACCCAAGTATGTAGTGGTAATGCAATACAGCTACCACAGTAGTAGCCAGCGCTTGCCCAGTCAGCGCAAAACTAAGGGGGAGGCCTGAGACTATCCGTAGAAGCCACGTACCATACTGCCCCGGTTAAGTAGAGCTAACCTTAAAAACCTCTACCTAGAAGGCCGTTGAACATGCGCAACTGCCAAGCTAGCGCCAGGGTAGGACCCCTACCTGAGGGGGATGTCCCACTGCAGCGACCACGAACTCGAGCATTAGAAAAAAGCTGCACCTGTGGAGGAGAACAAGCTGTAGCAGCTAAACCAGAGTGCCAGCATAACCACTTTCCCAGAGAAGGAGTGGTGGATAGAGAATACAGAGTCAGTGAACACTCAACTCGCTGGAACGTACTCCCCATATATGTGCAACGGTGTACGCACTACGTATTGATGCGGACCATATCATGACCGACTGTAACAATGGAGGCCCATGGAGATGAGGGGTCTTTAGGACACATAAGTGATTGCTAGGTAACCCCCTGCCAAAAACCAGCACCAAAAAGAAAAAAAGGATACAATGAGGAATAGCCACGTATCCACTGGCAGCACCCATATATCACTAGAGAAAGAGTACCGGGCACCCGCGGGTACCGTGCCACGCCCCCTTGTGAAATAAGCGAAGGCACCTAGAGCCATGTCGCAGTTGAATTGCAGCATTCGAAGAGGTTTAGTTATTCCCCTGCTAGTGGATCACTTGTGGAAGGGGGTAATGCAACAGGAAGCACGGTGATGTGAAACACTCCGCCTATGGAAGGATAGCGCGACAGTCGGACCGTATCCAATGGTGGTGCAATTACCCTACCTATGGAAGGTGGAATGCATATGGCAAGTACTTAACCCCTTAACCACCTCCGGAGCGCCTAACGCAGATTCGCGTTCCGGAGGTGGCAGCCCTGCGCAGAGTCACGCATATACGCGTCATCTCGCGCGAGCCGAGACTTCCTGTGAACGTGCGCGCGCTCACAGGAACGGAAGGTAAGATAGTTGATCTCCAGCCTGCCAGCGGCGATCGTTCGCTGGCAGGCTGGAGATGTGTTTTTTTTAACCCCTAACAGGTATATTAGACACTGTTTTGATAACAGCGTCTAATATACCTGCTACCTGGTCCTCTGGTGGTCCCCTTTGTTTGGATCGACCACCAGAGGACACAGGTAGCTCAGTAAAGTACCACCAAGCACCACTACACTACACTACACTACACCCCCCCCCCGTCACTTATTAACCCCTTATTAGCCGCTGATCACCCCTGATCACCCCATATAGACTCCCTGATCACCCCCCTGTCATTGATCAACCCCCTGTAAAGCTCCATTCAGATGTCCGCATGATTTTTACGGATCCACTGATACATGGATCGGATCCGCAAAACGCATACGGACGTCTGAATGAAGCCTTACAGGGGCGTGATCAATGACTGTGGTTATCACCCCATATAGACTCCCTGATCACCCCCCTGTCATTGATTACACCCCTGTCATTGATCAACCCCCTGTAAAGCTCCATTCAGATGTCCGCATGATTTTTACGGATCCACTGATAGATGGATCGGATCCGCAAAACACATACAGGCGTCTCCCTGGAGCCTTCCAGGGGGGGTGATCACCTCATTCAGACTCCCTGATCACCCCCCTGTCATTGATCACCCCCCCCTGTCATGCTGCATTCAGATGTCCGTATGATTTTTACGGATCCACGGATACATGGATCGGATCCGCAAAACACATACGGACATCTGAATGGAGCCTTACAGGGGGGTGATCAATGACAGGGGGTGATCACCCCATATAGACTCTCTGATCACCCCCCTGTCATTGATCACCCCCCTGTCATTGATCACCCTCTGTAAGGCTCCATTCAGACATTTTTTTGGCCCAAGTTATTGGAATTATTTTTTTTTTTCTTACAAAGTCTCATATTCCACTAACTTGTGTCAAAAAATAAAATCTCACATGAACTCCCCATACCCCTCACGGAATCCAAATGCGTAAAATTTTTTAGACATTTATATTCCAGACTTCTTCTCACGCTTTAGAGCCCCTAGAATGCCAGGGCAGTATAAATACCCCACATGTGACCCCATTTCAGAAAGAAGACACCCCCAGGTATTCCGTGAGGGGCATATTGAGTCCATGAAAGATTGAAATTTTTGTCCCAAGTAAGCGGAACGGGAGACTTTGTGAGAAAAAAAAAAAAAAAAAAAAATTTATATATATATATATATATATATATCAATTTCCGCTAACTTGTGCCAAAAAAAAAAAAAATTTCTATGAACTCGCCATGCCCCTCATTGAATACCTTGGGGTGTCTTCTTTCCAAAATGGGGTCACATGTGGGGTATTTATACTGCCCTGGCATTCTAGGGGCCCCAAAGCGTGAGAAGAAGTCTGGTATCCAAATGTCTAAAAATGCCCTCCTAAATGGAATTTGGGAATTTTTTTTTTTTTTTCTTCATACAAAGTCTCATATTCCACTAACTTGTGCCAAAAAATAAAAACTTCCATGAACTCACTATGCCCATCAGCGAATACCTTGGGGTGTCTTCTTTCCAAAATGGGGTCACTTGTGGGGTAGTTATACTGCCCTGGCATTCTAGGGGCCCAAATGTGTGGTAAGGAGTTTGAAATCAAATTCTGTAAAAAATGACGAGTGAAATCCGAAAGGTGCTCTTTGGAATATGGGCCCCTTTGCCCACCTAGGCTGCAAAAAAGTGTCACACATCTGGTATCGCCGTACTCAGGAGAAGTTGGGGAATGTGTTTTGGGGTGTCATTTTACATATACCCATGCTGGGTGAGAGAAATATCTTGGCAAAAGACAACTTTTCCCATTTTTTTATACAAAGTTGGCATTTGACCAAGATATTTATCTGACCCAGCATGGGTATATGTAAAAAGACACCCCAAAACACATTCCTCAACTTCTCCTGAATACGGAGATACCAGATGTGTGACACTTTTTTTGCAGCCTAGGTGGGCAAAGGGGCCCATATTCCAAAGAGCACCTTTCGGATTTCACTCGTCATTTTTTACAGAATTTGATTTCAAACTCCTTAGCACACATTTGGGCCCCTAGAATGCCAGGGCAGTATAACTACCCCACAAGTGACCCCATTTTGGAAAGAAGAGACCCCAAGGTATTCGCTGATGGGCATAGTGAGTTCATGGAAGTTTTTATTTTTTGTCACAAGTTAGTGGAATATGAGACTTTGTAAGAAAAAAAAAAACAAAAAAACAAAAACATCATTTTCCGCTAACTTGTGACAAAAAATAAAAAGTTCTATGAACTCACTATGCCCATCAGCGAATACCTTAGGGTGTGTACTTTCCGAAATGGGGTCATTTGTGGGGTGTTTGTACTGTCTGGCCATTGTAGAACCTCAGGAAACATGACAGGTGCTCAGAAAGTCAGAGCTGCTTCAAAAAGCGGAAATTCACATTTTTGTACCATAGTTTGTAAACGCTATAACTTTTACCCAAACCATTTTTTTTTTACCCAAACATTTTTTTTTTTATCAAAGACATGTAGAACAATAAATGTAGAGCAAAATTTATATATGGATGTCGTTTTTTTTTGCAAAATTTTACAACTGAAAGTGAAAAATGTCATTTTTTTGAAAAAAAAAAAAAAAAATCGTTAAAATTTCGATTAATAACAAAAAAAGTAAAAATGTCAGCAGCAATGAAATACCACCAAATGAAAGCTCTATTAGTGAGAAGAAAAGGAGGCAAAATTCATTTGGGTGGTAAGTTGCATGACCGAGCAATAAACGGTGAAAGTAGTGTAGGTCAGAAGTGTAAAAAGTGGCCTGGTCTTTCAGGGTGTTGAAGCACTGGGGGCTGAGGTGGTTAAGGACTCAGCCCTATTTCACCTTAAGGACTTGGCCATTTTTTGCAAATCTGACCAGTGTCACTTTAAGTGCTGATAACTTTAAAACGCTTTGACTTATCCAGGCCGTTCTGAGATTGTTTTTTCGTCACATATTATACTTCATGACACTGCTAAAATTGGGTCAAAAAAGTAAATTTTTTTGCATAAATACCATATTTACCAAAAATTTAGAAAAATTTGCAAATTTCAAAGTTTCAGTTTCTCTACTTCTGTAATATATAGTAATACCCTCAGAAATTGTGATGACTTTACATTCCCCATATGTCTACTTTATGTTTGAATTTTTTTGGGAATGATATTTTATTTTTTGGGGATGTTACAAGGTTTAGAAGCAAATCTTGAAATTTTTCAGAAATTTACAAAAACCCAATTTTTAGGGACCACTACAGGTCTGAAGTCACTTTGCGAGGCTTACATAATAGAAACTGCCCAAAAATTAGCCCATTCTATAAACTACACCCCTCAAGGTATTCAAAACTGATTTTACAAACTTCGTTAACCCTTTAGGTGTTGCACAAGAGTTATTGGCAAATGGGGATGAAATTTGAGAATTTCATTTTTTTGCCCAATTTTCCATTTTAACCCATTTTTTCCACTAACAAAGCGAGGGTTAACAGCCAAACAAGACTATCTTTATTGCCCTGACTCTGCCGTTTACAGAAACACCCCATATGTGGCCGTAAACTACTGTACGGGCACACAGTAGGGCGTAGAGGGAAAGGTGCGCCGTATGGTTTTTGGAAGCCAGATTTTGCTGGACTGGTTTTTTGTCACCATGTCCCATTTGAAGCCCCCCTGATGCACCCCTAGAGTAGAAACTCCAAAAAAGTGACCCCATTTTAGAAACTACGGGATAGGGTGGCAGTTTTGTTGGTACTAGTTTAGGGTACATATGATTTTTGGTTGCTCTATATTACACTTTTTTGTGCGGCAAGGTAACAAGAAATAGATTTTTTGGCTTTTTTTTTTTTGTTACCGTATTTATCGGCGTATAACACGCACTTTTTCCCCCTGAAAATAGGGGGCAAATCATGTATGCGTGTTATACGCCGATATTCATTGCGCTGTATGAGCCGGGAGAGAGGAGGGGCTGGAGTCCGTAACTAGGGGCGGGGCCCGGTGCAGTCACTGTACTCTTACACCGGGCCCCGCCGCTCACCAAAGTATTTATAAACGTGAATCCTTATCCTGTTATTAAGCTGCCCTCTCCCATGTTCCCCCTGTATCCCCATAGCACTTACTTAAGCTCCCATAGCAGGCAGAGCGGACGGCAGCAGTAACGTCACTCACTGACGTTGAGCGCCTGCTCCGCCCCCTTTATGAATGAAGCAGGCGGAGCAGACGCGCGACGTCAGTGAGTGACGTTACTGCTGCCATCCGCCCTGCCTGCTATGGAAGCGTGTGAATGAATCGTAAGTGCTGTGGGGATACAGGGGAACATGGGAGAGGGCAGCTTAATAACAGGATAAGGATTCACGTTTATAAATACTTCGGTGAGCAGAGGCCCGGTGTATTGGGGGACACTGTTATGAGGGGGATCTGTGGATGACATATAGCAGTGTCATCCACAGATCCCCCCCATAACAGTTCCATCCACAGATCCCCCCACCTCATAGCAGTACAATTTGAAATGGACACTGTTATGAGGGGGATCTGTGGATGACATAGCAGTGTCATCCACAGATCCCCCCCATAACAGTTCCATCCACAGATCCCCCCACCCCATAGCAGTACAATTTGAAATTTAATTTTTTTTCCTGAAATTTCCCTTAAAATGAAGGGTGCGTGTTATACGCCGATAAATACGGTATTTACAACATTCATCTGACAGGTTAGCTCATGTGTTCATTTTATAGAGCAGGTTGTCACGGACGTGGCGATACCGAATATGTATACAATTTATTTTATTTTATTTATGCAAGTTTTACACAATGATTTCTTTTTAAAACAAAAAAAATGTTTTAGTGTCTCCATAGTCTAAAAGCCATAGTTTTATCAGTTTTTGGGCGATTATCTTAAGTAGGGTCTCATTTTTTGCGGGATGAGATGACGGTTTGATTGGCACTATTTTGGGGTGCATATAACTTTTTGATCGCTTGCTATTCCACTTTTTGGTCATCTGAGGGGTTAGGCCATGTGATGTTTTTATAGAGCCGGTCGATACGGACGCGTCGATACCTAATATGTATACTTTATTTATTTATGTTTTCAAAAATGAAATCATTGTGTAAACAAAAAAAAATAAAAATGTTTTAGTGTTTCCATAGTCTAAGAGCCATAGTTTTTTCAGTTTTTGGGCAATTATCTTGGGTAGGGTATGATTTTTGCGGGATGAGATGACGTTTGATTGGTACTATTTTGGCGTACATGCGGCTTTTTTGATCACTTTTATTACCTTTTTTGGGAAGTAAGGTGGGCAAAATTTCAATTTTCTCATAGTTTTTATTTTTATGGCGTTCACCGTGCGGGGAAAGTAACATGACCATTTTATAGATCAGGTTGTTACGGACGTGGCGATACCCAATATGTGTAGTATATTTTATTTTTATTCTGTGATGTGTTTTTTTTTTAATCTTAACTTTTTTCACTTTTTTTTACCCAGACCCACTTGGTTCTTGAAGATCCAGTGGGTCTGATATCTGTATAATACAGTACAGTACACTATATAGGGTGCTGTACTGTATTTTATAGGGTTGTCCCGATACCACTTTTTTAGGACCGAGTACAAGTACCGATACTTTTTTTCAAGTAGTCACCGATACCGAATACCGATACTTTTTTTAAATGTCATGTGACCGTTTTGGGGGATTGGGGGATCTGTGGATGGCACTGTTATGGGGGATTGGGGGATCTGTGGATGGCACTGTTATGGGGTGGGATATCTGTGGATGGCACTGTTATGGGGGATTGGGGGATCTGTGGATGGCACTGTTATGGGGGATTGGGGGATCTGTGGATGGCACTGTTATGGGGGATTGGGGGATCTGTGGATGGCACTGTTATGGGGGATTGGGGGATCTGTGGATGGCACTGTTATGGGGGATGGGGGATCTGTGGATGGCACTGTTATGGGGGATTGGGGGATCTGTGGATGGCACTGTTATGGGGGATCTGTGGATGGCACTGTTATGGGGGATCTGTGGATGGCACTGTTATGGGGGATCTGTGGATGGCACTGTTATGGGGGATCTGTGGATGGCACTGTTATGGGGGATCTGTGGATGGCACTGTTATGGGGGATCTGTGGATGGCACTGTTATGGGGGATCTGTGGATGGCACTGTTATGGGGGATCTGTGGATGGCACTGTTATGGGGGATCTGTGGATGGCACTGCTATGGGGTGGGATATCTGTGGATGGCATTGTTATGGGGTGGGGGGATCTGAGGATGGCATTGTTATTTGGTGGGGGGATCTGAGGATGGCATTGTTATTTGGTGGGGGATCTGTGGATGGTGCTGTTATAGGGGATCTGTGGATGGAACTGTTATGGGGAGGATCTGTGGATGACACTGCTATATGTCATCCACAGATCCCCCTCATAACAGTGTCCCCCAATACACCGGGCCCCGCCGCTCACCGAAGTATTTATAAACGTGAATCCTTATCCTGTTATTAAGTTGAACTAACGCTGCCCTCTCCCATGTTCCCCTGTATCCCCCTGTATCCCCACAGCACTTACTTAAGCTTCCATAGCAGGCAGAGCGGACGGCACCAGTAACGTCACTCACTGACGTCGCGCGTCTGCTCCGCCTGCTTCATTCATAAAGTGGGCGGAGCAGGCGCTCTACGTCAGTGAGTGACGTTACTGCTGCCGTCTGCTCTGCCTGCTATTGAAGCTTACAGGGGGATACAGGGGAACATGGGAGAGGGCAGCGTTAGTTCAACTTAATAACAGGATAAGGATTCACGTTTATAAATACTTTGGTGAGCGGCGGGGCCCGGTGTAAGAGTACAGTGACTGCACCGGGCCCCGTCCATAGTTACGGACTCCAGCCCCTCCTCTCTCCCGATGCTGCATCTTTGCCGGGCCGCAAAAATATTCATTGCGGGAAAAAAAAAAAGTATTCTATTTATGTATCGGGGCGGGGTATCGGCGGCTGAGTACCGCCGAGAAAACTCGGAATCGGTCCCGATACTAGTATCGGTATCGGGACAACCCTAGTATTTTACTTACACTTTGTCTGAACAGATCTATGCCTTTAGCACCATGGACAGCAGGATGCCCGAGAAGGCGTCCTGTTGCCATGGGAACCTTCCCCGTCTGCTCAGTTGTAGCCACAACTGCGCAGATGGGGAAGGGTAAGGACGGGACTGTCGAGGGGCTCTCTCCCTCTCCCATCGGGGGGCTGCAAAGGCACAGCAGCCCCCTGACGGGAGAGGGAGGGTGCTCCCTGAGCTGTTAACCTTTTCCATACAGCGGTCCGTACGGGTTAAACGGCTGACACCGATGTGCTGACACCCTGGTATAAACGGCTGACATCGATGTGCTGACACCCTGGTATAACCACTGTCCACCAACGATTATTCAAGGGGAGGCGGGCGGGGGATTGCGATCCCGCCTGCCGCACCGCCCGCGACACCCCCCCTGCACCACCCACCCACCCATCATTCAGGGGTGCAGGGGGGGGGGGGGGGGGGGTTAATAAAACTTTATTTCGGGCATTTTAAAGTTTGAGCCCGTGGGGATCAGAATCGTCTAAAAGCGCAGCAAACCGCAGGTCTGAATTGACCTGCGGTTTGCTGCGATCGCCGATACGTTGTGACAGGACGCCGGCTGAATGATTTCAGCCGGCATCCCGTTCGGATTAACCCGCGGGGAGCCGCAATCTTATTTTAAACTCATGACGTACCGGTACGTCATGGGTCCTTAAGGACTCGGGAAACATGCCGTACCGGTACGTCACGCGTCCCTAAGGGGTTAAGCCAGTGGTACGGAAAATACTACACTTATTGTCCTGTACCCCGTTGGAGTGCAATTAATGCACCCAAGTAAGGGGGTAATGCATACAGCACACATTGTAGCCAGTGATAATGTCATCGTGCCACCTAAGGAAGGGGCTAATGCATACGGCAGGTACTGAACCCAGTGGAGATGCAATTCCGCCACCTATAGAAGGGGGAAAATATACGTCCGGCACTGAAACCAGTGTTACTATACTTTGTCCACCTACCATATTTTTCGCCCCATAAGACACACTTTTTCTCCCTCCAAAATGGGGGGGGAAAATGTCCCTGCATCTTATGGGGAGAATGCTGTCAGTTTTACATTGCAAACTGCGATGTACGAGCGATCGGGGAGGGACTGGGAGGAGGAGCTGGGGGCCGGCAATAGCGGCGGGGCGGTGCAGTCAGTGTAGTATAGCCCCGCCGGTATACTAATATAAAATGTCTTATTCAATTAATAGTTATTAAACATGCCCCCCAACTCCTAATAGTACCTTACATCCTAACCGCTTTAGTAGAATGCAGGCAGGCATCGTAACTTCCTGATGTCGCCTGCCTGCGCCGCCTACTTTATGCAGGCAAGTGACGTCACTGAGGGACGCGCCGGCCGCCCGGCCTGCCGGTATTGTACAGAAGCGGTTAGGATGTAAGGTACTATTAGGAGTGAGGGGGCATGTTTAATGACTATTAATTGAATAAGACATTTTATATTAGTATACTGGAGCGGCGGGGGGAGAATCTGTGGATGACATTTTTATGGGGGGGGACATCTGTGGATGGCACATATATAACAGTGCCATCCACAGATCCCCCCCCCCCATAACAGTGTCCGTCATCCACAGACCCCCCCCCCCCATAACAGTGTCCGTCATCCACAGATCCCCCCCCCCATAACAGTGTCCGTCATCCACAGATCCCCCCCCCCCATAACAGTGTCCGTCATCCACAGATCCCCCCCCCCATAACAGTGTCCGTCATCCACAGATCCCCCCCCATAACAGTGTCCGTCATCCACAGATCCCCCCCCCCATAACAGTGTCCGTCATCCACAGATCCCCCCCCCCATAACAGTGTCCGTCATCCACAGATCCTCAGTAATAGTGCCATCCACAGACCACCATTAGTTTCAAACCCACCAAAAGCACACCTTTTGGTTAAAAATATATTTTTTCTTATTTTCCTCCCCAAAAACCTAGGTGCGTCTTATGGGCCGGTGCGTCTTATAGGGCGAAAAATATGGTATGTCAGGGGACAATGTATAAGGCAAGTACTGTATCCCAAAGTAGTACAAGTACTCCGCCTATGGAAGGGGATAAATGCATACGACAAGATCTTGGGAGATTGCTTTGGATTCATGTGAGGGTCTGAATCAGCGATTCTCTCAGTGCTTCGTGCAGACTTTGAGAAACAGACATTTTTAGGTGAGAAAGTTTAACTATTGTGCTATCTCACTGCTGAGCACCGCATATTAGTTCCTGTTACAGCCTCCTCATCTACTAGTGCTGAAACTGAGCATGTTCAAGCAGCAAAATTACAGGTCATAACCCTAGGTAGCAAGCTATGAACAGCATATTTCAGGCCAGTAAGTGGTGAAAAAGGTTGGGAAACTACTGAAACGGTTTAATCACAATATATTGAGGATTTTTACTGTACCAGAATACCCCTTTCATGTAAAAAGCTGAATACAGATAGTTTTGATTTCATATGAATGTGATATGTCCAAAAAAAAACAAAAAACACACACACATTTTTAGGCTACTTCCACACCTGCGTTTTTGCTGAATCTGGCAGGGGAATCAAAAAAATGCATCAGCTCAATAATACAACAGACTGCATCTGTTAAGAACGGATCCGGTTGCATCATCTCCAAAATGAACTAGACTGATTCGGCATTAAAACCATTGTAAGTCAATGGGTGCCAGATCGTTTGGTTTTTTTCGTGTCCAAGAAAACGGATCCGACACCATTGACTTACATTGTGTTGCATGCCGGATCCGTCTTGTTCAGCATCCCATGCTTGCAGCGGTTCTGTGTGCGTCATGAGAACGAAACGGAGTGCATTCTGGTGCACTCCGTTCAAGTTTGTTCAGGGTTGTCCCCATTGAAAGTGAATGGGGAGAAAATTGAAGAGTTTTGCTGCGGTTTTAGGATCCTGTGACGGATCTCAAAACTGTACAGCAAAACAGATGTGAAAGTAACCTAACACCTGTTATTCCACTGCCATGACTCTGGTCCTCCTTACAGCGTTTGTATACAAGGCTGCAGCAGCGATATGCTGTACATGACCACAGCAGCCAATCAGTGACCTCAGCGGTATACAACATAACACACAACCCAAAATTAGAAATAAATAAAAATACCCTAAGGGATTCCTTGTCCATGATCTTGATTGCGACTTTCTCACCAGTGAGAAGATGAGTTCCAAGCTTGACCTTAGCAAATCCTCCTACCACAGGAAGACACAAAACCAGATCAATCATTACTTCTGGGACCATGTACTGTAAATAGAGATATACACACATCTTCAAAAACCTTTACCAGTAGCCATGTCAGTGGAGGGCTGCCTTCAAACACCAGCTGGACGTATCTGGTAAATGTAAGTTATATTGTACTCCTGGTTTGGAGAAGCATTCGCTTCCCTTCAGAACATCCCACCAGCAGTATACTATGTTACTGCAGACAGCATCATTTCCAATACTGCATGTACCAAAACTAGATAGAGGGTGCCCATTATTGTGATCGGTACAGAAAATGGAAAGTTACCTGTTCCGATGGTCTCATGCAGCTGATAATGCTTGAGCAGTTCCTCATAATCATCGACGGTCATGATTTTAAGCCCGTATCCACACACAAGGCCTGAATAAGAAGAAAAATAAAACACGATTGACTGCAGTAAATATTCAACTGGAATATTAATGCAATAAGTAGGAATTATGTTATGCAGAGTACACATACAACTTATTTCTGATGAATACAGAATGTAAATTATCCCTCGCTGTTTCATCTAATTTTTTCAGTGTCCGTTCCGTTTTTTTGCGGACCGCATACGGATTCATTTCAATGGATCTGCAAAAAAAACAGAAGGTACTCCATGCGCATTCCGTATGTCTGTATTTCTATTCCGCAAAAAAAAGAACATGTCCTATTATTGCCCGCATTACAGACAAGGATAGGACTGGTCTATTAGGGGCCAGCTGTTCCATTCCGCAAAATAGGGAATGCACATGGACGTCATCCAGAGGTCACAATAACGCCTGTACAAGCGTCATAGACGCGTCTTCAGGCGATTTTACTCTTTAAAAAAAGTCTAAGGCGTACCAATATTTTTTTGCGGTCCGCAAAAACGGGTTCCGGTTTTCCGTGACCGTTTTTTCATCCGTGGGTCTTCCTTGGATTTTTGGAGGATCCACGGACATGAAAAAAAGTCGTTCAAACGGATCCGTCCTGAATTACAATGCAAGTCAATGGGGACGGATCAGTTTGACGTTGACACAATATGCTGCAATTTCAAACGGATCCGTCCCCCATTGACTTTCAATGTAAAGTCAGGAGTTAATATACCATAGGATCGGAGTTTTCTCCAATCCGATGGTATATTTTAACACAGAGGCGTTCCCATGGTGATGGGGACGCTTCAGGTTAGAATATACTAAAAGAACTGTGTACATGACTGCACCCTGCTGCCTGGCAGGTGCTGCCAGGCAGCAGCCCCCCCCCTCCCTCCCCTGTAGTTAACTCATTGGTGGCCAGTGGGCCCCCCCCTCCCTCCCCTGTAGTTAACTCATTGGTGGCCAGTGGGCCCCCCCCCTCCCTCCCCTGTAGTTAACTCATTGGTGGCCAGTGGGCCCCCCCCCCTCCCTCCCCTGTAGTTAACTCATTGGTGGCCAGTGGGCCCCCCCCTCCCTCCCCTGTAGTTAACTCATTGGTGGCCAGTGGGCCCCCCCCTCCCTCCCCTGTCGTTAACTCATTGGTGGCCAGTGGGCCCCCCCCTCCCTCCCCTGTAGTTAACTCATTGGTGGCCAGTGCCCCCCCCCCTCCCTCCCCTGTAGTCAACTCATTGGTGGCCAGTGGGCCCCCCTCCCTCCCCTGTAGTTAACTTGTTGGTGGCCAGCGGGCCCTCTCCCCTCCCTCCCCCTCCTAATTCAAATCTCCCCCCCTATCATTGGTGGCAGCGGAGAGTACCGATCGGAGTCCCAGTTTAATCGCTGGGGCTCCGATCGGTAACCATGGCAACCAGGACGCTACTGCTGTCCAGGTTGCCATGGTTACTTAGCAATTTGTAGCAGCATTATACTTACATGCGATGTCTGCGTCCGGCCGGGAGCTCCTCCTACTGGTAAGTGACAGGTCTGTGCGGCGCATTGCTTAATGACCTGTCACTTACCAGTAGGAGGAGCTCCCGGCCAGACGCAGTCATCGCAGCTCGCAGGCAAGTATAATGCTGCTACAAATTGCTAAGTAACCATGGCAATCGGGACAGCAGTAGCGTCCTGGTTGCCATGGTTACCGATCGGAGCCCCCATCGATTAAACTGGGACTCCGATCGGTACTCTCCGCTGCCACCAATGATAGGGGGGGGGGGGGGGGGGATTTTAATTAGGAGGGGGAGGAAGGGGAGAGGGCCCACTGGCCACCAACGAGTTAACTACAGGGGAGGGAGGGGGGGGGGGGGGGAAGTCATGTACACAGTTCTTTTAGTATATTCTAACCTGAAGCGTCCCCATCACCATGGGAACGCCTCTGTGTTAGACTATACTGTCGGATCTGAGTTTTCACGAAGTGAAAACTCAGCTCTGAAAAAGCTTTTATGCAGACGGATCTTCGGATCCGTCTGTATTAAAGTAACCTACGGCCACGGACGCCAATCTTGTGTGCATCCGTGTTCCTTCACGGACCCATTGACTTGAATGGGTCCGTGAACCGTTGTCCGTCAAAAAAAATAGGACAGGTCATATTTTTTTGACGGACAGGATACACGGATCAAGGTCTCGGCTGCAAAACGGTGCATTTTCCGATTTTTCCACTGACCCATTGAAACTTGATGGGTCCGCGAAAAACGGCCACGGATGCACACAACGGTCGTGTGCATGAGGCCTTAGACGGCACAATTTGTGATTGGTGCAATGTTATGTGTCCTGCTGGGATCTAAGGGGGCTTACATTTTTAGGGAGACTCCAGAAAAACCAGATATACGGACAGCCATTTTGCCCCCATTAGGTCTCATGTACACGACTGTATCCATTTTAAGGTCTGCAAATCGCAGATCCACAAAATATGGTCATCCGTGTGCTATCCACATCTCCATGCTGCAAAAGATAGAGCATCTCCTGTTCTGGTGGACCCACTTGGGTCCGCAAGAAAATGCGGATTGCACACGGACCGCATCCGTGATTTGCGTACCGCAAAATGGATACAGTCGTGTGCTTCAGACCTTATAGTGAATGCCACAGTGCTCATAGATGTAAAGTACAGAGACGCCAAGTACACTATACTGTGCAATAGTCCAATATACAGTGTATAAGACTGTCCTATAACTGACTCCTGTGCATTCGTCCCAGACCGCCACCCACTGCTCCCTGCCACAACCACCAGAGGTCCCAGACCGCCACCCACTGCTCCCTGCCACAACCACCAGACGTCCCAGACCGCCACCCACTGCTCCCTGCCACAACCACCAGACATCCCTGTTCAATTCTTATTGCATTGTGTTTTGCACAGTCTACCGCTCCGATCCCTATGTGACAGATTTGGTGCTTCAAGAAAGGTCGGGATTCAGTCTTCTGAGAGATAAATTTAAAAAAAAAAAAAGGTCAAAATTTGCTATTTCTGCATGGAAGACATTATAGAGGAGACTGGTAATGGTTTCCTTGCCGAAATAGCAACATCTTAACATTATTGGCTAAAAATACTCCTCAAGAATTGTCAGGAGTATTTTTACCCTTCCGGAAAAAATGTAGCGCGACCTCTGAAGTCATCCATTTTTTTTGCGGACCGCAAAATATATAGTCATGTGCATGAGGACTTTGAAATACTTACTAGGATCCTCTTTGAGCGTAAAGGTGTGTATACAGAAAAAGACTAACATACAAATTGATGGCAAATGTAAAGGTCATATTAGAAGACCATAATATGGCTGCATTTTATAGTCCACTAGCTGAAAGAGCCAGCTTCGCACAGGCATATTTAATCTACTGTATTTTCCGGCGTATAAGACGACCCCCAACTTTTCCATTTACAATATAGGGTTTGGGCTATACTCGCTGTATAAGACTACCCCTGAATACCCAGCCCTCCCTGTCTTCAAGACGATCTACTCCAGTCCAGGGAACTGACTGGGATCTCTGGATGGCACTGTTATGGGGAGATCTATGGATGACACTATATAGCATCTTATGCTATATGTGCCATCCACAGAGCCCCCTCCCCTAAACCGTGCCAACTTGCTTGCGGATGCTATGCAATTTTCCCGCAGACCCATTCATTTCTTTGGGGCCTGCGCTGAGTGAAAAACACAGAATATAGAACATGCTGCGATTTTCACGCAACGCACAAGGGATGCATGAAAGTCACCGCTCATATGCACATTGAAGTGAATGGGTCCGGAGTCAGTGTGGGTGCAATGCCAGGGCTCCAGATGGTGACCAAAATAGTTGCAAATGCGACGTAGAATTGCTAAATGGCTTGTCGCCATTTGCGCCTAGACCCGCTGCCTTCACATTACTGACATGGCACGCGCTGCTCTCAGCGCGTGCCATGTTCTTCTCAACAATACAGGGGAGAAGGAGGCAGTCCCTCCCCCCTGTACCGCTGCTGCCACCAATGGGCTGATAGTAGGGAGGAGGAGGGGAGGGGCTGTGGCCATTGCACCACCAATGAATATAGTTTATGCTTAATACAAACACAAGCTGTGGGTGCCGGACACATCCCATACCCGGCACCCAGCTTTTATGACTGATCGGTTACCATGGCAGTCGGGACGCTACTGAAGCCCTGGCTGCCATGGTAATCTCCCTCCTGTATGCACAGAGCAGCAGGGAGAGTGTGAAGTCCTATTCACCCTAATAGAGATCTATCAGGGGGAATAGGACAAGGGATCAAAAGATCCCAGGTTATAGCCCCTAAGGGGGAAATATATATATAATTTTTTTTTTTTATATATATATATATATATATATATAAATATATAATTATCTCCTATGTGATGAACGCCGTAACTGAAAAAAAAAATTTAAAAAATAAAATAGGATCGGATTGTTCTATTATGGGGTGGACATTCCATAAAAAAAAATTTTGATCGAGTATCGCAATATTTTTTAATGGTATCGAAACCGAATCAAAATTTTGTTATCGAAACAACCCTAAAACACATTGTTTCTGGCCAGCAGATTGTGCAGTGTAAAGTGCGATCTGCTGCCCAGAAACAATGAATCCATAAGGACAGGCAACTGCAGTAACCATTGCTTGTCCTCACACAGTGGAGGTGATCGCTGCTTGTAAATGTAGCCCTCACCTCCACTGAAGAGCAGGACATTATCAGGACAGAACAGTTCCTTCCCAATAATTGCCTACTCCATCAACAGCATTAGCTTGCTTGAAGCTATTGTCAGGCGCCACAAAGAGCATTTTGTGCACCTTCAGGTAGGGTTCCGTTTCGTACTTCCGATCCGCATCTCCAGATTTGCGGACCCATTGAAGTGAATGGGTCCGCATCCGGGATGCAGAATCCATTACGGAACAGTGCCCCGTGTATTGCGGATCCGCAAATGCATAAGGCTGGGGCTGATGGGAGTACATTCAGGGCATCACTTGTGCATCACACAGGGTTGTCACATCCTCCAATTTCAATGATGAGTATTAGGCCTATAGTACACGACCGTATGGCTTTTTCAGTGTTTTGCGGTCCGTTTTTCACGGATCCGTTTTTGTGTATGGCATATACAGTATACAGTAATTACATAGATAAAATTGGGCTGGGCATAACATTTTCAATTGATGGTTCAGCAAAAAACGGAACGGAAACGGAAGACATACGGATGCATTTCCGTATGTGTTCCGTTTTTTTTTGCGGACCCATTGACTTGAATGGAGCCACGGAACATGATTTGCGGGCAATAATAGGACATGTTCTATGTTAAAACGGAACGGAGAAACGGAAATACGGAAACGGAATGCATACGGAGTACATTCCGTTTTTTTTTTTGCGGAACCATTGAAATGAATGGTTCCGTATACGGAACGCAAAAAAACGGCCAGTAAACGGGAAAAAAAAGTCTGTGTGCAGGAGTCCTTAGAGAAACATACTAATCACATATGAACATTTTATTTTTTTTACCCATTTCTGTTCCATTTTTTTTTTTCGCATGCGGAACCATTTACTTGTCCGTATGTCCATTCCGCAAAAAAATAGAATATGTCCTATTCTTGTCTATTCTGCAGGCATTGTTACAACAGAGCCACAAAAAAATAAAATAAAATGGATACAACGCGGACATCACATGGATGTCATCAGTTTTTTTACGGAAGCGTGTTTTGTGGACCACAAAACACATACAGTCGTGTGCATGAGCCCATAGACAGAGCTCCAGCTGTCAGCCACCCAAGCACCCTGACAATACACACCAGCTGTTCAGAAACTACAACTCCCAGCATGCACACTTGCCAAGTCATTCTTGGAACTCCTATAGAAGCTATTGGGGTATGCTGGGAGTTGTAGTGCCCAAGTTTGCTAACCACTACACTGTTCACAGATTTGCTAGTAGCCAAACCTTACAATAATGCAATCCTTGATTACTGAAATCTAGGGTCAGCATACACACCCAGCGGTTCACATATCAAACCGCAGCAGCCATAACATTACACAATCTTCGCTGCAGGAAACTCACCTGTCACTAGCTCCTCACTAACCGACCTGCTGCAGAGCCTGACTATGACGTCTAATAGTACGAACACTTAAATTTGCCGGGGAACAAAGGCAACTTCCGGCCGGAGAGCACTAACCAATCAAATCAAACCCGTAGAGCCAAGCACAGGGCTGCGGCGCTTTGCATGCCGGGAGGGAGGTCAATGCAGTGCTGTGCAATGCAACATGGGACGGCGGCGGCGCGGAAACGCCATGATGGTGCAGGAATAGATATCTTGTACGTAGTGCTGACGCCACATGTATCCATGGCTCTGCACTGCTTACCGAGCCTAATGGATTGCGAGGGACGCGATTAATAGTGCGCTGGCCAATGGCTGTTGTATGGCAGGCACCCTCATTGTGTCACTGTAGGTCGCTGCACACCCACCTTACAACATTGGAATTTTAAAATAGATACAATTCCAAATCCTTCCTCCCCTTTGCCCACCCAAAAGTCATAGTAGATTTATCAAAACTGGTGTAAAGGAAAATTGGCTTAGTTGCCCATAGCAACCAATCAGATTCCACCTTTCATTTTTCAGAACACTTTTGGAAAGGTAAAATCTGATTGGTTGCTATGGGCAACTACACCAGTTTGCTGAATCTCCCCTATAATCCTTTTTAAAAAGGACAATTTTGCATTCAATTGTCTCCTCCACAGTCTGAGGAGCAGTGATGACTATTGCACTTACTCGTCCTCATCCTGAATCATTGCTTACCGGCAGCAGAGGCTGTTTAGACGGCACGCTATGCTGCTGCCAAACGACGAGAAGCCTGCACAAATGATCCATCCCAGGGGTGGTGCGTATGTTAGCCCCACCTATTTTGGGACTGGGATGGCCCAAATTTGCTGGAACTGTCTCTGGAAATCGGGGACAGCCCCTACCAATTCAGGACAGTTGGCAACTGTGCGTTCATCCGTTGGCATTGATGTCAGATCTGATGCTTCAGTTTTTGTTTTTAGGTTCATATACTGGAAGCGAAAAAGGAACAAGCACCGCAGATGTGAACGAAGCCATGGGGGTGGATTTATACGATGTAGTATTTAGGGCTCATGCATGTGACCATGGCCTGTTTTGCGGTCCGCAAATTGCAGATCCGCAAAACACGGATACCGGCTGTGTGCCTTCCGCATTTTGCAGAACGGAATGTCTGGCCCATAATAGAACTGTTCTATCCTTGTCCGTACTGCAGACAAGAATAGGATATGTTCTGTATTTATTCGGATGCCACGGAACAGACATACGGATGCGGACAGCACACGGTGTGCTGTCCGCATCTTTTGTGGCCCTACTGAAGTGAATGGATTCGGACAAAAAACACGATTGTGTGCGTGATCCCTTAGGCCTCATTCTGATGACTGTATGTTCGCTGTGCCCATGTTACGGACTGCAAATAGTGGTCCGCAATGCACGGGCACTGGCCACGTGAATCCCGTATTGCAGTGCAGACCCATTGACTTAGGGCTCTTGCACACCACCGTATGTATTTTGCGGTCCGCAAAAAACGGATCCGCAAAAAATACAGATGACGTCTGTGTGCATCCCATATTTTGCGGAATGGAACAGCTGAACCCTAAGAGAACAGTCCTATCCTTGTCCGTAATGCAGACAATAATAGGACGTTTAATTTTTTGGGGGGAACGGAAATGGAATGCACACGGAGTAACTTCTGTTTTCTTTTTGCGGACCCATTGAAATGAATGGTTCCACATATGGTCCGCAATAAAAACGGAACAGACACGGAAAGAAAATACGTTCATGTGCATGAGCCCTTTAATGGGTCCATAATCTGCAAAATACGTCAAAACATAGGATATGTCCTTTCTTTTGTGGTGTGGAAGTACGGACCTGAAAGACCACAGAAGTGCTTCAGAGTGTTTCCGTGAGCTTCCAATCCATGCCTCCACTCCCCATGTCCTATGTTTCGGTGGATCGCCAAGGAGCACGGAGCCCTTAAAGGGGTATTCCCATCTTAGATCGCTAGGATATGCCTCCATTGTCTGATAGGTGCAGGTCCCACCGCTGGTACCCGCACCTATATCGAGAACAGAGCGGGGAGCGCTGTGGCTGGAGGACCCCAGATTTTCCAGGGTCCGTCCACTACCAAGCGCTAATCCCCGCCTCTCCCATAGAAGTGAATGGCAGCGTGCCGCGCATGCACGGCCCATGCTCCCATTCATTTCTATGGGGCAGACGGCAATAGCCGAGTCAGCACTCGGCTATTTTAGGTGGCCCCATAGAAATGAATGGAGGGCGGCTGCGTAGTGCGCCCTCCTTCACTATCGGGCTCCGTTCTCGATATAGGTGTGGGACCCGCACCTATAAGACAATGGGGGCATATCCTAGCGATATGCCCCCATTGTCTGAGATGAGAAAACCCCTTTAAGGTGACCTGAATGGGCCCTTTGCCAGTTTAATCACACTAGCTATGTAATAGATGTGACGTACCTAGACTCTATTCTTTTACTAACAGCAGATGAAGACTGGTCTAACTTTACAGTATTTTTGTGCCAATGCGCATTCCATTAATAAATCTGCCATATTTTACAAATCCACTTAGCTATGCTCGCTTAT
The DNA here is from genome assembly GCF_905171765.1 of Bufo bufo. Taxonomy (NCBI): domain Eukaryota; kingdom Metazoa; phylum Chordata; class Amphibia; order Anura; family Bufonidae; genus Bufo; species Bufo bufo. Next base: position 421,184,956 of record NC_053390.1, read on the forward strand.
GTAGACACTTTACACACATGTCTAGATTGCAGCAACTATCTGTTCTTTTTGGCGCAGATCAATAATAAATTTGTCTAAACTGATTTGCTAAAAAAATACGGTGCAACTTATGCCATAGCCATAGTGAATGTGGGCTCATCACGATGTGCCGTACTAGGGTAGCTCAGTGTGTAGTTCTCTCAGAGAGCTGGAATCAGACATGGTGGGTACTTTATTTGAAGAGTTCCTTCACATGTGGTAGATTTTATTGTAGAAAATTCTGCAACTGAAAATCACTTCCATTCATCTGAATAGCGTTGTTTTGGCGGGAAGCACATGGATTTCAGCTGAAGAACTGATTTTCAGGCGCAGAAATTCCTACTACAGCATATGTAGCATGTGAAGGCATCCTTAGTGTTACTGATGAATACAGTGTGTATGTCCTCTCCTCAGCTCTTCCCTGAGGCCACTGAGAGACCGACGCTTCTAAATGTCTATAGATTGGACTTTTTTGTCAAGCGTTAGTTGAAATAAGTATTCCAGTTGTGACAAGCTATTCCTTATACATGGATAGATTTATGCGGGTCCTGCCATTGGTAAAAGCCAAGCGCTGTACCCATGCCCCATCTGCCACTATGTCCATTTTGGGGGACCACAAGGGTTATACAGATCTCACTGATCTAAATAGTTACTCCCTGATCCTGTAGATAAGGGATAACTTCTCCCAACTGGAGAACTTCTCCCCCTTTAACCCGTACATGTACGGCTCTGGAGCGATGGGCAAACGCGGTGCCCGCTCGCACGTGCAGGGGGCGTCGTGGTCGGCACGTTTCCGCTGTTTCAAACAGCAGAGACCCGCGCTAATGACCGCGATTGGCAATGCCAATCGCGGTCATTAAAGTCTTTAGATGCTCTGATCAAGTGAGATCACGGCATCTAAAGGGCGAAAAACAAGGCATACTCTGCTGGCCAATAAGGATGCCGGTAATTGAATTCAATACGCTGGGTCTCTCTGAAGAGACCCAGGGTATTGAAGCTGAAATTCTTATTTTGGCCAGCAGGTGGCAGGCCAACATAAATTAGCAATTCTGAACAAATAATGGGTTTATTCTGTATAATAAAAAAATAAATACATAAATAACAAAAAATACAAACATCATGGGCATTACCACGTCCGAAAACGCCCGTACTATTAAAATCTAATAATATTTTTCCAATACGGCGAATGATGTGACGGAAAAAAGGGTCAAAATGGCCAATTTGCAATTTTTTCATCGCTTACCCAAAAAAATTTAATAAAATGTGATCAAAAAGTCACACACACAATGGTATCAATAAAAACTACAGATTGTACCGCACAAAAAAGGAGCCCCCACACCGCTCAGTATATATAACTATAAAAAAAAAGTTACGGGGGTTAGATTTTGGTGATGTAAAAAAAATATTTTTTTCAAAGTTTACATTTATTTTTATACTATTTAGACATAAAAAACCTATTCCCTGCCGTGGGAACAAAACGCGTAAAACGATGGAGGATTTGCGGTTTTTTTCCAATTCCACCCCATTTGTAATTTTTTTCACAGTACATTGTATGCCATATTAAATGTGGCATTAGAAAGTACAATTTGTCCCGCAAAAAATAAGCCCTTATACAGCTATGTGAACGGAAAAATAAAAAATGTATGGCTCAAGAAAGATAGGGAAGAAAAATGAAAACGAAAAGACCTCCGGTATCCTAGGGGTTAAAGAGGACCTGTCACTGACTTCCTGGCTGCGACAGTGTTACCGTGTAGCCATACACTATTCTGCAAGAACGCCACAAAAAATGCAGAAAATGCATGTAGCATTTAAAAAATAGTAAAAAATACTGGTGTTTTACAAAATCCCGTATTTTGGACCTCACTTGAATGGGTCCACAATCCGGAATGTCCGATGCAGAACGGAGGCACGGAACCCCACAAAGCACTACAGATTGCTTCCGTGGGGTTTCTGCCTGTGCCTCTGCACCGCCGCACAAAAGTAGTACATGCACTACTTTTTTGCTGTGTGGACGGATCACGGACCCGTTCAAGTTGAGTGGGTCTGGATCCCTCTGCAGAATACACACGGATGTTGCCGGTGCATTGCATTACGGTCCCCAATGCATGGAACGGCCGATCAACGGCTGCATGCAGGAACCCTAAGGCCTCTTTCACACGGGCGTTGCGGAAAAATGTGCGGGTGCGTTGCGGGAACACCCGCGATTTTTCCGCGCGAGTGCAAAACATTGTAATGCGTTTTGCACTCGCGTGAGAAAAATCGTGCGTGTTTGGTACCCAAACCCGAACTTCTTCACAGAAGTTCGGGCTTGGGATCGGTGTTCTGTAAATAGTATTATTTTCCCTTATAACATGGTTATAAGGGAAAATAATAGCATTCTGGTTACCATCCCTCTGTACCCTTACTGCAGACTGCTAGTAATTCATTCATAGCTTCTAGTAGAAATAATAAAGGAATGGCAGAACACAGAGCCATAAGAATGGATGATCCAGAATTGTTATTACATGGGGAATGCATGAAGCTATTAAAACAGGCATGTCAGGAGTGGTGACAGGTCCTCTTTAAAAATCTGGTCATCACAGGGTACGTCACATGATCTTTTACCATGGTGAATCACCATGGTAAAAGATCATGTGACGTACCATGTGATGACCGGAGTGACGTCATCCCAGGTCCTTAAACTATAGTTAATGCTCTCCACAGGTCCTATACAGTAAAAGAGTCAGACGGAGATGCCGGGCATCGCGAGCAAGTGGATTAAGGTGAGTTAAATTTTTTTTAATTTTTTTTTTAACCCCTCCAGCCCTGTTTTACTTTGCATTCTGTATTCAGAATGCTATTATTCTCCCTTATAACCATGTTATAAGGGAAAATAATAATTATCGGGTCTCCATCCCGATCGTCTCCTAGCAACCGTGCGTGAAAATCGCACCGCATCCGCACTTGCTTGCGGATGCTTGCGATTTTCACGCAACCCCATTCACTTCTATGGGGCCTGCGTTGCGTGAAAAACGCAGAATATAGAACATGCTGCGATTTTCACGCAACGCATAAGTGATGCGTGAAAATCACCGCTCATGTGAACAGCCCCATAGAAATGAATGGGTCGGTATTCAGTGCGGGTGCAATGCGTTCACCTCCCGCATCGCATCCGCGCGGAATACTCGCTCGTGTGAAAGGGGCCTAAAGCTTATATTACAATGGCCATTTGTTGGGCAGATCATCGATAACAAGCGTTTATAAGAACTCTTGTTAACGATGATCTGGCAGTGTAATACTGCAACAGATGTATGAGCGTTACAAAAGCCATAACTATTTTTGTAAAATCGGAGTCGCTGTATGAGGTCATGTTTTTTTGCAGGACGATTTTTAAAGAGGACCTGTCAGCACTCCTGACATGCCTGTTTTAATAGCTTCATGCATTCCCCATGTAATAACAATTCTGGATCATCCATTCTTATGGCTCTGTGTTCTGCCATTCCTTTATTATTTCTACTAGAAGCTATGAATGAATTACTAGCAGTCTGCAGTAAGGGTACAGAGGGATGGTAACCAGTTGGGGGGTGTACCTGCACAGTCTGACAATGGCTGCACTGATTGGATAGAGTGGGTCTGTGCAGGTACACTTGCTTGAAAAGACGTCCATATACAGTGGATTGTAGATTGTTATTCTGTATGTGGAAAACATGCAATCCGGACAGAAACAATTTCAATAAATCATCTGGAGACAACCATTGAGGTAAGTTAGAGAATAGCAAGGTTGACCTTGTTACAGTAAGAAGCACTTTACTGAAATATATATGGAAAAATAGATTGAGAGTGGATTTAGATGCACCAATAATCGTCCAGATTATCAGGAATGTTCCTGCGAATGGTCGTTTCAGATCGTTCCCGTCGGTTATGCAGGCACCACCAATCATAACTTCTGGGCAGCAGATCGTTCGGTCTAAACAGTGATCTGCCACCCAGAAACCCTGATTCTGTATGAGGACAAGGGATGGCAATAGCGATCCCTCCTCCTCATACTGTGAAGGAGATCACTGCATGTAAATGCGCGGTTTCCTTCACTAAGTGAGCAGCTGACTGTCGGGAAGGAACTTTTTCTTCCCGATAATCGGCCGCTCAGTCGGCCCATCTAAATCCAGCTTATGACTAGTTTCATACTACAGCAGGCATGCTCAACCTGCGGCCCTCCAGCTGTTGCAAAATTACAACTCCCAGCATTCCTGGACAGCCTACAGCTATCAGCCTACAGCAGGGCATGGTGGGAGTTGTAGTTTTACAACAGCTGGAGGACCATAGGTTGAGCATCTCTGCACTAGAGCAACCAAAAGAAGGGTAGTGATAGCAATCGGTAAATTAAAACTTATTTTTTATTCTATTCATAACTAAGAGGCAGACAAATAAACAAAATGATTAAATAATGGAATGGTCTTACCGGTATGTACATAAAGCAATAGACACTTGAGTCGTGGGCTGTTGGGGCAGATTGGAACACCATATATAACCTTTTTGAGTGTTTCTTCTTTTTGGGACAACTGGATGTTTTATGTCTATTAGTGGGGCTTTGGGCATACAGTATATTTAGTTTTCCCTCTCCCCGCAATAGGGATTTTTAGGGCTTGGTAATAAGGCTAGGTTCCGGGGCGGGGGGCACCCTTGTCAGGGCGATGACTTTATATTTACGAGGGCTATTAGAGTATAACAGACCTGACAGGGTGATCTAGGGAAAATATCAAGTGACTGTATTTTTCCCTGACCGCACCGGCAGTGCCCCAACCAGTGGCGTAACTAGAGTGTTATGGGCCCCAGTGCAAACTTTGGATCGGGGCCCCCCCCCCCCCCCCCCCTTTTTACAAAGAAGCGGCAGATTTTCTTACGAAGGGCTCTTTCCCTTGTGGTTAGTCCGCTGCGTGAATGAGGGCCAAGCTCCATTCCGGACAGCAGAGACACGGAGCAGTAACATGATTGATAATGCTCCGTGCCTCTCTGTGACCTTTTTACTACAAAATCACAGTGAGATAAAGTTGTCACCATGATTTTGTAGTAAAAAGATCACAGAGAGGCACAGAGCATTATCAATTATGTTACTGCTACGTGTCTCTGCTGTCCGGAGCGGGGCTTGGCACTCTTTCACACAGCGGATTAGCCACACGGGATCCGCTTGTGTTAAAGAGCCCTAAGCCCAATGCATGGCTACACTAACCCAGTCCTAATAAAATCTGGTCCTACCTCATCCAGGGTGTCGCTGGCTTCGGCGTGATATCCACTGGATCCAGAACAAGGTCCCTGTGGTGATAGAGAAAAAAATGAATAATCACATAAGGAAGGGATGGTGACTGCCCCTATGAAATCACCAGCAGGGGGCGCTGTGCTGGCCTGGTAGACTGAGCTATGCCAATGTATAGCAGGGTAATTTAGGACATTTCCCCTAAGTGCTACCACACAGTACTAATGCCCACATTGTGGCCCCTCACAGTACTAATGCCCACCTTGTGGCCTTTCACAGTAATTAAGCCCACCTTTGTTCCTGTCACAGTAGTTATGCCCAGATATGTGCCCCCTAACAGTAGATATGCCAAATGTGTGCCCCCTAACAGGAGTTATGCCAAATATGTGCCCCCTCACGGTATTTATGCCAGATATGTGCCCCCTTCACAGTAGTTATGCCCAGATATGTGCCCCCTTCACAGTGGATATGCCCAGATATGTGCCCCTCACAGTGGATATGCCCAGATATGTGCCCCTCACAGTGGATATAGCAAGATATGTGCCCCTCACAGTAGTTATGGCCAGATATGTTCCCCCTCACAGTAGTTATGACCAGATATGTGCCCACTCACAGTAGTTATGCCAGATTATTTGCCCCTCACAGTAATGACCAGATACGTGCCCCCCTACAGTGGTTATGCTAGATTATGTGCCCCTCACATTAGATATGCCCACATATGTACCCCTCACAGTGGTTATGCCAGATTATGTGCCCCCCCTCACAGTAGTTGATATATGTGCCCCCTCATAGTAATGCCTTTATATGTGCCCCCCTCACAGTAGTTATGACAGATTAGGTGCCCCCTCAGTAGAGATGCACACTTTTGTGCCCCCCCTTCCCCTTTGCCCCCAGTCTGCAAAAAAAAAAAAAAACATACTTACCCTCTTCCCTGATGTTTCACTGCCACACTCACATCGCGCTGCTGGCTGTACTGAAGGCAGTTTCCCGGGCCTTCAGAGCTCCTCCCACAGCCAGCAGCGCGATGTGCGGCAAGCAGAGGGAGCGCTAGAGCTCCTGCTTCACTGATGATCTGGAGACAGCCCGGCAGTGACAAGAACTGCCGGGCCGAGTGTATATGAGTGAGTGCGCGCTTCCCCCCTCTTCCTCCTCCCCCTCTCTGCGCAAACCTCCCCCACCTTGCCTCATAATATTAAACGTGTAATGGAGCGCCCTGACGGGGCTGGCATTGTCACTGTACTTCATGCCGGGCCCCGTCACAGCTCTTCATTACATGTTAGTACAGCGGGCCCCCTCCCCCCGCCGGGCCCGGTCGCAGTCGCACCCCCTGCGACCGCGATCGTTACGCCCCTGGCCCCAACAGCCCACGACTCAAGTGTTTATCGCTTTATCTACATACCGGTAAGACCATTCCTTTATTTAATCATTTTATTTATTTGTCTGCTTCTTAGATACGAATAGAATAAAATTAAAGTTTTCATTTACCTATTACTATGACTACCCTTATTTTGGTTGCTCTGTGGAGTTACTTTGGGGAGTGTTTGACCGGTGTATTATCAGTAACTTGACATCCTTACACACTACTTTCAAACAAGACTAGTTTCACACTAGACTTGTGAGATCCAGCCCCATTAAAGGGGTTGTCTCATCATAGACAATGGGGGCATATTGCTAGGATATGCCCCCATTGTCTTATAGGTGCGGGTTCCACCGCTGGGACCTGCACCTACACTGCGTGCAGAATTATTAGGACAATGAGTATTTTGACCACATCATCCTCTTTATGCATGTTGTCTTACTCCAAGCTGTATAGGCTCGAAAGCCTACTACCAATTAAGCATATTAGGTGATGTGCATCTCTGTAATGAGAAGGGGTGTGGTCTAATGACATCAACACCCTATATCAGGTGTGCATAATTATTAGGCAACTTCCTTTCCTTTAGCAAAATGGGTCAAAAGAAGGACTTGACATGCTCAGAAAAGTCAAAAATAGTGAGATATCTTGCAGAGGGATGCAGCACTCTTAAAATTGCAAAGCTTCTGAAGCGTGATCATCGAACAATCAAGCGTTTCATTCAAAATAGTCAACAGGGTCGCAAGAAGCGTGTGGAAAAACCAAGGCGCAAAATAACTGCCCATGAACTGAGAAAAGTCAAGCGTGCAGCTGCCAAGATGCCACTTGCCACCAGTTTGGCCATATTTCAGAGCTGCAACATCACTGGAGTGCCCAAAAGCACAAGGTGTGCAATACTCAGAGACATGGCCAAGGTAAAAAAGGCTGAAAGACGACCACCACTGAACAAGACACACAAGCTGAAACGTCAAGACTGGGCCAAGAAATATCTCAAGACTGATTTTTCTAAGGTTTTATGGACTGATGAAATGAGAGTGAGTCTTGATGGGCCAGATGGATGGGCCCGTGGCTGGATTGGTAAAGGGCAGAGAGCTCCAGTCCGACTCAGACGCCAGCAAGGTGGAGGTGGAGTACTGGTTTGGGCTGGTATCATCAAAGATGAGCTTGTGGGGCATTTTCGGGTTGAGGATGGAGTCAAGCTCAACTCCCAGTCCTACTGCCAGTTTCTGGAAGACACCTTCTTCAAGCAGTGGTACAGGAAGAAGTCTGCATCCTTCAAGAAAAACATGATTTTCATGCAGGACAATGCTCCATCACACGCGTCCAAGTACTCCACAGCGTGGCTGGCAAGAAAGGGTATAAAAGAAGAAAATCTAATGACATGGCCTCCTTGTTCACCTGATCTGAACCCCATTGAGAACCTGTGGTCCATCATCAAATGTGAGATTTACAAGGAGGGAAAACAGTACACCTCTCTGAACAGTGTCTGGGAGGCTGTGGTTGCTGCTGCACGCAATGTTGATGGTGAACAGATCAAAACACTGACAGAATCCATGGATGGCAGGCTTTTGAGTGTCCTTGCAAAGAAAGGTGGCTATATTGGTCACTGATTTGTTTTTGTTTTGTTTTTGAATGTCAGAAATGTATATTTGTGAATGTTGAGATGTTATATTGGTTTCACTGGTAAAAATAAATAATTGAAATGGGTATATATTTGTTTTTTGTTAAGTTGCCTAATAATTATGCACAGTAATAGTCACCTGCACACACAGATATCCCCCTAAAATAGCTAAAACTAAAAACAAACTAAAAACTACTTCCAAAAATATTCAGCTTTGATATTAATGAGTTTTTTGGGTTCATTGAGAACATGGTTGTTGTTCAATAATAAAATTAATCCTCAAAAATACAACTTGCCTAATAATTCTGCACTCCCTGTATATCGAGAACGGAGCCCAGCAAGGTTGTGGCTGGAGAACTCCTGTCCAGCCACCAGCAAGCCGGCTCCCCATAGAAGTGAATGTAAGCGTACTGCGCATGTGCGGCCCCCGCTCCCATTCATTTCTATGGGGTCGACAGAAAAAACCAAGCCAGTGCTCGGCTATTTTCGCCGTCCCCATAGAAAATGAATGGAGGGTGGCTGCACATGCGCAGTTCATCTTCCTTCACTTGCGGGGCTCCGTTCTCAATATAGGTGCGGGTCCCAGTGGTGGGACCCGCACCTATAAGACAATGGGGGCATATCCTAGCCATATGCGCCCATTGTCCATGATGAGACAACCCCTTTAACTATAATGGGGTCCGGCAGAGATCCGCCCGCAACCCGGAAAATATACCAAGAATCAGACGGACTAAAACCGCTGCTGATCTCACAACACTAGTGTGAAACTAGGAGAAATAGAAAAGTGCTGTGGATTTGCAGTGCTGTATACTGTATTTCACTGTGCCCATAGGAGATCATAATGGTCACTCTGCCACAAGAGAGCAGCAGAGATAATTATAAGCAGGATACACAGTCAGAGAATTAAGACTTCTCTTTTAATGCGTGTATTGTTGTGTGGACAATTTTATGTTCCCACTTTGTATACAGTCTGCATTATACTTTTCAGAAGTATAAAATATATTGGCCATAGCAAGCATATTTTCTTCCTTTTATTGGGCTGGTTTTATCAGTAAATAGTGTTCTACCCGTGTTGTGTAAAGGCTCATGAATTACAATTTACTAGGCATTCATGTTTCCCTTTGTCTTTCTTTTTTATTAGGTTTGTTTCTGAGTTATCTTGCATCTAGGGAGCGAAGGTTTTGATCTTTCTATAAGACATTAGCTGAGGCATATTCTGTATTGCTTAGCAAGAGGAAAAATGCCTTTGTTCAAACAGGTCATGTTGAAAAAAATTATGAATGAAAGCATTCCTTAAATACTAAATGTCTGCACAAATTTTCACACTTGCCATTTTAGTTGGTAAATTCGGGGCATATAAGCCCTGCATCTAGGAACAGCATAAACCCACCCAGGGGCGGACTGGGAGCTTAAAGTGGCTCTGGAAAAAATACTAAAAGTGGCCCTTTTCAAATTGATGGAAGGCAGGGCTAGCAATACCATATTGCTGCACATTATGCCACAGTCCATCACAAAATACTGCCAGCAGCACAAAATACTTCCCCAAAAACTTCCACTGGCCGGGTGTGAGGAGGGCCCAAGTGGCCCCCTGGGTATCAGCCCACTAGGAAATTTCTCTGTAATGTCTATGGCCAATCCGCCCCGAACCCACCCAGGAATGTCGACTTATAGCCAGGGCTTACATTAGCCCCGCCTATATTATAGCCAGGGCTTACATTAGCCCCGCCCCTGCAAATTCAAAACAATTGGCAACTATGCATTTTCTTCCTTCATCTGCTCTGTTCATTAGCTGCAAGTACTACCTTCAAGTACTACATTAAGTACATTGAAGAGATATTGCAAGAGATTGAAGAGATACTGCAAGAGATTGGTTTGGAGTCTGCAACTGGCTCATCTGTGGTTTTTTTTTCTCACCATTGCTTGAGAAGAGGTAAGGAATTTGGTCAGGTGTTTGCTATTGTGCGTTTGCTAATGAGCCTAGCTCACTAAGGTGTTACATTTGTTGCTGGGGAGGAGCTTGGGAAAGAGTGTGTGTATATATAGAGACAGACTCATTAGCTGGCCTAATTCATTAGCTGCAAGTACTACCTTCAAGTACTACATTAAGTACATTGAAGAGATATTGCAGGAGACTGAAGAGATTGAAGAGATACTGCAAGAGATTGGTTTGGAGTCTGCAACTGGCTCATCTGTGGTTTTTTTTCTCACCATTGCTTGAGAAGAAGTAAGGAATTTGGTCAGTTGTTTGCTATTGTGCGTTTGCTAATGAACCTAGCTCACTAAGGTGTTACATTTGTTGCTGGGGGAGGAGCTTGGGAAGGAGTGTGTGTATATATAGAGACAGACTCATTAGCTGGCCTAATTCATTAGCTGCAAGTACTACCTTCAAGTACTACATTAAGTACATTGAAGAGATATTGCAAGAGATTGAAGAGATACTGCAACAGATTGGTTTGGAGTCTGCAACTGGCTCATTTGTGTTTTTTTTTCTCACCATTGCTTGAGAAGAGGTAAGGAATTTGGTCAGGTGTTTGCTATTGTGCGTTTGCTAATGAGCCTAGCTCACTAAGGTGTTACATTTGTTGCTGGGGGAGGAGCTTGGGAAGGAGTGTGTGTATATATAGAGACAGACTCATTAGCTGGCCTAATTCATTAGCTGCAAGTACTACCTTCAAGTACTACATTAAGTACATTGAAGAGATATTGCAGGAGACTGAAGAGATTGAAGAGATACTGCAAGAGATTGGTTTGGAGTCTGCAACTGGCTCATCTGTGTTTTTTTTTTCTCACCATTGCTTGAGAAGAGGTAAGGAATTTGGTCAGGTGTTTGCTATTGTGCGTTTGCTAATGAGCCTAGCTCACTAAGGTGTTACATTTGTTGCTGGGGGAGGAGCTTGGGAAGGAGTGTGTGTATATATAGAGACAGACTCATTAGCTGGCCTAATTCATTAGCTGCAAGTACTACCTTCAAGTACTACATTAAGTACATTGAAGAGATATTGCAGGAGACTGAAGAGATTGAAGAGATACTGCAAGAGATTGGTTTGGAGTCTGCAACTGGCTCATCTGTGTTTTTTTTTCTCACCATTGCTTGAGAAGAGGTAAGGAATTTGGTCAGGTGTTTGCTATTGTGCGTTTGCTAATGAGCCTAGCTCACTAAGGTGTTACATTTGTTGCTGGGGGAGGAGCTTGGGAAGGAGTGTGTGTATATATAGAGACAGACTCATTAGCTGGCCTAATTCATTAGCTGCAAGTACTACCTTCAAGTACTACATTAAGTACATTGAAGAGATATTGCAGGAGACTGAAGAGATACTGCAAGAGATTGGTTTGGAGTCTGCAACTGGCTCATCTGTGTTTTTTTTTTTCTCACCATTGCTTGAGAAGAGGTAAGAAATTTGGTCAGGTGTTTGCTATTGTGCGTTTGCTAATGAACCTAGCTCACTAAGGTGTTACATTTGTTGCTGGGGGAGGAGCTTGGGAAGGAGTGTGTGTATATATAGAGACAGACTCATTTGCTGGCCTAATTCATTAGCTGCAAGTACTACCTTCAAGTACTACATTAAGTACATTGAAGAGATATTGCAGGAGATAGTCAGGAGGTAGGCTGGAAGGTGGAAACAATACAAAAAAAAAGGTAAGATTTGTTTGATTTAAATTTACAAATTTTTATTTTATTTTTATTTTTCTCCTCTTTAAAATGGCAGACTTGGTTCAGTGCAGGAATTGTTGTGCATTTATTTCATGTTCCACTCTTTGGAGATTCGGATGCTGTCAGATCTGTAGACAGTTCTCCTTACTGCAGCAGGAAATTGCATTTTTGAAATCTGAAATATTTAAATTATCTGTTAAACAAACTCCAGCTAGGACTGCTGCAATGCCACTGCCACAGAGGACCCCCAGAAATGGCAGATGGGGTACTGTAGGTTCTGGAAGACTAGTGGTGGATAAAAGACATGTCCCACAGTCGGTGGTTCTCCATAATTCTTTTGCAGCACTCTCAGAATGTAAGGGCAACATGGATATGGACTCAAGCACAGAGGGTGAGAAACCATCGACTCCTATGTCTAATGTATGCAAGACTGCAGCCAAGGACAAAAAAGATAAAGTAAAGTCTCAAAGGAAGCAGCTGTTGCTGGGTGATTCAATCATAAGAAGTGTGGAGCTTAAAGAAAATGGTTTTGTGAGATGTCTCCCTGGGGCTACTGCTAGAAGAGATAGAAGACGTATTATTAATATTGTTAAGCAAGCAAAGCAGGAAGGGGACGTGGATGTTCTTGTCCATCTAGGGACAAATGACCTGGCTTGCAATGAAGTGTCAGAGGTGAAAAAATCTTTTATCACACTTGGTAATGACGTACAGGATTTTGCATCCACTATTTCATTTTCTGAAGTTCTGCCTGTGCATAATGTTCAGAATGATAGGCAGAGGCGCATAAAGGAGTTCAACATATGGCTTGGTAAATGGTGTCAAGAGCAAGGATTTGGCTTTGTTTCTCATGATAGCTCTACTTGGAATAGAAAGGAACTGTACAAAAAAGATGGTTTGCATCTTTCTCTCAAAGGAACAAATGTACTTAGTGAACAACTCCAAGAATTTGCGAAAGAGTATTTAAACTAGGAAGGGGGGGCAAAAGAGTGAAAATAAAAGAGTCCAATTGCCCCCCGAAACAATGCCAGAACAGGTCAGAAGCACAGAGGTTAAGAAATGATAAGCTCAGAGTCCTGTCTACAAATGCTCGCAGTTTAGGTAAAAAAATCAATGAACTTGGGTCAATAATGGCATCTGAGAATGTAGATTTAGTGGCTGTTACGGAGACATGGTTTAATGAAAGAAATGACTGGGACATAACCATACCAGGGTACTCTTTATACAGAAGAGACAGAGAAGGCAAGAAAGGAGGAGGAGTGGCCCTGTATGTGAAAGATAGCATTAAATCTAACCTAATACAAGTTGGTGAGGCCAACATAGAGTCAGTTTGGGTTACGTTGCAGTTTGCTAACCATGCAGTAACTCGTGTAGGTGTGATATATAGACCACCTGGTCAAGTTAAAGAACTAGATGATCTACTAGTTGAAGAAATAGCTAAAATGACAATGAAAGGAGAAGTTATCATTATGGGAGATTTCAATCTTCCAGATATAAACTGGAAAACCAAAATAGCAAGTTCTACCAGGAGTACAGATATTCTAAATTCCCTACTGGGGTTATCTCTACAACAAGTGGTTGAGGAGCCAACCCGGAGGGAGGCCATTTGGGATTTGGTATTCACAAATGGGGATTCGGTATTTGATGTCATTGTAGGCGAAACCTTGGGATCTAGTGATCACCAGTCAGTGTGGTTTAATATAAGAACTGTGAAAGAGTCCCACCACACAAAAACAAAAGTTTTAGACTTTAGAAAAACAGACTTTTCAAAAATGAAATTAGTCATAAATGAGTCCTTATCAGACTGGAACGGATTACATGGAGTCCAGGAGAAATGGGACTACTTAAAAGGTGCATTATTGAAGGCAACAGAAAATTGCATTAGACTTGTCAGTAAAAGCAAAAAAAGAAGAGACCACTGTGGTACTCAGCAGAAGTGGCCCAAATCATTAAAAATAAAAAGCTAGCATTTTGTAATTATAAAAAAACCCAGAGCAATGAAGATAAGGAAATCTACAAGATTAGGCAGAGAGAGGCCAAGCAAGTTATAAGAACTTCTAAAGCGCAGGCAGAAGAAAAACTAGCTCAGTCTATGAAAAAAGGGGATAAGACATTCTCCAGATATATAAATGAAAAAAGGAAATTAAAACAAGGAATAACTAAATTAAAAACAAAGGACGGAAGGTATGTAGAAGAGAATAAAGGGCTAGCCGACTGCCTTAATGAATACTTCTGTTCAGTTTTTACAAAAGAAAAAGGAGAAGGACCTCCACTAGAAAGGATGACTAATAAATCGTTTGATGCATGTATCTTTACAGAGGAAGATGTTCTAAGTTTGCTGTCTAAGGTGAAGACAAATAAGTCACAGGGGCCTGATGAGATACACCCAAAATTATTAAAAGAGCTTAGTGGTGAGCTGGCAAAACCGTTAACAGATTTATTTAGCCAATCATTAGTAACAGGAGTCGTCCCGGAAGATTGGAAATTGGCAAATGTCGTGCCCATTCACAAGAAAGGTAGTAGGGAGGAATCGAGCAACTATAGACCAGTGAGTCTGACATCAATAGTAGGCAAATTAATGGAAACCCTATTAAAGGATAGGATTGTGGAACATCTAAAATCCCATGGATTGCAAGATGAAAAACAACATGGGTTTAACTTCAGGGAGATCATGTCAAACAAATCTTATAGATTTTTTTGACTGGGTGACTAAAATAATAGACGGTGGAGGTGCAGTAGACATCGCATATCTAGATTTTAGCAAGGCTTTTGACACTCCCACATAGAAGACTTATCAATAAACTGCAGTCATTGAGCATGGACTCCCATATTGTTGAGTGGATTAGGCAGTGGCTGAGTGACAGACAACAGAGGGTTGTAGTCAATGGAGAACATTCAAAACAAGGTCATGTTACCAGTGGGGTTCCACAGGGATCTGTACTGGGACCAATTTTGTTTAATATCTTCATAAGTGATATTGCAAAAGGCCTCGATGGTAAGGTTTGTCTTTTTGCTGATGACACAAAGATATGTAACAGGGTTGATGTTCCTGGAGGGAAACGACAAATGGAAAAGGATTTAGGAAAACTAGAAGAATGGTCAGAACTCTGGCAACTGAAATTTAATGTGGATAAGTGCAGGATAATGCACCTGGGGCGTAAAAACCCAAGGGCAGAATATAGAATATTTGACACAGTCCTGACCTCAGTATCTGAGGAAAGGGATTTAGGAGTAATTATTTCAGAAGACTTAAAGGTGGGAAGGCAATGTAATAGAGCAGCACGAAATGCCAGCAGAATGCTTGGATGTATAGGGAGAGGTATAAGCAGTAGAAAGAGTGAAGTGCTTATGCCCCTGTACAGAACACTGGTGAGACCTCACTTGGAGTATTGTGCGCAGTACTGGAGGCCATATCTCCAGAAGGATATAGATACTCTAGAGAGAGTTCAGAGAAGAGCTACTAAACTAGTACATGGATTGCAGGATAAAACTTACCAGGAAAGGTTAAAGGACCTT
The DNA here is from genome assembly GCF_905171765.1 of Bufo bufo. Taxonomy (NCBI): domain Eukaryota; kingdom Metazoa; phylum Chordata; class Amphibia; order Anura; family Bufonidae; genus Bufo; species Bufo bufo. Next base: position 421,200,344 of record NC_053390.1, read on the forward strand.
AATATGTATAGCTTGGAAGAAAGAAGAGACAGAGGGGATATGATAGAAACCTTTAAATACATAAAGGGAATCAACTCGGTAAAGGAGGAGAGCATATTTAAAAGAAGAAAAACTACCACAAGAGGACACAGTTTTAAATTAGAGGGGCAAAGGTTTAAAAGTAATATAAGGAAGTATTACTTTACTGAGAGAGTAGTGGATGCATGGAATAGCCTTCCTGCAGAAGTGGTAGCTGCAAATACAGTGAAGGGGTTTAAGCATGCATGGGATAGGCATAAGGCTATCCTTCATATAAGATAGGGCCAGGGACTATTCATAGGATTCAGATATATTGGGGAGACTAGATGGGCCAAATGGTTCTTATCTGCCGACACATTCTATGTTTCTATGTATGTTTCTATGTTCGGAATTGCTGGGGATGCATATCAGTGCATATATGGAGAGCAAAGTGAATATATATTGGCTACAGGGCCGATGCTATAATTAGGCAGACCAAGCGGCTGCCTTAGGGTGCAGAGATGGGAAAGGGGGCGGAATCAATGAAACATTTTTTTTTTAAATACCCTGTATTTTCCGCCCCTGGGTCTTATGGGGCGAATACTAATGAAGCGCTTCCATTTAGGAAGCGCTTCATTAGTACCGGAGGACCGGGAAGCGGTGAAGGATCTGTACTCACCGCTTCCTGGTCCTCCGCTTGGCTGTCTGCTGTAAAGGGCTGCGCATCATGTGACCTCACTGTGCGCAGCCTTCACAGCTGACAGCCGAGAACCAGGAAGAAGAGAGAGAGCGCTGGTGGTGAGGAGCGGCGGCGTCCAGGAACAGGAGAGGTAAGTTATTTAATTTTATTTGCGCTGATGGCTGACATGGCATGATGGCTGATATGGGGTCGTGATGGCTGACATGGGGGCATGATGGCTGACATGGGGTTGCATGATTGATGGCGGGCATGATGGCTGACATGGCATGATGGCTGACATGGGGGCGTGATGGCTGACATGGGGGCATGATGGCTGACATGGGGCATAATGGCTGACATGGGGACTGATAGCTGGCATGGGGGCATGATGGCTGAGATGGGGGCATGATGGCTGACATGGGGACATGATGGCTGACATGGGGGACTGATGGCTTACATGGGGAGCTGATGGCTGACATGGGGGGCTGATGGTTGACATGGGCTGATCTGAGGCATTGGGGGTCTGATCTGAGGTCTGAGTAACATTGGGGGTCTGATTGCTGGTCTGACGTGCAATGGAAAATATTTTTTTCTTATTATCCTCCTCTAAAGCCTAGGTGCGTCTTATGGGCCGGTGCGTCTTAGAGGGCGAAAAATACGGTCCTCAAACCAGCGATTGTCTGAAGCAGAGAGAAGATACCAGGACCACACAGAGGAGAAGCCAGCTGCTACAGACGGGACCAGGGCCAGGTGAGCTGCGAGGGTGAGGGGGAAGGGGGAAAAATGTAGCTTGGCTTGTGTTGGCAAAAATCCTTGCACCGGCCCTGATTGGCTATGCTTAGAATTATACAAATATTCTGTAAAGAGTAAACACCTGAAAATACTAAACCACCAGTATTTTTTGTATTATCTAGTAGGGATCGACCGATTATCGGTTTTACCAATATTATCGGCCGATATTCAGTATTTTGACCGTTATCGGTATCGGCATCTATTTTGCCGATATACCGATAACGTATTGGGAACACAGAACGCGCTGCTCTCAGCGCTCTCTGTGTTCCCTCAGCAGCACAGGGGAGAAGGAAGCAGTGTCTCCTCCCCCTGTGATGCTGCTGCAGCCAGTGAGAGGAAGGAGGACAAGAGGAGGGGAGGGGCTGTGGCCACTGCGCCACCAATGAAGAGAAATCTCTCATTCATTCATATACAGGAGGCGGGAGCTGGCTGCAGAATCACATAGCCGGCTCCCGATCTCTATGAGCGGTAGCTGCGATCCGCGGTAGTTAACCCCCTCAGGTGCCGCGGATCGCAGCTACCGCTCATAGAGGTCGGGAGCCGGCTATGTGATTCTGCAGCCAGCTCCCGCCTCCTCTATATGAATGGTTGAGAGACTTATCTTCATTGGTGGCGCAGTGCGCCCCCCCAAGCCCCCAAGTATTAATCATTGGTGGCGCAGTGCGCCCCCCCCCACCCCCATCCCAATATTAAAAACATTGGTGGCGCAGTGCGCCCCCCACCCAGTATTAATCATTGGTGGCAGTGGCCACAGGATCCCCTCTCCCCTGCTCCTCCGATCGGAGCCCCAGCTGTGTAAACCTGAGGCTCCGATCGGTTACCATGGCAGCCAGGACGCTACTGAAGCCCTGGCTGCCATGTTCAGCTCCCTGCTGCTGTGTGCACAAAGCACAGAGCAGCAGGGACAGTGTGAGCTCCTATTCACCCTGATAGAGATCTATCAGGGTGAATAGGACAAGGGTTCTTGTCCCTAAGGGGGCTAAAAGTTAGTAAAAAAAAAAAATATATATAAAGTATAAATGAAAAAGATTTACAAAAAAAATAAAAATACACGTTAACAATAAACATTAATTTTCAGCAGATTTGTGTAGGAAATATTATTTTACTCGAAAATGAAAATTCCCAGAATATCAGCCTGAAAGTTCACAAATTATCGGTATCGGTATTGGCCCTAAAAAATCAATATCGGTCGATCCCTACTATCTAGGTGGTTTTTCTCTGGTTGAGAATCAAACTGCTCCTCTGTGTGTCATTCATAGATGTTATTTAGACCCTTTTCATCCGCTTCCATGGCAATCCACTGTAAAACCTGTGACAAATTCGGCAGGTAAGTCATCCTGATTCTTCAGTAGATTTGTTGTCAGTTGTAAACTCAAAAGTCTCTACAGAAAGAGAAGCGGAAAAATCTACTGTAAATGTACATTACAAATAAATGAGTTAAAATAATTTCTAAAGGGACTCATAAAGAGTTGTATGCTTCATTTATAGCTCATTTCCATATCTGTAATAGAACTGAATATAGAGTTATGGTACAGTCAGGTCCATAAATATTGGGACATCATCACAATTCTAAATTTTTTGGCTCTATACACCACCACAATCGATTTGAAATGAAACTAACAAGATGTGCTTTAACTGCAGACTGTCAGCTTTAATTTGAGGGTATTTACATCCTTGAGGGTATTTACATCCTTTTTACAGCCCCCTAGCTTAAACACCCTTAATGACCAGGCCACTTTTTACACTTCTGCACTACACTACTTTCACCGTTTATTGCTCGGTCATGCAACTTACCACCCAAATGAATTTTACCTCCTTTTATTCTCAGTAATAGAGCTTTCATTTGGTGGTATTTCATTGCTGCTGACATTTTTAAATTCTTTGTTATTAATCGAAATTTAACGAAATTCTTGCAAAAAAATGACATTTTTCACTTTCAGTTGTAAAATTTTTTTTTAAAAATGACATCCATATATACATTTTTCTCTAAATTTATTGTTCTACATGTCTTTGATAAAAAAAAAAATGTTTGGGTAAAAAAAAAATGGTTTGGGTAAAAGTTATAGCGTTTACAAACTATGGTACAAAATGCAGCTCTGACTTTCTGAGCACCTGTCATGTTTCCTGAGCTTCTACAATGCCCAGACAGTAGAAAAACCCCACAAATAACCCCATTTCGTAAAGTAGACACCCTAAGGTATTCGCTGATGGGCATAGTGAGTTCACAGAACTTTTTATTTTTTGTCACAAGTTAGCGGAAAATGATTATTCATTTTTTATTTTTCATACAAAGTCTCATATTCCACTAACTTTTGAAATAAAAACTTCCATGAACTCACTATGCCCATCACGAAATACCTTGGGGTTTCTTCTTTCCAAAATGGGGTCACTTGTGGGGTAGTTATACTGCCCTGGCATTTTAGGGGCCCTAATGTGTGGGAAGTAGTTTGAAATCAAAATGTGTAAAAAATGCCCTGTGAAATCCTAAAGGTGCTCTTTGGAATTTGGGCCCCTTTGCCCACCTAGGCTGCAAAAAAGTGTCACACATGTGGTATCGCCGTACTCAGGAGAAGTTGGGCAATGTGTTTTGGGGGGGTCATTTTACATATACCCATGCTGGGTGAGATAAATATCTCGGTCAAATGCCAACTTTGTATAAAAAAAATGGGAAAAGTTGTCTTTTGCCGAGATATTTCTCTCACCCAGCATGGGTATATGTAAAAAGACACCCCCAAACACATTGCCCTACTTCTTCTGAGTACGGTGATACCAGATGTGTGACACTTTTTTGCAGCCTAGGTGGGCAAATGGGCCCACATTCGAAAGAGCACCTTTCGGATTTCACAGGGCATTTTTTACACATTTTGATTTTAAACTACTTCTCACACATTAGTGCCCCTAAAATGCCAGGGCAGTATAACTACCCCACAAGTGACCCCATTTTGGAAAGAAGACATCCCAAAGTACTCCGTGCGCATGGCGAGTTCCTAGAATTTTTTATTTTTTGGCACAAGTTAGCGGAAAATGATGATTTTTTTTTTTTTTTTTTTTTTCTTACAAAGTCTCATATTCCTTTAACTTGTGACAAAAAATAAAAACTTCCATGAACTCACTATGCCCATAACGAAATACCTTGGGGTGTCTTCTTTCCAAAATGGGGTCACTTGTGGGGTAGTTATACTGCCCTGGCATTTTAGGGGCCCTAATGTGTGAGAAGTAGTTTGAAATCAAAATGTGTAAAAAATGCCCTGTGAAATCCGAAAGGTGCTCTTTGGAATGTGGGCCCATTTGCCCACCTAGGCTGCAAAAAAGTGTCACACATCTGGTATCGCCGTACTCAGAAGAAGTAGGGCAATGTGTTTTGGGGTGTCTTTTTACATATACCCATGCTGGGTGAGAGAAATATCTCGGCAAAAGACAACTTTTCCCATTTTTTTTATACAAAGTTGGCATTTGACCAAGATATTTATCTCACCCAGCATGGGTATATGTAAAATGACACACCAAAACACATTCCCCAACTTCTCCTGAGTACGGCGATACCACATGTGTGACACTTTTTTGCAGCCTAGGTGGGCAAAGGGGCCCACATTCCAAAGAGCACCTTTCGGATTTCACAGGTCATTTTTTACAGAATTTGATTTCAAACTCCTTACCACACATTTGGGCCCCTAGAATGCCAGGGCAGTATAACTACCCCACAAGTGACCCCATTTTGGAAAGAAGACACCCCAAGGTATTCCGTGAGGGGCATGGCGAGTTCCTAGAATTTTTTATTTTTTGTCACAAGTTAGTGGAAAATGATGATTTTTTTATTTTTTTTTTCCATACAAAGTCTCATATTCCACTAACTTGTGAAAAAAAATAAAAACTTCCATGAACTCACTATGCCCATCAGCGAATACCTTGGGGTCTCTTCTTTCCAAAATGGGGTCACTTGTGGGGTAGTTATACTGCCCTGGCATTCTAGGGGCCCAAATGTGTGGTAAGGAGTTTGAAATCAAATTCTGTAAAAAATGACCTGTGAAATCCGAAAGGTGCTCTTTGGAATATGGGCCCCTTTGCCCACCTAGGCTGCAAAAAAGTGTCACACACCTGGTATCTCCGTACTCAGGAGAAGTTGAGGAATGTGTTTTGGGGTGTCTTTTTACATATACCCATGCTGGGTGAGATAAATATATTGGTCAAATGCCAACTTTGTATAAAAAAATGGGAAAAGTTGTCTTTTGCCAAGATATTTCTCTCACCCAGCATGGGTATATGTAAAATGACACCCCAAAACACATTCCCCACCTTCTCCTGAGTACGGAGATACCAGATGTGTGACACTTTTTTGCAGCCTAGGTGGGCAAAGGGGCCCATATTCCAAAGAGCACCTTTCGGATTTCACAGGTCATTTTTTACAGAATTTGATTTCAAACTCCTTACCACACATTTGGGCCCCTAGAATGCCAGGGCAGTATAACTACCCCACAAGTGACCCCATTTTGGAAAGAAGAGACCCCAAGGTATTCGCTGATGGGCATAGTGAGTTCATGGAAGTTTTTATTTTTTTTCACAAGTTAGTGGAATATGAGACTTTGTATGAAAAAGAAAAAAAAAAAAATCATCATTTTCCACTAACTTGTGACAAAAAATAAAAAATTCTAGGAACTTGCCATGCCCCTCACGGAATACCTTGGGGTGTCTTCTTTCCAAAATGGGGTCACTTGTGGGGTAGTTATACTGCCCTGGCATTTTCCAGGGGCCCTAATGTGTGGTAAGTAGGTAAATGACCTGTGAAATCCGAAAGGTGCTCTTTGGAATGTGGGCCCCTTTGCCCACCTAGGCTGCAAAAAAGTGTCACACATCTGGTATCTCCGTACTCAGGAGAAGGTGGGGAATGTGTTTTGTGGTGTCATTTTACATATACCCATGCTGGGTGAGAGAAATATCTTGGCAAAAGACAACTTTTCCCATTTTTTTATACAAAGTTGGCATTTGACCAAGATATTTATCTCACCCAGCATGGGTATATGTAAAAAGACACCCCAAAACACATTCCTCAACTTCTCCTGAGTACGGAGATACCAGATGTGTGACACTTTTTTGCAGCCTAGGTGGGCAAAGGGGCCCAAATTCCTTTTAGGAGGGCATTTTTAGACATTTGGATACCAAACTTCTTCTCACGCTTTGGGGCCCCTAAAATGCCAGGGCAGTATAAATACCCCACATGTGACCCCATTTTGGAAAGAAGACACCCCAAGGTATTCAATGAGGGGCATGGCGAGTTCATTGAAAAAAAAAAATTTTGGCACAAGTTAGCGGAAATTGATTTTTTTGATTTTGTTCTCACAAAGTCTCCCTTTCCGCTAACTTGGGACAAAAATTTCAATCTTTCATGGACTCAATATGCCCCTCAGCGAATACCTTGGGGTGTCTTCTTTCCAAAATGGTGTTATTTGTGGGGTGTTTGTACTGCCCTGGCATTTGAGGGTCTCCGCAATCATTACATGTATGCCCAGCATTAGGAGTTTCTGCTATTCTCCTTATATTGAGCATACGGGTAATGAGATTTTTTTTTTCCGTTCAGCCTCTGGGCTGAAAGAAAAAAATGAACGGCACAGATTTCTTCATTCGCATCGATCAATGTGGATGAAAAAATCTCTGCCAAAAAAAGAAAAAGGAGGGGAAAGGCGTCTGCCAGGACATAGGAGCTCCGCCCAACATCCATACCCACTTCAGCTCGTATGCCCTGGCAAACCAGATTTCTCCATTCACATCAATCGATGTGGATGAATAAATCATTGCCGGAATTTTTTTTTTTATATATACAAAGTGTTTGCCAAAGTATATGAACACCGCCACCTCCTCAGCTCATATGCCTCGGCAAACGTATCTTTTACTGCAGAGGAGAAATCTCGTCTTGCAGCGCCGCATACACCGACTTGCGTGTAATCTGACAGCAGCGCAATGCTTCTGTCCGAATGCACATCAGTGCTGCAGCTAGTCGATCGGTTGGTCCACCTGAAAGGTAAAAAAAAAAAAAAAAAAAAAGAAAAAACCAGGCCGCAAAGCAATAACTTTATTAACTGTTGAACAGAACATAGAAACTTTTTTAAAACTTTTTTAACTGAACATTTAACTTTTTTACTTACCGGTATTTTTTTTTTTTGTTTAGTTTTTTTTACCTTTATAGAACAAACCTCTCCTTCCCCATGGGACAATGTGCAAAGCGCAAATCGCCCAAAGATGTGGCGAAGTACGTTATGCACTTTATCCCAGGTGAAAGGAGAGGTTTGCAGCAGCTGTGAGTGAATGGGCCCTAATAGCCCTGTGTGCCTGTCCTGGTGAGATGTGATCCCTATGCTAGGTGTACCTGTGTGTGGTACTTCCGGAAACACTCTCCATAGCATAGGGCAGGGTGGTCAGCACAGTCAGGACAGAAATAGCGGGTGTCACGCCTTATTCCACTCCTGCTACAGACACGACATCTTTTTCGGGGTGACGGTTGGGTTGAGGTACCAGGAACGACACTGGGGAAATGTCGCTCGTGTAGACGGCTAACTACACTGGTGGATGGGGCCACGGAACCTCCTGGGTAAAGGAGGTTCTCGATGATCTCTTCCTGGAATTTGAGGAAGGATCCTGTTCTCCCAGCCTTACTGTAGAGAACAAAACTATTGTACAGCGCCAATTGAATCAAATATACAGACACCTTCTTATACCAGCGTCTGGTTCTGCGGGAAACTAAATACGGAGACAACATCTGGTCATTGAAGTCCACCCCTCCCATGAGCGCATTATAGTCGTGGACACAGAGGGGCTTTTCAATGACACGGGTTGCTCGCTCAATTTGGATTGTCGTGTCTGCGTGAATGGAGGAGAGCATGTAAACGTCACGCTTGTCTCTCCATTTCACCGCGAGCAGTTCTTCGTTACACAAGGCAGCCCTCTGCCCCCTTGCAAGACGGGTGGTTACAAGCCGTTGGGGGAAGCCCACGCGACTAGTTCGCGCGGTGCCACAGGCGCAAATCCGTTCTAGAAACAAATGCCTAAAGAGGGCCACACTTGTGTAGAAATTGTCCACATAAAGATGGTACCCCTTGCCGAATAAGGGTGACACCAAGTCCCAGACTGTCTTCCCACTGCTCCCCAGGTAGTCAGGGCAACCGACCGGCTCCAGGGTCTGATCTTTTCCCTCATAGATCCGAAATTTGTGGGTATAGCCTGTGGCCCTTTCACAGAGCTTATACAATTTGACCCCATACCGGGCACGCTTGCTTGGGATGTATTGTTTAAAGCCAAGGCGCCCGGTAAAATGTATTAGGGACTCGTCTACGCAGATGTTTTGCTCAGGGGTATACAAATCTGCAAATTTCAGGTTGAAATGGTCTATGAGGGGCCGAATTTTGTGGAGCCGGTCAAAAGCAGGGTGGCCTCTGGGACGGGAGGTGGTGTTGTCGCTAAAATGCAGAAAACGGAGGATGGTCTCAAATCGTGTCCTGGACATAGCAGCAGAGAACATGGGCATGTGATGAATTGGGTGCGTTGACCAATATGACCGCAATTCATGCTTTTTTGTCAGGCCCATGTTGAGGAGAAGGCCCAAAAAAATTTTAAGTTCGGAAACTTGGACTGGTTTCCACCGGAAAGGCTGGGCATAATAGCTTCCCGGGTTTGCGGTTATAAATTGTGTGGCATACTGGTTGGTCTCTGCCACGACTAGGTCCAAGAGCTCCGCAGTCAAGAACAGCTCAAAAAATCCCAGGGCCGAACCGATTTGAGCCGTCTCAACCCGAACTCCAGACTGGGCGGTGAAAGGGGGAACTACTGGTGCGGCTGAAGTTGGTGACTGCCAATCAGGATTTGCCAGCACCTCAGGGACTCTAGGGGCTCTACGGGCCTGTCTGTGCGGTGGCTGCGACGGGGTAACTAGTGCACGTGCCACCGTACCAGCTTCAACTGCCCTTCTGGTGCTCGCTACTTCACCATGTTGTACGGCAGTGCTGGTACTAGGTCCAGGAAGGGCTGCGCTGCTGGTGTATGCCTCACCACGTGATCCGGCAGCGACAGCCCCACTCTGCTGCTCTTGAAGCGGATCCTGCGTAACCTGTGGTCTAGCGACATGGGGCCGGGTACGCCTGGTGCTGCCAGGGACCTCCACCTCCTCGTCCGAACTTTGGGTCAGAGAGCCACTGCTTTCCACAGGTTCATATTCTGACCCGCTAGATTCGTCAGATGAGGGTTCCCACTCCTCATCCGACTGGGTCAGAATCCTGTAGGCCTCTTCAGAAGAATACCCCCTGTTTGACATTTTGGACTACTAAATTTAGGGGTATTCCCTGAGACTCTTCAAGAAAAAAAGCAAACCTGTCTTACAAAGGGGAGGCTAGCGAAGTACCGGAGGCCGCTGCGGTTGATAAAAAATATCAAAACTGATTTTTTTATCGCCGCAGTGCGTGTAAAATGAATGTGCAGTGATCAAAAAATATATATTTTTTGTCACTGCGGTGGGGCGGGTGTGGGTGAACGCACGTGTGGGCGACCGATCAGGCCTGATCGGGCAAACACTGCGTTTTGGGTGGAGGGCGAGCTAAGGTGACACTAATACTATTATAGATCTGACCGTGATCAGTTTTGATCACTTACAGATACTATAAAAGTACAAATGCTGATTAGCGATACGCTAAACAGCGAATAAAAGTGACTGCGGTGCGGTGGGGTGGGCGCTAACTGACACTAACTACCTAACCAAGGGGCCTAAACTATCCCTAAAACCTAACAGCCAATACCAGTGAAAAAAAAAAAGTGACAGTTTACACTGATCACTTTTTTTCCTTTCACTAGTGATTGACAGGGGCGATCAAAGGGGTGATCAAAGGGTTAATTGGGGTGCAGGTGGGTGATCTGGGGCTAAGGTGTAGTGTTGGTGTACTCACAGTTCAGTCTGCTCCTGTGCTGGATCCAACCGACGAAAAGGACCAGCACAGGAGCAGACAAGCCATATAACAGATCATATTTACTAATATGATCTGTTATATGACTTTGGATTGGATTTTTTGAAAATCGCCAGCCTGCCAGCCAATGATCGTTGCTGGCAGGCTGGTGACGAAATACTTCTTTTAATTTTGCCGGCCCGCGATGCGCATGCGCGGGCCGGCTTTGAGCGAAATCTGGCGAGATGACGCGTATATGCGTGACTCTGCGCAGCGCTGCCACCTCCGGAACGCAATCCTGCGTTAGGCGGTCCGGAGGTGGTTAACAGGAAGCGGAACCAGGAGCATGCTTTATAAATTGAGACTGGCACTGGGATTGGTTTGAATAATATGGTTTCTGCTATGCAGGGTTCCAAATATAATTGCTGGTTGTATTTAGTGTGAGTGGTTCGAAATGTTCTTTTAACCTCTTATTGACGACCCCCTGTCTATTAAAGGGGTTATCTCACAAATATAATAAAAGGTAAAAAATATCTGCAGTAATGCACCATGTTGTTATAAATATATCAATGCAAAAAATGCTGCTCTCCAGTGTAATTGTCACCTTTGTCTTTTTACTCACATTAGGCTACTTTCATACCTGCGTTAGGTTCGGATCCATCTGGTCCTGACTTACATTGAAAGTCAATGGGGGACGGATCCGTTTTCAACTGCACCATATTGTAAGTCAGGACGGATCCGTTTGGCTCTGCATCACCAGGCGGACACCAAAACGCTGCAAGCAGCGTTTTGGTGTCCGCATCCAGAGCGAAATGGAGGCTGAACGGAGGCAAACTGATGCATTCTGAACGGATCCTTATCCATTCAGAATGCATTGGGACTGAACTGATTCGTTTTGGGCCGCTTGTGAGAGCCCTGAAACGAATCTCACAAACGGAATTCAAAACGCCAGTGTGAAAGTAGCCTTGTCTGTAGACCTCTGTCTTTCCTTTCTGTGGCAGCAGCAGCTTGTTACATGAAACAGTCAAGCACCTACATGTCCCAGCAGTCCACTGCAATCAGATCTAGTTATCCCCTTCCTCCCCTGCACAAAAAATAGACCCTCGCTTATAGCCTCAGAGATACATCACATGACATATCCATCCATATCATCACTGCTGTCATTTTAATTTTTTTGTTTTTATGCCAGAACATAAAAAAACTAAAATGCCGACGTAGTTGTGAAAAGAACCTATGTCGGAAGCTGAAACATCGAAATGGACAGAAGTGAGTAAACGCACCAATTTCTGCTGTGACCCCTTCTGCAGCTAGCTATGCCTTAGGCTGGGTTCACACGGGCGTTGCGGGAAAATGTGCGGGTGCGTTGCGGGAACACCCGCAATTTTTCTGCGTGAGTGCAAAACATTGAAATGCGTTTTGCACTCGCGTGAGAAAAATCGCGCATGTTTGGTACCCAAACCCGAACTTCTTCACAGAAGTTCGGGCTTGGGATCGGTGTTCTGTAGATTGTATTATTTCCCCTTATACCATAGTTATAAGGGAAAATAATAGCATTCTGAATACAGAATGCATAGTAAACTAGCGCTGGAGGGGTTAAAATAAATAAATAATTTAACTCACCTTAGTAAAAGATCATTTGATAGATCATGTGATGACCGGAGTGACGTCACCAAAGGTCCTTTACCTGTAATTAATGCTCACCACAGGTCCTGTTAAGCAAAGGAGACAGAAGGAGATGCCGGGCTACGCGATCAAGTGGACTAAGGTGAGTTAAATTATTATTATTATTTTTTTAACCCCTCCAACGCTAGTTTACTATGCATTCTGTATTCAGAATGCTATTATTTTCCCTTATAACCATGTTATAAGGGAAAATAATAATGATCGGGTCTCCATCCCGATCGTCTCCTAGCAACCGTGCGTGAAAATCGCACCGCATCCGCACTTGCTTGCGGATGCTTGCGATTTTCACACAACCCCATTCACTTCTCAGAATATAGAGCATGCTGCGATTTTCACGCAGCGCACAAGTGATGCGTGAAAATCACCGCTCATCTGAACAGCCCCATTGAAATGAATGGGTCGGGATTCAGTGCGGGTGCAATACGTTCACCTACCGCATTGCGCCCGCGCGGAAATCTCGCCCGTGTGAACGCAGCCTTAGTAGTGCTAAACTATACCAAATTTGATATTTTACACAGAAGTAAAAGACTTAGCTTCAGAGTATATTGATATAATTAGATTTATGAACAGGGAAAATGTGTTATCTTGCATGTTCTCCACAAGAAATACAGTTTGTACTTTGACACAGTGTGAATGCTAAAAATGTAGGAATATATCAGAGTTCTAGGGACTGTTAGCTAAGAGTCAACAGCAGGTTGACAGCACGTGTGGGACTGCACACACTGAGGATACTGATTATACAGCACTTTAACTGTCAGTCTTAAAAAGATTTCTCAATCATACAAATAATAACCAATTTAGAGAATGCATAATTGGTATCATATTGAGATGCAAACGCAGTGAAACAAGTTATAATTAATAGCGCAAGAGAACTATTCTCAAATATGTTTCCTTTTTTCTTATTTTATCTCAAGAACTTTGCCTTCATCTAGTAATATCTTTCAAGAATTTTGTAGCATTTTAAAATCACACCCAAAAATTGCAGTGATGTCTACTGATGTCAATTGATATACTTCTGTAAGTCAAATCATCACTTCATGTTTCAAAGACCACATAGTCTCATCTACTAACAGACCTAACTGTAGTGGGCAGACAATAATTATAGCAGTCCTGGGAAGTAACAGGATAGCGAGGCTGCACCCATGAAGGTAGAAGCAATTTTAGAAGTTGACTCCTAGTCAGGATGGGAGGATTTGTACTTGAACTAGTTAATGATATATAGTAAATATGCTGCTACTACTGAAGGCACTTTAGGGGCCTTGTTACTACTGGGGGCACTTTAGGAACCTTATTACTGTTGGAGACAGTTTAGAAAGCCTTATTACTACTGGGTGCATTGTGCTTGTCTGTGCAGGTTATTATTATTTATTATTAAAGAGCCATTCATTCCCTGCACTGTACATATGAAAAGGGGTATGCAGACATAATACAGACAATTGCACTAAGCATGAACAAGACGAGTAACAAACTGGTACAGAAGGAGAGAGGGTCCTGCCTGTGAGGGCTTACAATCTACAAGATTTGAGACATGTCCTGGAAGTGACAGGATGGTAAGTGCAGTACAGTACGGGTCTACAAGGGATTTAAAGAGGACCTTTCATTACAATAAAAAATCTAATCTAAGTATGCTGACATGGAGAGCGGCGCCCAGGGATCTCCCTACACTTACTATTATCCCTGGGCGCCGCTCCGTTCTCCCGGTATAGGCTTCGGTATCTTCTGATTTTTGGCTCAACTGGGAGGAGCCTGCTCTTGTTCTCCTGGGCGTGGGAGAAAAAAAACTCTCAGGCTATGAGCTGAGCGCTGCGATTGGCCAGCACTCCAGCCTGGGAGAAGGAAACGCCCAGGAGAACAAGAGCAGGCTCCTCCCAGTTGAGCCAAAAATCTGAAGATACCGGAGCCTATACTTGGAGAACGGAGCGGCGCCCAGGGATAATAGTAAGTGCAGGGAGATCCCTGGGCGCCGCTCTCCATGTCAGCATACTTAGTTTAGATTTTTTTTATGGCAATGAAAGGTCCTCTTTAAATCTTCAATCCATGATTAAATTCCTTACAAAGAAAGAAAAGAAGCCTAACGAAATCCATGAAAGGATGATTGCGGTATATGCTGATGATGCACCTTGCTACTGCCAAGTAAAGTTTTGGGCCAAGCAGTTTAAATGGGGTAGGGAATCAATGAAAGATGACCCCTGTTCAGGGCGACCCGTCAAAGCATCTTCAGAGATAGTGTGCCGTAAAGTGGAGGCCATGATTTTAGAAGATCGTTTGGTCAAAGTCAGTGTTATAACTCATGTATTAGTTGGCACAGTTTCCAGTATCATTCATGATGTTTTGATGATGTCAAAGGTCAGTTCCTGGTGGGTGCCATGAATGTTGATGCTTGAGCAAAAAACTCATCGTCAGCAATTTAGCCAAGAGAATTTAGTAATGCATAGAGAAAATACAGGAGACTTCTATTCTCTAATTATTATTGATAATGAAACATGGGTCTACCACTATTATCCTGAGACCAAACAAGAGTCCATACAATGGAAGCACAAGGGGTCACCAACTCCAAAGAAATTTCTTGTTCAGCAGTGAGCTGAAAAGATCATGGCAACAGTTTTTTGGGGTACAGAAGACGTTTTATTACTAGAATTCATGCCACACAAGACAACAATTACTCGAGACACCTATGCTTCAATAATGAAGGCATTATGTGAGGCAATCAAAGAGAAACACTTTGGGAAATTGAGAGAATGCGGCTTCATGGAGCTTAACCATCCACTCTACAGTCCAGACCTGGCTTCCAGTGATTACTCTCACTTTTGGAACTTGAAGAAATTTCGGTGTGGGCAATGATTTTCTGATGATTATACAAACAGGCAGAAACAGGGTACCTGCAGCAGAAAAAAGTCTTCTATTCTGAGGGCATCTGATCACTGGAGGTGAAGTGTGTTGAAGTCAAGGGTGATTACATTGGAAAGTAGTAAGTTCAATTTCCTCAGAATTTTTTTTGATATTAAGGTAATTTGAACACCCCTTGTAGATCTCTTTGTATGTATTACTTCCCTGTATGTACTATGAAGTAATTAATCCAGTCCCCCTTTCCTAATGTCCCAGCAGCCTAGCATTTTAAACGTCTTATTAGAAAATTAGAGCTGTAGGCAAACTTTGTTATTTCAGATCTGTTAATTCATTACCATAATTCATTGACCGGTGCCGATTTCAAGGAACTTTGTCTGTTCAATGCTAGAGTCAGACCAAATAGTAAGATAAATCAGAGTCTAACAGAGTTTGTGAGGGCACAGAACAGACAAGAAACTTATCAGGATTCAATGGATCATGACAGGAGTGTTAGGACACCAGTGGGAACAGGAAACCCACATGTAGAGGTCAGGTCTCATCTAAAAAATGATCAGCGCAGTTTGCTGTCACATACATGAGCAACTATTAAGTAATATGCTGAGCCATGGTACTTACAACTGGGAGTGACCTGTGGATAGGCCTGAGATGGCAGCGGGATTGTCAGAGTGAGCTGCTGAGTGTATGATGTAGACAGAGGAATGGAGGAGAAAATATCTGTCTTCCTTGTGCTGTATTAGCCCCTTCTCTACTATTGGATCTTTGGCGAATGTGCAGTGGAAACTGGAACTTGAAAGAAAATTACTGTTTTCTTCTGCCACACTGACAGCTGAAAAAAACACCTTGTTTTTGCACACTGTCCATAAATTGAAGGGCAGTTGGCAACCCTGCCATCCATGCTGCTGCCACTGGTAGGTTTTGTAGCCCATGCCTGGCAGGAGCAACAACTCAATTTCCAGAAATAAAACAATTACTTACTAGCGCTCCCCCCCAACTTCCTGGCACCCTAGGCTCGTGCCATTGGGTGCCTTATTGTAAATATGGCAAATATGGCCCTGCTTATGTTGTTGGTGATGACAAACTACTGAACTATCTTTTGAATAATAAGTTGTAGCCATAAACTTGCTATAAAAATTACCGGAACCACGACAGACCCTATTTAAGTTAATAGGGGTCCGTCCAACCATTTGGATGCATTGGGAAGCGAATTTATCAGAGTAAGGGTGCATTCACACCTCCGTAGTGATTTGCGGATCTGCAAAACACCAAGCCGGCACCCCAATAGAAATGTCTATTCTTGTTCACTATTTTTTTGCAGAGCCGCGGACCGGAAGTTCGGGGGCGGCTGACCGGAAATGCGGATGGAGGCAGCACACTATGTGCTGTCCGCATCTTTTCTGTCCCCATTGAAAATGAATGGGTCCACACCTGTTCCGCATAATTGCGAAACGGATCCGGACCCAAAGTGCGGACATGTGAATGGACCCTAACTCTATTATAAATTGCAGTATTTGAACAGAGGCTTAATTTCAGTAAGGGTCTTATAGATGCTGTTGAGGAGGTCATCACTGTCATTCCATGAATCCTAAGGCCACTTTCACATGTGCAGCACCAGTTCTCTGCCGGAACAACCTGCTGGAGTTTTCCGGATCTGGTACCGCTGGATGCAATCGGAATGCCCGCCAGCTCCATTTACAATAATGTGGTCTAGCGGAGATTCGTCCACAACCAGGCAAAAATGCAGAGAATTGGCCAGACACGAACTGCTGCACGCCGCAGCATCCAGATCACCCTGCCGCAGATGTGAAAGTATCTTAAAACTGCTATCTTAAAGGGGTTGTCCAAGTTATATATCAGATCGGCGGGGGTCCGCCACCCGCGCTGATCAGCTGTTTGAAGAGAAGGCGCACGCCGTGCCAGCGATGCCTCCTCTTCATTGTTTACCTGCTCGCCGTTGCATCTGCAGCGGTGAGCAGGTGTAATTACACTGAAGCCGTCCCATTCATTTCAATGGTGCGGATCGCTTCTATAGGAGCGATCCGTACCATTGAAATGAATAGGACGGCTTGGGTGTAATTACACCTGCTCACCGCTGCAGATGCAATGGCGAGCAGGTAAACAATGAAGAGGAGGCAGCGCTGGCACAGCGCGTGCCTCCTCTTCAAACAGCTGATCGGCGGGGGTGCCGGGTGTTGGACCCCAGCCGATCTGATATTGATGACCTATCCTGAGGATAGGTTAGTATTTGTATTGCCTGATATTTCCAATCCTTATATCCCTCATTCAGTGGGGTCGCAGGGGTCGCAGTTGCGACCGGGCTCGGCACTCCAGGGGGCCCGGCCGCCTGTGGACCCCCCTGGCCCCTGCAGTCAGTGTCCCCTCTAACTTAGCTGCGTGGGTAGGCGGCCGCGCAGCAATTATTTGGGGCCCCGCCCAAGCTGCTGGCAAAATGCCAGGGCCCAGCAGTCAGTGTCAGAAAAATCTCTGTCATGCGCCTCCTGCCCCGTCTGCCTGGTCCTCCCACTTTATGAATGAAGCAGGCAGGCGGGGCAGGAGGCGCATGACAGAGGGAGCTCAGGGAGAGATGTCGGCTCGTGGACCCCCCGCAGTGCAGCATGGCCCATGTGCCCGCCCCGCTGCCCTGACAGCCGCTGCCCCGTGCTCTGGATCTCAGCAGCAGCAGAAGAAGCGCGGGGAGGAGCTGGGCCATGACCGTCTGTGGAGCAAAATGTCCTGCAGGCTGCAGCAGAACTTCCAGAACTTCCAGAAGGTAGGAGCTGCCCCCTGTGTGTGCACAGCGCTAGGCACTGCACCGGCCCCGCCGCCAGTGTCCCCACCTCCTCCCTCCCCACTGATAAATTACTAGAAGCCAGGCACTTATAGGGGATCTGTGGAGGGCACTTATGGGGGATCTGTGGAGGGCACTTATGGGGGTATCTGTGGATGACACTGTTATGGGGATATCTGTGGATGACACATATATAGCACAGATCCCCCATAAGTGCCCTCCACAGATCCCCCATAACTTCCCTCCACAGATCCCCCATAAGTGCCCTCCACAGATATCCCATAACAGTGTCCTCCACAGACAGCAGTACAGCAGGATTGCCATCCAAAATCAGCCTGTCCCGCACAAAGCGGTACTGTTGGGAGGCATGTTGGGTGAATAGTAGGGGAGGTAGTGGGGGGGTGGAGGCAGGTTGGGGGGGGGGGGGCGGCTGCGGGTTGGGGGTGTGGAGGCAGGTTGGGGGGGTAGCGGCGGCGGGTTGGGGGGGGTAGCGGCGGCTGGTTGGGGGTGGGGACGGTGAGGGGGTCCCATGGATCAGTTTTGCACCGGCGCCCCATGGATTGTGTGTGTACGCCACTGCCCTAATTGACCTTGCCATATCTGTTTTATGCATTTTCTACAATTTGAGCTAGTATAATTTAGTATCCAAGGTCATTACTTGTGATATTTATATTTTTAATATTATACCCTTTATTGATCTGGTTAGGTTTAGTCTCTGTATGTTGATAATATATAGTCACTAAATGCATTATTATTATTTGGGGGTAAGGCTAATATCTTAGTAAATAGATTCCTGTATTTCCTAATAGAGTAAACTAGCCTTGGGGAACACAGTCCACACCACTGACCACCAGGACCATGCTGTGCATTCTGTCAGCTGTCTGTAACATAGCACACAGTACATAGCAACCTCCCCTCTCTGCCCCGCTGCTCCACCGTGTACTAGTGCTTATTTTGGCACACTAATGCTGGGTTCACATCACATTTTTGCCATCCATTTAATGTATACAAAAAACATATACGTTAACGGATGCCTCAGACTGATACCATACTGTGACATCTGTCACCATAGAGTTCCATATCAAAAAAACCTATACATTAACGTACGGTATACTTTTTTTTTTATGTACTGTGGTGTGCCACGTTTTTGTATCCCTTTTTTCCAACATAGACATCAAATAGATGGCAAAAACATGATGTGAACCCCACTCTTACATATGCACACATGTAATGCCAGGATGGTCATGGGGGGGAAGGGGGTACAAAAATTTGCTGAGGGGCCCAGTCAGTGCTAGCTACACCCCTGCTCAAGTCTACACCAGCTCGTAGCTGGCGTAGTTTTTACTTTCAGGCACACAAAGAGCCAGGGATGTGCTTAATTTATGTTGCCATGCATACCAAGGATTTTAATATTATATTATTTTGTTTGTATTTAATATTACATTCAATATTTTTACTTTTCTATTTCTGCAGTCTAGCCGCTTTATACACCATTAAATTACACTGTGGCTAGTACAGTATGTCTGCTCTGATTACTTTGTGAATGTTTTTTTTCACAGTGAACTACAAATTCTGACTTCTGTGGTGCAGGACTTTGTGCCATAGCTGGAGAAGAAAGTGTTTAAGCTGCAGGGAAGTTTGAAGTGCTGGAGCGTCTGGGTTGCTATGGTTGCTCCAGTGCAGATAAGACACTGATCATAGCCCAATGCCAGATTGCTAAAAGACTGAGAAAATACTGCTGGCAGAATACTACATAAAGATGTCTAAGGAGGATGGCAGTTCGAAATTAACTGCTTGAAGCTAAAATCAGTGAGAGATTGCAAAATATAGAGAGTAAAGAAAAGACAGAGAAAGCAATATGGTATTTGCAAATCTTGCAAGCAAAATTCACCTTTTATTTTGATTCAAAGTACTTGATGACGTCAGCGGCGCAGGCGCATTGAGGATGGAGCGGCCAAGCGAGCGTCTGCCTCTCAGTGCGCCTGCGCCGACTGAATACCGTTACGGCGCAGGCGCGAGATCTTGATAGAAGACAGGACCAGCCAGAGGACGATCCCGTCTGTTGGCCCTGTCAATCAACATGCGGAGGGGGCGTCTTTAGGATAGGAGGATGCGGCTGCTACCAGCAAGTAGCCGCCCTACTTGCTGGTAGCAAGGTAATTTGCATATTTTAAAAGTAAGTTTTTAACATAATCTGCTGAACCGAAATGATTAATTACAGTATGTATGAAAAAAATCGCAGTATAGGGATTATAACTAACCAAAAAAAAATGAAAAATGTTTAGTGGGGTGACAGAAGCCCTTTAATGTCCCCTTCCACAGGTCCCTTAAAAGACCATTGCTATGGCTTGTCTGTCTCCAGCTCAGTGTAAACAGAAGACAGAGGGGTGGTCCTTCACACTGCATGCCTGCATTAGGCTTCAGAGTGAGGAGGCGTGTCTCTCAGTAATCCAATCTGATTGGCTGTCAGGAAGCTGCTGGCTACAGCAAGTGAGTTTTGGCCTTAGAGAAGTGGCAGATGAGCCATCTTGAGAAGATCCTCATATTGTAGGGTTCCAAACAGAGGTAACTAAGGGAAAAGCTCAAGACAAACAGTGGTATGTGAATAAACTAAAGACTGCTTTATGCATAATGCTGCAACAATTATTTTTTTCTATGAAAACATGACAGTAACACTATAAACCTCCAGTTTTATGATTTTTTTTTAAATATACTAAATTAATATTTGTCACATAGGTACCATTCCAGCACATGACTGAGGAAGGTCAGAAGTGGTTGATCTATCTCTGTTAAAAATGTGGTAAAATTCAGCTATCGTCTCCAAATATAGTGTATGTGATATTTGGAGCAAGGAATACCAGGACTCATTCACCAGGATTCAACAAGATTTTTATAAAAAAATTTTAACAATGTGGTGTATTTTCAGTCTTCATAAAGGTTGATTGGTTACAATAATAATTTAGGATTATTTTTTTTAGGAAAAGTCTATTGTCCATGTGTGATTGTGTTAATATGAAGGAAGGGCAGAGCCCCCATCACTGGCTTCATGTGTGTCTTCTCATCTTCCTTCAGCTGCAACCCCCAACAGAGAGTGAGAGCAAGGGAGACTCCCCCTTGTCTATCTCTGTTAGTCATATATACCATAGATATAGTCGTGTCTTACACATGTATGTGCTTTTACATTGTCATATATGGAAACCTTCAAATACAGATCTTGACATATTCATACAGAAATTCCATTCCCCTTGTGTATTAATATAAATGATGTCAGTGTGTAGTGTAAAGAATCCTTTACATTAAATACCAATAAATACTATATTACACAGTATTTAACAATCTTCACTCGCTCAGTCATATATGCATCTTCTACTTCAGGCAGAAAATCTTTTATAAATCATAACCCAAACACAGATCACAGGACCCAAATACACGCTGACACCAACCATTCTTACAGCCAATGAGATACTCTGCTGCCTGAGGCGAAAAATGAAATGGCGCCTTCTCCCCAGTTGAGAAATCCTTCACCTGCCCTCCCTACTGTTGAAGACATATGTGGATAGGCATTATATACAGCACTACAAAACATACAGGGTAATACAGCGCTGCATACATGTTACATCCAGTGAAGCCTTTTCTGATGTAGACGTTCTCTTTCCTTATCTTCTCCATTGGGATCCAACCTTGATGACATCTTTCAGCCATGTCTCTTGTCTGCAGAGTTGAACATGTTAGGTTCCTCACTTTTCCATCATCCTCCCCCCCTGATGCTCCAGCATTGTCATCCTGCTGCTACCCTCAATACTGTGCTTATTGTGCTCCCTAATAACCTCTAATACTAGACTGCAAAATAACAGTGCCATACAGATTGTCCCCCCTGCAGTACCCCAATAGCAATAATGCTCCCCAATAGTGCCCCCATTAGTAGTAAAGCCCTCCATATTGTGCCTAATAATGCCCTTACAATAACCCCAGTAATAAAATCACCATTGTTCCCCCAGTACAAATAAGGTCCCCCTATAGTGCCCCCAGCAGTAACAAGGCCCCTTTGTAAGGCAGCCCTTTAAAGCCCCCAGTAGTAACAAAGCCCCATATAGAGCCCACAGTAGTAATAAAGCCCCCTTTAGAGACTACAGTATTAATAAAGTTCCCTATAGTGTCCTAGGTATTTATAATGCCCCCTGTAAGTAGCCCCAGTATTTATAAAGCCCTGCTGCAGTGCGTCCAGTATTATAGTGCCCCCTTTAATGCCAGTACATATAATGTGCCCTCCAGTAGTAACGTAAAGTATGAATATTTAGTTTCTGATCATATGGACTCCATTTTGACCAGTTAGAACCATCATGACCTGTGAATGAACTGAAGATTTATTTGGAATTACTTATGCAAGGCACTTAGGCTTTGAGTTCTTTTGGGATTCTGATTCATTGTGGATCTGGGAATTGACCGCTGATAGCAAATAAACAACACATTCACAGAGACAATAATAGAGCACTAGGGAATGAAGCTGTTTGCGTAAAAGTTGGAACTTTTCAGGGTGTAGTCAGAAGCTCACCTACGAGGGGACTGCTGTCGTTGAAAGGGCATCCCAGTTGATGTGTTGCTGTCAGATTCCTGCTTTATCAGTGATGTAAGTTATTTATCCTTTCTATATAGATAATTGCAGAAGTAGGACATACATTTGCCTGATTGTAGTGCCGCCTGTAGTGCCGCAACTAGAGATGTCCCGAACTATTCGCCGGCAAACAGTTCCCGGCGAACATCGCTTGTTCGCGTTCGCCGCGGCGGGCAAACATATGCGATGTTCGGTCCGCCCCCTATACGTCATCATTGAGCAAACTTTGACCCTGTACCTCACAGTCAGCAGACACATTCCGGCCAATCAGCATACCCTCCCTCCCAGACCCTCCCACCTCCTAAAAAAAGCAAGGACGGCAGCCCTCTTAGATTCATTCTGAAGCTGCAGTGTTAGTTAGAGCAGGGACAGTGCAGCTGCTGCTGAATTAATAGGGAAATCGTTAGCTAGGCCAGTTTTCTGTGTCCACTCCAGTCCTTAAAGACTCATCTGCTGTAAGGACCTTTTTAGGGCTGGTACATCAATCTGCTTTTATATATTTTTTTTATATATATATTGCAGTTGCCTGCCCGTGTGTGAGAGGCCACAGGTCCACAGACTGTACTGTGTGCACACCACTCATATAGGGTGGCACAGCACCTTGCTGTTAAAAAATTCATAACATTTTTCCTCTGTAATATAATTGCAGTTGCCGGCCAGTGAGTGTCAGGCCCACAGACTGTACTGTGCCCACTGCCCACCCCTCATATAGGGTGGCACAGTACCTTGCAGATAATAAAAAAAGTCATTTAATTTTTCCTCTGTAATATAATTGCAGTTGCCTGCCAGTGAGTGTCAGGCCCACAGACTGTACTGTGCCCACTGCCCACCACTCATATAGGGTGGCACAGTACCTTGCAGATAAAAAAGTCTTTAAATTTTTCCTCTGTAATATAATTGCAGTTTCCTGCCAGTGTGTGTCAGGCCCACAGACTGTACTGCAAACGAGCCGTGATATCCTTCCAGCCCAACGGCTCAGACTTGATAAAGGGGACCCTAGCACCCCGAAACGAGTTGTCTTACGAATAAATGGAATACTGCTGAAACCAAAATATTGCCTTTGACCGGTTGTTTCATGCGCCCTCTGTGGTCCACACGCTCTACCTAAGGTCCAGCGTACTTTTCTTCACACCACTCATATAGGGTGGCACAGTACCTTGCAGATAAAGTCATTTAATTTTTCCTCTGTAATATAATTGCAGTTGCCTGCCAGTGAGTGTCAGGCCCACAGACTGTACTGTGCCCACTGCCCACCACTCATATAGGGTGGCACAGCACCTTGCTGTTAAAAAATTCATTAAATTTTTCCTCTGTAATACAGTCCTGATCAAAAGTTTAAGACCTCTTGAAAAATGTCAAAAAATCATATTTAGCATGGCTGGATCTTAACAAGGTTCCAAGTAGAGCTTCAACATGCAACAAGAAGAAATGGGAGTAAGACAAAACATTTTTTGAGCATTCAATTTAATGAAAACAACGAATAAACTGAAACAGGCTGTTTTTTCAGCTGATCAAAAGTTTAGGACCACACCTCCAAAAAAAAACTAAACCCCTCCAAAACAGAAATCCAACCTCCAAACATGAACTCAGTAATGAGTAGCTCTGCCGTTATTGTTTATCACTTCAAAAATTAGTTTCGGCATGCTTGATGCAAGCGTTTCCATGAGGTGAGTGGGAACATTTCTCCAAGTGGTGAAGACGGCCGCACGAAGGCCATCTACTGTCTGGAACTGTTGTCCATTTTTGTAAACTTCCCTTGCCATCCATCCCCAAAGGTTCTCAATTGGATTTAGATCAGGTGAACACGCAGGATGGGCCAAAAGAGTGATGTTATTCTCCTGGAATTTTTCCTCTGTAATACAGTCCTGATCAAAAGTTTAAGACCTCTTGAAAAATGTCAAAAAATCATATTTAGCATGGCTGGATCTTAACAAGGTTCCAAGTAGAGCTTCAACATGCAACAAGAAGAAATGGGAGTAAGACAAAATTTTTTTGAGCATTCAATTTAATGAAAACAACGAATAAACTGAAACAGGCTGTTTTTCAGCTGATCAAAATTTTAGGACCACATGCCTTTAAAAAGCCAAATCTGTGCAAAGATGTGGATTCATTGTCATTTTCTGTCAGGTAGTCACACGTTGTGATGGCAAAGGCAAAAAAACTCTCCCTTTTTGAACGTGGTCGGGTTGTTGAACTGCATAAGCAGGGTCTCTCACAGCGCGCCATCGCTGCTCAGGTGGGACGCAGTAAGACAGTCATTTGGAATTTCTTAACTGATCCTGAGGGTTATGAAACAAAAAAGTCAAGTGGAAGACCCAAAAAAAATTCATCAGCACTGAGCCGGAGGATCCAATTGGCTGTCTGTCAAGACACTGGACGATCCTCGACCCAAATGAAGACCCTTACTGGTGCTGACTGCAGCCCCATAACCATCAGACGGCATCTGTGACTGAAGGGCTTCAAAAACAAAAAATGTCTTCAAAGACTTCGTCTCCTTGAACGCCACAGAACTGCTCGTTTGGACTTTGCAAGAGAGCACCAAACATGGGACATTCAAAGGTGGAAGAAAGTTTTATTCTCTGATGAGAAAAAATTTAACCTTGATGGTCCTGATGGTTTCCAACATTACTGGCATGACAAGCAGATCCCAACTGAGATGTTTTCTACGCGCCACAGTGGAGGGGGCGCCATAAGGGTCTGGGGTGCTTTTTCCTTCAGTGGAACAATGGAGCTTCAGGAAGTGCAGGGGCGTCAAACGGCCGCTGGCTATGTCCAGATGTTGCAGAGAGCATTCCTCATGACTGAGGGCCCTCGTCTGTGTGGTAACAACTGGGTTTTTCAACAGGACAACGCTACAGTACACAATGCCCGCAGGACAAGGGACTTCTTCCAGGAGAATAACATCACTCTTTTGGCCCATCCTGCGTGTTCACCTGATCTAAATCCAATTGAGAACCTTTGGGGATGGATGGCAAGGGAAGTTTACAAAAATGGACAACAGTTCCAGACAGTAGATGGCCTTCGTGCGGCCGTCTTCACCACTTGGAGAAATGTTCCCAATCACCTCATGGAAACGCTTGCATCAAGCATGCCGAAACTAATTTTTGAAGTGATAAACAATAACGGCAGAGATACTCATTACTGAGTTCATGTTTGGAGGTTGGATTTCTGTTTTGGAGGGGTTTAGTTTTTTTTTGGAGGTGTGGTCCTAAACTTTTGATCAGCTGAAAAAACAGCCTGTTTCAGTTTATTCGTTGTTTTCATTAAATTGAATGCTCAAAAAATGTTTTGTCTCACTCCCATTTCTTCTTGTTGCATGTTGAAGCTCTACTTGGAACCTTGTTAAGATCCAGCCATGCTAAATATAATTTTTTGCCATTTTTCAAGTGGTCTTAAACTTTTGATCAGGACTGTATAATTGCAGTTGCCTGCCAGTGAGTGTCAGGCCCACAGACTGTACTGTGCCCACTGCCCACCACTCACATAGGGTGGCACAGCATCTTGCTGTTAAAAAATTCATTAAATTTTTCCTCTGTAATACAACTGCAGTTGCCTGCCAGTGAGTGTCAGGCCCACAGACTGTACTGTGCCCACTGCCCACCACTCATTTAGGGTGGCACAGCACCTTGCTGTTAAAAAATTCATTAAATTTTTCCTCTGTAATACAACTGCAGTAGCCTGCCAGTGAGTGTCAGGCCCACAGACTGTACTGTGCCCACTGCCCACCACTCATATAGGGTGGCACAGTACCTTGCAGATAAAAAAGTAATTTAATTTTTCCTCTGTAATATAATTGCAGTTGCCTGCCAGTGAGTGTCAGGCCCACAGACTGTACTGTGCCCACTGCCCACCAATCATATAGGGTGGCACAGCATCTTGCTGTTAAAAAATTCATTTAATTTTTCCTCTGTAATACAATTGCAGTTGCCTGCCAGTGAGTGTCAGGCCCACAGACTGTACTGTGCCCACTTCCCACCACTCATATAGGGTGGCACAGTACCTTGCAGATAAAAAAGTCATTTAATTTTTCCTCTGTAATATAATTGCAGTTGCCTGCCAGTGAGTGTCAGGCCCACAGACTGTACTGTGCCCACTGCCCACCACTCATATAGGGTGGCACAGCACCTTGCAGATAAAAAAGTCATTTAATGACCTTCAATGAGATCAGTGAGGACGAGGAACGGGACATGAGTAGCTTGGCATCCAACCTTGTGCAAATGGGGTCTTTCATGCTGCCATGCCTGTTGAGGGACCCTCGTATAAAAAGGCTGAAGGAGAACGACCTGTACTGGGTGGCCACGCTACTAGAACCCCGGTATAAGCAGAAAGTGGCTGAAATGTTACCGAATTACCGGAAGTCCTAAAGGATGCAGCAGTTCCAAAACAAGTTAAAAAGTATGCTTTACACAGCGTATAAGGGTGATGTCACAGCACAACGGGAACCTAACAGGGGAAGAGGTGAAAGTAATCCTCCTCCTACCACGACCACGCCGGCAAAGACAGGACGCTTTACAGATGTGTTGTTGATGGAGGACGTGAAGAGCTTTTTAAAGGGAGTCTGTCACCACATTTGGGCATATTAGACCGATCAAATAGGGTTATATGATCCACCCAGAACTTAAAAACGGTACCTTTGTTTTAGAAAACTGACTTTTCTTTTAGCCGAAAATGAACTTATAAGGTTATGTTAATGAGCCCTCTCAAGTGCCCAGGGCGGTCTCTCAATCCTCGGAGCCCCAGGCAGCACCTCCTCCACGGCTCATAACCCCGCCCTCCGTGCGCCTCTGCCCGCCCGTTTACTCCCCTCCCCTGTCCTTTTCCACTGCGCCTGTGCGGTCCAAATCGTAGCGGGCGCATGCGCAGTAGGTATCGCGATGCCCTGCCAGGAGCGGGCATCGCACTGCGCATGCGTCTGCTACGATTTGGACCGCACAGCCGCAGTGGAAAAGGACAGGGGAGGGGAGTAAACAGGCGGGCAGAGGCGCACGGAGGGCGGGGTTATGAGCCGTGGAGGAGGTGCTGCCTGGGGCTCCGAGGATTGAGAGACCGCCCTGGGCACTTGAGAGGGCTCATTAACATAACCTTATAAGTTCATTTTCGGCTAAAAGAAAATTTCGTTTTCTACAACAAAGGTACCGTTTTTAAGTTCTGGGTGGATCATATAACCCTATTTGATCGGTCTAATATGCCCAAATGTGGTGACAGACTCCCTTTAAGTCCTACGCATCGCCACAGCCCTTCGGGGTCCACCCTCAGAGAACGACAGGTAGCAGACTACCTCGCCTTAACTGCAGATATCGACACTCTGAGGAGCGATGAACCCCTTGACTACTGGGTGTGCAGGCTTGACCTGTGGCCTGAGCTATCCCAATTTGCGATAGAACTTCTGGCCTGCCCCGCTTCAAGTGTCCTGTCAGAAAGGACCTTCTCAGGTATTGTCACTGAGAAGAGAAGTCGCCTAGGTCAAAAAAGTCTAGATTACCTCACCTTTATTAAGATGAATGAGGCATGGATCCCGAAGGGACTGACAGTGGGGGATGCATTTGACTAAAAAAGGCCTTATGAGATGCCTTGGGCTAAAAATGGTCCCCACGCTGCTGTATTTAATCTCTGCATGCCGGATCACTTGCGTGACTTCTCCGCCACCAACTAGGGTTCAAGCTGCAATGTTTTAGTGCACTTTCCGCCTGGAAAACATCAATTTTTCCGGCCGCTGGTGCTGCACTGTGGCTGCAAAAACAAAACAAAAAAAAAGGCACATACATGTGTCAATTCCCCTTCGTGATCGTTACCTTGTTGTGGTGAAGGGACTTGCGTATCACAATGAAGCGATCACCTCTATGAGTGTGTTGGCAATGTTGGCACACCCCAGATGATAAGGTCGTTGCTTCATTGTGAACAGACCAAAAGCGATCGGCTGGATAATTTTTCATAGAAAAAACATTAATTTTCTTTGTGATCATCTAAGGTGATCATTAAAGCCTACTAGGCCAACAATGGGCCCACACTGCAGAATCATTGTTTTCTGGGTCACTTAACTGTCACTGAACTACCTCAGCACGACCATAGGCTTTGAAAAACCGCCATCGCCTGCAATTTCCCGAACGTACGCACGAGCACAGTCATCACTACACCAAGATTGACGCATAGAGGAATAAAATTTAGGTCATGAGTGTGTCAACTATTAACAACTCTTTGCAGTGGTTTGCGGTGCGTTAAACGGGGAGTTTGGTCTGTCAGAGTTTGGTCTGTCACTGTGAAGCGGGCGTAACCATGGGTGTAGGAACCCCCAAAAATCTGGGGGGGGACAGCGTTTTTGCTCGCCGGGTATATTCTTATTCAGTAAACTGCGAGTTGTTTATATAGTTAAATTTTAAGTGTGTGTGTGTGTGAATTCCCCCCCCCCTTTCCCACACTTACAGTTCTGAAGACTCAGGGGTGCTGGCTTGGCCGGGCAGAAGGAGTGTGGGAGACTGTGAGGCCTTTTTCTCCAAGCTGCTCCGGATCAGTGCTCTGGGCAGCTGGGCTCCGGGCTGGAAGTGGGCACAATAAGAAAAAAATATGTTTCATTACACCTCAGGTCAGACCACCAATCAGACCCCCAATGTTAATCAGACCTCAGCTAACAGCCCCAATAAGATCCCCAATGTTAATAAGACCTCAGATCACACCTCAGCTCAGACCCCAATATGAATGACCCCCAATCAGACCTCAGATAAGAGCCCCAGTGCCTCTCATCAGCCAGTAATAACAGCCCCCCCAATCATGTGCCAGTAATAACAGCCCCCCCAATCATGTGCCAGTAATAAGAGCCCCCCAATCATGTGCCAGTAATAACAGCCCCCCCAATCATGTGCCAGTAATAACAGCTTCCCCAATCATGTGCCAGTAATAACAGCCCCCCCAATCATGTGCCAGTAATAACAGCCCCCCCAATCATGTGCCAGTAATAACAGCCCCCCCAATCATGTGACAGTAATAACAGCCCCCCCAATCATGTGCCAGTAATAACAGCCCCCCCAATCATGTGCCAGTAATAGCCCCCCAATCATGTGCCAGTAATAGCCCCCCAATCATGTGCCAGTAATAGCCCCCCCAATCATGTGCCAGTAATAGCCCCCCAATCAAGTGCCAGTAATAGCCCCCCAATCAAGTGACAGTAATAGCACCCCCCAATAAAGTGCCAGTAATAGCCCCCCCAATCAAGTGCCAGTAATAGTCCCCCCCAATCATGTGCCAGTAATAGCCCCCCCAATCAAGTGCCAGTAATAGTCCCCCCAATCAAGTGCCAGTAATAGCCCCCCAATCAAGTGCCATTAATAGCCCCCCAAATCCAGTGCCATTAATATCCCCCCCAATCAAGTGCCATTAATAGCCCCCCAATCAAGTGCCATTAATAGCCCCCCAATCAAGTGTCAGTAATAGCCCCCCCAATCAAGTGCCAGTAATAGCCCCCCCATCAAGTGCCATTAATAGCCCCCCAATCAAGTGCCATTAATAGCCCCCCAATCAAGTGCCAGTAATAGCCCCCCCAATCAAGTGTCAGTAATAGCCCCCCCAATCAAGTGCCAGTAATAGCCCCCCCCATCAAGTGCCATTAATAGCCCCCCAATCATGTGCCAGTAATAGCCCCGCCAATCAAGTGCCAGTAATAGTCCCCCCAATCAAGTGCCAGTAATAGCCCACCAATCAAGTGCCAGTAATAGCCCCCCCAATAAAGTGCCAGTAATAGCCCCCCCAATCAAGTGCCAGTAAAACAAAGTATTGTATATATAAAAAAAAAAAAATTAACACTTATACTTACCTCTTTGGAGCGATGCGATGCAGGCCTCTTCCGGCCTGTCACTGTGTCCCGACTCCAGCGCTGTACGGCTCAGGCGGCGCGATGACGTCATTGCGCCGCCTACGCCGGCCTCTGATAGGCTGCCGGCCTAGTAGTGCCGGCAGCCTATCAGAGGAACAGGAAAGGGACACACCTCCCTGCCCTGCTCCTCCGCACAGCCTTCTGTTTGTATCGCTGTCCTGAGGACGGCGATACAAACAGAAACAGATCACATGGAGATGAGCGCTTTGCTTCCACAATGGAAGCGCTCATCTCAGTCCCTGCCCCGCTGCCGCTGGCAGGGATTTGACCATACCTGTCCCCCCCGCATTATTTCCTGGGGGGGATCCGTCCCCCCCGCTTCCTACGCCCATGGGCGTAACCCTTACACTACCTGATCGATACAACATCATACCTGATCGTATACACACACTGGATGTTTTAAAGCACGTTATTCCAAACAATTTAGGATTGTTAGGTAATTTATGCCCTTTATGGATTAAAACCCGACTCTGCGTCAACTACGTAATTTTCCATGGGAGTTTTGCCATGGATCCCCCTCTGGCATGCCACAGTCCAGGTGTTAGTCCCCTTGAAACAACTTTTCCTTTTCGCAAACGGAAAATTTTATGTTTCCGACATCTGTAGCCGCAACCTGTATTGTAATGTCCCTTGTAGTTCCCCAGCCTGTATTATTAAGCCTCCTTTAGTGCTTCGGCCTGTATTTTAATGGCCCCCTCCAGAGTGCCAGCATGTATAATGTTCCCTCCATAGTATAATGCCCCCCATAGTGGTAGTAGAATATATATAATATATAATGCTTTCCCCCCTGTAGTGCCCCTAATAAGTCCAACATATATATATATAAAAAAAAAAACACTTGTGTCCCTGAAAGTACCGACTCAGTGGTGCTGCAGTAGAGCCTGAGGAGGAGACATATGATGGAGTGGAGTGCACTGATCCAGCACAGGAAGGAAGCCAAGTACTGGTTAGTCAAACACATGTGCCAGCATGGCCTTTTCATGTTTCACCTCATGCCTGCAGCTCGTAGTAGGACAGGACCCAGTGGCTGCCGGCAACAGAGAGACTAGGTGCTGTAGCGCAATATAGCAATGCACGGCACATCTGTAGCCAAACTTCTTCCATAGTGACACAGCAAGCACATACCAGTACTATGCCCACTCGTTATGACACAC
This sequence comes from Bufo bufo, assembly GCF_905171765.1. Taxonomy (NCBI): domain Eukaryota; kingdom Metazoa; phylum Chordata; class Amphibia; order Anura; family Bufonidae; genus Bufo; species Bufo bufo. Next base: position 421,231,675 of record NC_053390.1, read on the forward strand.
TGTGGACAGGGGTGATCACTACCTGGCTGTGAGCGGTCAGGAGAATGTGCCCCTCCTCAATAGTGCTCTCTGTGCTGCACATCCTGAGGGTGGGGCTGGTGTTCCAAAATAATAACAGCGCACAGAGTACTGCAATGTCACTGTTAAGTACTGGTTCTGGTGTGCATCGCTGCCTTCCACTTCCCTCTAGATGGAGCTGCCTAAGGCAGGTGCCTCAACTTGCCTCATTATAGGTGTGCCCCTGGTTGTGTCACATTCAACTTTCAGTGATGGTCAGTAGCAACAGGCAATTCAAAAACTGAGGAGATAAATTTTGAATGTGGAGAAACGAAAAACATGAAATTTAAACCATTTGCTGATAATTATTTCACTGTGAAATTTAACATGAGTATTATAGCATTCAATTGGTACTGTTTGGTGGTAAATCTAGGGTAGGGCTGCAACAATGTCAATTGCCAGTACATACAGTTATAACTTAGGACTCCCATGGCAAGCCACACAGCAGGGGGTTTGTGAGCCACCTGTGTCTCCTGAGCGGTTAGTTGGGGAGCACTGATTTAGAGCATACAATAACTGAACATTAAGGGCCAGATTTATCATTAGCTCAGGTCAGAATAATGGAGTGAAAAAGTCCCAAAAAAGTCCCAAACGCTAAAACTGCGCACAAATTTGCGACTTTTTTCTGCTCTGCACTATGCTCGCCAGTTTTCTGAAAGTGGGCGTGTCTTCTTATGTAAATGAATCTCTAGACAGATTTACCATTGGGACTATTTAAAAAAGTCGCAAAAAAGTCGCAATTTCCCTCCAGTGAGGACCATGCTTATCTTATGAGACTTTTTAATAGAACATGCGACTTTTTCATAAAAACGTGCGACTTTTTCGTAAAGATGTGCGACTTTTGTAAAGCTGCTTACTGACGGATAAACTGCTACCGTCAAACCACATTTATTACAGTCTTAAAGGGCCGATCATAAATCTGACTTGGCTAAAACTGACTTTAGCCATATGTTAAAGTGGAGTGAGCTGTCAGAGGAATGATAAATCTGGCCCTAAGTTTTTAAACTTTAATACAAGGAATCTCAAGTTTCTATAATATTCTCGCAGATAAAAAAAATAGATGGTGGACAACTCCTGTATGAGGAAATGGAGTGAGGATCTGCAGACTGACATATCATTAGCCAAGTGGCAGAGTTTATTTTACAACATCTATGGACTATACCGCAGCATCACACACAGGAAAGTTGTATTGAAGACCTATTTACTGTAAGATGGTATTGCACTTCAAGTAAATTGCATATCATGTATCCGACTTGCCCAGATGTATGCTGGAGACAGTGTGGGAAGGTGCGTACTGTATTACATACACTATGGGATTGTGATAATATCAAACCTTTGTGGAATGCAGATACAAATCTCCCCAAAATTGGCACTACTTCTCATAGGTTTGGATGGTTACCCAGTAGAAAATCCTGCGCTGTGTCCGTGCGTGTGTGGCGAACTTTAATGTGCGATGCGCCGAGTTAAATGCGCATGTGCGATGTGACGAGTTAAGTGCGCGGCGCGCTGGCCACTAGGATTGCAGCACACCGCACATCCGCCCGGACCTCCCACAAGCGCCGCCATTACAGTGCTGTCAGATACAGACACAGATACAGCAGCTGCTGCTGCCAGTGGTCTCAGCACCACCAGTCAGTGCCAGCCATCTCAGCCACCAGTCACAATGCCCGCCAGGGGCGTAACTAGAAGTGACTGGGCCCCACAGCAAATATTTGTAAGGGCCCCCCCCAGCGCGCTTCGCACCTCCCTCCACCTGTGTAAACCCCACTCCTTTGGCACAGTGTAGCGGTATACTGTATATTGTGGGGCACGGTGTAGGCTATATGTGTATAACATAAACATATTTCACATGAAAACTTACAATTACTTGGCTTGGCCCTTGGGATCTCGGACGCCACTTCAACACTTTGGCCAGGGGCTCGGCGGAGCTGATGTTGTGCTTTATCCTAATAAGAAATATTTCATAATAAGGATTTGGAGAAGGGGCAGAGGGATAGCAGAGCAGAGAGATGCTGGTGCTGCTACTAGGGGGTCATACCATGGGGGAGTAATAAAGCCCACCATAATGTCCCCTCCAGTAGAAATAATTATCCTTATAATGTGACAGTGCAAAAATACCCCCTTGTAATGCCCCCAGTTGAGCTAATGTCCCCATAGTGCCCCCATAATGTCCCAGTATAAAATACCCCTATATAGTGCCCCCAGTAAATTCCCCCATAGTGCTCCTCTCCCCCCTTCCTGCTAGTGCCCCCCATAATGTACCAGTATAAAATGCCCCATATATAGTGCCCCAGTAGATGGCCCTCAGTGTCCGGCCTCTGATAGGCTGCCGGCCTAGTGTCCCCCATAATGCCCCCCAATAATGTGCCAGTAAGTGTCCCCATAGATGCCCCCCCATCATGTCCCAGTATCAAGTGCCTCTCCCCCCCCCACATGTCCCAGTATCATAGTGCCATCTCCCCCCCATGTGCCAGTATCAAGTGCCTCTCTCTTTCCCACCCCCCATGTGCCAGTATCATAGTGCCAAACCCCCATGTGCCAGTATCAAGTGCCTCTCTCTCCCCCCCATGTCCCAGTATCATAGTACCATCTCCCCCCCAAAAAAGTGGCAGTATCAAGTGCCTCTCCCCCCTCCATGTGCCAGTATCAAGTGCCACCCCCCCCACGTGCCAGTATCAAGTGCCTCTCTCCCCCCCATGTGGCAGTATCAAGTGCCTCTCTCTTCCCCCCCATGTCCCAGTATCATAGTGCCATCTCCCCCCCCAAAAAAGTGCCAGTATCAAGTGCCTCTCTCCCCTCCCCATGTGCCAGTATCATAGTGCTAAACCCACCCATGTGCCAGTATCAAGTGCCAACCCCCCCTCCCACGTGCCAGTATCAAGTGCCTCTCTCCTCCCCCCCATGTCCCAGTATCATAGGGCCATTCCCCCCCCCCCCCAAAAAAAAGTGCCAGTATCAAGTGCCTCTCTCTCCCCCCCATGTGCCAGTATCAGGTGCCAACCCCTCTCCCCCCCATGTGCCAGTATCAGGTGCCAACCCCCCTCCCCCCCATGTGCCAGTATCAGGTGCCAACCCCTCTCCCCCCCCCATGTGCCAGTATCAGATGCCTCTCTCCCCCCCATGTGCCAGTATCAGGTGCCAACCCCCCTCCCCCCATGTGCCAGTATCAAGTGCCTCCCGCTCCCCCCCATGGCAGTAACAGTCGGGTATTAAAAAAATAAATAAACACTTCTACTTACCTCCATGTCAGCGATGCGATGCAGCCTCTTCCTGTATCCCGCCCTGTATGTCCATATATGGAGTCAGTGCTTGTATTTCAGAAAAGCTTCTGCTGGGATTCGAACCCACGACCTTCTGTATCAGAGGCAAAGCACTTAACCACACAGCCATAAGGGATGCCTTGCCACTTACTGAAAAAATATGAGACTTCTACTGTTATAGCTGGCTAAGTGTACATCTATACACATGACAGCTGCCCCAACACACCCAGCACTGCTATATCTCTATATGACAGCTGTCCCAGCACACTCAGCTCTGCTATATCTCTATAAATGATAGCTGCCCCAGCACACCCAGCTCTGCTACATCTAATACACATGACAGCTGCACCAGCACACTCAGCTCTACTATATCTCTATATATGACAGCTGCCCCAGCACACCCAGCTCTGCTGCATCTATATATCTCTAAGTATTGCTATACAGTAGATAGATATATAGAGATATAGGAAAGCTGAGTGTGCTGGGGCAGCTGTCATGTGTATAGATGTAGCAGAGCTGGGTGTGTTTGGGCAGCTGTCATGTGTATAGATGTAGCAGAGCTGGGTTTGCTGGGGCAGCTGTCATATATAGAGATATAGTAGAGCTGAGTGTGCTGGTGCAGCTGTCATGTGTATTAGATGTAGCAGAGCTGGGTGTGCTGGGGCAGCTATCATATATAGAGATATAGCAGAGCTGAGTGTGCTAGGACAGCTGTCATATAGAGATATAGCAGTGCTGGGTGTGTTGGGGCAGCTGTCATGTGTATAGATGTACACTTAGCCAGCTATAACAGTAGAAGTCTCATATATAGTGCCCCAGTAGATGGCCCTCAGTGTCCGGCCTCTGATAGGCTGCCGGCCTAGTGTCCCCCATAATGCCCCCCAATAATGTGCCAGTAAGTGTCCCCATAGATGCCCCCCATCATGTCCCAGTATCAAGTGCCTCTCCCCCCCCCCACATGTCCCAGTATCATAGTGCCATCTCCCCCCCATGTGCCAGTATCAAGTGCCTCTCTCCTTCCCACCCCCCATGTGCCAGTATCATAGTGCCAAACCCCCATGTGCCAGTATCAAGTGCCTCTCTCTCCCCCCCCATGTCCCAGTATCATAGTGCCATCTCCCCCCCAAAAAAGTGGCAGTATCAAGTGCCTCTCCCCCTCCATGTGCCAGTATCAAGTGCCAACCCCCCCCCCACGTGCATGTATCAAGTGCCTCTCTCCCCCCCATGTGGCAGTATCAAGTGCCTCTCTCTTCCCCCCCATGTCCCAGTATCATAGTGCCATCTCCCCCCCCAAAAAAGTGCCAGTATCAAGTGCCTCTCTCCCCTCCCATGTGCCAGTATCATAGTGCCAAACCCACCCATGTGCCAGTATCAAGTGCCAACCCCCCCTCCCACGTGCCAGTATCAAGTGCCTCTCTCCTCCCCCCCATGTCCCAGTATCATAGGGCCATTCCCCCCCCCAAAAAAGTGCCAGTATCAAGTGCCTCTCTCTCCCCCCCATGTGCCAGTATCAGGTGCCAACCCCTCTCCCCCCCATGTGCCAGTATCAGGTGCCTCTCCCCCCCCCCCCATGTGCCAGTATCAGGTGCCAACCCTCCTCCCCCCCATGTGCCAGCAGAGCTGCTTGTGCTGGGGCAGCTGTCATATATAGAGATATAGTAGAGCTGAGTGTTCTGGTGCAGCTGTCATGTGTATTAGATGTAGCAGAGCTGGGTGTGCTGGGGCAGCTATCATATATAGAGATATAGCAGAGCTGAGTGTGCTGGGACAGCTGAAATATAGAGATATAGCAGTGCTGGGTGTGTTGGGGCAGCTGTCATGTGTATAGATGTACACTTAGCCAGCCATAACAGTAGAAGTCTCATATTTTTTCAGTCAGTGGCAATGCAGCCCTTATGGCTGTGTGGATAAATGCTTTGCCTCTGATACATAAAGGTTGTGGGTTCCAATCCCAGACACATCAGGAGACTTCAGGAGACAGTAAGATTAGATCACATTAGCGAGGGGGCCTGGTCTGCCGCCGCTGCTGCTGTGAAGGGGCCCTGAACATTAAGATAATAATCAATCATATTTAACTAACTTGAAAATAAACTGTCACACACGCTGCCATGGCGCCGGGCCCCTTGGCAGCCCGGGCCCCGAAGCAGCCGCTTCCCCTGCTTCCCCGGTAGTTATGCCACTGGTCAGACCTGCTAAAATGTAAAGTTGCACGTAGTGCAAATTTTTTTTCTAATCACTGAAGATTAGCACAATCGCGAATATATTGGAGCACTTGACTCTATCTGCATATAAAGCTATTGTGATGTTCTGCCGTGCCAACCATTTTCTCCAGTCTCAGAAGAAACTCATGAAACTTCTAGCAGCTTGAAAAATTTAGCCAAAGTGACCCACGCCTGTATTTCTCATTACGAATTCGCATTAAGCGATTTTTACATTGACGATTTTTCGCATTCAATAAAATGATGATGAATATTCTAAAAAAATATTTGTGAAATATTGCGAATTTGAATAGAGCCCCTGCCGCTCATCACTATTTACCACATAACTGCACTGCTGAATGGCAATTAGGCCCTAATTTTTTTCCACTTTTATACTACACAAAAGGCTTTTCAACATATAAGGGCAAATATATTTTTCTTTTGACACTAATACATAGCAGACAGGGCTTTAGAATACACTGCGTGCAGAATTATTAGGCAAATGAGTATTTTGACCACATCCTCCTCTTTATGCATGTTGTCTTACTCCAAGCTGTATAGGCTCGAAAGCCTACTACCAATTAAGCATATTAGGTGATGTGCATCTCTGTAATGAGAAGGGGTGTGGTCTAATGACATCAACACCCTATATTAGGTGTGCATAATTATTAGGCAACTTCCTTTCCTTTGGCAAAATGGGTCAAAAGAAGGACTTGACAGGCTCAGAAAAGTCAAAAATAGTGAGATATCTTGCAGAGGGATGCAGCACTCTTAAAATTGCAAAGCTTCTGAAGCGTGATCATCGAACAATCAAGCGTTTCATTCAAAATAGTCAACAGGGTCGCAAGAAGCGTGTGGAAAAACCGAGGCGCAAAATAACTGCCCATGAACTGAGAAAAGTCAAGCGTGCAGCTGCCAAGATGCCACTTGCCACCAGTTTGGCCATATTTCAGAGCTGCAACATCACTGGAGTGCCCAAAAGCACAAGGTGTGCAATACTCAGAGACATGGCCAAGGTAAGAAAGGCTGAAAGACGACCACCACTGAACAAGACACACAAGCTGAAACGTCAAGACTGGGCCAAGAAATATCTCAAGACCGATTTTTCTAAGGTTTTATGGACTGATGAAATGAGAGTGAGTCTTGATGGGCCAGATGGATGGGCCCGTGGCTGGATTGGTAAAGGGCAGAGAGCTCCAGTCCGACTCAGACGCCAGCAAGGTGGAGGTGGAGTACTGGTTTGGGCTGGTATCATCAAAGATGAGCTTGTGGGGCCTTTTCGGATTGAGGCTGGAGTCAAGCTCAACTCCTAGTCCTACTGCCAGTTTCTGGAAGACACCTTCTTCAAGCAGTGGTACAGGAAGAAGTCTGCATCCTTCAAGAAAAACATGATTTTCATGCAGGACAATGCTCCATCACACGCATCCAAGTACTCCACAGCGTGGCTGTCAAGAAAGGGTATAAAAGAAGAAAATCTAATGACATGGCCTCCTTGTTCACCTGATCTGAACCCCATTGAGAACCTGTGGTCCATCATCAAATGTGAGATTTACAAGGAGGGAAAACAGTACACCTCTCTGAACAGTGTCTGGGAGGCTGTGGTTGCTGCTGCACGCAATGTTGATGGTGAACAGATCAAAACACTGACAGAATCCATGGATGGCAGGCTTTTGAGTGTCCTTGCAAAGAAAGGTGGCTATATTGGTCACTGATTTGTTTTTGTTTTGTTTTTGAATGTCAGAAATGTATATTTGTGAATGTTGAGATGTTATATTGGTTTCACTGGTAAAAATAAATAATTGAAATGGGTATATATTTGTTTTTTGTTAAGTTGCCTAATAATTATGCACAGTAATAGTCACCTGCACACACAGATATCCCCCTAAAATAGCTAAAACTAAAAACAAACTAAAAACTACTTCCAAAAATATTCAGCTTTGATATTAATGAGTTTTTTGGGTTCATTGAGAACATGGTTGTTGTTCAATAATAAAATTAATCCTCAAAAATACAACTTGCCTAATAATTCTGCACTCCCTGTATATAACTGCACCGCTGAACGGCAATTAGGCCCTAATTTTTTCCCACTTTTACACTACACAAGGCTTTTCAACATATAAGTGCAACGCTGAACGGCGAATATATTTTTATTTCGCCACTAATACATAGCAAAAAGGGCTTTACAACATATAACTGCACCACACAAGGGCAAATAAGACATACTGTAGAAATCTTTCCTTGTAATAAACCCTGTTAATAGCTGTATCAAACAGCACTTGCACCCCAATAACAAGAACGGTTTGCTGCAATGACAGAGCTCTATAATGGGAATTTGGATCCCCAGTCAGTGCACCAAGGTGCAATAGGATTGTTCCTATTACCCAGTCTGTAACCTCCCCTACTGAACCCTGTCCTAAATAAATGCTGTGGAATGATTCCTCCCTATCCTTTCCCTGCACTTATAAATTGTTTTTTCACCACAATCAAGTCTTTCCTATCACTGTCCCTAGCGCCTGCTAACATCTCTCCCTGCACTAAGTACGCTGGTAAATGGCAAAATCTGAGATGGCTGCTGATTGGCTGCATGCATGGCATTATGGGTGATCCCGCCTTCCCAGAGTTCCTTGCCCCATGTCCTCACACGTGTAGCAGCCATTCTAGGAAAAAATGCAATTCGTTACCACGAAGCATGAGGAAACTCTGCTTCGGTGCGAATCGAATTTTTCAGCTTCAATTCCCTCATCTTTAATTACTACCTTTTAGTATATGCTGTTTCACTATAATAAAAATGCTCTATATGTATAGTAAACTTTGGTATAATAGGTTACATGGCTATGCTGTCTTTCTACATCATTAATGCATTGCAGCTGGAAGCAGACTGAAACATAGATTGAAAACTGCAAATGAGAAACATTTTCAAAACAGGAGAGAGCCTGGGTCTTTTATGTAGAACTGGATTTTCGTCACAAGTGCTTATATCTTTCTTTTCAATTTCGCTCTCATTTTATCTAGTCTTTCTTGTTATTTCTCCCTTCTCTCTCTCTCTTCCATTTGTTCTTGCACAGAACAGTAGCTTTTCATCTTGCTGTGGCAGTGTCAGCAGTTGGTATCTCCTAACCAGCATGATGTTGCCAAGTTTCTTTCATTTACATGCAGATGTGGATGACTAAGAGAATTAAGCCTTGGAACTTGTCTGTCTATGAGGTACTGCCAGCATGGAGCTAGCAAGGCAGAACTGATCAAAGAGCAATTTTAGACTGATGAATTAGAGCCTCGGTTCTTATGCTAGAAATTTGAATATAGAGGATCACATCTTTTATTGTGATTGTTTCGCATCAAGGCAATGGGCGTTATTTGCATAGGCTTGCCTCATCAGCCTTTCTACTACCTGGGGAGCAAATAGATCCTCTTCACAGAATTTTAAGATTTAAAAAAAAAATGCCTTGCTGATTTTTACATGTTCAACAAATTATAATGGAGTATTTTAAGGTTTTATTGTAATCTATTTTTCTCCGTTTAATTTGCTCTGTTCTTGCTATTGATTATATACCTAACATAATGCAGAACAAAAAAAACTTTCAAAATCATTAGTATGGTCTCTGGTGGGTTTTTATTCGGTAAGATAAAATCTGGTCATGCTGAAAATGTGTAGATTTCTTATTCAGACATAATATATTAGAACATTTATCTTATATACAATAGTATGTTTATTATATTATAATATATTTTTTACTTGCTATTGTAATAACTTGCTATGTTGAAAATGACATGTCTCTAAATGAGGCATATACTTAAAAGGGTTGTGCAGTGGTATCATATTGATGGACATCTGACTCCCATCACCCCCTGCCGGTCACGGCACTCGTGTGTTGCATCCTCTTCAATATTTACCTTCACATAAATATTGTAGCAGCAGTGCAGTGTAATTACAACTCAAGTGTATGGGATGGGCAATTGTAATTACACTGTACCACTGCTACAAAGGAGATGTTCTGCAGTTAAATATTGAAGAGGATGCAGCTACAGTATAATTTGATTGACATAGAATTCAGCGTGGCATTTTTTTCAAAAATGTAAAATTCTGTCTAGATCAGGCATGCTCAACCTGCAGCCCTCCAGCTGTTGCAAAACTACAACTCCCAGCATGCCTGAACAGCCTACAGCTGTCAGCCTACAGCAGGGCATGGTGGGAGTTGTAGTTTTACAACAGCTGGAGGGCCGCAGGTTGAGCATCCCTGGTCTAGATGATCTCTTTGCTCCCTAGATAGTAGAAAGGCTGATGAGGCAAGCCTATGCAAATAATGCCAATGTAAAACAATAAAAGATGAGGACCCTGAGGATAGGTCATCAATATTATGACGCTCTTTGAAGATACAGTTTCAGACTAGCCCTGTCCATTTGCCCCTGTTGGTACTCTGTTAGCCAAGCCACAGAGCCATGGTAGGCTATCCATTGGAATGGATGCCATATTTCCCTTGTAGAAGGAACTACAGGTTAAAATGTATGACCTGTCACAACTTTCTATATAAATATCATCATCACTGGGCTTTCTGGAAGCAATAGTGCCGATCAACATAATATTTTTTATTGCCCTATGCCATTATTTTTCCATGCTAATTTTACATATTCTTTCTCACTATAAACTCTTTGAAGACCCTGGGATTTTCAGTTTTTGCGTTTTCATTTTTTACTCCCTGCCTTCTCAGAGCCATAACTTTTTGTATTTTTTAGGTCACATAATGTAGCTGTATGAGGGCTTGTTTTTGAGCAGGAAAAGTTGCACTTTCTAATTGTATATGCTGTAGTGGGAAGCTGGAAAAAAATTCTAGATGGGATGAAATTGCAAAAAACAAATGCAATTCTATCATAGTTTTATAATTTGATCCCCCCCCATAACTTTTTTTATAGGTACATCTACAGAACTGTGTGAAGGGCAATCTGTTGTTTTCAAAGATGCTATATTGGAGTCTGGATGCCTTTTTGATATTTTAATAAAAAAATTTTGAGGAGGTGAAGCAACTAAAAGATTGTGAATTGGCCATTTTTTTCCATTACGGCGTTCACCGTAGGGGATAGATACGTTTATATTTTAATAGGTCCGTCATTTTGGGGCGCAATGATCCATTTAATTTTTAATATAGGGAAAAGGGGTGATTTGAATTTTTATATATTTTTTTATTTTTCATACTCTTTCTTTTTCTTAGGCCTCTTTCACACTTGCGTTGTCCGGATCCGGCGTGTACTCCACTTGCCGGAATTACACTCCGGATCCGGAAAAACGCAAGTGTACTGAAAGCATTTGAAGACGGAACCGTCTTCCAAATGCGTTCAGTGTTACTATGGCACCCAGGACGCTATTAAAGTCCTGGCTGCCATAGTAGGAGCGGGGAGCGGGGGAGCAGTATACTTACCGTCCGTGCGGCTCCCCGGGCACTCCAGAATGACGTCAGAGCGCCCCATGCGCATGGATGACGTGATCCATGTGATCACATGATCCATGAGCTTGGGGCGCCCTGACGTCACTCTGGAGCGCCCGGGGAGCCGCACGGACGGTAAGTATACTACTCCCCCGCTCCCCACTACACTTTACCATGGCTGCCAGGACTTTAGCGTCCCGGCAGCCATGGTAACCACTCTGAAAAAGCTAAATGTCGGATGCGGCAATGCGCCGAAACGACGTTTAGCTTAAGGCCGGATCCGGATCAATGCCTTTCAATGGGCATTAATTCCGGATCCGGCCTTGCGGCAAGTGTTCCGGATTTTTGGCCGGAGCAAAAAGCGCAGCATGCTGCGGTATTTTCTCCGGCCAAAAAACGTTCCGTTCCGGAACTGAAGACATCCTGATGCATCCTGAACGGATTTCTCTCCATTCAGAATGCATTAGGATAATCCTGATCAGGATTCTTCCGGCATAGAGCCCCGACGACGGAACTCTATGCCGGAAGACAATAACGCAGGTGTGAAAGAGCCCTAACACTTATATTAAGGCCCCTTAGGGGATTTGAATCTGCGATTGTTAGATCGCTTGTCCAATAGACTGTAATGTATTACCATTGCAGACTATAGGACATTCAGTATGTTCCTATGCGGCTTCATAGGAACTATTGCTGTGGTAGCCTCGGGTCTTTCAGAGGGCCCGAGGCTACCACAAGAAATGAACCGCTCCTGGAGAAAGACGCCTCTGATGCCATAGTCACAATTACCCATGGCATCTGAGGGGTTAAATGTCTGCAAGTGTCTGCTGTGTGAAACTGGAGCGAGTGCCATTTTTAAAGACCCAGCTTGTATGGCATAGGTCGAGAAGGGGTTGAATTTATACCGCTTGTGAATGTGAGCCACACATGAAAAATAATTATATCTATTGTGCATTTCACAGTCTTAGGCCTCATGCACACGGCCGTGCTGTTTTTTTTCGGTCCACAAACCGCGGATCTGAAAAAAACGGAAGCCGCCAGTGTGCCTTCCGCAATTTGCGGAACGGAACGGGCGGCCCATTGTAGACATGCCTATTCTTGTTCACAAAACGGACAAGAATAGGACATGCTATATTTTTTTTGCGGGGCCTCGGAACGGAGTAACGGATGCGGACAGCACACGGAGTGCTGTCTGCATCTTTTGAGGCCCCATTGAAGAGAATGGGTCCGCATCAGAGCCGCAAAAACTGTAGCTCGGATGCGGATCATAACTATTGTCGTGTGCATGAGGCCTTAGTTACATAAATACACTATACAGTAAGTTAAAAATAACACAGGTCCATCAAATTAAACTATTCTTAGATCAGTAATTCAATATTGTTAGATTAATTATATCCCTCAATGTCATTTTCTATTAGATAAGCATCTAACCCTTTTTTTTAATGCTGACAGTGTCTGCCATTACTATGTCTTGGAGTAGGGCATTCCAAAGTTTGACAACTCCAACTGTAAAGAATTATTTTCCTGTATTGAAATCGTCTTTCTCCTACATGTAAAAATTGTCTCTGTTCTTTGTAAAGTCCTTGGAACAATAAGTCACGTCATTGTATTGACCACACATGTATTTATACATGTAAATAAGATAACCTCTAAGGCTTCTTTTTTCTAAGCTGAAGAAGACCAATTTTTTAAGCCTCTCATTCTAACATACACCCATTATGGTCGTCCATCTCTGAAAAATCTCCTTTATCCTTTATAGTATGTGTAGCCCTAAAGTAAATCTCATATTCAAGATATATCTTCACTAGGTATTTATTTATAAAAGAGGTAGTATTTCAATGGGAGCACAGGTTTTTATCTCTTTATATACACCCTAAAACATATTTGCTTTTGCCACTGCTGCTTGACATTTAGTATTGCTGCTTAGCCTGTTTGTAACAGAATAATTAAAGGGGTTATCCCATGATTAATGTGAAAAAAAAAATGAATACAAAGCAAGAATCAGCCCTGTACCTCATATGGAGCAGGAGATCTTTTTTTTCATTGCTGCAATTGCTTTATGAGATTTTCTTCAGCCTGGCAGCTCACCGAGAGTGTCCTTTCCCAGTGGGGATGTTCTTTCTGCTGCAGCTCTCTCCCTTTACTGTCAAAGCTTCTGACAGAGGATCCAGGTGGTCGCAGATGAAGGATGAAAATATCACAAACAGGAGGTGGCGCTATACAGATACAGGTTATTGAATAACTTAGGGGCTCTGCTAAATTTTTAATTATATGTAGTTACAAAAGTATTCAGATCCAGGTTTGAAAAATGTAGAATATTTTTGTGGGTCAACCCCCGTTTACATTTTTCTCTTTTTCTGTTGTCCCTAATTTTATCTTATTTAATGTATATGCAATAATAAAATTACTGTGGCCTTGATACATTACATTTCTATTTCTTAACATATCCATGCCCATGCTGCCAGCTTATCTGGGTCTTGCAGAAATATCCTACATAGTTTTCTCTCATTGGCAAAAAATGTAAGCACGGTGGCTCAGTGGTTAGCACTGGTGCCTTGCAGGCAGTGGCGTAATATGGGAGAGGGGCGGGGGGGGGGCATTGCCCCATGCGCCAAATTGCAGGGGGCGCCAGGCATCTCACGGAGGGCCATGGGAGCCTATGGCTCCCGTCCCCTCCATTCTGCCTCATAGGCTTCAGGCCAGGCCTGAAGCCTATGAGGCAGTAGAATGGTGCAGGAGATCGCGATTACCTCATCGTGACCCCCTGCGTCGGGTCTTGCGAGATGACATGATGACGTGGCACCGGAAGGCACAGTGAGGTGTTTGTGACCGCCTGCGCTGGGACATCACAAGCAGTAATGGAGTGAGAAAGACAGGTGAGTTAGTATTTTTTATTTTTTTGTGTAAGTACCCTAAGGCAGGCCATTCTGGGGGCACTATGGAGGTGGGGAGCATTATCAGTTTAAATAGAAGAAAAAACAAAGAAGGCAGTTATATATTATACAGAGGGGCCACATTATATATTATACAGAGTGGGCCAGTATATATACAGTCATGTGAAAAAATTAGGACACCCTTTGAAAGCATGTGGTTTTTTGTAACATTTTTAATAAATGGTTATTTCATCTCCGTTTCAACAATACAGAGAGATTAAAGTAATCCGACTAAACAAAGAAAACTGAAGAAAAGTCTTTTCAAGATCTTCTGTAAATGTCATTCTACAAAAATGCCTATTCTAACTGAGGAAAAAGATAGGACACCCTTGCCCCTAATAGCGAGTGTTACCTCCTTTGGCTGAAATAACTGCAGTGAGACGGTTCTTGTAGCCATCTACCAGTCTTCGACATCGGTCTGAGGAAATTTTACCCCACTCCTCAATGCAGAACTTTTTCAGCTGTGAGATGTTTGAGGGGTTTCTTGCACGTACAGCCCTTTTCAAGTCACCCCACAGCATCTCAATGGGATTCAAATCTGGACTTTGACTTGGCCATTCCAGGACTCTCCATTTCTTCTTTTTCAGCCAATCTTTGGTTGATTTACTAGTATGTTTTGGGTCATTGTCATGTTGCATGGTCCAGTTCCGCTTCAGCTTTAATTTTCTAACTGATGGTCTCACATGTTCTTCAAGCACCTTCTGATACACAGTAGAATTCATCGTGGATTCTATGATGGTGAGCTGACCAGGTCCTGCTGCAGCAAAGCAGCCCCAAACCATGACACTTCCCCCTCCATGCTTCACAGTTGGTATGAGGTTCTTTTCTTGGAATGCTGTGTTTGGTTTACGCCAAACATGTCCTCTGCTGTTGTGTCCAAATAATTCAATTTTGGACTCATCTGTCCAAAGAACATTATTCCAGAAGTCCTGGTCTTTGTCAACTTTATCGCTGGCAAATGTCAGTCTGGCCTCGATGTTTCTCTTGGAAAGCAAAGGTTTCCTCCTTGCACACCTCCCATGCAAGTTAAACTTGTACAGTCTCTTTCTGATTGTAGAGGCATGTACTTCTACATCAACAGTAGCCAGAGCCTGCTGTAGTTCTCGAGATGACACTTTAGGGTTTTTGGATACCTCTTTTAGCATCTTGCGGTCTGCTCTTGGGGTGAACTTGCTGGGGCGACCAGTCCTGGGCATGTTGGCAGTTGTTTTGAAAGCCCTCCACTTGTAGACTATCTTCCGGACAGTGGAATGGCTGATTTCAAAATCTTTTGAGATCTTTTTAAATCCCTTCCCAGACTCATAGGCTGCTACAATCTTTTTTCTGAAGTCCTCTGACAGCTCTTTTGCTCTCACCATGGTGCTCACTCTCACTTCAACAGTCAGGAGCACACCAAACTAAATGTCTGAGGTTTAAATAGGGCAAGCCTCATTCAACATGCAGAGTAACGATCTACTAATTATGTGCACCTGGTGTGATATACCTGTGTGAGATCTGAGCCAATTTAAGAGGGAATACATGTGAGGGTGTCCTATCTTTTTCCTCAGTTAGAATAGGCATTTTTGTAGAATGACATTTACAGAAGATCTTGAAAAGACTTTTCTTCAGTTTTCTTTGTTTAGTTGGATTACTTTAATCTCTCTGTATTGTTGAAATGGAGATGAAATAACCATTTATTAAAAATGTTACAAAAAACCACATGCTTTCAAAGGGTGTCCTAATTTTTTCACATGACTGTATTAATTTTACAGAAGGGCCATTATATATTATAATTATACAGAGGGGCCATTAATAATAACCCCTCTTTATAATTATAATATATAATGGCCCCTGTGTAATATCAGGATATACTGTATATTGCCCGCCTCTGTATTATTAGAATATATAATAGCCCCCTTTGTATCATTATAATATATAATGGCCCCCTCTGTATTATTATAATATATAATGGCCCCCTCTGTATTATTATAATATATAATGGCCCCTCTATATTATTATAATATATATTAGCCCCCTCTGTATTATTAGTATATATAATGCCCCCTCAGTATTATTAGTATATAATAGCCCCCTCTGTATTATTAGTATATATAATGGCCGCCTCTGTATTATTAGTATATATAATGGCCCCCTCCGTATTATTAGTATATATAATAGCCCCCTCCGTATTATTAGAATATATAATGGCCCCCACTGTATTATTATAATATATAATGGCCCTTCTATATTATTATAATATATATTAGCCCCCTCTGTATTATTAGTATATATAATGCCCCCTCAGTATTATTAGTATATATATAGCCCCCTCTGTATTATTAGTATATATAATGGCCGCCTCTGTATTATTAGTATATATAATAGCCCCCTCCGTATTATTAGTATATATAATAGCCCCCTCCGTGTTATTAGTATATATAATGGCCCCGCTGTATTATTACTATATATTATAGCCCCCTTTACATTATTAGTATATATAATGCCCCCTCAGTATTATTAGTATATAATAGCCCCCTCTATATTATTAATATATATAATAGCCCCCTTTGTATTATTAGTATATATAATAGCCCCCTCTGTATTATAATATATAATTGCCCTTCTGTATTATTAGTATATATAATGGCCCCCTGTGTATTATTAGTATATACACTGCTCAAAAAAATAAAGGGAACACTTAAACAACACAATGTAACTCCAAGTCAATCACACTTTTGTGAAATCAAACTGTCCACTTAGGAAGCAACACTGAGTGACAATCAATTTCACATGCTGTTGTGCAAATGGGATAGACAACAGGTGGAAATTATAGGCAATTAGCAAGACACCCCCAATAAAGGAGTGGTTCTGCAGGTGGTGACTTCAGACCACTTCTCAGTTCCTATGCTTCCTGGCTGATGTTTTGGTCACTTTTGAATGCTGCCGGTGCTTTCACTCTAATGGTAGCATGAGATGGAGTCTACAACCCACACAAGTGGCTCAGGTAGTGCAGCTTATCCAGGATGGCACATCAATGCGAGCTGTGGCAAGAAGGTTTGCTGTGTCTGTCAGCGTAGTGTCCAGAGCATGGAGGCGCTACCAGGAGACAGGCCAGTACATCAGGAGGCGTGGAGGAGGCCGTTGGAGGGCAACAACCCAGCAGCAGGACCGCTACCTCCGCCTTTGTGCAAGGAGGAACAGGAGGAGCACTGCCAGAGCCCTGCAAAATGACCTCCAGCAGGCCACAAATGTGCATGTGTCTGCTCAAACGGTCAGAAACAGACTCCATGAGGGTGATATGAGGGCCCGACGTCCACAGGTGGGGGTTGTGCTTACAGCACAACACCGTGCAGGACGTTTGGCATTTGCCAGAGAACACCAAGATTGGCAAATTCGCCACTGGCGCCCTGTGCTCTTCACAGATGAAAGCAGGTTCACACTGAGCACATGTGACAGACGTGGCAGAGTCTGGAGACGCCGTGGAGAATGTTCTGCTGCCTGCAACATCCTCCAGCATGACCGGTTTGGCATTGGGTCAGTAATGGTGTGGGGTGGCATTTCTTTGGAGGGCCGCACAGCCCTCCATGTGCTCGCCAGAGGTAGCCTGACCTGCCACCTGCCATTAGGTGCTGAGATGAGATCCTCAGACCCCTTGTGAGACCATATGCTGGTGCGGTTGGCCCTGGGTTCCTCCTAATGCAAGACAATGCTAGACCTCATGTGGCTGGAGTGTGTCAGCAGTTCCTGCAAGACGAAGGCATTGATGCTATGGACTGGCCCGCCCGTTCCCCAGACCTGAATCCAATTGAGCACATCTGGGACATCATGTCTTGCTCTATCCACCAACGTCACGTTGCACCACAGACTGTCCAGGAGTTGGCAGATGCTTTAGTCCAGGTCTGGGAGGAGATCCCTCAGGAGACCGTCCGCCACCTCATCAGGAGCATGCACAGGTGTTGTAGGGAGGTCATACAGGCACGTGGAGGCCACACACACTACTGAGCCTCATTTTGACTTGTTTTAAGGACATTACATCAAAGTTTGATCAGCCTGTAGTGTGTTTTTCCACTTTAATTTTGAGTGTGACTCCAAATCCAGACCTCCATGGGTTGAAAAATTTGATTTCCATTTTTTTTTTTGTGTGATTTTGTTGTCAGCACATTCAACTATGTAAAGAACAAAGTATTTCAGAAGAATATTTAATTAACTCAGATCTAGGATGTGTTATTTTTGTGTTCCCTTTATTTTTTGGAGCAGTGTATAATGGTCCTATCTGTATTATTATAATATATAATGGCCCCTCTGTATTAGTATATATAATGGCCCCCTGTGTATAATAATAGTAGAGGATAGTAGAGGATGATAGTGAGAAATCTAAAAATGCTTTCTGTAAAACTCTGTAGAGACGCGGCTGAAAGAAGGTATCATGGCGGAAGACGTTGAGCAAAGTCTACATCACAGGAGATGTCACTGGATGGATGAGGTATGTGGTGCTGTATTCTACTGTATATAATAAAGTCCATCCACATATTTGTTTCACGGTAGGGTTGGGGGTGGATTGAGAATATGGCCCACCCTGCCGCATTCTGGCCCGAGACTTCAGGTCACACTGTGCGTGTTCTGAATTCTGGGGCCTCACACCCATTTACTACATTATCTGCACTCAGTTATCACTGTGTTATCTGTAATGTTACATAGGACTGCTGGTGACATCTACTACATTATCGGTAAAAAGGGGCATGTCCACAGGTTGGGGGGGGGGGCGCAATACATGGCTTGCCCCGGGTGCTGGCAACCCACGCTTACGCCACTGCTTGCAGCTGGTGTCCTAGGTTCAAATCCGACCAAGGACAACATCTGCATGGAGTTTGTATGTTCTCCCTGTGTTTGCATGGGTTTCTTCTGGGTACTCCGGTTTCCTCCCACACTCCAAATACTGATAGGGAACTTAGATTGTTAGCCCCATTGGGGACAGTTGGATGCTAATGTCAGTAAAGCGCTGCGGAATATAGCAGCACTATATAAGTGCATAAAATAAATGTGTCGGCCCACCAGTAAAATTTATTTTTGGGGCCCACTGTACGGATATATTCAAATATTACCTGCTCACACAGCAGCGAGATGCTACCAGATGATTGAATATGGGGGTCCCTGTAGCAACTTTGAGAATGAACATAGGCTGGATGAGGTGCTGTACATTGAATATATGTCTGTAGTGCAGTAAGTCTACTGTGTTATGTGCACACTTGTGCCGGGGGTGGGAGACTAGGGGCCCACGTTGCTCAGGGGCCCACCGGGGGATTCACCTGTACCCCTGTAGGCCAGTCTGAGCCTGCACAGACCCTTTTGATAGCCCGCTGCTGATCTTTAATGGTCGCGTACACACACACACTCACACAGGGGGGAGGGAAGTGACCACTGCGCTCCACCCTTACCCCTGGCCCTGCCTACTTGCCTCGCAAGTCCTAATGACAGGGGATAACTGGACGGCAATCCCTAGCTTGGAATAAGTGCAGGGAGGACAGACCAGACAAACAACAGAACGTGAACGGACAGAGTCAATACCAGGAGAGCAACGAAGTACAAATGGAGCAAGAGAATAGTCAGGCGAAGCCGGGGTCATAAATACCAGGAGAGTCGTGAAGTACCAAAAGAGTCAGCAGAGGATTGTCAGGAGGAAGCCGGGGTCAGAATACCAGTAGAGCCTCAAAGTACACAAGGAGCAGGCAGAGGATCGTCAGGAAATCAGCAGAAGGTAAGTACACCAGGTCATACAAAATAACAGATGGAAGCTAAATAACTGGCAACCTGTGGCCAGCAGGCTGCCTGTTTAAATACTGACTAGCAGGGGTCATGTGACGTGGCCAGCGTCACATGACTCACCCTGCTGCAAATGGCTGAGCACAGAGTGTCTTAATCTGGTTGCTGGGGGAATCGAGGACGCCGTCCGCTCTGAGGAGACGTGCGCGGCTGGGTCCGTCCCGCCCTCCATCACCTAGGAGACGAGGACGCTGCATGCGTCCTCGCTCCTGTACAGAGCGGAGTGTAAGCCAGTTCTACTTTACAACAGTTTGATAAATTACCCCATGTGACAAAAAATGTACAGTGGATATTACAAAAATACTACTCAGCATTCCATTTCTGGAGGGATGGAATTCTGGGGCTCTAATAACGGATCTTTATGATTTTTTTTGCCTGGCTTTGTTTGAATTCTTGTGCTTGGGCCCACACTTGGTTCCGATTACTCCTTGACTAAGAAAAACGTGCCAGAAATCATGCACACATTATGCCAAAAACATTGTACATGGTGTGTGACATATTTATTATGTTTTAGACACTTCCTTAACAGTGTAAGAAAGTGTTTGGAAAATGGCGCTTGGCTAAATGAAGTTATAAAATCTACCAAATCTATTTCTGGTGTGCATCATCTTTTTGGCAAAAAAATATCAGTTTACAGTGAAAAGGAAGAAGCAGAAAAATGTCTAGCAATGTTGTGTTATTGCATGTACTCTACCATTGTGATAAATCTGGCACAGATCACGTCTCCCTAGTATAGTTGATTCCTTGCTAATGACAATACTGATATATTTGCCATGTGTTTCTTTTATACTGCATCTCTGCTCTATTTCAGCTCATCTGAATTTAAGTGCTATTATTGTTTCTGTAACGGCTCTGGCTGATGTCTGTACAATGTCCTTGTATGTTCGTTTTATTTCAACTGTTATTAGTAAGGCAAATATTCAAGCCATACATGTAGCTAATATCATTCTTATGTGTTTGGACTGCCATTGAGGACATTTTGGTCCACAACCATGTTTATAAGGATTTATGCTCTAATTCAAACAAGTCAGAGTCATAGTTTCCATAACTAATGACCTTCAGATCTTCAGCATTTTTACCATTAGCATGCAGGTTAAAGTGGGGTCTCTGAAGTGTATCCCAAGTTTTCTAGCAGTTCAGAAATATATCAGTTTCATACAGAAGTAATATAAATCTTATGTACAAACAATTTTTGAGTTGGATTATCAGAAATTTCTTTAGGCATGATGACTAGCTATGAGCGAATCGAAGCCGAATTTCCTTGTACTTTGCGGTAAAGAATCGTGTAAAATAGTGTAAAAAACAAAAAAATAATACTTTCCTGATTCATTTGCTAGAGACGGCCAGCCACTGCCCGCTTGCTTGAAGATCTCGCCCGAAATCCCATCTGCTTCAGCTTTAGTCCAATCGAAAATAATTTTAGCCCAATATGAGTAGATTGCAATAGTAAAAATGCCCTCCAAAAGGTGTCTATATCCTTTAATTATTTATTTATTAAAACTTGTTTATTTTAGAGATGCTGTCACAGAGAGCACAGTAACTAAAACCTTTTAGACTAATAAAAAAACAATTAAGAATATAAAAAAAAAGGGTGCAAAAAAAAATGGGGAACCACAGTAAAAAAAACAGCAGTTGTTTCTGCGATAGCGCCTGCATTAGGTGAGAGGCGGGGAAGTTAAGGACCCCCTGATCTCTACTGTACCCTACAACACGGGAATCTACTCCTAGTTACACCCTAAACAATTCCTACACTGTTCCACTGAACACTTTCTCCCTGTGAGGAGATCCTCTGTCTCCTTCCCCTCTGTTGTCTTTGTATTTGCTGCTCTGGGACCTATCAGGTCTAAGGAGGAGGGTCATTGTCTCGCTGGAGTGCTCTCTGAATTCCACTGTGGAATGTTCCTTCCCTGTGAGGTGCTCCTCTGTCTCCTCCCCCTCTTTCTGTCTGTTGTAAACCATATAGCTACAGAATGCCACTGCTGATCATTTTGGCATGTGGGTGGAGTGGTTTGTCCCATTGTGGGCCTAGTTATCATTACCAGTTATGTTCAATCTATTGAACTATGTTATATCAGATGTGACCACCTTAGATCTTGTGTTTATGTTTTGAATCTGATCCCATTCTGAGTTTCTTTTTTTTTATACATCACTTATTCCCTTGATTTTAGTATCCTGATCCACCCGGGGGGAAACTCAAAAAAAAATGGACAGTGTAAGGATTGTTTAAGGTGTAACTAGGGGTAGGTTTCAGTGTTGTAGGGTTTCCCCTTGCGCGGTGCCTGCAACATTAGGGTATCTAGGGTACAGTATAGTGTCAGGGGGTTCTTTTCTTCCCCGCCTTTCACCAACCACAGGACCCATCGCACATTTTTACAACAAAAATTTTTGGGGAAAAAAGTTAATGCAATATATATATATATATACACACTAATATATAAAGCTGAGTATGTATGTGTGTGTGTATGTATGTATGTCCGCTAAAGGAATCTGCACCATTGCATTTACAATCACGAAATTTGGCACACAGGTACACCAGGTGTCCGGTAAGGTTTCAGACCGGGTCTCAGTGCTCTAGCACGTACCGTTCCTGAGATATATAAAAAAAATGCTTTAGCCAATAGAAGCCTGGTCACATGACCCTTATCAGCCAATATAAGCTTGCGGGCTCTTAGTCTCCACATACATCATTGCCCTGCTTACAGTCTGCTACTACATCTGCAACCTCATTAGTCACACAAGCCAATGCACCCCAAATGATGATATCCGACACCCAGGTTCCTTTTTTAATGCCAGGTATACAACTAAGGGACCGAGACAAATGGGGGTACAGTCAGAAAATGTAAAGACCGAAACAGCAATGCAGATTGTAAATAGGTCCTCTGTAATACTAAAACCAGAGCATGAATCCCTAATACAGAAGGGATTATCATACTCCAACTCCAAGATTCGACTGTTTCTCATGGGTGAAAGACATCAACCTATTCGCCAGAAAACTTGCACTACACAAGGATTTCAAAAATAAGGAAGATCAGGGAGGTAGAAAGTAGAGAAAAACAAGCATTGGAAATGCTAGAAGAGCTGCATAGAGAAGGAGCGGGCGAAATAATAAGACCTGTTGCCCCCTTCAGTAAAATATGTCCCAAGTCAAAATGTACTCCACCTATTGCAGGAATCGCAAATATTTAAACGTTTGTGAATCTAGTGACAGACGATCTGGAAAAGATAAAAAAGAAAAAGAATGAAATGGGGGAGAATTTATCCCCAGAAGAGAGGAGGGCTATTGGTGAAATTACAGAGAGTTCTGATGAAACCAGAGGAGTACATTGGGATGGTGATGAGATTATTGGATGACAAGACCACCTACAAAAAATTGGAAAGTAATCCAACAGAAAGATATAATAAAGATCTAAAAAAGATCCTGATGGAAGCTAGAGGAAAATAACTAATTACCAAAGAAGAATATAAAGTCCTGCATAGATCACATCCGACAATAGCGACATTTTACGCCTTGCCAAAAATCCACAAGAAACGAGATCCCATACCAGGAAGACCTATAGTTTCAGGTAATAATAACATATTTGAAGGTATTAGTACATACAGTATGTAGACGCCATTATAAAACCATTTGTTCAGACTCTTCCATGATATCTTAAGGATACTAGTGATACAGTTCTTAAGTTACAGGAAATACATGTAAATGAGAATACTCTGATAGCGAGCCTAGACGTCGAGGCCTTATACACCAGTATACTTCATGAATTAGGCATAAAAGCGGTAGAATCCTATCTATACACTAAAGGTACACAATTTCACGAGCACAATAATTTTGTTATCACGTTATTACTATTTCTTCTCACACACAATTTTTTTGTTTTTAATGGGCAATATTATTTACAGACTACTGGCACCGCGATGGGGACGGTTTGTGCACCAAGTTTTGCTAATTTATTTTTGGGGTGGTGGGAAGATAAATATGTAATCACGGAACAAAACTCACAGTACACTGATCACATAATGTACTTACACTTACCGGTAATCAGATTTTCCTGACCCCACGACAGCACCTTAGAGAGATGGCTCCGCCTCCAGGACAGGAAACCTGCAGCATAAAAAAGGTGGAGCCACTCTCCCACCTCAGTGAGTTTTCAGAGCATGATAGGGACTCTCCCTTACGTTAGTTAAAATTTCATACATATATACACTTTTTTTAATTTATTTTTTGGGACACCCGTGAACACACAGCCCTACACCAAAGGGAGGGAATAAAGAGGTGCTGTCGTGGGGTCAGGAAAATCCGGTTACCGGTAAGTGTAATCATCATTTTTCCCCTCCCCCACGACAGCACCTTAGAGAGAGATTTCAGAGATCATCCTCAGGGTGGGTGACAGTGCCCAAGACCTTTGTGCCAAAGAGTAGGTCAGAAATAGAATCGAGCTGAAGCCTATGGTGCTTATAGAAAGTGGATGGAGAGGACCAGGTAGCTGCCCGACAAATCTATTCTATGGATACACTGGCCCTTTCAGCCCAGGAAGTCAACACCGCCCTCGTGGAGTGAGCCCTCACAGAAACAGGAGGAGAAACACCAGATACTGAATATGCCAAGGATATGGCTTCTCTAATCCAGCGGGCAATAGATGCCTTAGAGCCCGTATTACCTTTTCTAACCCCACCAAATAGTGCAAACAAGGCAGAAGATTTTCTCCAATCTTTAGTTACTTCCAGGTACTGTAAAATACACCTCTTGACATCAAGAGAATGCAGCTCATTTTCTCTGTCATTCTTCGGTTCTGAAAATAAAGCTGGAAGAACTACCTCCTGAGACCTATTTGACCTAAAAGGGACTTTCGGCAGAAAACCTGGATCTGGCCTCAGCACTACTCTATCGTCTCCGACAGTTATAAAAGGGGGGTTAATGGAGAGGGCTTGTATCTCACCAACCCTCCTGGCTGACGTTAAAGCTACTAACAAAACCAGCTTAAGGGTAAGCAATTTAGCTGAGGAGGAATCTAGTGGCTCAAAAGGATGCTTGGTTAAGGCATTCAATACTAGGTTTAGATCCCAGGGAGGAAATCTGGTGCCCTTCACCGGTATCACCCTGTCAACTGCCTTAAAAAACCTAACCACCCATGGGTCCATGGCAAAATTCCTTCTCCCTAAGACTGACAATGCTGACACCTGCACCTTCAGTGTACTCTTTGCCAACCCAAGCGACAACCCTCTCTGGAGGAATTCTAACACCTGTACAACTGAGAATTCTAAAGGCCAAGATACTCTATCTACACCTAGAAAGGATAAGAACCTTCTCCAGACTCGCGCATAGATAACGTTAGTGACTTCTTTCCTACTTTTCATCAGAGTGGAAACAACTTCTTTCGAAAATCCCTGACTGGCTAGAAATGACCTTTCAAATTCCACGCCCAAAGGTGTAGAGACTCTACTTCCGGGTGGAATCCTGGACCCTGCGACAACATTCTAAAGGCCAAGATACTCTATCTACACCTAGAAAGGATAAGAACCTTCTCCAGACTCGCGCATAGATAACGTTAGTGACTTCTTTCCTACTTTTCATCAGAGTGGAAACAACTTCTTTCGAAAATCCCTGACTGGCTAGAAATGACCTTTCAAATTCCACGCCCAAAGGTGTAGAGACTCTACTTCTGGGTGGAATCCTGGACCCTGCGACAACAGGTTTGGGATCCCTGGCAGAATCCATGGGTCCGAAACTGACATGGCTCTCAACAGGGAAAACCATGCCCTTTTCGACCAGAAGGGCGCTATTAGAATCACTCTAGCTTCCTCGTACCTGATCTTCCTTATCACTAGTGGAATTAACTGCAGAGGGGGAAAGGCATATCCCAGAGGGAAGTTCCATCTCTGGAGGAAGGCATCCACTCCAGATGGGTACTCCCTTGGACTGAGGGAAAATAACTTTTCGACTTTTCTGTTTTCCCTTGTGGTGAACATGTCCACTGATGGAAGACCCCATAAATCCACTATCTGGGAAAATACTTCTGGATTCAGAGACCATTCCCCCTGACGTAACCTGTGACGACTCAAGAAATCTGCCTGAGTATTCTCGATTCCTCTTAAGTGTATGGCTGAAAGATGTAGAACTCTCCTTTCTATTTCTTTGAAAATACACTCCGTCTCTCTCAGTAAGGAATCTGACCTGGTTCCCCCTTGATGATTGAGGTACGAGACGACCGACCGATTGTCGGACATCACTCTCACATGCCTGTTCTGGATTTTTGGTAGAGCTGCTCTCAAAGCTAGTAAGACCGCCCGTAGCTCTTTTCGATTTGAAGAAAAATATCTCTGACCCTGGGACCATTCTCCCTGAAAAATCTGATCCTCCACATGAGCCCCCCATCCCCAGGGGCTGGCGTCCATAGTTACTACTACTGGTTCCAGAAAGGACCAGGGAACTCCCTGAGTCAAATTCTCTGCTTCCTTCCACCAGTTCAGGGATGAAAGTGTTGGATCTGATAGCTTTATAATGGACTCCAGGGAGGTCCCTGCCCGTCTCGTGGCGGCCAGGATCTCTACTTGTAGTTGCCTCTGAGCCCACTGGACCACTGGTATACAGGACGTCAGAACGCCCAACAGGGACATAGCTTTCCTTATGGATAAGGCCTCTCCTGACTGAACCCTCTGAACTGCCTCGTGAACCCCGGCAACTTTCTCCATTGTGAGGAAAGTTTTCTCCAGTCTGGAATCTGGAACCAAACCCAAGAAAACCTGACTTGTCGATGGCTGCATCCTGGACTTCTGGAAGTTCAATAACCAACCTAGGGATGCAGGACATCCATCACCCGATTCAGCGCCCTGACACATGCCTCCCGAGACTGGGCCACCACTAGGAAATCGTCCAGGTAAGGCATAAACGTGATATTCTACTTTCTGATGAAAGAAGCCATTTCCGCCACTACCTTGGTAAAAATCCGAGGCGCCATAGAGAGGCCGATGGGTAGCGCCTGGAACTGAAGGTGAAGAACACCGAAATCAGATTTTACAGCCACCCTAAGGAATTTCTGGTGGTCCGGATGTATCGGGATATGATAATCAAAAAAGAGGCAGCAGTCGAGGCTCACCTGGTCACGGTCTGAGATGGAGGCACGGATAATCGCCAGGAACTCAGCGATAATGGAAAATGCAAGAAAAGGAAATCCAGCTCCCAGACGACCATATGAATGCTTTAATGAAAAAGCTTGCTAAAATCCGGACATGCACACCAGGTCTACGCGTTTCAGATCAACAAATTCAGATCCTTATATAAAGTGTATCTGCCCACTCGCGCTACCGTGACCACTTGACACTCCTTACCCGTGAGGGAATCGCTGCTAGGTTCACTAACACTGCTGCTTTGACTGCTAAAGTTTAAACACACGTATGTAAAAAGAGTCTGGTTTCTTAAAGAATCAGAGTAGGAACCTGCACTGGTTGCGGTGTGGTCAAGGGTTAAAAAGATATGCATGTAAAATGCTCTGAGTTGGTACGTTTTTTAAGAGGACAATGTATCTGTGGAGTATCCTCCTTGTTATTGCAGGGAAGCTGGTGTCTGGAAGGCTTCAGGTTCAACCTTCTAGCATGAGTGATGCTCCGGCCGGCAGCGAATCACTCGTACGAGGGAACCACCAGTTTGAAGTCTGGGAATTTCGGCGTGTGACGTCACCGCACTCTGTATGGATGCCTTCAGGGGACAAAAACTATCCTACGCGTTTCTGAGCCAGTCGGCTCCTTCGTCAGGGATGGTAAGATTTGTCAGTCCTGAAAATAAGTAGGCATTCGTTCCCATGACAACCACTGGTTTGTTTTAACAAGGATTATTTAACCCCATTCAGTTTGTAAGTTAGTATCATGTATTAATCAAAAGCAAATAGTTTGATTTCTTGATTTAAGCCATATGGGGCTAGACTGTCTAGTTTAAAAATCCATTTACTTTCTTTCCGTGACATTTCCTTGATATAGTTGCCACCTCTCTTATTGGTGGGTACCTTTTCAATACCTCCAATGGATCCCACAAAATTATGGATCCCACAAAATTGCCCGCATGATTTTGGGCATAATGACGGGATAGTGGGTGTCCCTCAAATTTTTTGTGTATATTATTTACATGTTCTCTAATTCTGGTTTTTAGCTGTCTTTTTGTTCTCCCCACGTATATTTTTTGGCAAGGGCATCTTATGTAATATATGACTCCTGTGGTATTGCATGTCATATAATGGTTAATTTTGAAAACTGAGTTTTTTTCCTTTTTTCCTTAATTTCCATTATTGGTCCTTTTATGAATTTTTTTGTCAATTTGCAGTTAGCACATAATTTACATGGGTAAAAGCCCTTCTTTATAGTACATTTATTTATAGGTGGTTTCTTGGTTGTAATAGAGGGTGCCACCAGGTTAGAAAGGTTTGGGGCCTTCTTAAATATACATTTTGGGTATTCTGTGATCATTTCGCCGGTAGGTGGCAACTATTTAGAGGTATAAAACTATTGGTGTCAGTGAGTTTGTGATACGTCTTTGTATGAATGGACCCATCTGCACTCGAAATCGTTAAATCCAAAAAGTGTATCTGTGTCTTGCTCCAAGTGGGACTAAAATTAAGATTAAAATTATTTTTATTTAAATCAATTAAAAATTCTTCCAATAAAAATTTATCTCCCTTCCATATAAAAATCACGTCGTCGATAAAACGTTTCCAGAGGACCAGATTCGCACCAATCTCGCCCGAGGTCCGGTAGGTAAGCTCCTCCCATCGGCCCATATACAGGTTTGCGAAACTTGGTGCGAATCTGGTCCCCATCGCGGTCCCCCACGTCTGTAAAGAAAAATCGGATCCATATTTAAAATAATTGTGCTTCAAGATAAAAGTAATACAGTCTCCAATAAAGTGGATCTGTTCCTCTGGCATCACGCCATCTTTCTTTAGAAAGTATTCGGCTGCTTCTCTTCCTTTTTCATATTCAATAACAGTATAGAGTGATGTTACATCTAGAGTACCTAGAATGTAGTTATCCTTCCACTCTATCTCTTTTAATATCTGTAAAATGTGTTTTGTGTCTTTGAGATATGCGGGTAATTTTTGTACATATGGCTGTAGTAGAACGTCAACATATTTTGATAAATTGGATGTTAATCCGTCAATTCCTGAGATTATGGGTCTTCCGGGGGGGGGGGGGGGGGGGGGGTTAGTTTTACATTTATGGATCTTAGGCAGGTAGTAAAAAATTGGGATCCTTGGATTTTGGTTGTCAATATAAGTTGCTTCCTTCGTTGATATGATTCCATTTTTTACCAGGTTTTTTCTTTTTTTCTTGTAGGAATCTGTCGGGTTCATCGGGAGTCTCCTATACGTTTTGTTATCCGATAATAAACGTGCGCATTTTATGTGAAATGCTTCCTGGTCCAGCACTACTATACCACCCCCTTTATCAGCCGGCTTAATTGTTATCCCGTTATTGACCTGTAGTGTTTTTATGGCCTTTATTTCGCCCTTGGATAAATTCCCTGGGCCTCTCCTTCTATACGGGTTGATTTTATGTAAATCTCGAGTCACTAAAGTTTGAAAGGTTCTGATAGCATCAGAATATTCATTAATAGGATTAAAGTTGGATTTTTGTTTCAGTCCCGTATGGATGAATTGACCACCCTCCATTATTCTTTGATTATTATTGTCATTGTCATTATGATTATCATTATGGATATCATTCTCGTTATCATAGTCCTTCTCTGAATCTTTGTCATTGTCATTATTATTTTCAATGTGCTTGATCTTCTTTTTCTCCTCTTTTTCCACATTTACCTTATTTTTCGGTGTTATTCTTTCCTTGTTATTATTGGCCTTTATGATTTTATTTGCGGTGTTTCTCTCTTTCAGGGTTCCATCTTTTTTCAGGAAATATTTTTTTAAAGCTAGTTTCCGGGTAAATTTTCTTATACCAATGAAGGCATCAAACGGGCAAAATTTTGAGGACGGGGCAAATTTTAGACCTTTTTCTAATGATTTAACTTCATCCTTATTTAATGTATATGAACTTAGATTACAAATGCTCTGGCCTTTTGGATCCTGTAGTTGTGTTTTTCTTGTCAGTCCTTTGCCTCTTCTCCCTCTTTGTTTTTTTTTCTTTTTGCCGTTGCCCTTGCATGAAAAAAATCCTTGTTCACAGTTTTCTTTACTATTTTATTGTTATCCTTCTTGGTAGTGTTTACATTTATTTTTGTGTTTGTGTTTGAGTTTGTTCTTCTCCTATTGCATGTTTCTTTTTGTGATCGCTCCACTCCTGTGTTTAAATCGGATGTACACTGCTCAAAAAAATAAAGGGAACACAAAAATAACACATCCTAGATCTCAGTTAATTAAATATTCTTCTGAAATACTTTGTTCTTTACATAGTTGAATGTGCTGACAACAAAATCACACAAAAATAAAAAAATGGAAATCAAATTTTTCAACCCATGGAGGTCTGGATTTGGAGTCACACTCAAAATTAAAGTGAAAAAACACACTACATGCTGATCCAACTTTGATGTAATGTCCTTAAAACAAGTCAAAATGAGGCTCAGTAGTGTGTGTGGCCTCCATGTGCCTGTATGACCTCCCTACAACGCCTGTGCATGCTCCTGATGAGGTGGCGGACGGTCTCCTGAGGGATCTCCTCCCAGACCTGGACTAAAGCATCTGCCAACTCCTGGACAGTCTGTGGTGCAACGTGACGTTGGTGGATAGAGCGAGACATGATGTCCCAGATGTGCTCAATTGGATTCAGGTCTGGGGAACGGACGGGCCAGTCCATAGCATCAATGCCTTTGTCTTGCAGGAACTGCTGACACACTCCAGCCACATGAGGTCTAGCATTGTCTTGCATTAGGAGGAACCCAGGGCCAACCGCACCAGCATATGGTCTCACAAGGGGTCTGAGGATCTCATCTCGGTACCTAATGGCAGTCAGGCTACCTCTGGCGAGCACATAGAGGGCTGTGCGGCCCTCCAAAGAAATGCCACCCCACACCATTACTGACCCAATGCCAAACCGGTCATGCTGGAGGATGTTGCAGGCAGCAGAATGTTCTCCACGGCGTCTCCAGACTCTGTCACGTATGTCACATGTGCTCAGTGTGAACCTGCTTTCATCTGTGAAGAGCACAGGGCGCCAGTGGCGAATTTGCCAATCTTGGTGTTCTCTGGCAAATGCCAAACGTCCTGCACGGTGTTGGGCTGTAAGCACAACCCCCACCTGTGGACGTCGGGCCCTCATATCACCCTCACAGAGTCTGTTTCTGACCGTTTGAGCAGACACATGCACATTTGTGGCCTGCTGGAGGTCATTTTGCAGGGCTCTGGCAGTGCTCCTCCTGTTCCTCCTTGGAGTTACATTGTGTTGTTTAAGTGTTCCCTTTATTTTTTTGAGCAGTGTACTTTCTTGTGTTTGTGATTCCCTATTTATAGTTTGTTCCTCAGTGTCCTCTCTCATTGTTTCCACATTAATGTCTTCATCAATAGGTATAGTAGTGCTGGACCAGGAAACATATCACAAAGAATGCGCACGTTTATTATCGGATAACAAAACGTATAGGAGACTCCCGATGAACCCGACAGATTCCTACAAGAAAAAATTTTAAAACCTGGTAAAAAATGGAAAAATAAAAGGAATCATATCAACGGAGGAAGCAAATTATATTGACAACCAGAATCCAAGGATCCCAATTTTTTACTACCTGCCTAAGATCCATAAATGTAAAACTAACCCCCCCGGAAGACCCATAATCTCAGGAATTGACGGATTAACATCCAATTTATCAAAATATGTTGACGTTCTACTACAGCCATATGTACAAAAATGACTCGCATATCTCAAAGACACAAAACATATTTTACAGATATTAAAAGAGATAGAGTAGAAGGATAACTACATTCTAGGTACTCTAGATGTAACATCACTCTATACTGTTACTGAATATGAAAAAGGAAGAGAAGCAGCTGAATACTTTCTAAAGAAAGATGGCGTGATGCCAGAGGAACAGATTCACTTTATTGGAGACTGTATTACTTTTATCTTGAAGCACAATTATTTTAAATATGGATCCGATTTTTCTTTACAGACGTGGGGGACCGCGATGGGGACCAGATTCGCACCAAGTTTCGCAAACCTGTATATGGGCCGATGGGAGGAGCTTACCTACCGGACCTCGGGCGAGATTGGTGCGAATCTGGTCCTCTGGAAACGTTTTATCGACGACGTGATTTTTATATGGAAGGGAGATTAATTTTTATTGGAAGAATTTTTAATTGATTTAAATAAAAATTATTTTTATCTTAATTTTAGTCCCACTTGGAGCAAGACACAGATACACTTTTTGGATTTAACGATTTTGATTGCAGATGGGTCCATTCATACAAAGACGTATCACAAACCCACTGACACCAATAGTTTTATACCTCTAAATAGTTGTCACCTACCAATTTGGTTAAATAATATCCCACGTAGCCAATATATACGAGCAAGGAGAAATTGCACTAATGATGGGGATTACAAAGAAGAATCACAAAAATTAAATAAAAAATTCCTGGAAAAGGGTTATGACATAAAAAAATTGGTACCAATCGCAGACCAAGTTATTAGGCTTGAACAATCTGCGCTACTACAGAGAGAGACAAAACAAGAAAAAGTAAAACCATTAAAAAATGATAAACATGTAGGACTGCAAACCATTGAAATTCCCATCATCAGCAGATATAGTGAAGGCACGTCAATCTTCAAAAAAAACTATAAGACGGCACTGGGAAATACTAAAACAGGATAAAAAAATCGGCGAAATGATCACAGAATACCCAAAATTTATATTTAAGAAGGCCCCAAACCTTTCTAACCTGGCGGCACCCTCTATTACAACCAATAAACCACCTATAAATAAATGTACTATGAAGAAGGGCTTTTACCCGTGTAAATTATTTGCTAACTGCAAATTGACAAAAAAAAAATCATAAAAGGACCAATAATAGAAATTAAGGAAAAAAACTCAGTTTTCAAAATTAACCATTATATGACATGCAATACCACAGGAGTCATATATTACATAAGATGCCCTTGAAAAAAATATACGTGGGGAGAACAAAAAGACAGCTAAAAACCAGAATTAGAGAACATGTAAATAATATACACAAAAAATTTGAGGGACACCCACTATCCCGTCATTATGCCCAAAATCATGCGGGCAATTTTGTGGGATCCATATTTGGAGGTATTGAAAAGGTACCCACCAATAAGAGAGGTGGCAACTATATCAAGGAAATGTCACGGAAAGAAAGTAAATGGATTTTTAAACTAAACAGTCTAGCCCCATATGGCTTAAATCAAGAAATCGAACTATTTGCTTTTGACTAATACATGATACAGTGGTTGTCATGGGAACGAATGCCTACTTATTTTCAGGACTGACAAATCTTACCATCCCTGACGAAGGAGCCCGACTGGCTCAGAAACGCGTAGGATAGTTTTTGTCCCCTGAAGGCATCCATACAGAGTGCGGTGACGTCACACGCCGAAATTCCGGGACTTCAAACTGGTGGTTCCCTCGCACGAGTGATTCGCTATGGCATCCTGGAGATAAAAGATAGATCGCTGACCTGATAGTCTCCATCTTGAATTTCCTGGCCTTCAGAAATTTGTTCAGGTGCTTTAAATTTATAATCGTCCGGTATGACCCATCTGTTTTTTTCACTAGGAACAGAGAAGAATAGAATCCTCTCCCTTCCTCTAACTCTGGGACAGGAATCAACACATTTTTGTTTGTAAATTTTTTTATTTCTTGCATTAGTGCGAGAGAAGATCTCGAGATCAAAAATCTTTCTGTGGGATATTTTATGAATTCCAACCTTAGCCCTTGCTGCAGAAGTCCCACCAGCCATTTTCCTGCAATCTTTTCCCAGGCAGGTAGGAAGAATCTTAATCTTCCCCCTACTGGGATCATGGCGTCCTTGTTTTCCCTGTTTCTCTGCATGAGCAGAGGCTGATCTGAACAAAAAAACCTTATTCCCAGATCTATGCCTTGCTCCCTGCTCTCTGTCTCCCGTCTGCTTTTTATTCTGGAATCTGGACGGGTTCCGAAAGGGCCGTTTACATTGCAAACTGGGTAAAGGACTCCTGAGGACATTTTTTCTTTCTGTCTGCAGCCTTTTTCGTTCTCCTGCTATGCCCTCCGGTATCTCCGTTCACTAAGTTATAGTAGGCGGAGATTCCAGTCACTAAGTTATGGTAGGCGGAGTCTGCCCTTGTTCTGCTCTAGCGCTGGCCAAACGCAGTGCAGAGCTCACAGCCTGGGAGGTTATTTGCTCCCAGGCTGTGAGCTCTGCAATGCGATTGGCCAGCGTTACAGAAGAACAAGGGCATACTCCGCCTACCATAACTTAGGGAACGGAGATACCGGAGGACATAGCAGGAGAACGGAGCGGCGCCCAGGGATAATAGTAAGTGCAGTGAGATCCCCGGGCGCCGCTCTACATGTCTGTATAGTTAGTTCATAGTGTAATAATCGGTGAAGGGTCCTCTTTAAGAAACCCATATCCTCAAAAGGCAAGTAGGATCTCTTAGAAAATTTTTAAATGGCTACATCTAGTCTTGGGGCTTAATCCCAGGAGGTAGATGCTTCCTCCTCAAAGGGGTATTTCCGTTTAAAGGTCTTTGATATAAATGGCTTCTTATCCGGCTTTTTCCATTCCTTCTCTACTACCGCTAAAATAGACTTGTGAACTGGGAAACATCTACGCTTCTTTTCCCTCAGACCCTCAAATACGGAATCCTCCTGTCACGAGGGTGTCGAGGACCACGCCTGACTCCGTTATACCCGGGGTCAGGAAGTCGCAGCGGTTGGCTGCACGCTCTATTTAAGATAGGGCTGTTTTCCTTATGGTAGCTTTCTGGGTTTGCTTAGCAAACCCTTTTGGCTCACTCAGGGATCCGTAGCTCCTTCTCCTCAGCTGTTCCTTGTCCAGCACTCCCAGACCTCCTTATATTTCTCTCTCACACTTCTCTGGTTGCCAGAGATAGAACTTCCTGCCTGGACATCTATTCTGACCTTCTGGAGCTGTGTTGCTGCGTTTGCTGGTAGTTGGTCCAGTACGCTACCCTCCAGATCCCTGTTGGACCTTTTTGGTTTATTGTGGTCGCCCACCTGGGTGTATGTGTTTGTATGTTTTGTCTGTCCTCTCCCTGGTGTTTCCCTCTTAGTGATAGTGGTGTGGACTAGCGATCCCACCGGCCTGTTCACTATCCAGGGCTCATATTAGGGAAAGCCAGGGTTTAGGCACGCGATCGCCGCATGGGTGAGGAACCCGTCTAGGGACGTCAGGGCAGTCAGGTGCCAGCCGCAAGGTGAGTTAGGGGTCACCACCTTTCCCTCTCCCTTGTGCAGGGCTTTCCCTGTTTTCCTCCCTGTGCGTGTCGTCGGTCATTACACCTCCACTGATCTATCCTCCCGGGTGTCCTCTAACTCCAGGGTAGATCTAACTTTTAGTAATTTGTCCGTATCTTCCGCCGGGAATAGGAATTTTCTTTCCCTCCCTTCATCCTCTGAAGAGGAGGAATCATCAGAGTCCCCATCCGCAGAATGAGACTCGCTGTCTTCGGACTCCACATCCGACTCCTGCCTCACCGCTCTTCTCCTCTTCCTACCAGCTTTTAGCGACACTTTAACCTCGGACATAAGAGACTTCAAGTCCCTCAGAATACCCGGAGTTTCTTCCGCCACAGTTTTTTCAATGCACAGCTGACAGAGCTTCTTAGCATACGAAGATGTCAGCGAACACTGGCATTCCTTATTCTTTTTCTTGGTCACCTGAGAGATCCAATGTATCCTGCAGACCCACCACGCCACGGACACCACTGAGACAGGAATTGTGCTGTCTATCACTGGACTTCACTCCGACCCCTCCGGATCGCTGCCATACCTTGCTGCCGCACTTGAAGACGCCGAATGCTGAACTTCCGGTCACCTGACCGGAAGTGGACGGCCATGGAACACATCGACTTCCTGTATGATGTCATCATTCTGCGCCCGCGTCCCGTGGCATCCTGGCTGGTCTGCGCTTAGCTGGGGCCCTCTGGCCACACCTGCTACGATGGTGTGGTCCTCCTCACCTGAGGGACCGACACCTTCTGCCTGCTGCGGACTCCGGACCGCCGCCGCTCTCCCCTATTCCTTCAGCCCCAAACCTATGGGAGAGGAATCTGTGGCAGGTAAGAATTTGCTGTCCCTGACCCTCCAGAATCTACTGGGACTTCCAGGTCATGACAACCCGAACTGCAGGCTTCCCGCACCAGGACAGGAAACCTCACTGAGGTGGGAGAGTGGCTCCACCTTTTTTATGCTGCAGGTTTAATGTCCTGGAGGCGGAGCCATCTCTCTAAGGTGCTGTCGTGGGAGGGAAAAATTTTGATTTTTTGGAATGGCACCAGATCACAATTTGAACAATTCACAAAGGATCTCAATGAGAATGACATAGGCCTAACATTTACAGCAGAGATCCATGAAAAAAGTCTCAACTTTCTTGATCTAAAGATAAATATTGAAAGTAATGGAGAAGTCACTACTGAAATATATAGGAAGTCAACGGCAACCAACAGCCTCCTCCATTGGGAGAGCTGTCACCCAAAACCTCTCAAAAAAGGCATCCCCCTAGCTCAATATCTGAGAGCAAAGAGAAATAGCACAAATGAGTCAGCTTTTGAGGAAGAATGTAAAATACTGTACCAAAGATTCTTGGCTAGGGGATATCCTAGAAAGACACTATATAGAGCCTATAATAGAGTTAAAAAGATGAAGAGAGACAGCTTATTCAGGAGAAAGGAACCAAAAAATGAAAAAATAATACGATGTATAGGTACCTTTGATTCCCAACATCAAATAGTATATGGGATTCTCAAAAGATATTGGCATATTCTGAGATCGGATAAGGACCTGAAGGAAGTATTACCCAGCTGTCCATCAGTAACCTATAGGAGGGGAAAAAATATAAAATATATTATGGTCACTTCCAAAAAAAGACATGCACAAAAAACTGGCTATCCACATAGGGGTCATATCCATGTGGAGGATGTGCAGTCTGCAAGTACAGGGTGCCAAAAAAAGAGTTTGTAAATCCCCATGATGGGAAAAAATATATCATTAAAGATTACATTAATTGTAGAACTACTGGTGTAGTCTATGCCATACAATGTAGGTGTCCTAAAATCTATGTAGGCAAGACGATACAGGAACTGAGAAGGAGGGTCTCCAACTATCTTAGTACTCTTAACACCAATGATGATACACCCCTAGTAAGACATATCAACAAATATCATAAAGGTAGCCCCTCAGGCCTAGAAATTTGGGGAATACAGAAGGTAAAGTCAGGCCCGAGACAGGGAGACGTAGATAGTAAACTGCAACAGGAGGAGGCTAAGTGGATATACCGGTTGAAATCACTGTCACCAATTGGAATAAATGAAGGGTTCACCTTCTCTCCATTTTTGTAGCACAATGTAACAGGGAAAAAGAAAAAAGAGAAGAAAAAAGTAACAATGAGAATATCACAACACTATTATATTATATTTGAATAAATAATAATAGAAAATAGACCTGAATAGTGTAGATATAGAAGAGACCATCCAAAATATATAACTTACAGTAAGAACCATTTAGGAAAAATAAAATACTTACCATGGCGAGTGATGTGAGCACCCATCCTGGACTGTGAGGTTATCTTCCCTTGAGGAGGCGGGAAGAATAAGTAAGTCCCACTTAACTAATCAGAGACCTGTAGATAAGTATTACAAATTAATTATTAAAAAAATATGAAAAATATGATCAATTATAAATGAGGGAAGACAAATTAGAACCAGTACATAGAGAAAATAGATTATCATCTAAGAAAAGTAATAGAGTCATCCAATGAAACTACAGAAACTATACCATAAGAAAAAAGCATCTATGAATGTGAAGAAGAAATGGGAAGTGACCTCGAGTGATGTTAAGTGACAAGATAGATATATTACAATTTACATCATGCTGGCACAATGTAAAAATCGGTGCTAGCAATAAATAGACAGGATGGAAGCACATTAATCACAAAACGGAACCAGTAATTGAAAAGAACTAAGTGTAGACACCCAAGTAGATGATGAAAAATAGAGATCCTATAAGGGGATCAAAGATTTCACGCATGCGCCAGTATACCTAAGATATAGCGGTGATACTGAGTAAGAGAAAAAGATCAAGATGAAGTTCAAGTTTGCGCGCATGCGCGATATACGCAGTAGGCATCGCGAGGGTACAGATGAAGATAAATGAATGTTTAAGTCCGCACGCATGCGCGAGCATATCAAAGACATCGCGAGAATGGGATCGGGAGGTACGAGGAACAACTGGGTCCGGGCGAATGCGCGAAGTTTCAACGTCGCGTGGCATTATGATGAGTCATCTAGCCTCGACGGCTACGGACCAATCAGGAAAAAGAAGGCGTGGCAAGAAAAAAAGAAAGATGACGAATCGAGATATTACTGGTACCTATCAACATGTGACCAAATTCGAGCCTTTAAGAGATGGTCTCCGCCCCCAACACTCACACCTGCACTATCCCCTGAAGACGCTGGTTACTCAGCGAAACATGTCGGGATGCAGGGTGCCTGAGTGTTAAGTTTTAGACAGTGGTAGTGGGGGAACTCTAAAAATATACGAGCGAGTGTATAGCTATATAGGTGGCAGTAAATACAGCCACAATATACAGTACAGACCAAAAGTTTGGACACACCTTCTCATTCAAAGAGTTTTCTTTATTTTCATGACTATGAAGGCATCAAAACTATGAATTAACACATGTGGAATTATATACATAACAAACAAGTGTGAAACAACTGAAAATATGTCATATTCTAGGTTCTTCAAAGTAGCCACCTTTTGCTTTGATTACTGCTTTGCACACTCTTGGCATTCTCTTGATGAGCTTCAAGAGGTAGTCCCCTGAAATGGTTTCCACTTCACAGGTGTGCCCTGTCAGGTTTAATAAGTGGGATTTCTTGCCTTATAAATGGGGTTGGGACCATCAGTTGCGTTGAGGAGAAGTCAGGTGGATACACAGCTGATAGTCCTACTGAATAGACTGTTAGAATTTGTATTATGGCAAGAAAAAAGCAGCTAAGTAAAGAAAAACGAGTGGCCATCATTACTTTAAGAAATGAAGGTCAGTCAGTCAGCCGAAAAATTGGGAAAACTTTGAAAGTAAGGGCTATTTGACCATGAAGGAGAGTGATGGGGTGCTGC
The DNA here is from genome assembly GCF_905171765.1 of Bufo bufo. Classification (NCBI taxonomy): domain Eukaryota; kingdom Metazoa; phylum Chordata; class Amphibia; order Anura; family Bufonidae; genus Bufo; species Bufo bufo. The sequence goes on from NC_053390.1 coordinate 421,270,627, forward strand.
GCCAGATGACCTGGCCTCCACAGTCACTGGACCTGAACCCAATCGAGATGGTTTGGGGTGAGCTGGACCGCAGAGTGAGGGCAAAAGGGCCAACAAGTGCTAAGCATCTCTGGGAACTCCTTCAAGACTGTTGGAAGACCATTTCAGGGGACTACCTCTTGGAGCTCATCAAGAGAATGCCAAGAGTGTGCAAAGCAGTAATCAAAGCAAAAGGTGGCTACTTTGAAGAACCTAGAATATGACATATTTTCAGTTGTTTCACACTTGTTTGTTATGTATATAATTCCACATGTGTTAATTCATAGTTTTGATGCCTTCATAGTCATGAAAATAAAGAAAACTCTTTGAATGAGAAGGTGTGTCCAAACTTTTGGTCTGTACTGTAGGCTAGTAATAACAGTGGAAAAGAACTAATAGGTGTATAACAGAAGTAGTAGCAGTGATAACAGCGATAAACAATATAGTAAAGATTACACCACTGACCCCCTATATGAAGGTAGTGAGGGAACCTCACCAATAGGAGCGTACAAATAGCTATACAGGCGACAATAGAAGAAATGCCAGAAGAGAAAAATAGGCCAAAAATAACTGTGGCAACAAACAGTAGAAAATATAAATAAGATAGAGCCAGCCCGCACCACTGATAGTTTTAAACTGTCTATGGAGTGTTAATGTACATATAGAGATAAGAAATGACAATGTGTATTAAATAAAATAATAAAAGTGAAGTTTTAACCACTAAAAAACAGTATATGATCCAAAGACGTATATAGGTCCTCAGTGACCATCAGTTAGTTTTCTAAAATAGTCTCCACATACACACAGTTTTACACCAGGTTTCCATATCAACCCAGTCATTTTTCTTCAATGCTGTAGGTCATCTTTAAAGGAAATCTGTCACCAGGATAATCGTTATTGAAGTAAAGCCATACCCTAATAGCACTTAGTACCTTATTTCCAGATGTGCCTTTGTTCTAGCAATAAATGTGTTTTATCCTCTGAAAATCCAGTTTATTTGGTATGCAAATGAGCCAGTAAGGTGCCCAGAGGGGCATCATTCTTGCAGGAAGGAGCCCTGGCACACCTCCTGCCACAATGTGTCCACCCACCCCTCCTACATCACATTCAAGCCATAACTCTGCCCCCTGCATAATTGTGGGCTTGGGCACTAGCAGGAGGCATGCCTTCCTGCACGAGTGATGCCACTGGCTCATCGACATACCAAAAACACTGGATTTTAGAAGATAGAAAACATCTATTGCTGAAACAAAGGCACATTTGGAAATAAGATACTAAGTGCTATTAGGGTATGGCTTTACTTCAATAGCGATTAGCCTGGTGACAGATTTCCTTTAACCACCTCAGCCCCCAGTGCTTAAACACCCTGAAAGACCAGGCCACTTTTTACACTTCTGACCTACACTACTTTCACCGTTTATTGCTCGGTCATGCAACTTACCACCCAAATGAATTTTACCTCCTTTTCTTCTCACTAATAGAGCTTTCATTTGGTGGTATTTCATTGCTGCTGACATTTTTACTTTTTTTGTTATTAATCGAAATTTAAAGATTTTTTTGCAAAAAAATGACATTTTTCACTTTCAGTTGTAAAATTTTGCAAAAAAACCGAGATGCATATATAAATTTTGCTCTAAATTTATTGTTCTACATGTCTTTGATAAAAAAAAAAATGTTTGGGTAAAAAAAAAAATGGTTTGGGTAAAAGTTATAGCGTTTACAAACTATGGTACAAAAATGTGAATTTCCGCTTTTTGAAGCAGCTCTGACTTTCTGAGCACCTGTCATGTTTCCTGAGGTTCTACAATGGCCAGACAGTACAAACACCCCACAAATGACCCCATTTCGGAAAGTACACACCCTAAGGTATTCGCTGATGGGCATAGTGAGTTCATAGAACTTTTTATTTTTTGTCACAAGATAGCGGAAAATGATGATTTTTTTTTTTCTTACAAAGTCTCATATTCCACTAACTTGTGACAAAAAATAAAAAGTTCTATAAACTCACTATGCCCATCACGAAATACCTTGGGGTCTCTTCTTTCCAAAATGGGGTCACTTGTGGGGTAGTAATACTGCCCTGGCATTCTAGGGGCCCAAATGTGTGGTAAGGAGTTTGAAATCAAATTCTGTAAAAAATGACCAGTAAAATCCGAAAGGTGCTCTTTGAAATATGGGCCCCTTTGCCCACCTAGGCTGCAAAAAAGTGTCACACATCTGGTATCTCTGTATTCAGGAGAAGTTGAGGAATGTGTTTTGGGGTGTCTTTTTACATATACCCATGCTGGGTGAGAGAAATATCTTGGTCAAATGCCAACTTTGTTTAAAAAAATGGGAAAAGTTGTCTTTTGCCAAGATATTTCTCTCACCCAGCATGGGTATATGTAAAATGAGACCCCAAAACACATTCCCCAACTTCTCCTGAGTACGGAGATACCAGATGTGTGACACTTTTTTGCAGCCTAGGTGTGTAAAGGGGCCCATATTCCAAAGAGCACCTTTCGGATTTCACAGGTCATTTACCTACTTACCACACATTAGGGCCCCTGGAAAATGCCAGGGCAGTATAACTACCCCACAAGTGACCCCATTTTGGAAAGAAGACACCCCAAGGTATTCCGTGAGGGGCATGGCGAGTTCCTAGAATTTTTTATTTTTTGTCACAAGTTAGTGGAAAATGATGATTTTTTTAAATTTTTTTTTTCATACAAAGTCTCATATTCCACTAACTTGTGACAAAAAATAAAAACTTCCATGAACTCACTATGCCCATCAGCGAATACCTTGGGGTCTCTTCATTCCAAAATGGGGTCACTTGTTGGGTAGTTATACTGCCCTGGCATTCTAGGGGCCCAAATGTGTGGTAAGGAGTTTGAAATCAAATTCTGTAAAAAATGACCAGTGAAATCCGAAAGGTGCTCTTTGGAATATGGGCCCCTTTGCCCACCTAGGCTGCAAAAAAGTGTCACACATGTGGTATCTCCGTATTCAGGAGAAGTTGAGGAATGTGTTTTGGGGTGTCTTTTTACATATACCCATGCTGGGTGAGATAAATATCTTGGTTAAATGCCAACTTTGTATAAAAAAAAATGGGAAAAGTTGTCTTTTGCCAAGATATTTCTCTCACCCAGCATGGGTATATGTAAAATGACACCCCAAAACACATTCCTCAACTTCTCCTGAGTACGGAGATACCAGATGTGTGACACTTTTTTGCAGCCTAGGTGGGCAAAGGGGCCCATATTCCAAAGAGCACCTTTCGGATTTCACTGGTCATTTTTTACAGAATTTGATTTCAAACTCCTTACCACACATTTGGGCCCCTAGAATGCCAGGGCAGTATAACTACCCAACAAGTGACCCCATTTTGGAAAGAAGAGACCCCAAGGTATTCGCTGATGGGCATAGTGAGTTCATGGAAGTTTTTATTTTTTGTCACAAGTTAGTGGAATATGAGACTTTGTATGAAAAAAAATAAAATAAAAAAAATCATCATTTTCCACTAACTTGTGACAAAAAATAAAAAATTCTAGGAACTCGCCATGCCCCTCACGGAATACCTTGGGGTGTCTTCTTTCCAAAATGGGGTCACTTGTGGGGTAGTTATACTGCCCTGGCATTTTCCAGGGGCCCTAATGTGTGGTAAGTAGGTAAATGACCTGTGAAATCCGAAAGGTGCTCTTTGGAATATGGGCCCCTTTGCCCACCTAGGCTGCAAAAAAGTGTCACACATCTGGTATCTCCGTACTCAGGAGAAGTTGGGGAATGTGTTTTGGGGTGTCATTTTACATATACCCATGCTGGGTGAGAGAAATATCTTGGCAAAAGACAACTTTTCCCATTTTTTTATACAAAGTTGGCATTTGACCAAGATATTTATCTCACCCAGCATGGGTATATGTAAAATGACACCCCAAAACACATTCCCCAACTTCTCCTGAGTACGGCGATACCAGATGTGTGACACTTTTTTGCAGCCTAGGTGGGCAAAGGTGCCCAAATTCCTTTTAGGAGGGTATTTTTAGACATTTGGATACCAGACTTCTTCTCACGCTTTGGGGCCCCTAGAATGCCAGGGCAGTATAAATACCCCACATGTGACCCCATTTTGGAAAGAAGACACCCCAAGGTATTCAATAAGGGGCATGGCGAGTTCATAGAATTATTATTTTTTTGGCACAAGTTAGCGGAAATTGATATTTTTTATTTTTTTCTCACAAAGTCTCCCTTTCCGCTAACTTGGGACAAAAATTTCAATCTTTCATGGACTCAATATGCCCCTCACGGAATACCTGGGGGTGTCTTCTTTCCGAAATGGGGTCACATGTGGGGTATTTATACTGCCCTGGCATTCTAGGGGCCCTAAAGCGTGAGAAGAAGTCTGGAATATAAATGTCTAAAAAAATTTACGCATTTGGATTCCGTGATGGGTATGGTGAGTTCATGTGAGATTTTATTTTTTGACACAAGTTAGTGGAATATGAGACTTTGTAAGAAAAAAAAAAAATAATTCCGCTAACTTGGGCCAAAAAAATGTCTGAATGGAGCCTTACAGAGGGTGATTAATGACAGGGGGGTGATCAATGACAGGGGGGTGATCAATGACAGGGGGGGTGATCAATGACAGGGGGGTGATCAATGACAGGGGGGTGATCAATGACAGGGGGGTGATCAATGACAGGGGGGGTGATCAATGACAGGGGTGGTGATCAATGACAGGGGGGTGATCAGAGAGTCTATATGGGGTGATCACCCCCCTGTCATTGATCACCCCACTGTAAGGCTCCATTCAGATGTCCGTATGTGTTTTGCGGATCCGATCCATGTATCCGTGGATCTGTAAAAATTATACGGACATCTGAATGCAGCATATGAAGGGGGGGGGGGGGTGATCAATGACAGGGGGGGGGGTGATCAATGACAGGGGGGTCATCAGGGAGTCTATATGGGGTGATCACCCCCCCTGGAAGGCTCCAGGGAGACGCCTGTATGTGTTTTGCGGATCCGATCCATCTATCAGTGGATCCGTAAAAATCATGCGGACATCTGAATGGAGCTTTACAGGGGGTTGATCAATGACAGGGGTGTAATCAATGACAGGGGGGTGATCAGGGAGTCTATATGGGGTGATCACCACAGTCATTGATCACGCCCCTGTAAGGCTTCATTCAGACGTCCGTATGCGTTTTGCGGATCCGATCCATCTATCAGTGGATCCGTAAAAATCATGCGGACATCTGAATGGAGCTTTACAGGGGGTTGATCAATGACATGGGTGTAATCAATGACAGGGGGGTGATCAGGGAGTCTATATGGGGTGATAACCACAGTCATTGATCACGCCCCTGTAAGGCTTCATTCAGACGTCCGTATGCGTTTTGCGGATCCGATCCATCTATCAGTGGATCCGTAAAAATCATGCGGACATCTGAATGGAGCTTTACAAGGGGTTGATCAATGACAGGGGGGTAATCAATGACAGGGGGGTGATCAGGGAGTCTATATGGGGTGATAACCACAGTCATTGATCACGCCCCTGTAAGGCTTCATTCAGACGTCCGTATGCGTTTTGCGGATCCGATCCATCTATCAGTGGATCCGTAAAAATCATGCGGACATCTGAATGGAGCTTTACAGGGGGTTGATCAATGACAGGGGGGTAATCAATGACAGGGGGGTGATCAGGGAGTCTATATGGGGTGATCAGGGGTGATCAGGGGCTAATAAGGGGTTAATAAGTGACGGGGGGGGGGTGTAGTGTAGTGTAGTGGTGCTTGGTGCTACTTTACTGAGCTACCTGTGTCCTCTGGTGGTCGATCCAAACAAAGGGGACCACCAGAGGACCAGGTAGCAGGTATATTAGACGCTGTTATCAAAACAGCGTCTAATATACCTGTTAGGGGTTAAAAAAAACACATCTCCAGCCTGCCAGTGAACGATCGCCGCTGGCAGGCTGGAGATCAACTCTCTTACCTTCCGTTCCTGTGAGCGCGCGCGCCTGTGTGCGCGCGTTCACAGGAAATCTCGCGTCTCGCGAGATGACGCGTAGATGCGTGATTGTGCGCAGCGCTGCCACCTCCGGAACGCGATCCTGCGTTAGGCGGTCCGGAGGTGGTTAAAGGAGTAGGGCACTGTGGATGACACTGTTAAGGGCATGGAGTGCTGTGGAGGTCACAGTTCAGGGGGCAGGTAGGGTGGCCATTGAAACCACCCTCAAAAGATGGACTTAGAAACCCTGTCCTGCTGTCACGAGATGCCGGGGCGCTCACTCTCCTCAGCGCCGCCGGCATCCCGTTTCTGTGCAGGAGCTAGGACGTGCACAGCGTCCTCCTCTCCTTGGTGATAAGGGGCGGGACAGACCGGCCGCGCATGTCTCTTCCGCACGGCCAGCGTCCCCAGTTCCCCCAGCAAGCAGGCGGGATCTGAGCACCGAGTTGGGCACTCGGTGCTCAGCTGTACTTCCTGCTGCGGGTCATGTGACGCTGGCCACGTCACATGACCCCAGCTAGCCAGTATTTAACAGGCAGCCTGCTGGCCACAGGTTGCAGGTTAATTTTAGGTTCCTGGCGATTTGTTTGACTCCTAAATACTTACCTGATACTGTTCCGTGACGATCTTTTGCCTGTCCCTCCTGTACTGCGCATCCCTCCTGGTATTTTGACCTCGGCGCCCAACTGACTACTCTTTGCTGACTCCTGTGGTACTTCTCTACTCTCCTGGTATTTGACCCTGGCTTCTCCTGACCATTCTTTGCTTAACCCTCTGTACTGCGTGCTCTCTTGGTTTTGACCCGGTCCGTTCACATTCCGTATTTTGTCTTGTCAGTCTTCCCTGCACATATTCTAAGTTAGGGACTGCCGTCCAGTTGTCCCCTGTCATCAGGAATCGTAAGGCAACTAGGCAGGGCCAGGGGTGAGGGTGGAGCGCAGTGGTCACTATCCTCCCCCCTGTGTGTGTGTGTGGACGTGACCGTTACACCCGCTAAGCCATGCCCCAACCCGGTTAGGTCACGCCCCCTCCCACTCCACAGACGACGGGGATTGAAAAAATGAAGGTAAAAATCAACTTCTGTCAGTTGCAAGGGTGGGAGGGAGGGTGACTTTCTCCCTGCAGCTCACACTCAGACAGCACAGTGCTTCTGTCTGAGAGTGACCTGTTCAAAAGGACATCTCTGTGTCCGTCCAGGCCCTGCGCTAAATGGAGGACATGGAGTCTGAAAGCCGGACTGTCCTGCCTAAAACCAGACCTCTGGCCACCCTAGGGGCAGGCTGCTTTGGAGGTCACAATTAAGGGGACGGTCTGCTATGGAGGTCAGTGTTAAGGGGAAGATTGCTGTAGAGGCCACTGTTAAGGGGGCGGGTTGTTGTGATAATCACTGTTAAGGAGATGGAGTACTGTGGAGCTCACTGTTAAGGGGGCAGGGTGTTGTGGCGGTCACATTATAAGGGAACGGAGCTCTGTGGAGGTCACTGTTAAGGGGGCAGGGTGTTGTGGAGGTCACATTTTAAGGGAACGGATCTCTGTGGAGGTCACTGTTAAGGGGGCGGGTTATTGTGTAAATCACTGTTAAGGAGACATGGTACTGTGGAGGTCACTAATAAAGGGGCGGCCGCTGTGGAGGTCAATGTTAAAGGGGCGGGCACTGTGGAGGTCACTGTTAAGGGAGGAGGGGACTGTGGAGGCCACTATTAAAGGGGCAGCGGGGTACTGTGAGGTCACTGTTCAAGGGGCAGTCATTGTGGAGGTCTCTGTTAAGGGGGCCCAGAATGGTGGAGGTAACAGTTAAGGGGACTGTAACCTATGGTCAGTGTTAAGGGGCGGGTGCTGTAGAGGTCCCTGTTAAGGGGGCGGGCCCCTGTGGAGGTCACTGTCAAGGGGGTAGGGTGCTGTGGAACTCACTGTTAAAGGGGCGGGCTGCTATGAAGGTCAAAGTTAAGGGGGTGGGCTGCTGTGGACATCCCATTTTAAGGAGATGCGGCACTGTGGGGTGGGGGGTCAGTTTTAAGGGGTGGGGGCTGTGGAGGTCACTGTTAAGGGGGTGGGGTACTGTAGATGACAGTATCTATTATAACAGTGACAATATCTTTTAACAACACACACAAACATTAAATAGATTAAATATACACGTGCGAAGACGGGTCCTTCAGCTAAATATATATATTCCTTATGAGACCTGTGACCAAGGTCCAAATTGTAGACACAAATTATGACAATTTGAATTGATTTGTAATTATGCTAATCACTGCCACTACTTATGTATGTTATTATGCACATGTTACTCAGCTGGACAAAGGCTCCATAGAGAGAGCTGAAACGTTGCTGCTGGTTGGGTGAATAAACCTTCCACTTTCTTCACTAATTGGAGTGCTGCCTTCGTTTTTTGCTTTGTATATATATATATATATATATATATATATATATATATCTTTATTAAGTGAAATGTATGTATATCTATATTGTGTGACAACTCAGGGTCACTTAGCTCTCCAGGATCGCAGTCTTCTCATCTCAAGAAGCCACTCCAACACTGCAGATTTGGGTGCAAACTGGCCACGACCAGCTTTGTCACTTTTACAGCAGTCCAAACAAATCATAAACATAAATCCTAGGCCGTCTGGCCACTGACTACACAGTTTCCGTCTGGCCACTGACTACACAGTTTTTCTCCCTCTCTATCGGGATCTACCACCCAGCTCCCCAAAACGGTGCCTACCCTACACAGGGTTAGAGGGTCCTGGCTCCCACAGGCCTTGGTGCACCCTGCTCCCTCCTCAGACTGGGAGCCCTGATTGAGGAGCTCAGCCCACATTTACCTGAGCTCCTCAGCTGGCTGCTAATTATCTTAATTACCAGCCTAGCTGCTGCAGACAGTGGGAAAAACCAATTTTCCCAGTGTTTCCTGTTCTCACCCAGATACACAATTTCAATGGCCCTCATATGGCCCTCTGGCAGCTCCACTGCCACTATATATATATATATAATATATATTATAGTAGATACATGCATTTCACCTATATATATATACACTGCTCAAAAAAATAAAGGGAACTTAAACAACACAATGTAACTCCAAGTCAATCACACTTCTGTGAAATCAAACTGTCCACTTAGGAAGCAACACTGAGTGACAATCAATTTCACATGCTGTTGTGCAAATGGGATAGACAACAGATGGAAATTATGGGCAATTAGCAAGACACCCCCAATAAAGGAGTGGTTCTGCAGGTGGTGACCACAGACCACTTCTCAGTTCCTATGCTTCCTGGCTGATGTTTTGGCCACTTTTGAATGCTGGCGGTGCTTTCACTCTAGTGGTAGCATGAGACGGAGTCTACAACCCACACAAGTGGTTCAGGTAGTGCAGCTTATCCAGGATGGCACATCAATGCGAGCTGTGGCAAGAAGGTTTGCTATGTCTGTCAGCGTAGTGTCCAGAGCATGGAGGCGCTACCAGGAGACAGGCCAGTACATCAGGAGACGTGGAGGAGGCCGTAGGAGGGCAACAACCCAGCAGCAGGACCGCTACCTCCACCTTTGTGCAAGGAGGAACAGGAGGAGCACTGCCAGAGCCCTGAAAAATGACCTCCAGCAGGCCACAAATGTGCATGTGTCTGCTCAAACGGTCAGAAACAGACTCCATGAGGGTGATATGAGGGCCCGACGTCCACAGGTGGGGGTTGTGCTTACAGCCCAACACCGTGCAGGACGTTTGGCATTTGCCAGAGAACACCAAGATTGGCAAATTCGCCACTGGCGCCCTGTGCTCTTCACAGATGAAAGCAGGTTCACACTGAGCACATGTGACAGACGTGACAGAGTCTGGAGACGCCGTGGAGAATGTTCTGCTGCTTGCAACATCCTCCAGCATGACCGGTTTGGCATTGGGTCAGTAATGGTGTGGGGTGGCATTTCTTTGGAGGGCCGCACAGCCCTCCATGTGCTCGCCAGAGGTAGCCTGACTGCCATTAGGTACCGAGATGATATCCTCAGACCCCTTGTGAGACCATATGCTGGTGCGGTTGGCCCTGGGTTCCTCCTAATGCAAGACAATGCTAGACCTCATGTGGCTGGAGTGTGTCAGCAGTTCCTGCAAGACGAAGGCATTGATGCTATGGACTGGCCCGTCCGTTCCCCAGACCTAAATCCAATTAAGCACATCTGGGACATCATGTCTCGCTCTATCCACCAACGTTGCACCACAGACTGTCCAGGAGTTGGCAGATGCTTTAGTCCAGGTCTGGGAGGAGATCCCTCAGGAGACCGTCCGCCACCTCATCAGGAGCATGCACAGGCGTTGTAGGGAGGTCATACAGGCACGTGGAGGCCACACACACTACTGAGCCTCATTTTGACTTGTTTTAAGGACATTACATCAAAGTTGGATCAGCCTGTAGTGTGTTTTTCCACTTTAATTTTGAGTGTGACTCCAAATCCAGACCTCCACGGGTTGAAAAATTTGATTTCCATTTTTTAATTTTTGTGTGATTTTGTTGTCAGCACATTCAACTATGTAAAGAACAAAGTATTTCAGAAGAATATTTAATTAACTCAGATCTAGGATGTGTTATTTTTGTGTTCCCTTCATTTTTTTGAGCAGTGTATATAGTCAATTTAGCTTGGCTAATAGAAGCTTGATAGTAAATGGCTGTGTGGTGTTGCAACTTATACCCCCAACACTGCATACCCGTTTACTACTTGTAGCCATACTTAAAGGGAACCTGTCACCTGGATTTTGGGTATAGAGCTGAGGACATGGGCTGCTAGATGGCCACTAGCACATCCGCAATACCCAGTCCCCATAGCTCTGTGTGCTTTTATTGTGTAAAAAAAACCGATTTGATACATATGCAAATTAACTTTAGATGAGACCTGTCCCTGACTCATCTCACATATAGGACACATCTCAGGTTAATTTGCATATGTATCAAATTGTTTTTTTTACACAATAAAAGCAGACAGAGCTATGGGGACTGGGTATTGCGGATGTGCTAGCGGCCATCTACCCGTCCATGTCCTCAGCTCTATACCCAAAATCCAGGTGACAGGTTCCCTTTAATTTGATAACCACTCTCACTTGCATGACATACAGTTTTGCCACATTGCCAGCACATATTGGCCATGTGGTGCTTGCATCGTGTGAACACAGCCTCAAAAGCGGTCCAGCCACTTCCTCCAGCAATAGCTAAAGAACAGAAGGGCGTAGAAACAAAAAACCCACACCAGAATCTGTAGAGCATTAATTCAATCCAGGTAATGGCAACTGCCATTTTTGGGGGATGGGACAGTTCCTCTTTAAATCTCATACTTTTAGGCCTCTGTCTGTGCGTGTCCACAAACCAAGGATCCACAAAATATGGATTACTTCCGTTCCATGTGCATCACGCATTTTTCTCACTCCCCTTACTAGAAATGACTATTCTTATCCGCAGTATGGACCAGAGTAGGACATGATCTATAATTTGCGGAAAGGACATACGGATGCGGACAGCACATGGATGATATTGCAGACCCATAGAAATAAATTGTTCTGTGTGCAATTCAAGAAAAATGTGGATAGCACACGGATGGAAAATACTGATATGTGCACAAGGCCTTACTAAAACCTTTACATGCTAGACTAGTCACAGCTAGTGGTGTTACTATCCAATACTGTACAGTCGTGGCCAAAAGTTTTGAGAATGACACAAATATTAGTTTTCACAAAGTTTGCTGCTAAACTGCTTTTAGATCTTTGTTTCAGTTGTTTCTATGATGTAGTGAAATATAATTACACGCACTTCATACGTTTGAAAGGCTTTTATTGACAATTATATGACATTTATGCAAAGAGTCAGTATTGGCAGTGTGTGCCCTTCTTTTTCAGGACCTCTGCAATTGACTGGGCATGCTCTCAATCAACTTCTGGGCCAATTCCTGACTGATAGCAACCCATTCTTTCATAATCACTTTTTGGAGTTTGTCAGAATTAGTGGGTTTTTGTTTGTCCACCCGCCTCTTGAGGATTGACCACAAGTTCTCAATGGGATTAAGATCTGGAGAGTTTCCAGGCCATGGACCCAAAATGTCAACGTTTTGGTCCCCGAGCCACCTAGTTATCACTTTTGCCTTATGGCACGGTGCTCCATCGTGCTGGAAAATGCATTGTTCTTCACCAAACTGTTGTTGGATTGTTGGAAGAAGTTGCTGTTGGAGGGTGTTTTGCACATCACGGTGTTCGGCCTAATACCGCGTGTGCTCGAGCGCAATGCTCGACTCTCCTCCCCGCACGTTTGTCGGCTGCTACGCAGCCAATAAACATAGGCACGTAGAATGTGTCGGCAGATAAGAACCATTTGGCCCATCTAGTCTGCCCAATATACTGAATACTATGAATAGCCCTTGGCCCTATCTTATATGAAGGATGGCCTTATGCCTATCCCATGCATGCTTAAACTCCTTCACTGTATTTGCAGCTACCACTTCTGCAGGAAGGCTATTCCATGCATCCACTACTCTCTCAGTAAAGTAATACTTCCTGATATTACTTTTAAACCTTTGAGCTCTAATTTAAAACTATGTCTTCTTGTAGCAGTTTTTCTTCTTTTAAATATTCTCTCCTCTTTTACCTTGTTGATTCCCTTTATGTATTTAAAAGTTTCTATCATATCCCCTCTGTCTCGTCTTTCTTCCAAGCTATACATGTTAAGGTCCTTTAAAGGGTTTCTACCACCACATTTTGACCTAATTAGCTGTCTGACACTAGCGATCTGCTAGTGTCTGCTGTACCTAACCATGCTATTGTAATACATTTCTCTGCAGCGGTTACCCTAAAAAACGAACTTCTATTGCTATGCAAATGAGCCTCTAGGTGCTATGGGGGCGTCTTTTCAGCACCTAGAGGCTCCGTCTACTCACCATGTCTGCCGCCCAGCTCGTCCCTCCAGCCCGCCCATCTCCTCTAGATTGACAGCCTCCATCGCATCCATCGCGGCCGAATTCTCGCGCCTGCGCCGTGTGCGTCTTTTTTCGGCGCAGGCGCAGTGACTGTCGGACCGCTCCGTGCGCCGGCATCTCCACTGCGCCTGCACCGATGACGTCAGAGTGCTCCCAGGAACAGACGACGCCCGGCCTCAAGCAGTGGAGATGCGCAGGTGCAGTGGAGATGCCGGCGCAAGGAGCGGTCTGACAGTCACAGCGCCTGCGCCGAATACAGACGCACACGGCGCAGGTGCGAGAATTCGGCCGCGATGGAGGCTGTCAATCTAGAGGAGATGGGCGGGCTGGAGGGACGAGCTTGGCGGCAGACATGGTGAGTAGACGGAGCCTCTAGGTGCTGAAAAGACGCCCCCATAGCACCTAGAGGCTCATTTGCATAGCGGGTAACCGCTGCAGAAAAAAGTATTACAATAGCATGGTTAGGTACAGCAGACACTAGCAGATCGCTAGTGTCAGACAGCTAATTAGGTCAAAATGTGGTGGTAGAAACCCTTTAATCTTTCCTGGTAAGTTTTATCCTGCAATCCATGCAGGGGCGGGCTGGGACGGGTGGCAGGGAGGCAATTGCCCCCCAGGCCACCCTAAAAAAACGGCCGCTGGGCCGTCTTTAACAAATACATATTTTTTAAAATTTATTTCTTTTTATTCCTCAGGGCCGCACCGCCGATCACCACAGGCGGCGTGGCCCTGGATGTAGTGGGGGGGCGGCGGGCAGTAAGAGATGAGCGCTTCCATTGTGGAAGCGCTCATCTCCATATTCATCTGTATCGCCGTCCTCAGGACAGCGATATAGATGCCTGTGCTGCAGCAGGGCAGGAAGGGGAGAGGCGTCTCTCTTTCCTGTTCTTTTGATAGGCCGCAAGCACTAATACCTGCCACCTATCAGAGGCCAGCTCAGGCGGCGCGATGACATCATTATCATCGCGCCGCCTGAGCCGGGCAGCACACAGCAGGGACACAGGCCGGAAGAGGCCTGCATCGCATCGCTGCTGATGGAGGTAAGTATTAGTGTTTGTTTTTTTTCTTTGCAGGGGGAGCTGGCACTATGGGGGGAGCTGGCATTTCTTACAGCCCCATTATTTTTGGGGTGGTATTCTGGGTGCATTTATTTCTTGCCCATTTTGGGGGGGCACTATGGGGGCATTTCTTACTGGCACTGTGGCACATTATGGGGGGCACCATGGGGGAGAGGAGCACTATGGGGGCATCTGGGGGCTCTAAAGGGGCTTTTTTTATTGGCACATTATGGGGGGCACTATTGGGGAGAGCGGCACTATGGGGCATCTGTTGGCACTATAGGGGTATTATTTGGGGGCACTATGGGGAAGTGGGGGCTCTAAAGGGGTCTTTTTTATTGGCACATTATGGGGGGCACTATGGCATCTGGTGGCACTAAGGGGGCATTTTTTACTGGCACAATATGAGAGGCGTTATAGAGGAGAGCGGCACTATGGGGCATTATTTGGGGGCACTATGGGGGAGTGGTGCTCTATTGGGGCATCTGGTGGCACTAAGAAGGGGCATTTTTTACTGGCACATTATGTGGGAGAGGAGCACTATTGGAGCATCTGCTGTGGGCACTAAGAAGGGCCATTTTTTTTACTGGCATATTATGGGGGACACTATGGGGAAGGGGGAGAGGAGCACTATGAGGGCATTTACTGGGGCACTATATAGGGGTATTTTATACTCGCATACATTATGGGGACATTAGCTCAACTGCGGGCACTAAGGGGGGGTATTTCATGTACTGTCATATTATAGAGAGAATTCTTACTACTAGGAGGTATTATGTGGAGCTTTACTACTACTGGGGGGCTATGAGAAACATGACTACTAGTATGGGCACTATAGGGGCATTATTACTACTAAGTGTACTCTGGCAGAGAATTATTTCTATTGGTGGGATTTTGGGGAGCACTGTTACTTTGGGGGACACCCTGGCACAGTATCAGCTAAGCACAATTATTTTTGGGGGACATTATCTTTATACTATTAGTGTCTGGGCGCAGTTATTTTTTGAGCACTGTGTGCCAATAATTGTTGAAGAAGGCACTATCTGTGTTGTAGTAGCATTTCCAGGGGGACTGTTTCTGCAGTATAGTATTGTGGGCACAGTATTGGGGGTACTATCTGTGTGGTAGTAGTATTTCCAGGGGGACTGTTCCTGCAGTATAGTATTGAGGGCACAGCGGGCACAGTATTGGAGGCACTATCTGTGTGATAGTAGTATTTCCAGGAGGGCTGTTCCTGCAGTATAGTATTGGGGGCACAGCAGGCACAGTATTGGGGGCACTATCTGTGTGGTAGTAGTATTTCCAGGGGGACTGTTCCTGCAGTATAGTATTGGGGGCACAGCGGGAACAGTATTGGGGGCACTATCTGTGTGGTAGTAGTATTTCCAGGGGGACTGTTTCTGCAGTATAGTATTGGGGGTGGCAGGAAAGGTGTGAAGATGATGGAAATGTGGGAAACTAATGTCTGTTTGTCAATCTCTGCAGAGACGGGAGATGGCTAAAAAATCATCATGGCGGTCTGGTCTGAATGGAGAAGATAAAGAAAGAGAACGTCTACAACAAAGGTGACATCACTGGATGTAAGAGGTATGTGGCGCTATGTAAGAGAGGAGATGCTCCGGCTGCTCCCCCTGCTATTTGCAGAAGGAGGATTCAGAGCTGGGTGAGGACGGCCAAAGGGGGCAGCAGGCCACGGGCGGGTGGCAGATGGTGGGGGAACCACAGGCCTTGAGCAGGATCTGGGGAGGGAGGAGAGCGGAGGAGCTTCCTGGCTGTAGCCTGCTGTTTATTGTATGATGTGTAGAGACAGGCCTCAACATCAGAATGTCAGCTGTACAGTGTTTGTTGGGAGTGGCCTATTATATGTAGAAGGGGCTTGTAATAATGGGCGGGGCTAAAATGGGCCACTTGACTGGATTTGCCCCCCAGGACTAAGGCTGCCAGCCCTCCCCTGAATCCATGTACTAGTTTAGTAGCTCTTCTCTGAACTCTCTCCAAAGTATCAATATCCTTCTGGAGATATGGTCTCCAGTACTGAGCACAATACTCCAAATGAGGTCTCACTAGTGCTCTGTAGAGTGGCATGAGCACCTCCCTCTTTCTACTGGTAATGCCTCTCCCTATACACACAAGCATTATGCTAGCATTTCCTGCTGCTCTATGACATTGTCTGCCTACCTTTAAGTCTTCTGAAATAATGACCCCTAAATCCCTTTCCTCAGATACTGAGGTTAGGACTGTATCACTGATTTTATATTCTGCTCTTGGGTTTTTACGCCCCAGGTGCATTATCTTGCACTTAGCAACATTAAATTTTAGTTGCCAGATTTTTGACCATTCCTCTAGTTTTCCTAAATCGTTTTCCATTTGGTGTATCCCTCCAGGAACATCAACCCTGCTACAAATCTTTGTGTCATCAGCAAAAAGACACACCTTACCATTGAGGCTTTCTGCAATTTCGCTGATAAAGATAAACGTGCAGATAAACGTGCAGGTAAGTACTGCCATTACAGTGACTGGCTAGCCAGAACGCGTCATCGGGTGCTATATAGCACCAATGACACGTGATCGGCTCAGTCTTAGGCCTCTTGCACATGACCGTATGGCTTTTTAAGTATTTTGCGGTCAGCAAAAAATGGATCCGCAAAAAATACGGATGCCGTCCGTGTGCATTCCGTTTTTTGCGGAACGGAATAGCTGGCCCCTAATAGAACAGTACTATCCTTGTCCGTTATGCGGACAATAATTAGAACATGTTCTATATTTGAACAGAACGGAAATACGGAAATGGAAGGCATACAGTCTGTATACGGAACGCATGTGTGCAAGAGGCCTTAGTCAGGGAGAGCTGGAGAGCAGAAGAGAGAGATAGTGTAGGGAGTGAAATAGATATATTTTAGCTTTTATACTTGTTATAGACGGTAGGCCCAAAACCAAAAGTCGTTTTAGGGACTATAGTTGTATCTGGCAGCAATATATATTTTTAGTGCAACCTGCGCTAAATAGCTTGCAATTGTTGGGCCTCTGCAGACAGCGACATTATCTGCGCTACATCTCCTGTCTAACGTGTGTGCAGTCTAAAAATATCTGTGACATCCAGTGTACTTTCTCCGTAGACGGTGTCCGCTGCGGACAGTTACATTACCTGCCCTACATCTCCTGTATAACGTTTACGTATCCGAAATATCAGTGACATTCAGTCAAATTTTTTTTCTGCTGGTGGCAGCAACATTACCTGCGCTACATCTCCTGTATAACGTTTGCCCATTCTAAATATCAGTGACATTAATTCAGTGTAATTTTTTATTAGCCGATGGTGACAGCGACATTACTTGTGCTATACCTCCTGTATAACGTTTGTGCATCCTAAATATCAGTGACATTCATTCAGTGTCATTTTTTATTAGGCGGTGGTGACAGCGACAATACTTGCGCTATACCCCCTGTATAACGTGTGCGCATCCTAAATATCAGTGACATTCATTCAGTGTAATTTTTTATTAGGCGGTGGTGACAGAGACATTACTTGCGCTATACCTCCTGTTTAACTTGTGCGCATCCTAAATATCAGTGACATTAATTCAGTGTAATTTTTAATTAGGCGGTGGTGACAGAAACATTACTTGCGCTATACCTCCTGTTTAACATGTGCGCTTCCTAAATATCAGTGACATTCATTCAGTGTAATTTTTTATTAGGCGGTGGTGACAGCAATATTACTTGCGCTATACCTCATGTTTAACATGTGCGCATCCTAAAAATATCTGTGACATTCTGTGTACTTTATTTGCACATACACTTACAAAACCTGCGCTACTGTAAGTGTGACATACTTGCAAACATATATACCATTTAATATGTGGAAGGCGAGCAGTAAGGGACGGGGAAGTGGCCGTGCTGCTGATGGTGCACGCAGATGCCGGGGCCCTGTGCGCGGTGAAACTGTGCCTGTTGCCAGAGCACAAAAAACACATCCATGATACCTAGCTTCATGTCCCAGTTTGCAGGGCGGCGCAGGACAATGCTCTCGAAGTCAGACCAGTGCGACCAGGTGGTCGGTTGGATTGCAGCAGATGATGCTTTCACTTGGTTAAGCACCATCCTGTCTTCACAAAGTCCAGTCTCAGTGTCCAAGAGTCTGGTCAACAGAATTCTCACCTTGATACTCCTTCCACCCACCATGGAGAGTCTTGGCAAACAAGTGATCCCACTCTCGGATATTCCGAGGAGCTCTGTTCATCGCCATTCCTTAATTTGGGCCTCTCGCCAAGCCCGCTTGAAGAGGGACATGAGGAGATCTTGTGCCCTGATTGCCAAACTCTGGAGCATCCACAATCAGAAGAAGATGGCGGTGGGGAACGCCAATTAGTGTTTCACAAGGTGGATGATGATGATGAGACACAGTTGCCAATAAGACAACCGCAATTAGTGTCACAAGAGGTTGATGATGAGGATGAGACACAGTTGTCAATAAGTGAGGTTGTTGTTAGGTTAACAAGTCAGGAGAATGACCAGAGTGAGGAAGTGGAAGAGAAGGTGATGGATGATGAAATCACTGACCCAAACTGGGAAGATGGCAAGCCGGGCGAGGACAGCAGTACAGAGGTGGAGGAATCCGCAGCACCGCAACAGGCTGGAAGAGGCAGTGGGGTGGAAAAAGGGAGAAGGTGGGCCACACCAGACAGGCCCGCAACTGTTCCCCGGAGCACCCCTTTGCGGCAAGTTCCCTTGCCAAGGGGTAGGTGTTCCACAGTCTGTCACTTTTTTAAGTAAAGTGCGGACGATAAAATAATTGTCATTTGCAACCTGTGCTGTACCAAAATGAGCAGGGGCGTGAACAATAGCAATCTCACCACCAACAGCATGATCCGCCACATGGCATTAAAGCACCCTAATCCACAACCAGTGTCTGCGGGTCACACCACTGCCTCCTCTTCCCCTGTGTTATGTGCTGGCCAATCCCCTGTCCAAGACGCAGGCCCTCCCGCCCTGCACCTGGACCAATCAGCTAGCACATCCACTTCTGTGTCCCAGCGCAGCGTACAGATGTCCATACCCCAGGCCTTTGAACGAAAGCGCAAATACCCAGCCACCCACCCACAGGCCATAGCACTAAATGCGCACCTTTCCAAATTGCTGGCATTTGAAATGTTGCCATTTAGGCTTGTGGACATTGAGGCGTTCCGCAGCCTGATGGCGGCGGCCATCCCTTGTTTCTCAGTCCCCAGCTGCCACTATTTTGCCCAGTGTGCCGTCCCCGCCTTACACCAGCATGTGTCCTGTAGCATCACCCATGCCCTGACCAACGCAGTTATTGGGAAGGTCCACTTAACGACTGACTCTTGGACAAGTGCTTTTGGCCAGGGGCACTACATTTCCGTGACGGCACGCTGGGTAAATGTTGTGGAGGCTGGGAGGGAGTCATACCCTGGGATGGCACAGGTGCTACCGACGCTAAGAATTGCGGACCCTAGTTTCATCAGGATTTCGGCCACCACCTACATTAGTGGCTGCAACCCCCCTTTCTCCTCCTCCACCTCTTCCACCTCTGAATTTTCATCTTGCAGCACCAGTCAGCCATCAGTCAGTAGCTGGAAGCAGAGTAGCATTGCAGTGGGGAAACGGCAACAGGCAGTGCTGAAACTAATTTGCTTAGGTGACAAACAGCACACCGCCGCAGAGCTGTGGCAGGGTATAACGGACCAGACTGAGCTGTGGCTCTCACCACTCAACCTACAACCAGACATGGTTGTGTCTGATAATGGGCGTAACTTGGTGGCGGCTTTGGAGCTCGGCAAGCTCACACACATACCATGCCTAGCCCGCATGTTAAACTTAGTGGTTCAGTGGTTTCTCAAAACCTACCCCAATTTTCCTGAGCTACTGGTGAACGTGTGTGTCCATTTCTGAAAGTCATCTAAAGCTGCCGCCGGTCTGGCAATGCTGCAGCAGCGCTTGCAATTACCAGCTCACCGACTGTTGTGCGACGTGAACACGCGCTGGAACTCCACGTTCCATGTTGGCCAGGCTGTGTGAGCAGCAGAAGGCAGTAGTTGAATACCAGCTGCAACATGTTCGTCTCCTTTCCAGTCAGCTTGGATGTCTGACCTCTGTGAGTTTACGCAACTTTGAGGAATCAACACAGATGGTGAGCCGCGATGCCGCTATTATCAGCGTAACCATCCCACTTCTGTGTCTACTGAAACGCTCGCTGCTCAAAATGAAGGCTGACGTGTTGCATGTGGAAGAGGTGGAAATGGGTGAAGGCAGTACACAGGGTAATAGCCAGACCACCCTCAGTTCGTCTTCTCAGCGCGAATTGGATGATGATGAGGAGGAGAAGGAGGAGGAGGAGCAGGAGACGGTTGCCTCCGCTACAGAGGGTAGTACCCATAGCAGGTTTATTCCATCTGTTTAGCGTGGATGGGCAGAAGAGGAGGAAGAGGATGAGAAGATTGAGAGTCTTCCTCCTGATGAGGACCACAAAGTCTTGTCTGTTGGAACTCTGGCACATATGGCTGACTTTATGTTATGCTGCCTCTCCCGTGACCCTCATGTTATACACATTGTGGCAAACACCGATTACTGGTTGTTCACCCTTCTCGACCCCTGCTACAAAGAGAACTTCTCATCTCTCATTCCTGTGGTGGAGAGGACTAGCAAAATGGTGCAATACCAGAAGGTCCTTGTGGAAATATTGCTCCAAAAATATCCAGCTGACAACGCTAGCGGCAGAGTAGTTCCTTGGGCAACTGAGGAGAGGAGACAAGGGGAACACACAGCAGTTCCAACAGAAGCAGGGCAACACTCTCCAAGGCCTGGAACAGTTTCATGACACCCCGCCAGCACCCTCACCCTGATGCGCAGCCTAGTGTCACAAGGAGGGAAAAGTTTTGGAAGATTGTGAAGGAGTACGTAGCAGACTGTGTCAGTGTCCTCAGTGATCCCTCTGTGCCTTACATCTATTGGGTGTTCAAGCTGGACTCGTGGCACGAACTGGCGATCTACGCCTTGAAGGTGCTGGCCTGCCCTGCCGCCAGCGTTTTGTCAGAGCAGGTATTTAGTGCTGCTAGGGGCATAATAACTGATAAGCGCATCCGCCTGTCAACTGAAAATGCTGACAGGTTGACTCTTATCAAAATGAACAAGGACTAGATTGCCACCAGAGGAAAGCGCCTGAACATAAAGGCACTTTAAATGTGGCTTTTTATAGTGTATTGATTACACTGTATTCCCATGCACCCTTTCCACCGCAAAAAAGAGTATATGGTTCAATCTTCCTTTTCTCGTCCTCCTCCTCTTCCTCCATCAAATCAACATGCTCATTAGGCTGCCCTTGCTCCTAATGTTTTAGAGGGTCAGCTCAGTAGCAGGCACTTGCCCCTAATGTTTTAGAGGGTCAGCTCAGCAGCAGACCCTCACCCCTAATGTTTTAGATGGTCAGATCAGCAGCAGGCCCTCGCCCCTAATGTTTTAGAGGGTCACCAGCAGGCCCTTGCTCCTAATGTTTTTGAGGGTCACCAGCAGGCCATCAATCATAATTTTTCATGGCTGTGTATGATGCCCTCCTTTATGTGTAACAAAGTGTGTATTGGAGTGGCGGATCCTTATAATTTTTGGCAGCCTGTTCACTTAGTGCATAGGCTTTATGAGTGTAGGAATCCCACTACCTGAACAATTCTACCACAATGTGAATGAGGCCCTCCTTTATGTGATATACAGGTTGTGTCGGAATGCCTCTTCCTTGTAATTTTTGGCAGTACTTGCACTTTATATACAAGTAAATGTACGGGAAAGAATGTTTCCCAACAATTTTTCCTCTAAAATCGATTTTACATGTATCTTCGGTTTTGTGCGTATTATTGTCAGTCTGTAAAAGTGGTGTACTACTCAGACAACATCGTTCCCAGTAGTGTTGATCATGAATATTCGAATTTCGAATTTTTATCGCGAATATAGGTACTTCGAAAATTCACGAATATTTCGAATATAGTGATATATATTCATAATTTTGAATATTCTATTTTTTTTTAATCAGTACACATGATCCCTCCCTGCTTCTAGCTTGTGGGCCAATGAGAAGGCTGCAGTATATTTGACTTTAGGAGTAGTGTTGTTTGCGAATTTGCGTAATGCGAATTTTTCAACTTACAACTATTAGACAAAGAAGATTCTAGCACTATATTAGCTAAATTGCTCTATATTAGTTTTTTTTTTTTTAATAATCGCTATATTGCTATAACTTCGATTTTTCAAATATTCGTAATATTCTAAAACAAGAATATATAGCAATATAGCGAATATTCGGAAAAAAAACGAATATAGAGCAATTTAGCTAATATAATGCTATAATTTTTTTTTAATAGTTGTAATTTTTTTCCAATCTGAACTCCAGATGAGAAAAAAATTACAACTATTAGACAAAGAAGATTATAGCACTATATTAGCTAAATTGCTCTATATCCGTTTTTTTTCTAATATTCTCTATATTGCTATATATTCTTGTTTTAGAATATTACGAATATTCGAAAAAACTAAGTAATAGCAACATAGAGAATATAAAAAAAATAATAATAATATAGAGCAATTTAGCTAATATAAATGTTACATTACAAAAATTCGCATATTACACGATCATTACCTTGCCGATTTTTCGAGTAAAAAAATCTTAGAATATAACGAATATTCGAATTTGCAAATATTCGACGAATATTCTACAAAATATTTGCGAAATATTGCGAATTCGAATATGACCCCTGCCGCTCATCACTAGTTCCCAGCAGCGACCTGGGAGTCCAAGATGCATCAAGACATCCTCCCTATGCTGTTAGTTAGTTAATCTGACTGTTAGTTTGGCCGGTAACATATTGTCACGGGGTTCCGAAGGTGCACTCGGTCCCCCATTGCCTGCAGAACTGTTGCTTAGCTTTTGGAATGAGGTTCTGTGTTTGACCTCATTCCCAGGGCGGCTTTACTAGCTGGGTGGCTCCTTGCTCCTAAGTCTGCCTTGAGCGCCGAGCTGATCACTCGGTGCTCGACTGGTTGGTCTGTCGGTCATGTGACGCTGGCCACGTCACATGACCCTCACTCCCCACTATAAATACAGGCAGCCTGCTGGCTACAGGTTGCCTGTTAATTTCTAGGTTCCTGGTATTTGTTGGACTGCTGAATACTTATCTGATCCTGTTCCTTGACCATCCTTTTGCCTGATCCTCCTGTACTGCGCATCCGTCCTGGTATTGTGACCTCGGCTCCCACCTGACTACTCTCTTAGGACTCCTCTTGTACTTCTCTGCTCTCCTGGTATTTATGACCCCGGCTTCTCCTGACAATTCTCTGCTTGCTCCATTTGTACTTTGCAGCTTTCCTGGTATTGACTCGGTCCGTTCACGTCCTGTTGTTTGTCTGTCTGTCATCCCTGCACTTACTCCAAGTTAGGGATTGCCGTCCAGTTGTCCCCTGTCATTAGGACTCGCGAGGCAAGTAGGCAGGGCCAGGGGTAAGGGTGGAGCGCAGTGGTCACTTCCCTTCCCCCTGTGTGTGTGTGTACGCGACCGTTACAGATTAACAGGCCCAATAACCACTGTATTATGAATCCTCTGGTGACCCTGACTGACTATGTCTCTAATCTGACGCAGATGGTGCAGGAGTTAGGGGAAAAACTCAGCTCTTTTGAGTTAGGGCAAGGCTCTTCCACTCCTCAGGCCTCCAGTCCGCATTTTGAGCCCCAGATTAAGCTCCCAGAAACCTTTTCTGGAGACCGGAAGAAGTTTCTCTCTTTTAAGGAGAGTTGTAAACTTTACTTCCGTTTGCGCCCCGTGTCCTCTGGCCCCGAGAGTCAACGCGTGGGCATTATCATTTCCCGATTACAGGGTGATCCCCAGGACTGGGCGTTCTCTTTACCTGCTGGCGCCAGTTGTTTATATTCTGTGGAGGGGTTCTTTCAGGCCCTGGGTACCCTCTATGATGAACCAGACAGGGCTCTAGTAGCCGAGACGGCTCTAAAGGCACTGGTTCAGGGCAATCTACCAGCGGAGGATTATTGCACCCAATTTAGAAGGTGGTGTGTCCCCTCAGGATGGAACGAACCAGCCCTGAAGAGTAAGTTCAGGTCAGGTCTGTCTGATAAATTAAAGGATCTTCTGGTCAGTTATCAACTTCCAGAGACCTTAGAGGAGATGATGACCCTTGTTGTCCGACTCGACCGACGGGTTAGAGAAAGACAACAGGAACAACAGTTCTCTTCCCAGATGGTGGTCCAGCCAGAGGCCTATCCCAGAGACAATTCTGAGGTCTCCACCGAGGAACCCATGCAGGTTGGCATGACCCGAGGGAATCTTCGCCGCAAACGTGGAGAATGCTTTTACTGTGGAGATCCTGACCATTGGATCAACCAGTGTCCTAAGAAGGTCCTCTCTGTCAAGTCTCCTAAGGCAAGGCAACCTAAAGACCAGGTACACCCTGACTTTTCTAAATGTAAGCTTTCGGTACCCATTACGATCTCTGGGAGTAGATAAATGGCCGGGTAAGGCCTTTATTGATTCTGGCTCAGCGGCTAGCTTTATTTACTCTGAGTATGCTGTAAGATTGGGTATTCCTATGTTTGCCTCACCAACTCCTATCCATGTCATGGCTATTGATGCTACTCCTCTTATTGGTGGTACGGTGAGCTTATGTACCTCAGAGATTTCTCTAACCGTGGGTGTGTGCCACTCAGAGAGATGTTCGCTTTTAGTCCTGGAGAACCTACCGGCTGAGGTGGTACTAGGGTTGCCTTGGCTCCGACTACATAACCCCACTATAGATTGGTCCAATGGGGAGTTGGTGAGATGGGGGCCTAAGTGTGACTCGTGCTTGTCCGTGGTACAGGCTGGGGTCTCAGTAAAGTCTGATACTTTACCCACTGTTGTTATGGAATATTCTGATGTATTCTCATCACCAACCCCGGAGGTTCTACCCCCCCATAGACCTTATGATTGTACCATAGAGCTAGTAGAGGGGGCCAAGTTTCCTAAAGGACGAATTTATAATCTTTCTATGCCCGAACGCAAGGCCATGGAAGATTATATTAAGGAGAGCCTTGGTAAAGGGCATATTAGACCTTCTGTCTCTCCTATGGGGGCGGGGTTTTTCTTCGTTAAGAAAAAAGATGGTGGTCTTAGGCCATGTATCGATTACCGGAGATTAAATAAAATCACTGTCCAGAATAGATACTCCCTCCCATTGATTCCGGATTTATTTAACCAGATTCTGGGGGCAACCTGGTTTTCCAAAATTGACCTGAAAGGGGCATACAATCTAATCCGAATCAAGGAGGGAGACGAATGGAAGACGGCATTCAATACTCCGGTAGGACACTTTGAATATCAGGTGATGCCTTTTGGACTCAGCAATGCCCCAGCTGTGTTCCAAAACTTCATGAATGACATTCTTAGGGAGTTCTTAGGTAAATTTGTTATTGTCTATCTTGACGACATTTTGATATTCTCTCCTGACTTCGAATCCCATGTGTCTCATGTTAAACAAGTATTAGAGGTGTTGAGGGAGAATCAGCTATCCGCTAAACAAGAGAAATGTGTCTTTGGTGTACAGGAGATTCTGTTTCTAGGGCATGTTCTGACTCCTCACGCCTTCAAGATGGATCCTGGTAAGGTACTAGCAATTAAGGAATGGGTAAGACCTTCATCCTTAAAGGCCTTACAATGGTTCTTAGGTTTCGCCAATTACTATCGTAAATTTATTATGAATTTTTCCGTAATTGCTAAACCGTTGACCGACCTTACTAAGAAAGGGGCGGATTTGGAGAATTGGTCTACTGAGGTTATTTCTTCATTTGAAAAATTAAAAAACGCATTCAGTAGCGCTCCCATTCTGTGCCAGCCTGATCAGGAGAAACCTTTTATTGTGGAGGTGGATGCGTCCGAGGACGGCGCAGGAGCAGTCCTTTCACAAGGTCCTGCTAGCCTCACTAATCTGAGACCATGTGCCTTCTTCTCCCACGGAGAGAAACTACGACATAGGGAATAGGGAGCTGCTGGCCATTAAATGGGCATTTGAGGAGTGGAGGCATTTTCTGGAGGGGGCAAGGCATTGTGTCACTGACCATAAAAACCTTATGTTTCTCGAGTCTGCTAAGAGGTTGAATCCCCGTCAAGCCAGATGGGCTCTGTTTTTTACTCGTTTTGATTCTTCCATTACGTTCAGGCCGGGAAGTAAAAATGTGAAGGCGAACGCATTATCTCGGAGCTTCCAGGCTTTTCAACCTACTGAGGTACCACCTGAATCCATCCTGCCAGCAAAAATCTTCTTAGCAGCTCTTACCCAGGATATCTCGGCTCGCATTAGGTCTGAACAACATCTGGCACCGGTGTCCACCCCAACAGATAAGTTGTTTGTTCCCGTACAATTTCGTCTCCAGCTGTTGGGTGAGTGTCACGATTCTGCCTTTTGTGGACATCCGGGTGTTGAGGGCACTTAGGATCTAGTTTCTAGATCTTATTGGTGGCCCACTCTAACTAAGGATGTCAAGTCCTACGTGTCAGCCTGTGAGGTTTGTGCCAGGTCCAAGACACCTAGGACTCGCCCTGCTGGTAACCTACGACCCCTACCCATTCCCAGTAGACCCTGGTCCCATATCTCGATGGACTTTATAACTGACCTACCGCTGGCGGAGGGTAGGACTGTAGTTTGGGTAGTGGTCGATAGTAGGGGTGCACCGAAATTTCGGCAGCCGAAAATATCGGCCGAAAATGCACCTAATCCACTTCGGCCGATATTGTTACATATCGGCCGAAAATATGGGGTGTGGGATTTGTCACCCACCATCTGCGGGCGGGCGCCGGGCGGGCGGTTTACTTTGTCACTGCATCTTTATTTTACCTTACAATCGTGAGGCTCCAGTAACTAACAACTCTGCAGGCAGAGCGGAGGGCGGCGTAACGTCACTTACTCACGTGACGCGCCTGCTCCGCCTCCTTCATTCATAAAGTGGGCGGAGCAGGTGCGTCACGTGAGTAAGTGACGTTACGCCGCCCTCCGCTCTGCCTGCAGAGTTGTTAGTTACTGGAGCCTCACGATTGTAAGGTAAAATAAAGATGCTGTGAGCAGCAGGGCCGGGGCTGTTATGGGTAGGGGGATCGGTCTATGGAACTGCTATGGGGAGGGGGGATCTGTGCACTGCTATGGGGAGGGGGGATCTGTGCACTGCTATGGGGAGGGGGGATCTGTGCACTGCTATGCCCATAACAGTGCACAGATCCCCCTCTCCATAACAGCGCCACCCACAGATTACCCTCTCCATAACAGCGCCACCCACAGATCCCCCTCTCCATAACAGCGCCACCCACAGATCCCCCTCTCCATAACAGCGCCACCCACAGATCCCCCTCTCCATAACAGCGCCACCCACAGATCCCCCTCTCCATAACAGCGCCACCCACAGATCCCCCTCTCCATAACGGCGCCACCCACAGATCCCCCTCTCCATAACGGCGCCACCCACAGATCCCCCTCTCCATAACAGAGCCACCCACAGATCCCCCTCTCCATAACAGAGCCACCCACAGATCCCCCTCTCCATA
Source organism: Bufo bufo (assembly GCF_905171765.1). Lineage (NCBI taxonomy): Eukaryota > Metazoa > Chordata > Amphibia > Anura > Bufonidae > Bufo > Bufo bufo. Next base: position 421,298,216 of record NC_053390.1, read on the forward strand.
ACGGCGCCACCCACAGATCCCCCTCTCCATAACAGAGCCACCCACAGATGAATTTCATTCATGAAAAAGAATTATTAATAAAATCATTAAAAAAAAAGTATTTTAAAAGTATTTGGGCAAAAAGGCAGTTTCGGTTTCGGTTTCGGTTTTCGGTCAAGGGCATCCTGAATTTTCGGTTTCGGTTTCGGACCAGAATTTTCATTTCGGTGCACCCCTAGTCGATAGGTTTAGCAAGATGGTCCATTTCATTCCTCTGTCTAAACTCCTGAATGCCAAAACCTTGGCGTCTATTTTTGTGAAAGAAATTGTTCGATTGCATGGTATCCCGGAAAATATTGTTTCTGACAGGGGTGTGCAGTTTGTGTCCAAATTCTGGAGGGCCTTCTGTCAAAAATGTAAAATTTCATTGTCTTTTTCCTCTGCCTACCACCCTGAGAGTAATGGGCAGACTGAACGCCTTAATCAGTCTGTCGAACAATTCTTGAGGTCGTATGTTGCTGATGACCAGCAATTATGGGTGAAATTTCTTCCATTGGCTGAATTTGCTTTGAATAATCGTATCAATTCTTCTGCTGGGGTTTCACCTTTCTTTTGTAACCATGGTTTCCATCCCCGTTTTCATTCTGGGTCATCCGTCTCCTCCTCTAACCGTGAGGCGGATAGGCTCTCCTCTGAACTGTGCACAGTTTGGGCCCGGGTTCAATCGAACTTAGAAAAGGCTCAAAGTTCTCAGAAACTCAAGGCCGATAGGAGACGTTCAAGGGGGGTGAATTTTCAGGTTGGGGATAAGGTATGGTTGTCCTCCAAGAATCTCTCTCAAGGTAGACTCTAAAAAGTTTGCTCCTCGTTTTATTGGACCATATATGATCACGGAAGTGATTAACCCGGTATCTTTTAGGTTGGAGCTGCCCGAGTCATTCCACATTCATAATGTGTTCCATAAGTCTCTACTTAAAAAATATTTTGAACCGGTAGTACCATCGAAAGCCTCGCCTCCGCCGGTTCTTGGTAATGATGCTGTCGAGTATGTGGTGTCTAAAATAGTGGATGTCAGGAAGGTGCGTAATTCCTTGCAGTACCTGATTCACTGGAAGGGGTATGGACCTGAAGAGAGATCTTGGGTACCTGCCAGGGAGGTTCATGCTCCTAGACTTGTTCGAAAATTTCATTTAGAACACCCTGAAAAGCCATCGCCTGAAGTCTTGGGTCCGGTGGCCCCTCGTAAAAGGTGGGGTACTGTAACGGGGTTCCGAAGGTGCACTCGGTCCCCCATTACCCGCAGACCTGTTGCTTAGCTTTGGGAATGAGGATCTGTGTTTGACCTCATTCCCAGGGCAGCGTTACTAGCTGGGTGGCTCCCTGCTCCTAAGTCTGCCTTGAGCGCCGTGCTGATCACTCGGTGCTCGACTGGTTGGTCTGTCGGTCATGTGATGCCGGCCACGTCACATGACCCTCACTCCCCACTATAAATACAGGCAGCCTGCTGGCCACAGGTTGCCTGTTAATTTAGGTTCCACCTGTGATTTGGTCTTTCCTGGCGTACTTACCTCCTGCTGAATTCCTGACGATCCTCTGCCTGCTCCTTGTGTACTTTGCTGCTCTCCTGGTATTTATGACCCCGGCTTCTCCTGACAATTCTCTGCTTGCTCCCTTTGTACTTTGTAGCTTTCCTGGTATTGACTCGGTCCGTTCACGTCCTGTTGTTTGTCTGTCTGTCATCCCTGCACTTATTCCAAGTTAGGGATTGCCGTCCAGTTGTCCCCTGTCATTAGGACTCGCGAGGCAAGTAGGCAGGGCCAAGGGTAAGGGTGGAGCGCAGTGGTCACTTCCCTTTCCCCTGTGTGTGTGTGTGTGTGTACGCGTTACACCCTGTTCTCCTTTTATAGCGTGGATAATGCCTCCCTATCCTTTCCTTACACTTTGAATGATATTTCCCTGAACTGGTAAATCTTTTTTTCAGCACAATAAAGTCTTTTTTAGCACTGTCCCTAGCACCTTTCACGTCTCTCCCTGCACTAAGTACACTGGATCCAAGATGTCTGAGGCTATTTATAGGGCTGTAACATCACAGGGCTGGATGGCTGCTGATTGACTGCATGCATGGCATTGTGGGTGATCCCTCGTTCTCAGAGTTCTTAGCTCCATGTTCTAACATGGGTAACAGCCATTTTAGGAAAAAATGCGATTTGTTACCACGAAGCGTGAGGAAATTTGGCTTCTGTGTGAATCTAATTCTTCCTGAAATTTGGATCGAATTAGTCAACTTCGATTCGCTCATCCCTAGTAGCCACACTTGCAGTTTTCCCACAGCTGAAAAACACAGACAGAAATTAACATTAATGGATGTGGACATAGTTGTCAACAGTCCCGAATTTGTAAGGACTATCCCTAATTTTCAGAGAGAGTCCCTGCAAATTTAGACTGTGCCTAAATGGATGGGGATTATGCCTATAAATTTGTCCTACACTGTTTGGGGGGTTCTCGAGGTCCAAGGCTTCTTTGTTCTGCCGGTAAGGCAGTAAGTATGCAACTGCATGGATATACCCTAGATCAGGGGTGGGGAACCTCCGGTCCACGGGCAAAAAAAGAGGCAGGGACAGTGGCAGGGAGAGTGAAAGCTGTGTGAACCCCTCTCTGGACCCCTCTAGAATGAACTTGGCTGCCCCCCAAACGATGTTACAAATATCCATATGGCCCTTGGCAGCTAAAAGTTTCCCCACCCCTGCTCTAGATAGTGTTCTAATTAACTTCATATTGTCTTCAGAGCATAGGCGTGCGCAGCCTATTGCATTAGGGTGTGCACCCTAAAGCACAAACACAGACGCAGCTTACGCACCTGTGTATGTATGTATGTATATATATATATATATATATATATATATTATATACACATACACACACATATATATACACAAATACACTCTGTATACATACATACAGACCTGCACTATCAATATAATGAAGGGAGAAGAAATCATTTTTAAACTTACCGTATTTTTCGCCCTATAAGACGCTCTGTCCCAGAAGGTGACGCACCTAGGTTTTAGAGAGGGACAATAAGAAAGAAAAAAAAATGTCATTACACCTCAGGTCAGACCACTAATCAGACCCCCAATATCAATAAGACCCCAATAAGACCTCAGATCAGACCCCAATGTGAATGACCCCCAATCAGACCTCAGATAAGAGCCCTAGTGCCTCATATCAGCCCCCAGTGCCTCATATCAACCCCCCCGTGCCCCCATATAAAATAAATAAAAAACACTTTCCTGCTCCGGACGCTGCCTCTCCTCACCGCTCGCGCTCGGTAATCCTCTTGTACAGTATGCTGTGTGGACACGCACAGTGTGAGGTCACAGCGCGGCCTCACACTGTGTGCAGCCTTCACAGTGGAGCACATGAGGACCAGGAAGAGGTGAGTATAGCGCTTCCTGGCCCTCTGGTACTAATAACTTGATAAGTATTCGCCCCCACTTTTGGGGGAAAAAATGCATCTTATGGGGCGAAAAAGTGCAGCACGGGGGTGACAGAACCAGTGTTCCCTCTAAGCCTTGGCAGCTGCTGAGAGGGATCGGCTCAGAGCTGGGCACAGCGCCATCAAAGGTGGGCGATAGGAAAACCTAAGATAATTGTCACATCAAAGAGCATACAAACCTCTGCGCCATCCCATACAATACAGTATAATCCCTGCACCATCCCGTACAATATACAGTATAGTCATCTCTGTTATCACTGGACATTGCTCTCCATATATAAACCATACGGGGGGAAAAATCTCATTGATCCAGAGAACTTACATAGAAAAACTAATAACCAAGAGGCTAAACAAAACCCTGTTTCTGACCCTTATGTTAAAACATAACTTTCATTTGATTGCTCTAATACCTAAACACCTAAAGGAAAATTTTTTTTAAAAGAAAGCAATCAAATGAAAGCTATGTTTTAACATAAGGGTCAGAAGCAGGTTTTTTTTTTTTGCCTCTGTCTTGGCTATTAGTTTTTCCATTCATAAAGCTCCACATGGAGCTCCCACCCAGCAGTAGATAGAAGCCTGCAGGACACTTCACCTTGTCACATCACCTGGGCACATGGTGATGGCTCCATTCCTATGCTGTCCCTGGCACTTCATCAGCAGCAGGGGCGGCGCGCTTCCTGTCTTCATAATAACTGAAAAGGAAGCTACTGCTGCTGTGGTCAGCTCCCGAGAGAAGGGGGTGTGAGAGGATCAGCCAATGGCACGGCAGCCAGCTGATACTGGCCAATCAGCAGTCTCCTCCCTTATACCAGAGCTCTGTAATGTACAGAGCTCTGTTATTGGAGATTTCAGGCATCAGCTGCATTGCTCTGCTGCCTGCAGTGCCACTCACAGCGCTCAGTGCGCTAATGAACAGGGAAATCGGCGGCTGAGCGCACATTGTAAACCTCAAGTCGGCTTGATTAGGGTGTGCCCAGGCACACCCGGCACACCCCGTGCGCACGCCTATGCTTCAGAGCATTTTCTTTTAACAATCTGGCTGCTGTTCACTACTTACTTCCATTCCTCTGCTGTGCTGTCAGTCTATTCTGACAGCATCCTGATGCTTTCAAGGGAATAATGGACAAGTTGTGGAGGAGTCTGTCTCCAGGAGTGGTAGAGGAGTCTGTCTACTCAGACTGGATGTCGCCAAACCTAACATCTTATAAGGAGGACAATAGGGGGAGGCTGACACAGAGTAGAAGTATGAAATGCTTACAACACACCATAGCAGACTGCCAGAGAGTAAAGTGCTTGCCTATTACTTGTGTGTAAAGATCTGCACTGGCATTGCAGTGTCCCCTTTACAGGATTAGCATACCTCCCAACTTTTTGGATGGAAAAAGAGGGACACTTATGGTTCATTGTGTGAAATATCCATTTTTCCAGCATATCTATACGCTTCAATAAATACTAAAAATGTCCACGGCACTTCCTTAAGTAAAAATGTGTAGATTTATACACTTCAATCGTTTTCTGTTTCGAAATAGCACAAAAATAATCTGAATGTAGAAAATGCGAAAAATCCCAACTGCATTAAATAATGAAATAATATAAAAGATGGGCTCTAATATACAGGGAGGAACCAGACAAACACTTTCTGGGTCAAATTTGTAAATGTAACAATGCAAATCTATACCTCAGTTCAAAAAGAGGGACATTTAACAAGCAAAGAGGGACAGAGGGACTTGGGTCAAAAAGAGGGACTGTCCCTCCAAAAGAGGGACACTTGGGAGGTCTGGGTTAGTAGTGTGCACCCTGTACAGCTTGCACAGTTTACACACTCCTGTAAGGCTGGCGCTGGACCTGTGTGAGTCCCAAGTCCTGAGCCTATACTTATACTATTTTCTGATCTTCCTCTATGACATTGTAGATGTAAAAGATAGCAAAATGTTCAGAAAGGTGTTCATTACATTTATGGGGGCAATAAGCATTACAACCTGCCCAATCCAAAATCGTTTATGAACTCAACATGACCTTCTTGCCCAGTGATGATTTTATGAAGAAGAAACATTCTATGGCTGGAGACTGGTTATGTTCACACATTGAAGTTTTGTTGCAGACATTTCTATAACTATCCCATTTATAAAAATGATGAGTGGTAGAAATAGGAAACTTGTACCGTCGCTTCTATACCAGAAATGATCCCAGAAGGCTGGTATCATAGCAATTTAATTTATTGACAGTGTTCAAAAATGATGCATTTTGGTGCTGGACCAGTCTTTTCCTCAGGTAAAACCCATTCACATACACGTGTATTATCTGGGGAAGAGACTGGTCCAGTCCCAAAACGCATTGTTTCTGCCATATCACCTTGTGACACACTACTGTACATCAATGCACTTCTTTTTGACATTCATGGGCGGCTGCTGTAATGCAACTACAGCAGCAGATTATGAAATGCTTCCATCTGTCTCGTAGCAGTTTCTTGGAGTCAACAGTTTACAGCAGGAGATTAATGCTGTAGCTCAGCAAGCTGCAGAAAACACAGACTATGCGTGGCCGGATCTGCAAGCTTCTGTTTTCTTTCTGGGTTTACACACGTAGATTTATGAACAATCAGAGATCATAGATTTTTATGTGTTTGTTCACATATCAGTAGATTGGGTCAGTGGCAAAAACATGGAGTCATGCACTACTTTGGTCTAATGTGGACCAATAATGCCCATTGAAGTCTATGGGTTCATGAAAAATCACTGACACAACATGGATGGCAATGGATTGCTCCATTTTTCACTGACCTCTGGTAGGAGATGCTCTGGAAATTAATTTTCAGCTGAGCAGATGACACATAAAGGGCAAAAAATGGACACACGGATTCTTCATGGATATCTTCAAGGATGAAACACAGATGGATTTTTCAACAGACGTCAGACACAGAAACGTGAATGAGGCCTAACACTATAGGAAAAATTGAAGATTTTCCTAGCTATTGTAACGGAAAATATAGATTTTATTGAAGACAGGAGGCGAACATTGTGCTTAACTTTCTTTTACTACTCCCATAGCAGCAAGAACTATTACAACAGGTGAATGAAAGTTTTTTCAAAACAAGTAATCAGTATGTAAATGAGGAAGACTTAAAGGTGGGAAGACAATGTAATAGGGCAGCACGAAATGCCAGCAGAATGCTTGGATGTATAGGGAGAGGTATAAGCAGTAGAAAGAGTGAAGTGCTTATGCCGCTGTACAGAACACTGGTGAGACCTCACTTGGAGTATTGTGCGCAGTACTGGAGGCCATATCTCCAGAAGGATATAGATACTCTAGAGAGAGTTCAGAGAAGAGCTACTAAACTAGTACATGGATTGCAGGATAAAACTTACCAGGAAAGGTTAAAGGACCTTAATATGTATAGCTTGGAAGAAAGAAGAGACAGAGGGGATATGATAGAAACTTTTAAATACATAAAGGGAATCAACTCGGTAAAGGAGGAGAGCATATTTAAAAGAAGAAAAACTACCACAAGAGGACACAGTTTTAAATTAGAGGGGCATAGGTTTAAAAGTAATATAAGGAAGTATTACTTTACTGAGAGAGTAGTGGATGCATGGAATAGCCTTCCTGCAGAAGTGGTAGCTGCAAATACAGTGAAGGAGTTTAAGCATGCATGGGATAGGCATAAGGCTATCCTTCATATAAGATAGGGCCAGGGACTATTAATAGGATTCAGATATATTGGGCAGACTAGATGGGCCAAATGGTTCTTATCTGCCGACACATTCTATGTTTCTATGAATCACAGGTAGCCAATCAATAAGCATCCCAGTTTATATAAGGTGAAGAGAGCATAGACCCCTCCTCTTTCTTGATGACGACCAGAGAAGGAGTGGATCCGGTTTGAAGTAATCCGAATAATGCAATCATGGAATAGTCGTAGGTTTAGACAATAGGAAACTGGAGTAACAGGAACTTTTGAGGATGTATGAAACTGTGAATTATCCAGGATGTTCTAGTATGGTACAGGGATAAAATATATACAGTTAAGGTTGGGTTAATAGGGAGGGACAATGTTCGCCTCCTGTCTTCAATAAAATCTATATTTTCCGTTACAATAGCTAGGAAAATCTTCAATTTTATTGCAACAGGAGGCTCTCATTGTTCAAGTTTAAAGCTAAGTAATAAAGATTCATAACATAGACATAGAGACATGAGAGTCAGGTTTGAAATAAAACATTTTAAAAGTGGATTCTGAAGACCAGTCTGCGGCCTTCAGAATATCAGAGAGGGAGCCTCCTTTTTGGAATACTTTAGTGGATACTGCGCCTCGAACTGCATGGGCACCAAAGATTGATGTGTTAATCCCAGCCATCTGCATGGTGAGCTTAACCCATCTGGATAGCGTCAGAGGATACCGATTATAATTTACAAAAAGAGATAAGAAGTTGGGAATCTTGAGGGGTGCGTAGAGTTTGGGTCATAAGTTCATATGTCTTTAGACAACGGACAACACATAATTTATTATGGGAGGGGAAAGCTGGGTAGAACACTGTGTGTAGATTAGTTTTGGTTCGTCTAACAATACGGAAGCTTACTTCGTTAGGGCTAAAAGTTCTGTTAGAGATGTCCAACGCTCTGACGTCTGAGACTCTCTTAATAGAGATGAGACATAAGAGAACTATGAGTTTAAAGGAAAGTAGTTTTAGGGATAGGTGTTCGTTGTCTTCCCAAGATGAGAAGAGGTTTAGAAGGAGGGTAACATCCCAAGTAGAATGATATCTAGGCTCAGGGGGATTCCTAAAACGTATGCCCTTCATAAGTCTGCAGACCATCGGGTGTTTACCAACAGGGATGGAGTAAACGGGGGTAAGTTCCGATGATATGGCAGATCGGTAAAGGTTTATGGTTCTATGGGCTTTTCCTGATACCAAGGATGCGGATAAAAAATTTAAGATGTGGGTAATAGATGCATGAACGGGATCCAAGTTCCGTTGAGAGCACAAATGAAGCCACATTTTCCAGGCTGATCTATAAGCCTTTCTGGTACCTGGTGCCCATGCGTCAGAGAGGATGTCGAGAGTAGATTGTGAAAGGCTGTGATCGAATCTTGATTGCCCGAGATCAACCAGGCTACTAATAATAGGTGTCAAAAATCAAAAGGTAAAGCATAGAGGTCAGATCAATATATATCTGCGCTCTGGATCATCTGGGGTATATGCAAAATTCTGAAAGAATAATCCTAAAACATAACATTTATTAGTTAATGCTGATAAAATCCTAATTAGTGTGCAAGAAAACTGTATACAGGGATAAGCATGGAGGTGAACCGCTAGATAGAGTGGTCCATAGTCATCCCAGCAACAGAAACAAAATAATTAAAGTGCACGGCGGCACTATGGTGGTAACCAGTGTGTCCTACCGGTACCCAGGGAAGGTCGTCAGGTGCTCCACCACACGATATTGTAGCAGTTGTTCATCCTGTATGGATGGTCGGATGAATAACAGGGTAAGAGAAAATTCAGATCAGACAATGCATGTAGGGTCCCTAGGGTGATCCCTATAGCTGTCTAAACACCAACCCTGATGCTATAGATCATGGTAGCAGCCTGACCACAGGGCACTCGTCCTTGAAAGGACGACCCCGTCCGGAACCTGTCCCTGTTCTAGAATACTATATGTCCCTAAATATGCATAGGCAAATCCCTACATGCACGTTTCACTGCCAGGACATGGGGCAGTTCATCAGGGGAGATGATAAGGAGTCAGGCAAGTCAAACCTGGATAAAGTGATCAAGCCTGCAGACCAAAATGACACGAGCAGTCATATGGTCCTGAGGTGCACGAAGATGTTCGGCCCCTGCGTGGGCTACCTCATCGGTAGGAGGTTAAGGAAAGATGCAGTATACAGATGTGAGTAACTGCATATGGGACGCCAACTGACCTGGTGTGCCCTCCTTGTTTAAATACAGCTCGATTCCCGCTGCTGCCGTCGGTAATTGAGGCCAATGAACGCGCTTACCTGCCTGCACGTAAGCACGGCGCATGCGCTCATCACAAAATGGAAACGAGGCCTGCAACGCACAGAGAGTGCCTGATACAAAGCGCACTCCTGCGCATGCGCGAACTCACGTTGGTATCGCGAGATCGCGGACGCTGTACAATACAGCAGAAGAGAAAAGAAGCAATTCAGATATCGATTGCTCCTAAATATTCAGCAGAAAAGAATTGTAGGTAAGATTGATGGTGAGGGTGTATAGGAACAGTAAGATAGGCGTCTTTTAGGTCTATCTTTATGAGCTAATCCTGAGGGAGTAACAAGTCCCTGAGAAGATGGATTTCCTCCATCTTGAAGTGATGGTAAGTTACAAAGTCGTTGAGGGTTCTTAAATTTATGACCGGTCTGTGACCCCCATCTTTCTTTTTTACTAGAAAGATGTTGCTGATGAAACCCGGTGATAGGAGTGGATCTTGGATGATGGCTCCTTTGTAGAAGAGATATTTTATCTCTGATTCTATGAAGTTTTGGTCTGTGGTAGAGAAGAGTATTGGTTGAGGTATGTGGTTTTCGGATGGAGGGGATAGGAAATCTATTTGATAACCTGAAATAGTATTCAGGAGTCTGAGGTTAGCAAAACCCAAGTCTGGAAAAAATGTTTCAGTTTTCCCCCTAAGGGTATGTGGGAATAGTTTAGGGTAGAAAAGCTTACCTGATGATGGTCTTGATTTAAGGAAGCCTCGATGGCCTCGGGCTCTCCATGGGCATCCTCTGGTAGGGAAGAATGGTGTAGGTATGGCAGAAGATGTGGAGGTGGTAGGTATGTTTTCTGTGTGGTAGGGGGCCTGTTGAGACTGTCTGAAGTATGAGGTTTGGCTGGGAAAGCGACCCCTGCCTTTCCTAGCCCTGCCAAAAATTTTTGGTTGCCCTACTTTTCTAAGGGATGTTTTTGCTTTGTCGAGAGAGGTAAATACTCCAACAAATTTTCCAATTTCTTTAATGAGGGTGTCTCCGAAGAAAAGACCCTCTACCGAGGAATCTGGTTCTGAGTTAGCCAGGTGAGAAAGCTGTGGGTCCAGCTTCATTAAGATATTTCGTCTTCTCTCTGCGCTGATGGCAGAATGAATATTGCCGAAGAAGCATATGGCTCTTTGGGCCCAGCCGCGAAGTACTGCAGTATCTACTGGTTTTGTTCGGAAAGGTCTAGTATTTTTGTTAGAGGTCCTAATAGGTCTAGGAGTTTGTCTTGACATAATTTGAATGACCTGTCCAGGCCTCTTTTGGGATTTCTACCCGTTTTATTTATGTATTTGGTGATGATGGGGTCTAATTCCGGAGTCTGGGAAATTTTCTGAGGCAGGGTAGGTCTCGGACACTCCGCTTTCAATTTATTCCTGGAAGCTTTGTCTAGGGATTTGTTGACCCATAAAGATAAGAATTTTGAGATTTGAGAGTGGGGAACCCACTCCCCAGATCTGGGGTGTTTTATTTGGTCAGGGCTGAAAAAGGGAATGCCCTGACTATCTAGTATTAGGGAGTCCGAGAGCTGGATAGCTGGGACTGACTCGTCAGGATTATCTGATGAGTCCTCTTCAGAATAAAAAGGCAATCCGTCTTCCGAGTCAGAGTCAGACTCACTGGAAGGGGATATGGAAGACATTTCTTTGTAAGAGATGTTCTTAGCCCTCTTACTGGCTGTCATAGCCCGGCTATTAGTCTCCTCCCGGGCGGAGGGTCTTTTGTGGGATTTTTCGCAACCTTTATCATTACCGCTTAGAATATGCGGGTTTTCATTGGGTATTTGACCCGTCCCCATGGTCTGGGTTTTAGAAATATTGGGGATATTAGGGTCGCTACAGAACCTCCTCTTTCTGGCAATCTTGCCTGATTTTTTAAAATCCTTTAGCTAATTCCGCGATGGAATCTTCTGGGGAAAGGAAGTTATCTGAAGGGGTAGAAGGGTAGACCTGAGGTGTTCTTTGTTCTATTACTAAAGAAAGAGATTTTGAAATGGAGTCTTGGAGAGAAACGATGGCAGATTGTATGGCCACTGATACTGATCTAGAAACAGATTGGTCCACCATATGTTGGATGGACTCCGTGGTTACTACCTCATAGTTAACCGGCATGGGTTGACTAGTTGGTTGTTCTTGTGAGGGATTCATGTTGCTAATGTGTGAGGAAAGATAAGGGAAAGAAAAACTGGAGTAAATAGGAGAGATATGTAAATTACATTAAACATATATGTGTGTGTGTATGTGTGTATATATATATATATATATATATATATATATAGAAATGACTGTATTAGGTATACTTACAGAGGAAATGAGGTAAGTTATGCAATTAATTAATTAATTATGTGATTAATTAGTCAAGTATATTCAGTGAGAGGTGTGGAGTATGCTCTGCGAGGTGAAGAGATGCACTATGAGGAGAAATCGGGAGCGCGCGCGAATTACCATACAGATTAAGCAGAGCGCCCGAAATCTCGCGATATCCGAGACTATGGCGTTCAGTGTGAGATGGCGCTTCTGAATGAAAGGGGGTGAACGGGAGACTCATATAGAGGGAATAGAAGTAAGTAAGACAACGTTGAAGGTGAAATGGAGTGACAGAAAAGAGCAGAAGATTATAATAGTGGTTAAAACAAAAAGTTCTTATGCGCTAGTGGAATAAACGGCGATAGGGGATTCAATAGGCAACATATAGGTAATACGAATATAATTTAAACGATTAAAGCAAATAATTCGCAAATTTTTACCACAGAAATGAATTATAATAACATAAGAAAAAATCTATACGTATCTCTTGTTTGGGAGCAGCAAGAAAGAGGAGGGGTCTATGCTCTCTTCACCTTATATAAACTGGGATGCTTATTGATTGGCTACCTGTGATTCCTCATTTACATACTGATTACCTGTTTTGAAAAAACTTTCATTCACCTGTGTAATAGTTCTTGCTGCTATGGGAGTAGTAAAAGAAAGTTAAGCACAATGAGAGCCTCCTGTTGCAATAAAATTCAGGCATATGTGTCCTTGTCAGGAATTCTTTCCTATAGAGTCATGCATGCGCATCTTATCCTATTGCAGGGTATGCCAATCTGTTATCCTGGGTTTGCGTAAAAAAAATTTGCATGCTGCATTACGCTACCTTCACAGGAACATAAGCCATCTGTGCCCGTGCTGCGGACCACTAATAGCGGTCCACAATGCACAGGTACCGGCCGTGTGAATCCTGTATAGCAGCGCAGACCTACTGACTTGAATGGGTCCACGATCTGCAATATACGCCAAAAAATAGGATATGTCTTATCTTTTGCTGTGTGAAGGCACGGACCCGAAAGCCCACGGAAGTGCCTTGTAGTGTTTTCGTGGGCTTCCGACTCCGCTCTGCAAAATATAGGACATGTCTTATCTTTTGCCTTATGTTACAGATTGCGGACCCATTCCTGTCAATGGATCCAATGGACTTGAATAGACCCATTCAAGTCAATGGAGTTCACATGGCCGGTGCCCGTATTTAGTGCAGTCCTGCTGTTTGCGGTCCACAATATGGGCATGAAGCCCTTACGGTCGTGAGAATGGACCCTTACATGCTGTGTATAAGGCCTCATGCACATGACCGTTGTGTGCATCCGCGTCCGTTCCGTCATTTTTCACAGTTTAACGGAGGTCCCATTCATTTCTATGGAGCTGTGAAAAAAAAAACTGATAGTCCTCCGTTTTTTCTCCGTGTCCGTGATCCGTGATTCCAGTCCGTCAAAAAAATATAACCTGTCCTATTCTTGTCATTGGAAAACGGAGGATGGACCCATTCAAGTCAATGGGTCCGTCAAAAAAAACTGATGCACAACTGGTATGTCATCCGTGTCCGTTTTTTTCTACAAGACCTTGGTGCAATAAAATTACACTTTTCATTAACCTTCCTTTTTTTGTCCCCTGTCAGACCAAAAAAACGGAAGACACAAGGAAACACAACTGAAGCAAAATCGGACATGGACCACTGAAGCCAAATCACTGACAGTGAAAAAACATGTCGTGTGCATGAGGCCTCAGACTGTATTTTCCTCCAGAATGATTGTTATGTTTTCTTCGAGAGGTGAATAGTAAAGTGTAACATATAGTACTGTGCAAAAAAAGAAAAATGCTGCAAAGTAAGAATGCTTTAAAAAAAAGAAGTGTTAATAATTTATTTTATCAATCAACAAAATGTAAAGTGAATGAACAAAAGAGAAATCTAAATCAGATCAATATTCGGTGTGACCACCCTTTGCCTTCTTGGAGAAGTAACCACAGATCTTCTGTGGATGTAGGCTTGCGCAAATCCTTCATGAAGGATTACATGAAGAGACTGATGGATTTGAAAAAGACTACATCGATTTGATTGAGATTTTTCTTTTGTTCGTTCATTTGGCATTTTGTTAATTGATAAAATTTATAATTTTTGAAAACATCCTTACTTTGCAGCATTTTTTTGACACCTGCCTAAAACTTAGTACAGTACTGTATAGATCACCTAGATCATTTAATTGTTTTCCTTCCCGATGCCTACACACTAGGTAAGTGCCAGGACTTTCTCACTGGACGTCCATGCTGACGTCAGTGTTCAGCTGAAGGCTTCAGTCTGAAGCCTATGTTTTACAGCGCTGCAATGAACGGGCTGTCCTAGCTGACAGCACCGTTCACTGCTGCCCAGAGGGCTTCTGTGTGAAACCTCTGCTGGGCTCTATAATGGGGCACTGTGGCTGTCACTGGAGGAGGCACTGTGGATGACCCTTGAGAGCACTGTGGATGACACTGAGGGGCACTGTGTGTGGGATTTAGGGGAACTGTAGATGACACATGGGGGCACTGTGGATGGCATATGGGGGCACTGTGGATGGCATTTGGAGCACTTTAGATGTCACTGGGGGCACTGTGGATGTCAGTTATGGGGGGGGCACTGTGGATGACACACTGTAATGAGGGAACTGTGAAGGTCACGGTTATGGGGGTTCAGTGTGAGTTATTGAGTCCATCCAAACAACTGTGATCGGCGCAGGAATCCATGTCTCGGTCCATGTGACAGCAATATTTTTCAGGTCAACAGCAGCTTCCCTGACTCTCACTAACTGTATGATAGTAATTTATGATAAAACCATCTCTATCTGACCGTGGGGCCATTGTACTGTACTCACCTCATAATGTGTGCATACCCCACAATCAGATAGAGACTAGCTGTATCATAAATTACTGTGATGTAGTCAGTTCAAGTCATGAGAATAAGATCAGCCTGGGAGATGCAGCCTGCACACAGACTGTGTTCCCTGGGCTGATTATGGTTGTAACACACGGTGAATCACACATGATAGGCCAAGATAATCCCTCCAGCAGGCAGGACTGAAAAAGATAGGATTAGGCCTCGTGCACACAATATCCGTTTTGTGGTCTGCAATTTGTGGATCCGCTAAATAAGTATACTGTCCGTGTGAGATCCACATTTTTTTTGCTGAGCCATTGAAGCCATTGACTTCTAGGGGTTCAAGGTCGCATTTTAAGGACCAGAATAGGACATGTTCTATCTTTTGCAGAACTGACAAATGATTGTGGAAAACACATGGAAGTCATCAGTGTGCTTTTGATATCCGTATGCAAGTTCTCCAAAAGATAGAACACGTCCTATTCTGGTCGCACATGGACAGTATCCTTTTTAAGCAGATCCGCAACTTGCAGACCACAAAATGGATATGGTTGTGTGCACGAGACTTTAGATCTTTAGACACTCTAGCAAACAGTATCATACAAGATAGGATTAGATACACAACTCAGCAGTCAGTATCACACTTAATAATCTTTGATACGGGAACAGTAGACCGTATCACAGATGATAGACTTAGATAGGCTTCCCTTTGGATTCTGACCTTTGGTGTCGGTTCATGAGACATTTTTAAGGATGCAGGCCCAGACCACTTAGTCCTCCCCTGAGTCATGTGACTAAACACTGGGTAAACATGTGCACAAAATTTGCCATAACTTTTGAAAGATGTATCCTAGAGAGATGATATGACCAGCAAATGCCCCAACACAATTTTACCAATCTGGGGACATTAAACATACTTATGAAATATGAAGAATTGGAACCAAAGTTTGATTCTCAGGGTTCCGCAAGGCCAAAACTTATGGGACTTGTGACCAGAGAAGTGCCTGAGTCTCTTGATTCTAGTGGATTATTCCCAACATGAATAATGGCTGTGAATTTTCAAATATTAACCACTTCACACATTATCACATACATGTACATGATAATTCGTGAGGGATTGTATGGAGCAGGCTGCCGCACTGAGCCCGCTCCATACACAGCGGCTGCTGTGTGTATAATCTGCAATGATGGGGAATGGCAATCGCACCCAACCCCGTCATTTAACCACTTAGATGCCACGTTCAAAACCAATTGCAGCATCTGTGAGATAAAGCAGAGGGATGCGGCTCCCTCTGCCTTCCAATTGGAGCCTCCGCAGTGAAATTGCTTCCCAGGGCTGTCATACTAATCTGCCTGCAGAGCGCGTCAAAATTGCCATTTACCCTAATAGATCTCTATTAGGGTGAATGGCACAAGGGATCAAAAAGTCCCAAGTTCTAGCCCCCTTAGGGGGTTGAATGTTTTTATGTTCAAAGTAAAACCTACAAATATTATAAGTTTAAATTTAAAGTTTAAATCACCCCCCTTTCCCAATTTTACATATAAAAATAAATAAACAATAAAAAATAAATATAACAGGTATTGCCACATCTGTAAATGTCTGAACTATTAAAATATAAAAATAATTTTCATGTGCAGTGTACACCTTAGCGGAAAAAAATAAATAAATAAATTAAATATAAAGACATAACAATAAAGACTGTAACAGACAGCCAACAGAGTACAGTAAGTATCACACAAAAAGATCCATTGAAGTGGAGTCAAACACACAATCATAAATAGTATAATAAAGAGTGTCCTGTAAGTCTACCGAACAGACAATTTGATTCCATTGCCCAGAGTGAGAAAGCAAAACCTATTAGTGTTGATCGAGCATGCTTGGCCGAACACCAGTTTGGCTCGAGCATCACGATGCTCAGCTCATCGCGGTGTTCGGCCAAATACCGCGTGTGCTCGAGCGCAATGCTCGAGTCTCCTCCCCACACGTTTGTTGGCTGCTACCCAGCCAATAAACGTGCAGGTAAGTACTGCCACTCACTGTAATGCCGTAGCCATGTTGGTTACTGGCATTATAGTGATTGGCTGGCTGGAAGGCGTCATCGGGGGCTATAAAACACCCGATGACATGTGTTTCGGCTCATTGTTAAGTCAGGGAGAGCTGTGCTGTAGAAGGGACAGATAGTGTAGGGAATTGATTCAATTGCATTTTATTTTTTTGTTAGGTTGAGTTGGTGTTAGAGACCCAAAAGTCCTTTTAAGGACTATTGTTGTGTCTGGCAGCAATATATAATTTTAGCGCAACCTGCGCTAAATTGCGTGCAATTGTTTGGCCGCTGCATTACCGCAGCGACATTACCTGTGCTACATCTCTACTATAACGTTAGCGCATCCGAAATATCAGTGACATTCAGTGTAATTTTTTTGCCGTTGGTGGCAGCGATATTACCTGCACTACATCTCCAGTATAACGTTAGCGCATCCGAAATATCAGTGACATTCAGTCTAATTCTTTCGCTGCTGGTGGCAGCGACATTACCTGTGCTACATGTCCTATATAACATTTGTTCATCTTAAATATCAATGACATTCAGTGTAATTTTTTCGCTGCTGGTGGCAGCGACATTACCTGTGCTACATCTCCTGTATAATGTTTGCCCATCCTAAATATCAGTGACATTCAGTCTAATTTATTTGCGCATACACTTACAAAACCTGCACTACTGTATGTGTGACATACTTGCAAGCATATATACCATTTAATATGCGGAAGGCGAACAGTAAGGGACAGGGAAGTGGCCGTGCTGCTGCTGGTGCATGCAGAGGCCGTGGCCCTGTGCGCGATGAAACTGTGCCTGCTGCCAGAGCACAAGAAACACACTCATCCACGATACCTAGCTTTATGTCCCAGTTTGCAGGGTGGCGCAGGACGCCACTCTTAACGTCACACCAGTGCGACCAGGTGGTCGGTTGGATTGCAGCAGTTAATACTTGCAATCAGTTAAGCACCACCCTGTCTTCCACACAGTCCAGTCTCAGTAGCCAAGAGTCTGGTCAACAGAATCCTCGCCCTGATCCTCCCACCATGGAGAGTCTTTGCAAACAAGTGATCCCACACTCGAATATTCCGAGGAGCTCTTTTCATAGCCATTCCTTAATTTGGGCCTCTCACCAAGCCCTCTTGAAGAGGGACATGAGATCTTGTGCCCTGATTCCCAAACTCTTGAGCATCCACAGTCAGAAGAAGATGGCAGTGGGGAACGGCAATTAGTGTTTCACGAGGTGGATGATGATGATGAGACACAGTTGCCAATAAGCCAACTGCAATTAGTGTCTCAAGAGGTTGATGATGAGGATGAGACACAGTTGTCAATAAGGTTATTGTTAGGTCAACAAGTCAGGAGGATGACCAGAGTGAGGAAGTGGAAGAGGAGGTGGTGGACGATTAAATCACTGACCCAACCTGGGAAGGTGGCAAGCAGAGCGAGGACAGCAGTACAGAGGTGGAGGGATCCGCAGCACCGCAAAAGGCTGGAAGAGGCAGTGGGGTGGCAAAAGGTAGAAGGCGGGCCACACCAAACAGGCGCGCAACTGTTCCACGGAGCATACCCTTGCGGCAATCTCCCTTGCCAATGGGTAGGTCTTCCGCAGTCTGGCGCTTTTTTGAGGAAAGTGCGGACAATAAAAGAATTGTCATTTGCAACCTGTGCCGTACCAAAATGAGCAGGGGCGTGAACAATAGCAACCTCGCTACCACCAGCATGATCCGCCACATGGCATCAAAGCACCCTAATAGGTAGGCCGAACGCCTGGGTCCACAATCAGTGTCTTCGGGTCACACCACTGCCTCCTCTTCCCATGTGTTACGTGCTGGCCAATACCCTGTCCAAGACGCAGGCCTGGATGCCTCCCCCCCTGCACCTGGACTTTTGCAAGCACCATCAGCTAGCACATCCACTTCTGTGTCCCAGCGCAGCGTACATATGTCCATACCCCAGACCTTTGAATGAAAGCGCAAATACCCAGCCACCCACCCACAGGCAATAGAACTAAATGCTCACCTTTCTAAATTGTTGGCCCAGGAAATGTTGCCATTTAGGCTTGTGGACACTGATGCTTTCTGCAGCCTGATGGTGGCGGCTGTCCCTCGTTACTCAGTCCCCAGCCGCCACTATTTTTCCTGGTGTGCCTTCCCTGCCTTACACCAGCATGTGTCCCGTAACATCACCCGTGCCCTGACCAACGCAGTTATTGGGAAGGTCCACTTAACGACTGACACATGGACAAGTGCCAGCCAGTGATGCTACATTTCCCTGACGGCACACTGGGTGAATGTTGTGGAAGCTGGGAGCGAGCCATACCCTGGGATGGCACAGGTGCTACCGACGGCAAGTATTGCGGGCCCTACTTCCATCAGGATTTCCGCCACCACCTACATTAGTGACTGCAATCCCCCCTTCTCCTCCTCCACCTCCTCCTTCACTTCCACCTCTGAATTCTCATCTTTTAGCACCAGTCAGCCATCAGTCAGTAGCTGGAAGCAGTGTGGCACTGCAGTGGGGAAGCAGCAACAGGCCGAGCTGACACTAATTTGCTTAGATGACAAGCAGCACACCACCGCAGAGCTTTAGAAGGGTATAAGGGACCAGACTAAGCTGTGGCTCTCACCACTCAACCTACAACCAGTCATGGTTGTGTCTGATAATGGCCTGAACTTGGTGGAAGCTTTGGAGCTCGGCAAGCTCACACACATACCATGCCTAGCCCACGTGTTAAACTTAGTGGTTCAGCGGTTTCTCAAAACCTACCACAATTTGCCTAAGCTACTGGTGAAGGTGCGCCGCGTGTGTGCCCATTTCCGAAAGTCATCTACAGCTGCCACCGGTATGGCAGCGCTGCTGCAGCATTTGCAATTACCAGCTCCCTGACTGTTGTGCGACGTGAGCACGCACTGGAACTCCACATTCCACATGTTGGCCAGGCTTTGTGGGCAGCAGAGGGCAGTAGTGGAATACCAGCTGCAACATGGTCGTCACCTTTCCAGTCAGTTGCCGCTCTTCACCAGTGACGAGTGGGCATGGATGTCTGACCTCTGAGGTTTTAGGCAACTTTGAGGAATCAACACAGATCAACACAGATGGTGAGCGGCAATGCCGCTTTTACCATCACACTTCTGTGTCTACTGAAACAATCGCTGCTCAAAATGAAGGCAGACGCGTTGCATGTGGAAGAGGTGGAAATGGGGGAAGACAGTACACAATATGATAACCAGACCACCCTCATTTCATCTTCTCAGCATGAATAGGATGAGGAGGAGGAGGAGCAGGAGACAGTTGCCTCCGCTACAGAGGGTAGTACCCATAGCAGGTTTATTCCATCGGTTCAGCTTGGATTGGCAGATGAGGAGGAAGAGGATAAGGAGATTGAGAGTCATCCTCCTGATGAGGACAGCAAAATCTTGTCTGTTGGTACTCTTGCACACATGGCTGACTTTATGTTATGCTGCCTTTCCCGTGACCCTCGCGTTGTACGCATCTTGGCCAACCTTGATTACTGGTTGTTCACCCTTCTCGACCCCCGCTACAAAGAGAACTTCTCATCTCTCATTCCTGTGGTGGAGAGGACTAGCAAAATGGTGCAATAGACCAGAAGGTCCTTGTAAAAAAATTGCTTGAAAAATTTCCATCTGACGACGCTGGCGGCAGAGTACTTAGTTCCTTGGGCAACCGATGAGGGGAGACGAGGGGGACACACAGCAGTTCCAACAGAGGCAGGGCAACACTCTCCAAGGACTGGAACAGTTTCATGACACCCCGCCAGCAGTGTCACAAGGAGGGAAATATTTTGGTAGATGGTGAAGGAGTACGTAGCAGACTGTGTCTCTATCCTAATGATCTCTCTGTGCCTTACAACTATTGGGTGTCCAAGCTGGAAACGTGGCACGAACTGGCGCTCTATGCCTTGGAGGTGCTGGCCTGCCCTGCCGCCAGCATTTTGTCAGAGCAGGTATTTAGTGCTGCTGGGGGCATAATAACTGATAAGCGCATCCGCCTGTCAACTGAAAATGCTGACCGGTTGGCTCTTATAAAAATGAACAAGGCCTGGATTGCCCCTGACTTCTCTACTCCACCAGAGGAAAGCGGCTAAACATAAAGGCACTTTAAATGAAGCTTTTATGGTATATTGAATACACTGTATTCCCATGCACCCCTTCCACCACAAAAAAGGGTATATGGTTTAATCTTCCTTCTCTCGTTCTCGTCCTCCATCATATCAACATGCTTATTAGGCTGCCCTCGCTCCTAATATTTTAGAGGGTCAGCTCAGCAGCATGCCCTCGCCCATAATTGTTTCATGGTCAAATCTTCAGCAGGCGCTTGCCCCTAATGTTTTAGAGAGTCAGCTCACCAGCAGACCCTCAACCATAATTTTTTCGATGGTCAGATCAGCAGCAGGCCCTAAACCATAATTTTTTCGATGGTCAGCTCAGCAGCAGACCCTCACCCCTAGCGTTTTAGGTGGTCAGCTCAGCAGCAGGCCCTCGCCCATATTTTTTTCCATGGTCAGATCAGAAGCAGGCCCTCGCCCCTAATGTTTTAGATGGTCAGCTCAGCAGCAGACCCTTGCCCATAATGTTTTAGATGGTCAGATCAGCAGCAGACCCTCACCCCTAATGTTTTAGAAGGTCAGATCAGCAGACCCTCACCCCTAATTTTTTAGATGGTCAGCTCAGCAGCAGCCCCTCACCCGGAATTTTTTAGATGGTCAGCTCAGCAGCAGACCCTCACCCCTAATGTTTTAGATGTTCAGCTCAACAGCAGATCCTCACCCCTAATGTTTTAGATGGTCAGCTCAGCAGCAGACCCTCACACCTAATGTTTTAGAGGGTCACCAGCAGGCCCTTGCACCTAATGTTTTTGTGGGTCACTAGCAGGCCATAAATCATAATTTTTCAAGGGTGTGTATATGCCCTTCTTTATGTGTAATAAAGGGTGTATTGTAGTGCTGGTTCCGTGCAATTTTTGGCAGCCCTTTCACTTAGTGCTTAGGCTTTATGAGTGTAGGAGTCCCACTACCTGAACAATTGTACCACAATGTTAATGAGGCTCCCCTTTATGTGATATACAGGTTGTATCTTCCTTGTAATTTTTGGCAGCATTTGCACTTTATATACAAGTAAATATACAGAAAAGAATGTTTCCTAACAATTTTTCCTTGATAATCGATTTTATCTTCGGTTTGGTGCGTATTATTGTCAGTCTGTAAAAGTGGCGTACTACTCGGACAACATCGTTCCCAGTAGCGACCTGGGAGTCCGGGATGCATCCAGATATCCTCCCCATGCTGTTCCCGAACCATTTCAGTGTTGTTTCCAGCAATTTCTGACCTTTTCATGTGAACCAGACACCCTCCCCTCTTCAGAGCAGGGGCTGCCTGGTTTAATGCTCGGGTTCTCCAATTGACTTTGATTGTGCTCGGGTGCTGGTAGAGCACCCGAGCATCCCGAGGTGTTCTACTTGAGCACCCGAGCACTTTGGTGTTCGATCAACACTACTAACTATAAATATTTTCAAGAAGTTATTTTTAGGACACCCAAAGTGCCCTGTAAGCTTTCCTTCAAATACCACTCAGCGAGAATGAGGGGAGACATAACTGATGTATCTCAATAGGTGAAAGATGTCTCCCCATAAATATCTCTCAGTATCCTGCGGGTTGGATGTGATCCTGTAATAAATGGTGCATTTTTTTTTATTGTAATTTTCCCCCCGGAACATGGCCAGGCTGGCAATGAAAGATGTAAAGCATGGGAGACAGCAGCAGTCACCTTGTCCGCCCAAGAAGATTGAACAAGGGCTCATGAACACGACTGTGTCACGGTGGGGAGTGGGGAAAACCCCCCACCGTACGTTGACTAGGAAACCAACTAGGCCTGAACACAAGGATAAGGGAGCAGGTCAGCTCCTAATGCGTCTCTATACCTAACCCTAACTCCTCACCTTATGAGCAGACCTGGAAGGTAGGACGGCTCATACCCTGGATACCTAAGGCCCTGAGTTGCCCTGAGAATCCCTCACAAAAGGAGCTGAGGAGAGGCACCCTGTTCTTCCAGGACACGGAAGAACAGGAGTCTCAAAAGGCCTAGAAGCAGGGAAAGGAAAAGACCATATGCAGCAAGAGAATCGGCAGGTAAGAAAACAAGACAACACACTTACCTGCCACTGCCACCACAACTGGAACCCGTGAATACGTACCGGAGCCCTAACACCACACAGGACACCATGCCAGCAACTCACACAGGTATCCAGCACACCAGACTCCGCTAGGACCCTCATGCTGCAAGGTGCATGGCAGCCCCAGGCGGCACTGCATACAGGCTTGAGGTTCAATAAAAACACACCAAATCAAAACCCCACACCAAACATACAACACATGTAAGGGAGGGAAGACATCTCTGGAGACCTTGATGTCCCACTAGGAGGCCCTCACTCTGGGAGATGGAACATGAAGACCAGGAGCATAACGCCAGCACACAACATGGCTGGAGTACCACTGACTCCTGGCCTCTAGCCACAGGTAAGATTAAGCACCTAGTGACCACCCCCAACAAGGTGGTTAACCCCACCAGCACCGGACAGAGGAGAAAACAACTGAAAGGGGAAGTGCACACACCAGCATAAAAAGATACACGTTGCCGCAGGCAACAACATGCAAGGCAACCATGTCACGGCACACACCACAAAGGCCGTGACACTGCCCCCGCATGCTGAAACAGCAACACGTTGCCACAGGCAACAGCAAAGTGTCACAGCGCACACCAAAGGCCGTGACAGACTGTTGGCTGTCTTGCAGTCCGCAAATTGCAGATATCGACCATGTGCATTCTGCATTATGCGGAACGGAATGCCCTGCCCTCTATAGAATTGTCCTATCCTTGTCCCTAAAATGGCCAAGAATAGAACATGCTCTATTTTTTTTCGGGACCTTTGAGCGGACATACAGAAGACGGGTGTGCTGTCCGCATTTTTGTGCATTTTTTTCTGGTCAGATGCAGCTCAAAAATAAGTTTGTGTGCATGAGCCCTAACAGTGATCAAAACGACTTACATACCACAAAGATAAAAATAATAAAATTAAATTATAAAAACCACAGTAGTAGAACAAAATAAAATTGATACAAATCTTGTATTTCCGTAATCGTATTGACCCCACAGAATAAAGACATCATAATAATAATAAAATGTATTTATATTATTATTATTATTATTATTATTATTATTATGTCTTTATTATGGGGGGGGGTCAATACGATTACGGGAATACAAGATTTGTATCTTTTTTTTATTTTGTTTTACTACTGTACTTTTACTTGTTTTACTACTGTACTGTACTTCTATTATGTTGTTTTTAGTGCAAAGGGAACGCCGTAATATCAAAACCCCCAAAAAAACCTTAGCAAATTTAGATTTTCTTTACCATTTTCCAATACAAGACATAAATTTAATTGTGCCAATATAAAATACAACTTGTCCCACAAAAAATAAGCCCTCATATGGCTATGTGAATAGAAAATAAAACAGTTATGGATCTTGGTATGTGGGGAGGAAAAAAATTTAACTGCAAAAACGAAAATGAGCTTCATCTTGAAGGGATTCAGCATTCTTTTGTCCTTTACATAGGTTTTTGGACTATATCGACCTCTTGTCGATTGGAGAGCAGGGATGTCTAGTGACCCAGGTCAGAATTGGTAATTCAGGAAGAATCTTTGGCATACAGTTGGCCACTGGAACTAATTTAATTCAAATCCTGGAAATGTAATCAGCACCCCTCTGCCCTGGAATACACAGAGGGGGTCAGGAGTTATACCGAAGAAATGTGACTCATACAATACTATATGATTTATATCATGCTTTATAGAAAAAAAATTAATATATAGGAGTTATAACAGGGCCACATAACATTATAGTCATTATGTGAGTGGTGCTGATGAGCTGTTTAAGCAAGGGTTGTTTCACATGAGCGTGTCCCTTGCGTGAATCACGCTCTGTGTCATAGAGGGATTGTGCATTCTGGACTTAGAAAGCGCACAGTATTATCATAAATGATAATGATAAATATGTGCCTCTATGTAACCTTCCTGTAACGGAATCATACTGACATAAAGCCGTCCTCACATAAAGCTGTCATTATTATTCCATTAAAGAGAGGTCAGGCAAAGGCACATATCATTATCAATCATGATAATGCCCTACGCTTCTGTAGTCCAAACTGCACAATCCCTCTCTGACACAGAGTGTGACTCCCACAAGAGACACGCTTGTGTGAAAAAGCTCGAAGGCTGCTTCACACTGGGTGGGGGAATGGGCTGATGCTGTGACAGTGGGTGGGGGAATGGGCTGATGCTAGGACATTGGGTGGGGGAATGGGCTGATGCTAGGACATTGGGTGGGGGAATGGGCTGATGCTAGGACATTGGGTGGGGGAATGGGCTGATGCTAGGACATTGGGTGGGGGAATGGGCTGATGCTGTGACAGTGGGTGGGGGAATGGGCTGATGCTAGGACATTGGGTGGGGGAATGGGCTGATGCTGTGATACAGAGTGGGGAATAGTCTGAATCTGTGACATTGGGTGGGGGAATGGGCTGATGCTGTAACACGGGGTGGGGAATGGGCTGATACTGTGACACTTTGTGGGGATGGGCTGATGCTATGACACTGGATGTCCCTGCATGGATCTCATGTAGTACACAAATGATACCTCCCTGGGAAAGCTGTAATACACACCTACCAACACATAACATTCTGGTGGTGCCAAAACAAATGTATATTTTTAGGGCTCTTTCACACTTGCGTTCTTGTCTTCCGGCATAGAGTTCGGTCATCGGGGCTCTATGCCGGAAGAATCCTGATCAGGATTATCCTAATGCATTCTGAATGGAGAGAAATCCGTTCAGGATGCATCAGGATGTCTTCAGTTCCGGAACGGAACGTTTTTTGGCCGGAGAAAATACCGCAGCATGCTGCGCTTTTTGCTCCGGCCAAAAATCCGGAACACTTGCCGCAAGGCCGGATCCGGAATTAATGCCCATTGAAAGGCATTGATCCGGATCCGGCCTTAAGCTAAACGTCGTTTCGGCGCATTGCCGCATCCGACATTTAGCTTTTTCAGAGTGGTTACCATGGCTGCCGGGACGCTAAAGTCCTTACAGCCATGGTAAAGTGTAGTGGGGAGCGGGGAGCAGTGTACTTACCTTCCGTGCGGCTCCCCGGGCGCTCCAGAGTGACGTCAGGGCGCCCCAAGCTCATGGATCATGTGATCACATGGATCACGTCATCCATGCGCATGGGGCGCTCTGACGTCATTCTGGAGCGCCCGGGGAGCCGCACGGACTGTAAGTATACCGCTCCCCCGCTCCCCACTACTACTATGGCAACCAGGACTTTAATAGCCTCCTGGCTGCCATAGTAACACTGAACGCATTTGGAAGACGGTTCCGTCTTCAAATGCTTTCAGTACACTTGCGTTTTTCCGGATCCGGAGTGTAATTCCGGCAAGTGGAGTACACGCCGGATCCGGACAACGCAAGTGTGAAAGAGGCCTTAGTAATACATTTTATTTGCCACCTCTTTGCTGAGCCAATCCTGTCAGAATTCAAGGGGTGGAATCAGGCAAGAGCCGACTGACAGAAAAGTCACTCTTGAGATTAGTAAAGAGGTGTGTACAGTTTTTCAACTTGTTTCAAGTGTCGGTAATCTTGAGATGGTGAGGCTGAATCCCTGGTTTCTCAGCTTTTACTTTTGAAAATGTAGAGGGACCTAAGTTTTTAAATTTTTCATTAATTTACACTTTCTTTATATTTTTATACGGTTACAGGTTTGTGTCTTATTTTTATTTCTGAAATACCCCATTAACCTTTTTTTCTGTGTTGCAGCTAGTTACGACCAGAAAAGATGAATATCAGATGAAGGGAGAAATACAGAAGCATTAGCAGTAAAGTTCCATCATGGCAACGCTCTGTATGCCACCTTGCCTCATCAGATCACAGTCGTATGAAAGCAACCATTTAGATCTGTGAGCTTGACTCTATCTCCAAGTCTTCCCTGTCAGCATCCATCCTCAGCTCCCCTCCCTGCAGCCATTTTGTTACCATGGAAACTTTCAAGCATCAAAGCATTACAGCAATTAACTTTACTTTCTGGCACAATGAATTTCTGGCACAGACAAACCATTTCCTTACCCACTATAGACACTAATCAGTCTTTTTCAATTGTAATTTACAGCCATTACATTTTTGACCTTGTAAGGTTAACTTGTATATGATTTGTAGTTTGTGCTCAGAAATGTCTTCATTTGTGTGCATTCCATATTTACCCTAATAATATTTCTGTGAAAAAATGTGGATTTCAGTTTTTTTTTAAAGTGGTTTATTACTCGCAAGAGCATGCCATCCGCATAATAAAGAGCTTTGATACTGCACCATAAATGCATTAGGACTAGTGTTTTAAAAGGGTTCAATTACTATTTCTGCTTAGTCAAAACTGTGAAGAGATCTGCGGATAAAACACATTCAGTTTACCTCTCTAGATTTCAAGGTTTGTGGATTAGCAGTGTTTATGGTCCAGTGGTATATTTTATTGTCTTACTTAGTTATGAGTGAAGTATTTAGCTTCTTTCCCGAATTTTACAAAAAAATTTGCTTTGTGAAGAATTACTTTGTCACGAAAGCGCATTTCTTTGTAAGTAGTGGGTCCACAGGAAATGGCTATCGCGCCGCTCCCCGTCATTGTCCCCCCCCCCATATGCCATGTTTATCGGTGATCACGGCATCTGACATTAATATTAAAGTGTAAAATGATAAATAAATAAAAGCATGCTTATCTCATCCATTAGCGAAGAGCCCACCGCCGCCATCTTGATTGAAGATCCAGCGCAAAATCTTGTGTGGCCCGTGATGACGTCACTATGTCGGCCGGCGTGGTGACGTCATATGTCCCCATGCACGGGATTTCATGTGGGATCGTCAATCAAGATGGTGGTGGCCGGCTCTTCATGTTCAAACGGATAAGTATAAGGTAAGTAGGATTTTTTACATTTTTTACCGCCATTTCGGATCAGGCTTCGATTCGCTCAAAACTAGTTCTGCTATATACTTTAAATGACTTCCAAATACTAAGTACCGGAGACAACTTTCAGATATTACTGATTTTTATTGTGCACTATGGACATCTGCTAATTTTAGTTTGTGGAACTTTACCAATTACATGACTACAGAAGTAGTAGAGATAAACAGGAACATCCAGCAATCTAATGTAAAGGATGAGGGAATGGCTAATATGTATATTACTGACAATAATAATGATCTCTCATAAAATCAGTACA
Source organism: Bufo bufo (assembly GCF_905171765.1). Taxonomy (NCBI): domain Eukaryota; kingdom Metazoa; phylum Chordata; class Amphibia; order Anura; family Bufonidae; genus Bufo; species Bufo bufo. The sequence goes on from NC_053390.1 coordinate 421,326,221, forward strand.
TTTTAAAATACTATTCCAAGAGATCCCCCTAAGAAAGCAGGTAAGGGTATAACACTGATAACTAACATGATTTATTGGATAAGGGCTCATGCACACGGCCATTATGGTCCCAAATGCACTGGCAACATCAGTGAGGATTCCCCAGATGGATCCAAACCCATTCAATATGAATGGGTCCGTGGTCCGTCCACACCGTGCCTCCGTTCCACACCAACTTTCCGGATTGCAGACCCATTCAAGCCCGCATATTGTAATACGGGCACGCCCGAGAAATGAACCCTAAGATTGTTTTTTTACGTTCACCCAACAGTCCACATGATCCAGCAAAGTGTCAAACACTCTCCGGTATTAGAGGAACTGATGTAGTGTAGGTAAGAGGAAGTTAGACGAAGGATGTAGCAGTGCATCTTATATGACACCAGGCAAGGATGATTTCTGTGATATTAGGAGGGTTGCCTCACAAAGATAACCTGTGTTCATATATCTATTAGGACATCATTAGTGTTGAGCACGAATAATCGAAAAGCTAATTTTTATTGCGAATATCGCCACTTCGAGAATTCGCAAATATTTAGAATATAGTGCTATATATTTGTTATATCGAATATTCAGCATTTTTTTTCCATCTGAACACATGATTCCTCTCTGCTTCTTGCTTGTGGGTCAATTAGAAGGAAGCAATGTTAAGTACACAACAATACTTAGTGCACCAATCAGTAATCTGTAGTCAGACCTGCTAAAATGTAAAATTGCACGTAGTGCGAAAAAATATTTTAATCACTGCCGATTAGCGCAACTGCGAATATATTGGAGCACTTGACACTTGAGCATATAAAGCTATTCTAATGTTCTGCCGTGCCAACCATTTTCTCCGGTCTCAGGAAACTTATACCAGCTTGAAAAATTTAGCCAAATTGACCCACGCCTGTATTTTGCGTTACGAATTCCCATTACGCGATTTTTACATTGCCGATTTTTTCGCATTCAATAAAATAATCTCGAATTCTCAAAATTCGCGAATATATGACAAATATTCTACAAAATATTTGTGAAATATCGCAAATTCTAATATAGCCCCTGCCTGACTTTTTACTTGAACGGCTGGCATGTAATAATACATTTTTTTCACCTGAACCCATGATCCCTCCCTGCTTCTTTCTTGTGGACCAATGAGAAGGCTATATTCATATTTGGGACAAACCCTGGGTAAGGTTTATTAAATACTTTATTTACAGATGCCTATGCAGGCGTTGAACCTATCTTGCCCCAGGTGAAAATTTAAAACTTCACTTTTATTATTATTGAGTTAAAATACGTCCTTTATACCTTTGTTTTAATTTAACTTAATGAACCAAAGAAAAGAAAAAGGTTAAAAATACAGTAACCACTCCACTAATCAATCAAGAATGGTCAGTGAGTCACGAGGGAGAGCACGTGCACTATCTCTCACCCCTATCACTTACAGGCAGTTTGCTGCCTTCATGCCGCTTGCAGTGACACCATCAACTAGGCTGAGTTGTGGGAACTGAAGGTTCTCATCCCACTACGAATAGGCACGTAGATAATACCATGTGCTGATAGATTTGTTTCTATCCCTTTGATGGTGCACACAGCAATCAAAGCATTCACGGTTTCGATGCCGTATCTAACTGCTAAACTACTCTAGCTTTGATAAGTAGGCCGGCTGGACTACTACTAGCTTCCTGATAGTGGAGTGAGTCACTGATTTAAAATCTAAGTCTGCCCCCCGACATGTTTCACCAGATAACTGGCTTCTTCAGGGGAAATGGGCAGCAATAAGTACCCTATCACACTGGAGGTTTAAATACGTAATGTTATAATTGACAAGCACTACAACCAATAACAAGAGAGGCTGGATACCTGCGTCTAAGGCCACACCCCCTGAAAGGGAGTGAGTCGCCAATCTGCTCCATCTGCCTATTCCGTCCTCAGCGGCGTCTCCCGGGTCGCATACTGGGAGCGTCAGCAGTGACGTCCTGCTCCCACATTAGCTGCGCCGACACTTAGAATCTAAGAGCTCGTTTGGTACGACTGCGCATGCGCGCAGACTCTAATTCCGACGGAACAAATTGCTCTATGATCTATGGCTGCACAAACACTTAGAATCCAAGAGCTCGTTTGATACGTCTGCGCATGCGCGCGGACTCTAATTCCGACGGAACTAAATGCTCTGTGATCTGCGGCTGCGCGAACACTTGGGGATAGACACGGGAGGTACTTCTCGTCAGTGCTCTATAAGAGTCCTGCAAACTATGAGGCTGATCTTGTGCTGGTGAATGAATATACTACATAAAGTTATAGTGATAGTATGCTGTTAAACGTATAAATATATGCAAAACATGAATAAATCATGACCAAAACCGTGATTGGTGTGTATACAAGTATACCTATATATAGTGCTTAATAGTTCATATGTGCATCTATGACGCCCAAGTATCGCTTCGTTGCCTAAATACGATTTTACATAAGCAGCTACAATGACACAATGTCACCTAAAGTGCTTCCTCTATATCGTTTGCAGGAGATTGCATGGATTGATAGTGCACAATGAGAAGGCTGCAATGTCTTTGACCGAGCTTAGCAACATCCCTAGCAACCAATAGGAAAGTTGCCTACCCCTTTCTATATAAGAACCTCACCAGCAGCCATTTTCTACAGTTTTTTTTAAAGTTCTGAGAGACAGCTAGATAGATAGTGTGTGTGTGTGTGTATATATATATATATATATATATATATTACAGATAGTTAGTGGAGATAGTCAGTCAGTGTAGGTTAGATCGTGATATAGTGTAGCTGATGTTAGGTAGTGTGATAGGTTCTGCTGTCCATACATGCATGCTACAGACATAGTGCTGTGATGTCACAACAGTACATAGCGCACTAATCATTAATATGTAGTCAGACCTCCTAAAATGTGAAGTTTCATGTATTGCGCCAAAATATGCGCATCATTATTTGCCGATTAGCGCAATCGTGAATATATTGGAGCACTCTATCTGCATATAAAGCCATTTTTAATGTTTTGCCTTGCCAACCATTTTCTCCAGTCTCAGGAAACTTCTAGCAGCTTGGAAAATATAGCAAAAGTGACCCACACCTGTATTGCGAGCGCTTTACTCGAATATTACATTGACGATTTTCGCAATCAAGAAAATAATATCGAATTCACGAATATATGAAGAATATTCTGCAAAATATTCGCAAAAATATCACGAATTTGAATATTGCCCCTGTAGCTAATCACTAATCATAAGGCCCTATAGCAACATTTTGTAAGGGCAGCCAGTGAGATTTCTGTTGAATTTGCTTATTGAGAAATCTTTTAATAGGAAAGAGTCATGCATTCACCCACATTATCCAACTTCTTTGTCAGAAAAAGTGGAGCAGCTGCTTTATTAAGGTGGCACTCATTATCAATGAATTTACACCAGTCAACTCATATAGATACATTAATGAATCTCCCCCACAAGCTCTAGCTATCCTGCTTTCCTTGACATAGTATATTATGAAACTGACCACTAGATAGAGCGCAGTGCATAGGCGGGTATACAGTGGTAGCTATAAAAATATGTTTGCAGTGAGCTCCCCCTAGTGGTGGCTGTGGTAAAATGAGATTGTTTTATGTCAGAAAGCAGAGTTGGGTTCTCTTCACCACGGGCTCAATCGCAGTGGCATGGTATTTCTCCATGCAAAATATGTAGTGATGGACGACACCAAATGTTCGCGAACCACAAGTTCGCAACGAACCCCATTCACTTTAATGGCAGGCGAACCTGAAAAACCTTCAGGTCAGATTTGCAGTCACCAAATAGTAGAAGTGCACAAATAGTCCCACAACATGGACAGTGACATACCAGAGGGGGATCAATGGCAAAAATTCCCACAAAAAATATGTATTTTAATCATGGGACATTTTTATGCGTCTTAAAGGGAAACTCGCAAAAATATGCCCAGCTGCAGCCAAGAAAAATTTTATTATAGGCCACGGGAGTACAGGCCCCAAAAATTATGCATTCACCTGACAGAAAAAAACTTGCAATTATGTGGCTGGAGGTAACATGACCACCATTTTGTGTTTGTTCCAGGGGTCTAAGTACGTTGCCATTCAGTACTGGTCATTGTCCTTTATGCTTTTTATACGGGGTCCCTCTTCAAACACTGGAGTAAAAAGGCCCCCATTTGCACTAAATGTCGTCCTAAATGCCTAGGAGAATCTCGTCCTCGTCCTCCTCCCCCCAGCATCAGACAACTCCAGGGATCCCCGAAAACTAAAGACAAAAGGAGGATGAGCTGCAGTGCTAAACCCCACCAGTCCTGCTGCCTTCTGGCTTGGAACAATCAGCACACGGTGCGGCAGGCTGCGATACCGCAGTGTTCTGCTCCAGACTAGATGTGCCTGATATGGAAAATAAGAGCAGACCGGTGCAGGCGGTGTGTGGAGCTAAATTTGTACAAATTTATTGTAGACTCTACAAAGTTAAAATACCTGCTTCTCTCAGAGGTGTCTAAGTTTATTTGTGGTGTTTTGCCCTGGTCTGGTGGGGGCCCATTCCTGGGAACACATTACTGCTGCAAACAAAGAACCTGCTGCTGTCTGTCCTGATCATGCTGAGTTATGTGTAGGTTTTATACTACACCATTACCTTTACTTGCTGCTGTCTGTTCTGATCCTACTGAGTTATGTGTAGGCCTTATACTCCACCATTACCATTACCCGCTGATGCTGCTGTCTGTCTTGATCATGGTGAGTTTGCCATGGACTAAAGGGGCCTTACTGCAACCTTATCGTTTAAAATAACATGAAAACATAACAGTATTAAAAAAGTAGGCACATGTTTTAACTGCAAAAACTTTTTATTCAACAGTTGGAGCCAAACACGGCTCTATGGCAACTTTTTAAGTAGCTCATGCAGGTCACACAACTCCTGCATCTGATTTAGTTTCAGCGCATCAAACTGCTGCACCTTCAGTGCAAGCTTCCGCTGCTGCGCATGGATCTTTTGCATGTTTTTTTTTCTTCTACCGCTGCATCTTGTTCAGCAGTGTTTTAAATTTAATGAGTACCGTCAGGAAAAAATAATATGAAAATTACTTGCTTTTCAGACTAAGAGGCAATTAGTGCATTGTGTGTAGTATTTGTTTAAGCACTACCGATTTACATATCAATTAGTTTGTTAATGATATTTAGGCTAATTATATAGTTGGTTAGTTAGTGATAGTTAAGTAGAGTATAATGTTATTTATTTGGTTAGTTAACGGTTTTTATGTTGATTACAGAGTTAGTGTCCAGTGTTGTTGTTTTCTATTACTGTACTTTGTGTTTTCCCCTCATTGTTGGCCGTTTTAACCCCTTCCCGACCTGCGCCGTAATAGTACAGGGCAGCGGGACGTGACTTGCCGCCCAGCGCCATACTATTATGGCGCAACGAACACCCTGGCACAAGGCATAATCGTTCAGGAACCGGGGTGCAAAGGCTGCTCTGCCGAGCTGGCAACTATGTTAGCTAAGGTCTGCGGGAGGTTTTTCCGTCCCCCTGCAGCCCCGATCGCTGCTATTGGCAGGATTCCTTACACATGCGCATTGCAGCACCAGATCTGTAGGGGGTGGGGGGCGGTGGGTGTCATGTAGAGGCGACAGATGATGAAAAATTCAGCACTTGTCTCCTCTGAGGTGAGGCAGGGGACACCAGTGTTTTGGGTCCCCTGCCATCGCTGCTATTGTCTGTAACAACACTCCAGCCAATGGCAGCGCTGTAGATGTACAGGAAGAGGCAGAACTTCCCTGCATGCAGTCATTCTAGCTGGTGACTGCATGCAGAGAGGTTCTGTGCCTTTCTGTGCAGCTAGTAGCTTGCTGGAACTTGGGGTGCACACCACAGCGATTTAACCCCCTTCATGCTGAAAAATAGAGTGTAATCCCAATAGGTTTCCCTTAGAGGTGTTGGATGGTGAGACGGTAGAGACCCCATCCATTCCGGACCTGGAGGTGTCTCAAGAAATGTTCGGGACAGCCCAACTCCAGGATCCTACATTGATGTGGGCGATAGAAGGGGTAACCGTAATCAATGGAGTGGCTCAGCACCCAGGAGCAGACTCTGTGCTTCCCCACCTGGCTTTTAACCAAGACCTATTGTACAGGGTGGATAAGGTGCAACAAGAGGTAATAGAGCAGCTGGTGGTGCCCCAGCCTTACCGCCGGATGGTGTTAGACTTGGCCCACACGCATGTACTGGGAGGTCATCTGGGGGAGAAAAAGACCCAAGAGCGAATATTGCAGCGTTTTTTTTTGTCCCGGGATATATGAGGAAGTTAAGAGGTTCTGTCAGTCCTGTCCTGTGTGTCAGATAACCAGCCCCCAGCCCCATTACCGTAGCCCATTGGTACCTATGCCAATCATAGAGGTACCGTTTGAAAGGATAGCCATGGATCTGGTAGGCCCCATAAATAAGTCGGCCAGAGGTCACCAGCAATTCCACTGCGCCATACATCAGCTAAGATTATAGCTAAAGAATTAATGGGCATGTTCTCTCGGGTAGGGATACCTAAGGAGATCTTGACAGACCAGGGGACTCCCTTCATGTCAAAGGTCATGAAGGAGCTCTGCCGATTGTTAAATGTTAAACACTTACACACGTCTATTTACCATCCCCAAACAGACGGACTTCTGGAAAGGTTTAACAAAACTTTAAAGACCATGCTCAAGAGAGCCGTGTCCAAAGATGGGAAGGACTGGGCTCTTTTACTGCCGTATGTATTATTCGCTGTGCAATAAGTGCCCCAGGCCTCCACTGGGTTCTTGCCCTTTGAACTATTGTACGGAAGACTTCCTCGGGGGTTGCTTGACGTAGCTAAAGAAGCATGGGAGCAACAGCCCACCCCACACAAGAATGTTATTCTACACATAGAGAAAATGCAAGAAAGAATAGGGACAGTTCTGACGATTGTCCGGAAGCATATGGAGGTGGCACAACTGGCCCAGAGCCGGGTATACAACCGGGCCGCCCAGGAAAGGACTTTTAACCCGGGTGACCGGGTACTGGTACTTGTGCCCACAGTCGACAGTAAATTCCTTGCTAGGTGGCAGGGACCCTACAAAGTGATGGAGAAAGTAGGACCAGTGAATTACAAGGTATACCAGCCGGGTTGGCGAAAGCCAGAGCAGGTATACCATGTTAACTTACTAAAGCACTGTAGAGATAGGGAGAGTCTGTTTGGGGACAGCCCACTCTCTGTCTTGACTGCGGAGAAGGCTCCGGGGCCACCAGTGATCCTGGAGAAAGCCTCCTCTGCGGTGAAGATAGCAGATGGCCTGTCTACTAAACAGGTTCAGGAGGTCAGAGAGTTTGTGAGTCAGAATAGGGATGTATTCTCCGAACTTCCTGGATGCACCTATCTAGTCCGACATGACATTGTCACCGAGCCCCAGGTCAAAGTTTGCTTAAAGCTATATCGGGTGCCTGAGGCTTGGCGACAAGCCCATGCCCATGCCTCGGGTCGATGAATTGATAGAACAATTCGGGCAAGCACGATACTTTTCGTTCTTGGACCTCACAAAAGGGTACTGGCAGGTGCCCTTAAAGGAAGCTGCAAAGGAGAAAACTGCCTTTGGCTTACATGGCGCTCTGGCCACCTTTCAGCGGTTAATGGATATCATCCTCCGGCTCCACCGTCAGTATGCTTCGGCCTATCTCGATGATATTGTAGTGTTTAGCACGGACTGGGAGAGTCACTTACCTAAGGTGCAGGCGGTGGTAGACTCTCTCCGGAAAGCGGGGTTGACTGCCAACCCGAAAAAATGTACAATAGGGTTGAAAGAATCTCGGTACCTGGGGTATGTAGTTGGACGGGGAGTCATTAAACCCCAGGTAAATAAAATAGAAGCCATACAGAACTGGCTGAGACCCCTTACGACGAGGCAGGTAAAAGCTTTTTTAGGGTTAGTGGTATATTACCGGAGGTTTATTCCCAATTTTGCCACATTGTCTTCTCCATTAACGGACTTCCTGAAAGGACGGAAGTCTGTGATGGTCCACTGGAGTGTTCAGGCAAAGGAGGCCTTCAGGTCATTGAAGTCAGTGTTGTGTGGGACCTCGGTCCTAGTTACACCCAACTTCAATAAAGAGTTTATTGTACAGACAGATGCCTTTGAAGTAGGCCTGGGTGCAGTACTGTCTCAGGAGGTTAACGGGGAGGAGCATCCCGTTAGTTTCCTGAGCCGCAAACTAACGCCAGCCGAATCTAGGTATAGTGTAGTGGAGAGGGAGTGTCTCTCCATCAAATGGGCACTTGAATCGCTACGCTATTTTCTGATGGGAAGGACGTTCCGCCTGGTGACCGATCACTCACCTCTCACGTGGATGAGTCAGGTGAAGGAGAGGAATGCTTGGGTCACCAGATGGTTCCTCTCCATGCAAAATTTTAAGTTTACAGTGGAACACAGGTCGGGGACGCTGCAGGGGAATGCGGACGCCCTGTCCAGAGTCCACTGAATGGCATGTGTTTACCCCCACAGGTTTGAACAAAGAGGGGGTATGTGAGGCGGTGATAGGAGTCATCTATGAGGGCACTGGCGGATCCAGGGGGGGCAATGGGGCAATTGCCCCCTCGAGCTGCTCAGAAGTGGGGGGGCGGCGACGGGGCACAGGGAGATGAACGCTTCCATTGTGGAAGCGTTCATCTCCATAGTCATCTGTATCGCCGTCCTCAGGACAGCGATACAGATGACTGTGCTGAGGCAGGGGAGGGAGAGGCGTGTCCTTTTCCCTTCCTCTGATAGGCTGCAGGCACTAGGCCGGCAGCCTATCAGAGGCCAGCGTAGGCAACGCGATGACGTCATCGCGCCGCCTGAGCCGTACAGCACGGGACACAAACCGGAAGGAGGTAAGTATAAGTGTTTATTTTTTTGGTGTACAATACTGGTGACTACTGGCAAATAATGGGGGTCTCTGGCTACTGGCACATAATGGGGGTCTCTGGCTACTGGCACATAATGGGGGTCTCTGGCTACTGGCACATAATGGGGGGGCTGTCATTACTGGCACATAATAGGGGGGCTGTCATTACTGGCACATAATGGGGGGGCTGTCATTACTGGCACATAATGGGGGGGCTGTGATTACTGGCACATAATGAGGGGCTGTCATTACTGGCACATAATGGGGGCTGTCATTACTGGCACATGATGGGGGGCAGTTATTACTGGCACATTATTAGGGGCACTATAGGGGCATCTACTGAGGCCACAAAGAAGGGGTGTTTTATATGGGGGGCTCTGTACAGTAGAATTTTATACTAGGACACATTATGGTGCGTACTATGAGGAAGGGAGGAGAGGAGTACTATGGGGTCATCTACGGGGGGCACTAAGAAGGGGTATTTTATACTTGCAAATTATGGGGGACACTGAGGGCATCTACTGGGGCATTTTATACTGGTACATTATGGGGGGCACTAGGAGGAAGGGGGGAGAGGAGCACTATGGAGGCATTTACTGGGGGCACTATATAGGGGTATTTTATACTGGCACATGATGGGGGCACTATGGGGACATTAGCTCAACTGGGGGCATTACAAGGGGGTATTTTTTGCACTGTCACATTATAAGGAGAATTATTTCTACTGGGGGGCATTATGGTGGGCTATATTACTCCCACATGGTATGACCCCCTAGTAGCAGCACCAGCCTCTCCCTGCTCTGCTATTCCTCTGCCCCTTCTCGAAATCCTTATTATGAAATCTTTCTCATTAGCATAAAACACAACATTAGCTCCGCCGAGCCCCCCAGCCAAGTGTTGAAGTGGTGTCCGAGATCCCCAAGGGCCAAGCCAAGTAATTGTAAGTTTTCATGTGAAATATGTTTATGTTATACACATATAACATACACTGTGCCACACAATATACAGTATACCGCTACACTGTGTAGTCTGTTCTATAAGCACTATTGTTTTGTGGCGGCGGACAGAAAATAATCTGGAAGTGCCCCTCCCGAGACCAGGCTCTGGATCCGCCACTGTATGAGGGGCGATGTGTGTCACCCAGAATGTTGCAGGAAGCATTCTAAAGCGGCTTGCCTACCAGGAATGTGCCACCAAGGTGCCCGGCCTTGGTGGAGTAAAAGCCCTAGTCTAGGTGTCCACTAAGTTAGCTGGTGGACACAGAAAATAGATAGTGTAGCTGGTTCAGCTAGTTCAGGGTGGGCTTTTACTGGGAACAGGCAATGTGTTGGGTGGGTGCCTGTCCCCCAGGTTCCAGTCCGGGAATTGAGGCGTGCTCATGTCCAGGGATCCTATTTAATCCTGCTGCTGGATCTTAGGTGTGTCTCAGTCTGGAGGAAAGGCAGACAGTGTAAGGTAACACTGTCAGAGTGTGCTACGACTGCTTTATGTGTGTGTGAAACGTACAAAGTCAGCCGATTACATCATACATCTGTACCTCCATGTGTGTATAAATATAAATATACACTCACAGCTAGGTAGAGATATATGATTTAACGGCTGATTTGCTACGTGTCACATCAGGTACTAAGTAATCATTTGTTAAGGGATGAAATACTTATTTGCATAACTGTATATATACACATTACAGAGTGTTGGCGAGATATACAAAAGTAATGTAAGCATTGTACTTGGGCATTTGCGGTCACGGATCTGAGTGATCCACCTGACGCGGACCAATGCTTGATTATGGACGTATATATGTATGTTGGGCCTTATACTCTCTCCATAGCTCCTTCTGTATGCCCTCCACAGTCTTTTGTTTTTCCTCTTGGACCACGGTCCTATCGTATCCCCGCTCCAACATGTGCTGCAGGATAAAGATGCAAGTATATAATCCCAAATTTTTGAAATACAAGGATTGAAAATAATGTCCTCAACAACACAGCAAAAAAAAGTCTTTGAAGGTGAAATATTAGATGTAATGTTATCGTTATAAGATTGGATTGGATAGCAATTGTATGAGTGTGGGGTCTGAGCAATCGGATATTGGCCAGCTGAGCAGAGATGTACCTGTCTAGTGAAGTAACGGTACAGTATGGGGTGTACAGCTGGTTCGCCTCCCCGTGGTGCACCTTTCTCCTCACCAACAGGACACAAACTCTAATCTATATATTGTGTATGTGTGGGGGGTATATAGTGTTTGGCAGGAAAATGGATGTGCAATGTGCATGTGATTGATATTTCTCTGCTGTCCATACTTACATGCTACAGACATAGTGCTGTGATGTCACAACAATACTTAGTGCACCAATCAGTAATATTATGTAGTCAGACCTGATAATATGTAAAGTTGTATGTGTCGCAATAATCGCAAACAATATATCTGCATATAAAGCAAGCTATTATTCTGCCATGCATGGGAAATGTAATCAAAAACAGTGATGTAATGTCAAATTACTTACAGTTATCAGAAGTTTATCCTCAAGCTCGCTATACTTGCTTCCAACCATTTTCTCCAGTCTAAGCTCAGCAAACAGCAAAAGTAGGTCACGACTGCTTCGCACAGTATGTGCAGCGCGCAATACGCAAACATCACGCTCAAACATCGCCATATGTTTGCCCGTTCGGCGAATCGAACGAGTAAAGTTCACCGCGAAACGACCGCCTGGCGAACCGCAAGGCCGTCTCTATAAATACGCCACTGAATCAAATCCTTAGTACATACAGGATGGGTACACTGAAAATTTTCTGCCTTGAATTTGTGGCGGCAAGTGTTATACATTAACGTGAATGAGAGTTTAAATAATCTCCAACACATGACCTGGGTTGTGTAAATCAGCAGCACGTGTGACTTATGCTGTAAGTATCCTTTGCATATCTTAGCCTTTGTGACGCTTAGAGTGAAATCTGTGACAAGTTCACTGTGGAAATTCTGCACCCTGTGACCTTACCCTTAGGGTCTATCAAAGGGCTTCAACTTATCTCAACTGGTTTTCTCTCCGTTTTTGTTTTAGGGTAAGGCCACACGTTAAGAGAGTTCGCACAGAGTATCTGGCTAAAATCCGCAGCAGCTTGCTGATTTTGGTATATACCAATACTGTGGATTTGCCAGAGATTTCACCCACTGCATTGCAAAGGGCCAAACCTGTGGCAGACATCTGCAGCCACCATTGACATGCTGATAGATCATTATGATACTGTGAGTTTGGGTTAGAGGAGCAATACTCAATCTGGGAAATGCAGCCATCGCATGAAGCGTATTTCCAAATGACCTCGTCTGAAATTGGCCTTACAAACCAATGCAACAGATCTTGATTTTCTGTCTGATAAGAAATATTTAAATTCCATCATCATCTAAATATAGGTATTATGCAGAAGATCACATAACTATTAAATAGGTAGCATTTCAACTTTAAAACTTGAGGTATTTGAATGCATTTTAGAATAAGTCTATGATTGCATTGGAAAGTATAATGATTAATGGAACAAAGCAGAGACATGATAAAGCAATGCATTTTTTTCTTGTCTGTTTCAGAAACAAGTTTCCTTAGCTTGATCATTGAATTGGATTTGTTAAATTTTGGGTTGTATGTTAATCTATGTGCTGGCATGCTGAGTTGAAAAATAACACTACTCAAAATTCAAGCTTTATATAGCTAAGTTGGTGATTTTAAATATGGCTTTAGTTAACAATTAAATCAAACCGGTTGTCCCAAGTAGAAATGCATGGCCACCCGCAGCTTCTCTCAGTCGATTGCCTAGGGTGGTGATCAGCTCATCAGCAGAATGACTATATTTAGAAAAAGAATTGTCTAGTTAGGACAACCTTTTTACAAAATATGTTATAAAAATTAAAGTTAAATGGCAACTTCCTTGTAGTCTCCTACTCAGTTGTATTTTCTTTATGTTATTCTTCTGTTTAGGTTTTATTGAATCACCTTTTTTTCCTTAAAGGGGTTATCCAGTAGTACAAATACCCCCTACAATGCCCCTCCTGTAGACGATACTTATCTGGTCCCCGACACCTGCATCCCTCCGGACCCCAGAATGGCCACCACTGCATCTCCCTATTGCACAGATGGGGGGGGAGCAACCAATAGCAGGCCGTGATGGTGACCAGCCTCCCTAGCGTCACCTGCTGGTGACGCTAGGGAGGCTAGTCACCATCGCGGCCTGCTATTGGCTGCAACCCCCTGTCGCCAGATGTTTTGATCCGTGTGATGGAGAGATGCAGTGGTGGCAATGCAGGGATACGGAGAGACACGAGTGCCAGTGACCAGGTAAGTATCGTCTATAGGAGGGGCCTGCTTGTTGTGGGGGGTATTTGTACTATTGTATAACACCTTTAAAGGGATTCTGTCACCTCTCATAACACAAATTCAGATTTTAAACCAGTCATGCTCCACAGCTTACCTTGAATCGGCTGGGCTGTTCTATATTGTAATCCGTCCAGTAGTTTTGCAGAAAAACGACTTTTATAATTATGCAAATTAACCCTGAAGGTGCCCAGAGGGGCGTTATGTTCCCCTTTGTGTGCCCAGTAACGCCCCTCTTACAGTGCCCAAAACGCCTTCCTCCAGAATCCCTAACCGCCCACAGCGTCTCATCCCTCTCCTCCCCCTCCCTGACGGCCGAGCGAAGTCTCGCGCAGACGCAGTACCCACTGAGGGCTGCGCCAGTGCGATTTGCTGGAGACTGAGGGAAGAGCGAGCATCGGACGTCACTGGGCTCGGCGCATGCCCAGTGACGACAATGAAGCTCCTGCCCTCAGTCTCCAGCAAATCGCACTGGCGCAGCCCTCAGTGGGTACTGCGTCTGCGTTTCTGTAACCAATACTGTACTACATCAGAAAACAGTGTCTGCATTGCAGATTCCAATAATCTGGGCCTAATATAGTGTCCATATTCTGTGGGTTTTTGTGACATATACTGTCCTGCATCCGAAATCTGTGTCTTTAGCGAACTGTAAAAAAATCTGCGCCACATCTAGTGACAAAACCATTAATATGAAGAAGGCGAGCACTAAGGGACGGGGAAGTTGGCGTGATGCTGATGGTGCACGCAGAGGCCGTGGCCCTGGGCACAATGAAACTGTGCCTGCTGCCAGTGCACCAGAAAAAATATATAACATCCACCCTACCCAGCTTCATGTCCAAGTTAGCTGGGTGGCGCAGGACAACACTGTTGGACCAGTGTGAACAGTTGGTCGGTTGGATTGTTGAAGATAATGCTTCCAGTCGGTTAAGCACCACCCTCTCTTCCACCAAGTCCAGTCTCTGTAGCCAAGAGTTTGGTCAACCGAATCCTAACTCTGATCATCCTTCCTCCCACCATGGAGAGGCTTGCCAAACGAGTGATCCCACACTCGGATATTCCGAGGAGCTCTTACCAGCACCACTATTACATTTGGCCCTCTCGCCTAGCACGCTTGAAGAGGGACCTGAGATATTGTGCCCTGATTCCCAACCTCTTGAGCCTTTACAGTCTCAAGAAGATGACGGTGGTGAATGGCAATCATTCGTTCACGAGGTGGATGATGATGAGATACAGTTACCAATCACTGAGGTTGTGGTTAGGTCAAGTCAGGAGGATGGGCAGAGTGAGGAAGTGGAAGAGAAGTTGGTGGATGATGAGGTCACTGATCCAACATGGGAAGGTGAAAAGCAGAGCGGGGACAGCAGTACAGAGGGGGAGGGATCCGCAGCACCAATACAGGCTGGAAGAGGCAGTGGGGTTGCAAAAGGGAGAAGTCGGCCCACACCAAACAGGCCCGCAAACGTTACACCGAGCACCACCATACATAAATCTACTTTGCCAAGGGGCAGGAGTTCCGCAGTATGGCGCTTTTTTGAGGAAAGTTCAGACGACAAAAGAGTGGTAGTTTGCAACCTGTGCCGTACCAAAATGAGCCAAGGCGTGAACACTAGCAACCTCACCACCACCAGCATGATCCGCCACATGGCATCCAAGCACCCTAATAAGTGGGCCGAATGCCTGGGTCCACAATCTAGGTCTGCGGTCTCACACCACTGCCTCCTCTTCCCCTGTGTTACGCACTGCTGGCCAATCCCCTGTCGAAGGCGCAGGCCCAGATGCCCCTCGGCCTGCACCTGGACCTTCGCATTAACCATCAGCAACAACATCCACTTCCCTGTCCCAGCGCAGCGTCCAAATGTTCATAACACAGTCATTTAAACCCAAGCGCAAATACCCACCCACCCACAGGCCATAGCACTAAATGCGCAACTTTCAAAATTACTGGCTCTTGAAATGTTGCCATTTAGGATTGTGGACACTGAAGCCTTCTGAAGCCTGATGTTGGCGGCCGTCCCTCGGTACGCAGTCCCCAGCTGCCACTATTTTTCACGGTGTGCCGTGCCCGCCTTACACCAGCATGTGTCCCAGAACATCACCCGTGCCCTGACTAACGCACTGATTGGGAAGGTCCACTTCACCACGACACATGGACAAGTGCTGGTGGCAAGGGGTGCTACATTTCCCTGACCGCACACTGGGTGAATGTTGTGGAGGCCGGGAGTCATACTCTGGGATGGCACAGGTGCTACCCACGCCCAGGATTGCAGGCCCTACGCCCATCAGGGTCTCCACCAGCACCAGCAGCTTTGTTACTGGCTCCAACCCCCACTTCTCCTCCTCCGCTGCCTCCTCCTCCACTTCCACCTCCAGCACCAGTCAGCCATCAGTCTCTAGCTGGAAGCAGTGTAGCACTGCTGTGGGTAAGCGTCAACAGGCCGTGCTGAAGCTGATCTGCTTAGGGGACAAACAGCACACTGCCGCAGAGCTGTGGCAGGGTATATGGGACCAGACCGAGTTGTGGCTCTCGCCACTCAACCTACAACCAGGCATGGTTGTGTCTGACAATGGCCGCTTTGGAGCTCGGAAACCTGACACACATCCCATGCCTAGCCCACGTCTTAAACTTAGTGGTTCAGGGGTTTATCAAAACCTACCCCAATTTGCCAGAGCTACTAGTGAAGGCGTGCCGCGTATGTGCCCATTGCCGCATGTCGTCTACAGCTTCAGCCGGTCTGTCAACGCTGCAGCAGCGCTTGCGGCTTCCAGCTCACCGACTGTTGTGCGACGGGAGCATGCGCTGGAACTCTACACTCCACATGTTGGCCAGGTGTCACAGCCAGACAGCTGAGAAGCGCTCACAGGAGCTTCTCAGATCCTCCTCCTTGAATTTCTTTGTTTTGGTTTAGTTTCTCATCTCGTTAGTCTATCTCAGCTGTCATGCAGTTAGACTGATCGCTACCCTTTAAGTTCCTCCCCATAATGCAGTAGTGTGCGGCTGATACAACTTCCTGGAGTGTGTGTGCATGCAGTTCCCAGTTCCCAGTTCCCAGTTCCCAGTCCCCAGTCGTCAGTCGTCAGTCGTCATTCGTCTGCAAGATAAGTGCTGTTTATGTATTTATAATTTTGTCTTTTCTGGATCCAGGTGACCCTGACTCCCTCCGTGTCAGTGTAGGGAGCCGGTGGTCGTGTCCCTTCACTATTGTAGGGTCTTCAGGTAATAGATAGCCGAGGTACGTGGATATGCGGCCATCCACCTTTGGGGTGTTCGCATAGGCTGAGCAGTGAGGGAGAGCGGCAGGTCTATTGCAGGGGTCTCCCTTTGTTCCTTAGTTGTGGATCCAGAGAGACATTGTTTATATGGTATTGTCTTGTTTCCTGTACACCATCCGTGACATTATCAGCCGCCAAAACCTTCTCAAGCATGGATCCGGTTTCACTTTTGGCTGAACGCTTTCAGGGTCTTTCTTTGGAGGTAGCTGATCTCCGTAAGACTTTTTCTCAGTTTCAAGTGACCGGTTCAGCTTGCGTTCATGGAGTTTGTGCTGAGCTTAAGATCTCGCTCCCGGATACGTTCTCCGGGGGTAGTGAGAATTTTGTGCGTTTTAGAGAGGCTTGCAAACTCCATTTTCTTCCCCATTCTTCTGGTGATGAAGAACGGAGGGTGGGGATCATTATATCGCTGCTCAGGGGTAACGCTCAGTCCTGGGCCTTTTCGCTGCCGGAGGGGGCACGGCCCCTTCGTTCAGTGGATGAATTCTTTTTAGCCCTGGGTCAGATATATGATGATCCGGATCGTATTGCTCTGGCTGAGTCTAGACTACGTTTGTTATGCCAGGGTAAACAATCCGCAGAGATATACTGTTCAGAATTTCGGAGATGGGCAGCAGATACGGGTTGGAATGATGCTGCACTCCGAAGTCAATTTAACTATGGTCTTTCAGAGGGATTGAAAGATGCATTTGCCTTTCATGAAAGACCTACCTCCTTGGATTCTGCTATGTCTCAGGCTGTTCGTATTGACAGGCGTCTTAGAGAGAGAGGAGAGATCTCTCCTTCCTGTCATACTCAGTCCCGGGACAGTGCAGCGGTCTCATTCTGTGCACAGGGGTCTCAGTCGCTGTCAGCCCCTTCTGAGCAGGAGTCCATGCAGCTGGGGTTGATTGCCTCTGACAATAGAAGATTCAGCCCGCAGGGGAGGGTTTGTTTTTGTTGTGGAGGTATAAATCATCTGGCAAATGTTTGTCCCTCTAGGAGATTCAGGCAGTTTTCTGGGAGTAATAAAGAGACAAAAAGGAAAAAATCTTTTAAAAATGTTCCGTCTGTTACTATTGGCAGGGTTGAGGCGGAAATTGAAGGTTTTCCATTTGCTTGTAGTTCCCGTTTTGTCCTGCCTGCTAGGGTGGCGCTAGAGAGCAAGAGCATTTTTTGTGAGATTTTTGTGGATAGTGGAGCAGCTGTCAACCTCATTGATAATCAATTTGCAATAACTCATGGTTTCCAGGTATGCACTTTGGGAAAGGATATTCCTGTTTTTGCTATTGATTCAGCTCCACTTTCTCAGAAATCATTAAAGGGCATAGTTCACAATATCCGTTTAATATGATGCTCATGTTGAGGATGTGTCATGTTTCGTCCTTAGCGGTTTGCCTACTCCTCTAGTGTTGGGGCTACCCTGGCTCACTAAACATAACCCCACCATTGATTGGCAAGCGAGGCAAATAAATGGTTGGAGTAACTTTTGCAGAGAGAATTGCCTCATAACATCTGTTTCTGAGGTTTCTACTAAGACTGTACCACCTTTCCTCTCTGAATTTTTGGATGTCTTCTCTGAGAGTGGAGTTCAGGGTTTGCCTCTGCACAGGGAGTATGATTGCCCTATTAATCTCATCCCAGGTGCCAAGCTGCCTAAATCTCGTTTATACAATCTCTCCCAACCTGAGAGGGTCGCTATGCGGGCTTATATCTCTGAGAGTCTGAGAAAAGGACACATACGACCCTCGAAGTCACCTGTTGCCGCTGGTTTTTTCTTTGTTAAGAAAAAAGATGGTTCTTTAACCACCTCAGCCCCCAGTGCTTAAACACCCTGAAAGACCAGGCCACTTTTTACACTTCTGACCTACACTACTTTCACCATTTATTGCTCGGTCATGCAACTTACCACCCAAATGAATTTTACCTCCTTTTCTTCTCACTAATAGAGCTTTCATTTGGTGGTATTTCATTGCTGCTGACATTTTTACTTTTTTTGTTATTAATCGAAATTTAACGATTTTTTTGCAAAAAAATGACATTTTTCACTTTCAGTTGTAAAATTTTGCAAAAAAAACGACATCCATATAGAAATTTTGCTCTAAATTTATAGTTCTACATGTCTTTGATAAAAAAAAAATGTTTGGGTAAAAAAAAAATGGTTTGGGTAAAAGTTATAGCGTTTACAAACTATGGTACAAAAATGTGAATTTCCGCTTTTTGAAGCAGCTCTGACTTTCTGAGCACCTGTCATGTTTCCTGAGGTTCTATAATGCCCAGACAGTACAAACACCCCACAAATGACCCCATTTCTGAAAGTACACACCCTAAGGTATTCACTGATGGGCATAGTGAGTTCATAGAACTTTTTATTTTTTGTCACAAGTTAGCGGAAAATTATAATTTTTTTTTTTTTTTTTTTTCTTACAAAGTCTCATATTCCACTAACTTGTGACAAAAAATAAAAAGTTCTATGAACTCACTATGCCCATCAGCGAATACCTTGGGGTCTCTTCTTTCCAAAATGGGGTCACTTGTGGGGAAGTTATACTGCCCTGGCATTCTAGGGGCCCAAATGTGTGGTAAGGAGTTTGAAATCAAATTCTGTAAAAAATGACCAGTGAAATCCGAAAGGTGCTCTTTGGAATATGGGCCCCTTTGCCCACCTAGGCTGCAAAAAAGTGTCACACATCTGGTATCTCCGTACTCAGGAGAAGGTGGGGAATGTGTTTTGGGGTGTCATTTTATATATACCCATGCTGGGTGAGAGAAATATCTTGGCAAAAGACAACTTTTCCCATTTTTTTATACAAAGTTGTCATTTGACCAAGATATTTATCTCACCCAGCATGGGTATATGTAAAAAGACACCCCAAAACACATTCCTCAACTTCTCCTGAGTACGGGGATACCAGATGTGTGACACTTTTTTGCAGCCTAGGTGGGCAAAGGGGCCCATATTCCAAAGAGCACCTTTCGGATTTCACTCCTCATTTTTTCCTGAATTTGATTTCAAACTCCTTACCACACATTTGGGCCCCTAGAATACCAGGGCAGTATAACTACCCCACAAGTGACCCCATTTTGGAAAGAAGACACCCCAAGGTATTCCGTGAGGGGCATGGCGAGTTCCTAGAATTTTTTATTTTTTGTCACAAGTTAGTGGAAAATGATGATTTTTTATTTTATTTTTTTTTTTCATACAAAGTCTCATATTCCACAAACTTGTGACAAAAAATAAAAACTTCCATGAACTCACTATGCCCATCAGCGAATACCTTGGGGTCTCTTCTTTCCAAAATGGGGTCACTTGTGGGGTAGTTATACTGCCCTGGCATTCTAGGGGCCCAAATGTGTGGTAAGTAGGTAAATGACCTGTGAAATCCGAAAGGTGCTCTTTGGAATGTGGGCCCCTTTGCCCACCTAGGCTGCAAAAAAGTGTCACACATCTGGTATCTCTGTATTCAGGAGAAGTTGAGGAATGTGTTTTGGGGTGTCTTTTTACATATACCCATGCTGGGTGAGATAAATATCTTGGTCAAATGCCAACTTTGTATAAAAAAATGGGAAAAGTTGTCTTTTGCCAAGATATTTCTCTCACCCAGCATGGGTATATGTAAAATGACACCCCAAAACACATTCCCCAACTTCTCCCGATTACGGAGATACCAGATGTGTGACACTTTTTTGCAGCCTAGGTGGGCAAAGGGGCCCATATTCAAAAGAGCACCTTTCGGATTTCACAGGTCATTTTTTACAGAATTTGATTTCAAACTCCTTACCACACATTTGGGCCCCTAGAATGCCAGGGCAGTATAACTACCCCACAAGTGACCCCATTTTGGAAAGAAGAGACCCCAAGGTATTCGCTGATGGGCATAGTGAGTTCATGGAACTTTTTATTTTTTGTCACAAGTTAGTGGAATATGAGACTTTGTATGAAAAAAAAAAAAAAAAAAAAATCATCATTTTCCACTAACTTGTGACAAAAAATAAAAAATTCTAGGAACTCGCCATGCCCCTCACGGAATACCTTGGGGTGTCTTCTTTCCAAAATGGGGTCACTTGTGGGGTAGTTATACTGCCCTGGCATTTTCCAGGGGCCCTAATGTGTGGTAAGTAGGTAAATGACCTGTGAAATCCTAAAGGTGCTCTTTGGAATATGGGCCCCTTTGCCCACCTAGGCTGCAAAAAAGTGTCACACATGTGGTATCGCCGTATTCAGGAGAAGTTGGGGAATGTGTTTTGGGGTGTCATTTTACATATACCCATGCTGGGTGAGAGAAATATCTTGGCAAAAGACAACTTTTCCCATTTTTTTATACAAAGTTGGCATTTGACCAAGATATTTCTCTCACCCAGCATGGGTATATGTAAAATGACACCCCAAAACACATTCCCCAACTTCTCCTGAGTACGGCGATACCAGATGTGTGACACTTTTTTGCAGCCTAGATGCGCAAAGGTGCCCAAATTCCTTTTAGGAGGGCATTTTTAGACATTTGGATACCAGACTTCTTCTCACGCTTTGGGGCCCCTAGAATGCCAGAGCAGTATAAATACCCCACATGTGACCCCATTTTGGAAAGAAGACACCCCAAGGTATTCAATGAGGGGCATGGCGAGTTCATAGAAATTTTTTTTTTTTGGCACAAGTTAGCGGAAATTGATATTTTTAATTTTTTTCTAGCAAAGTCTCCCGTTCCGCTAACTTGGGACAAAAATTTCAATCTTTCATGGACTCAATATGCCCCTCACGGAATACCTGGGGGTGTCTTCTTTCCGAAATGGGGTCACATGTGGGGTATTTATACTGCCCTGGCATTCTAGGGGCCCTAAAGCGTGAGAAGAAGTCTGGAATATAAATGTCTAAAAAATTTTACGCATTTGGATTCCGTGAGGGGTATGGTGAGTTCATGTGAGATTTTATTTTTTGACACAAGTTAGTGGAATATGAGACTTTGTAAGAAAAAAAAAAAAAATTCTGCTAACTTGGGCCAAAAAAATATCTGAATGGAGCCTTACAGAGGGGTGATCAATGACAGGGGGGTGATCAATGACAGGGGGGTGATCAATGACAGGGGGGTTGATCAATGACAGGGGGGTTGATCAATGACAGGGGGGTGATCAGGGAGTCTATATGGGGTGATCACCACAGTCATTGATCACGCCCCTGTAAGGCTTCATTCAGACGTCCGGATGCGTTTTGCGGATCCGATCCATCTATCAGTGCATCCGTAAAAATCATGCGGACATCTGAATGGAGCTTTACAGGGGGGTAATCAATGACAGGGGGGTGATCAGAGAGTCTATATGGGGTGATCACCACAGTCATTGATCACTCCCCTGTAAGGCTTCATTCAGACGTCCGGATGCGTTTTGCGGATCCGATCCATCTATCAGTGGATCCGTAAAAATCATGCGGACATCTGAATGGAGCTTTACAGGGGGGTGATCAATGACAGGGGGGTGATCAGGGAGTCTATATGGGGTGATCACCACAGTCATTGATCATGCCCCTGTAAGGCTTCATTCAGACGTCCGGATGCGTTTTGCGGATCGGATCCATCTATCAGTGCATCCGTAAAAATCATGCGGACATCTGAATGGAGCTTTACAGGGGGGTGATCAATGACAGGGGGGTGATCAGGGAGTCTATATGGGGTGATCACCACAGTCATTGATCACGCCCCTGTAAGGCTTCATTCAGACGTCCGGATGCGTTTTGCGGATCGGATCCATCTATCAGTGCATCCGTAAAAATCATGCGGACATCTGAATGGAGCTTTACAGGGGGGTGATCAGGGAGTCTATATGGGGTGATCACCACAGTCATTGATCATGCCCCTGTAAGGCTTCATTCAGACGTCCGGATGCGTTTTGCGGATCGGATCCATCTATCAGTGCATCCGTAAAAATCATGCGGACATCTGAATGGAGCTTTACAGGGGGTTGATCAATGACAGGGGTGTAATCAATGACAGGGGGGGTGATCAGGGAGTCTATATGGGGTGATAACCACAGTCATTGATCACGCCCCTGTAAGGCTTCATTCAGACGTCCGGATGCGTTTTGCGGATCCGATCCATCTATCAGTGGATCCGTAAAAATCATGCGGACATCTGAATGGAGCTTTACAGGGGGGTAATCAATGACAGGGGGGTGATCAATGACAGGGGGGTGATCAGGGAGTCTATATGGGGTGATCAGGGGTGATCAGGGGCTAATAAGGGGTTAATAAGTGACGGGGGGGGGTGTAGTGTAGTGTAGTGGTGCTTGGTGGGACTTTACTGAGCTACCTGTGTCCTCTGGTGGTCGATCCAAACAAAGGGGACCACCAGAGGACCAGGTAGCAGGTATATTAGACGCTGTTATCAAAACAGCGTCTAATATACCTGTTAGGGGTTAAAAAAAACACATCTCCAGCCTGCCAGCGAACGATCGCCGCTGGCAGGCTGGAGATCAACTCTCTTACCTTCCGTTCCTGTGAGCGCGCGCGCCTGTGTGCGCGCGTTCACAGGAAATCTCGCCCATCGCGAGATGACGCATATATGCGTGACTCTGCGCAGGGCTGCCACCTCCGGAACGCGATCCTGCGTTAGGCGGTCCGGAGGTGGTTAAGACCTTGTCTGGATTTCAGGGAGCTGAACAGTATCACTATTCGTGATCCTTATCCGCTTCCTCTGATCCCGGACCTGTTTAACCAGGTTGTTGGGGCTAAAGTCTTTTCCAAATTAGACCTAAGAGGGGCATACAACCTGGTTAGGGTCAGAGAAGGAGACGAATGGAAGACGGCTTTCAATACCCCTGAGGGCCATTTTGAGAATTTGGTTATGCCTTTTGGTTTGATGAATGCCCCAGCCGTTTTTCAGCATTTCGTCAACAGCATTTTTTATCATTTAATGGGAAAATTTGTATTAGTGTATTTGGATGACATTTTGATTTTTTCTCCTGATTTCAAGACTCATAAGGAACACTTACGTCAGGTCTTGCTCATCCTGCGGGAGAATAAATTATACGCGAAACTGGAAAAATGTGTGTTTGCGGTTCCAGAAATCCAATTTCTGGGGTTTCTTGTCTCCGCTTCTGGTTTTCGCATGGACCCCGAGAAGGTCCGCGCTGTGCTTGAGTGGGAGCTTCCTGAGAATCAGAAGGCGCTGATGCGTTTTTTGGGCTTTGCCAATTATTACAGAAAATTTATTTTGAATTATTCCTCTGTTGTTAAACCACTCACTGATATGACCAGAAAGGGGGTAGATTTTTCTTCCTGGTCGGTAGAGGCGCGTAAGGCCTTTTCTAATATCAAGGAGAGTTTTGCTTCCACTCCCATCCTAGTACAACCTGATATTTCGTTACCCTTCATAGTTGAGGTTGATGCTTCTGAGGTAGGGGTGGGTGCGGTCTTGTCTCAGGGTTCCTCTCCTGCCAAATGGCAACCGTGTGCCTTTTTCTCAAAGAAACTCTCCTCCGCAGAGAGAAATTATGATGTGGGAGATAGGGAATTGTTGGCCATCAAGTTGGCTTTTGAGGAATGGCGCCATTGGCTAGAGGGAGCCAGACACCCTATTACCGTGTTTACTGACCATAAAAATCTGGCCTACTTGGAGTCAGCCAAGCGTCTGAACCCGAGACAGGCCAGATGGTCTTTGTTCTTTTCAAGGTTTAATTTTGTTGTTACGTTCCGCCCTGGGGTTAAGAATGTGAAAGCAGATGCCCTGTCACGTTGTTTTCCGGGAGGTGGGAATTTTGAAGACCCGGGTCCCATTTTGGCTGAAGGTGTGGTGGTCTCTGCTCTTTTTCCTGAATTGGAGGCAGAGGTGCAGGCAGCCCAGTCAGAAGCTCCTGATCTTTGTCCTCCTGGGAGGTTGTTTGTGCCTCTCGCTTTGAGACACAAGATTTTTAAAGAACACCACGACACGGTCCTTGCTGGGCACCCGGGGGCAAGAGCCACACTGGATCTCATCGCTCTGAGATTCTGGTGGCCTGCGCTTCGTAAGTCGGTTGAGGGTTTTGTGGCAGCTTGCGAGACTTGCGCTCGTGCCAAGGTCCCTCATTCACGGCCATCAGGTCTTCTCCTTCCTTTGCCCATTCCTTCCCGTCCTTGGACACATCTGTCCATGGACTTCATAACGGACTTGCCTCGTTCCTCGGGGAAGTCTGTGATTCTGGTGGTGGTGGACCGTTTTAGCAAAATGGTGCATTTTATCCCTTTTCCTGGTTTGCCCAATGCTAAGACGCTGGCGCAGGCATTTATTGACCACATTGTCAAATTGCATGGGATTCCTTCAGACATAGTCTCTGATAGGGGCACGCAGTTTGTTTCCAGATTCTGGAAGGCTTTCTGCTCTCGCTTGGGGGTTCGGTTGTCATTCTCTTCTGCTTTCCATCCGCAGTCGAATGGCCAGACAGAGCGCGTCAATCAGAATCTGGAGACATATCTGCGCTGTTTTGTGGCGGGAAATCAGGAGGATTGGTGTTCTTTTTTGTCCCTTGCTGAGTTTGCTTTAAATAACCGTCGTCAGGAGTCCTCTGATAAGTCACCATTTTTTGGTGCATATGGGTTCCATCCGCAGTTTGGGACTTTCTCGGGAGAGGGCTCTTCTGGTTTGCCTGATGAGGACAGATTCTCCTCGTCTTTGTCATCTATTTGGCAAAAGATTCAGGATAATCTAAAGAGCATGAGTGAGAGATATAAGCGTGTGGCGGATAAGAGACGTGTGCCTGGTCCGGACCTGAATGTTGGTGATCTGGTGTGGTTGTCTACCAAGAATATCAAATTGAAGGTTCCCTCCTGGAAGTTGGGTCCTAGGTTTATTGGGCCTTACAAGATCCTGTCTGTCATCAATCCTGTTGCCTACCGTCTTGATCTTCCTCAGACTTGGAAGATCCATAATGTTTTTCATAAGTCCTTATTGAAACCTTATGTTCAACCTATTGTACCCTCGCCTTTGCCTCCTCCTCCGATTATGGTTGATGGAAATCTTGAATTTCAGGTCTCTAGGATTGTGGATTCTCGTCTTGTCCGCGGATCCCTCCAGTACCTCGTTCATTGGGAGGGTTATGGTCCTGAGGAGAGGATGTGGGTCCCAGTGACGGACATTAAGGCCTCTCGTCTCATCAGGGCTTTCCATAGGTCCCATCCTGAGAAGGTGGGCCCTGAGTGTCCGGAGTCCACTCCTAGAGGGAGGGGTACTGTCACAGCCAGACAGCTGAGAAGCGCTCACAGGAGCTTCTCAGATCCTCCTCCTTGAATTTCTTTGTTTTGGTTTAGTTTCTCATCTCGTTAGTCTATCTCAGCTGTCATGCAGTTAGACTGATCGCTACCCTTTAAGTTCCTCCCCATAATGCCGTAGTGTGCGGCTGATACAACTTCCTGGAGTGTGTGTGCATGCAGTTCCCAGTTCCCAGTTCCCAGTCGTCAGTTCCCAGTTCCCAGTCGTCAGTCGTCAGTCGTCATTCGTCTGCAAGATAAGTGCTGTTTATGTATTTATGATTTTGTCTTTTCTGGATCCAGGTGACCCTGACTCCCTCCGTGTCAGTGTAGGGAGCCGGTGGTCGTGTCCCTTCACTATTGTAGGGTCTTCAGGTAATAGTAAGCCGAGGTACGTGGATATGTGGCCATCCACCTTTGGGGTGTTCGCATAGGCTGAGCAGTGAGGGAGAGCGGCAGGTCTATTGCAGGGGTCTCCCTTTGTTCCTTAGTTGTGGATCCAGAGAGACATTGTTTATATGGTATTGTCTTGTTTCCTGTACACCATCCGTGACACCAGGCTTTGTGAGCAGCAGAGGGCAGTTGTGCAATACCAGCTGCAACATGGTCGTCGCCTTTCGAGTCAACTGCAACTATTCACAAGCGAGGAGTGGGCATTGATGTCAGACCTCTGTGAGGTTTTAAAAAACTTTGATGAATACACACAGATGGTTAGTGGCGATAACGCTGTGTGTCTACTCAAACGATCGCTGCTCACAATTAAGGACGACACTCTGAATGTGGCAGATGAGGAAATGGGGGAGGACATTGCACAGGGTGATAGCCAGCACACCCTCAGTTCATCTTCTCAGCGCGAATTGGACCATGAAGAGGAGGAGCTGGAGACAGTTGTCTCTTCTTCAGAGGGTAGTACCCATGGAACTTTAATTCCATCTGTTTAGCGTGGATGGGCAGAAGAGGAGGAGGAGGATGAGGAGATGGAGAGTCATACTGATGTCGACATCGAAATCTTGCCTGTTGGTACTCTTGCACACGTGGCTGACTTCATGTTAGGCTGCCTTTCCCAGGACCCTCGCGTTATACGCATTTTAGATAACACAGATTACTGGGTGTTCACCCTTCTCGACCCCAGCTACAAAGAGAACTTCTCATCTCTAATTCCTGTGGTGGAGAGGACGAGTAAAACGGTGCAATACCATTAGGTACTTGTTGAGAGATTGCTCCAAAATTTTCCATCTGACAACGCGGCCGGCAGAGCCTTTACTTCTTTAGGCAACCGAGGATGGGAGACAAGGGGAACACACAGCAGTTCCAACATAAGCAGGGCAACACTCTCCAAGGCATGGGACACTTTCATGACACCCCGCCAGCAACCTTACCCTGTACCTAGTGGTACAAGGAGAGAAAAGATTTGGAAGATGGTGAAGGAATACATAGCAGACAGTGTTAGCGTCCTAAATGATCCCTCAGTGCCTTACAACTACTGGGTGTCCCAGCTGGACACGTGGCACAAACTTGCGCTCTGCGCCTTGGAGGTGCTGGCCTGCCCTGCCAACAGGATTTTGTCTGAGCGTGTATTTAGTGCTGCTGGTGGCATTATAACAGATAAGCGTATCCGCTTGTCCACTGGCAATGCTGACAGGAGAGCTGAGCTGATTATGAAGGCCATTTCAATCTATCATTTATAATGTACTCAATCTACTGTAGTGTATTCCCATGCACCTTTTCCACCACAAAAAAAGAGTATATGGTTGACTCTTGTTTTCTCCTCCTCATCCAGATTGTATATATTCCCTCCACTCTAATTTTTTCAATAGGGTCAGCTGAACTGCAGGCCCTCAACTCAAATTTCTTTATAGGGTCAGCTGAACTGCATGCCCTCAACTCAAATTTAATAAGGTCAGCTCAACTGCAGGCCCTCAACTCAAATTTTTTTATAGGGTCAGCTGAGCAGCATGCACTCGCATATAATGTTTTAGAGCGTCAGCTGTACAGCATGCACACGCATATAATGTTTTAGAGCGTCATTTGAACAGCATGCACTCGCATATAATGTTTTAGAGTGTCTGCTCACCTGAAGGCACTCGCAAGTAATGTTTTAGAGCGTCAGCTGAACAACATGCACTTGAAAATAATGTTTTAGAGCATCAGCTGTACAGCATGCACTCACATATAAGGTTTTAGAATGTCATTTGAACAGCATGCACTCGCATATAATGTTTTAGAGCATCAGCTCACCTGCAGGCATTCACATATAATGTTTTAGAGTGTCAGCAAGCACTCACATATAATGTTTTAGAGCGTCACTTGAACAGCATGCACTCGCATATAATGTTTTAGACAGACCCTCACCCGTCATGTTTTGGATAGTCAGATCAGCAAGCCCTTGCTCCAAATGTTTTTGAGGGTCACCAGCAGGCCACCAATCATAATTTTTCAAGGGTGTGTATGATGCCCTCCTTTATGTGTAACAAAGATTGTTTTGGAGTGCTGGTTCCTTGTAATTTTTGGCAGCCCTTTCACTTGGT
Source organism: Bufo bufo (assembly GCF_905171765.1). Taxonomy (NCBI): domain Eukaryota; kingdom Metazoa; phylum Chordata; class Amphibia; order Anura; family Bufonidae; genus Bufo; species Bufo bufo. Next base: position 421,354,482 of record NC_053390.1, read on the forward strand.
GCATAGGCTTTATGAGTGTAGGAGTCCCACTACCTGAACTATTGTACCACAATGTGAATGAGGTCCTACTTTTGATTCCATCATTTTTATTAAGAATTTTCATATAAAGTATAGCAGAGTATGACATTGCGAAGTAGCTTACAGTGGACGCAGCCACTGAAGGATGAGATTATACAAGTAATCCAAACGTCAAATAACATGTAAGACCTTATGCCGTAATAAATGAGGAGAAAGGACATTTGTATATAGTGAGATTGCACGTAAACTATCAACAGTGGCTTCCATAATATCATTGTTGTTGAAAACGGGTTACAATTTTTGTAATCACCAATCTTCGATATCAACAAGGTAGCTATGACATCATTAATAACCTAACCTGGCCACACTGTTGATGCTAACTAGATTGTAACAGTCATGTCCACACACACACAGGGGGAAGGGTAGTGACCACTGCGCTCCATCCTCACCCCTGGCCCTGCCTACTTGCCTCACGAGTCCTGATGACAGGGGACAACTGGACGGCAGTCCCTAACTTAGGATATGTGCAGGGAAGACAGACAAGACAAAATACGGAACATGAACGGACCGGGTCAGAACCAAGAGAGCTACGAAGTACAACGGATTAAGCAAAGAATGGTCAGGAGAAGCTGGGGTCAAATACCAGGAGAGTAGCGAAGTACAAGAGGAGTCCTAAGAGAGTAGTCAGGTGGGAACCGAGGTCACAATACCAGGATGGATGCGCAGAACAGGAGGAGCAGGCAGAGGATCGTCAGGGAACAGGATCAGGTAAGTATTCAGTAGTCCAACAAATAGCCAGGAACCTAGAAATTAACAGGCAACCTGTGGCCAGCAGGCTGCCTGTATTTATAGTGGGGAGTGAGGGTCATGTGACGTGGCCAGCGTCACATGACCGACATGCCAACCAGTCGAGCACCGAGTGATCAGCTCGGCGCTCAAGGCCGACTAGGAGCAGGGAGCCACCCAGCCAGCAAAGCCGCCCTGGGAATGAGGTCAACCACAAATCCTCATTCCCAAAGCTAAGCAACAGGTCTGCGGGCAATGGGGGACCGAGTGCACCTTCGGAACCCCGTGACATAGATGTTAAATTTCCAGTAATTGTAATGACCGGCGTCACGCACAGGGAGGGAAAAGGGAAATCCCTGCCCAAGGGAGAGGGAAAGGTGGTGACCCCTGACTCACCTTGCGGCTGGCACCTGACTGCCCTGACGTCCCTAGACGGGTTCCTCACCCGTGCGGCGATCACGTGCCTAAACCCTGGCTTTCCCTAAAATGAGCCCTAGATAGTGAACGGGCCGGTGGGATCGCTAGTCCGCACCACTGACACTAAGAGGGAAACACCAGGGAGAGGAAAGACAATACAGACAAACACATACACCCAGGTGGGCGACCACAGCAGACCACAAAGGTCCAACAGGGATCCGGAGGGTAGCGTTCTGGACCAACAACCAGAGAACGCAGCAACACAGCTCCAGAGGGTCAGAATAGATGTCCAGGCAGGAAGCTCTATATCTGGCAACCAGAGAAGTGTGAGAGGGGAATAGAAGGGGGTTGGGAGTGCTGGACAAGGAACAGCTGAGGAGAAGGAGCTACGGATCCCTGAGTGAGCCAAAAGGGTTGCAAAGCAAACCCAGAAAGCTACCATAAGAAAACAGCCCTATCTTACATAGAGCGCACAGCCAACCGCTGCGACTTCCTGACCCCGGGTATAACGGAGTCAGACGTGGTTCTTGACACCCTCGTGACAATGGGGACCTGAACTTTTGAGCACTAAAATGGCTCTAAAAATGTCATGGAAAGGGCTAGAGAGCAGCAAATGCCAGCAAAAACTGGTTAAGAGCATGGCAAGTGCTCTACAAACAAATGTGGATAGGGAAATGACTTAAAATAACGTAAAAATAAAAAATAATAATCTTGATCTAGGAGTACGAGGTCCATATGGACTAGGAGGTTGAGGAGGCAGTGGTTGTGGCGATGTAGGTGGAAGCGGCAGTGGAGGAGGTAGCATACACTGGTTTTTGGTTTTAATTTTTATTTATTTCTTTTTAAATTAGGGTACACCCCAAAACATTGGGAAATATAACCTGTAATAACCCCCTCCAGCCGTGCTAAACAAACGTTCGGACAATACACTGGCTGCAGGGCAGGCCAGCACCTCCAAGGCGTAAAGGGCAAGGTCAGGCCATGTGCCCAATTTGGAGACCCAGAAGTTGAAGGGGGCAGACCCATCAGTCAGTTCGTGTAGGAGTGTGCACACATACTGCTCCACCATGTTGCACGTCCCCGTGATGTCCACGTTGCAATTGGATATCTGCTCTATCAACTTTCGATGTTCTTTTATGCGCCTACCATGTTGATCACGTTTAGCGGCGAATCAGGGTTCCACCACATCCAAGGGAGGTTAATTGTTTGAAATTAAAAATGATCGAGCGGAAAAGTGGGACAAATTATTAAAGCGCAAATGTGGGACAAGTTGTTAAAGTTTAAGCATTGAATGAAAGGAGGGGGCGCGGATCAATTAAAGAAGAATTTTTGAAATTTAATTCCCTGTCACCTATGCAGAGCAAGGGTTTGTATATGACAAAATTGGTAAAATATCACCTGACAATGTAAAAGACGATTGTTTTAAATTTATGTCTCTGTCACCTATGCAGAGCAGGGGTTTAATCTCGGCAAAAATGGTCAAATGTCACCCAAGAATGTAACAGACAAATTAGTGAAATGTTAACTGTCTAATAGGTAGAGCAGGGGTATATCACACCCAAAAATTGGTGAATTTCACCTGAACATGTAACAGACAAATTAGTGATTTTTTTTTACCTGTTTACTAGGTATAGCAGTGGTATATCACACCCAAAAATTGGTTAATTTCCCCAGAAAATGTAACAGACAAATTAGTGAAATGTTTTTACCTGTCTACTAGGTATAGCAGTGGTATATCACACCCAAAAATTGGTGAATTTCACCCAAAAATGTAACAGACAAATTAGTGAAATGGCATAAAATAAAATATAAACAAATTTAAAAAAATAAACTTGATTTATGAGGTGGAGGTCCATATGGATTAGGAGTTTGAGGAGGCGGTGGACGTAGCAGTGTAGGTGGAAGCGGCGGTGGAGGAGGACGAGGTAGCCAAAACTGTTTTTTGGTTTTAATATATATATTTTTTTTTATTAGGGTACACTCCAAAAAAGTGGGAAATATCCAAAACAATGAGCAATTGCGCTGTAGTATAACAATGGTTGGGTAAGGCCGGTATACATGTCTATTCTGCACAAGGTACGGACAAGTCCTGTGGGATTCATGCCTGGTTAATTTTAATGAACGTGAGCTTGTCCACATTGGCTGTGGACAGGTGGCTGCGCTTACCTGTGATAATGCCCCCTGCCATGCTAAACACACGTTCACACAATACACTGGCTGCAGGGCAGGCCAGCACCTCCAAGGCATAAAGGGCAAGCTCAGGCCATGTGCCCAATTTGGAGACCCAGAAGTTGAAGGGGGCAGACCCGTCATTCAGTACGTGTAGGCGTGTGCACACATACTGCTCCACCATGTTGATGAAGTGCTGCCTCCTGCTAAGACGTTACATATCAGCTGGTGGTGCTGGTTGTTGTGGCGTGCTGACAAAGCTTTTCCACATTTCGGCCATGCTAACCCTGCCTTCTGAGGTTCTGGTGGTGCCCCAGCTGCTTTGGCGACCTCTTCCTCCTCCTCTGCTTTGCCTTGTGCTTCCACTGTGCCCCCGCTATCAGGTGGGAATGCCACAAGCAGCGCGTCTACCAGCGTGCGCTTGTACTCGCGCATCTTACGATCATGCACCAGTGACGGAATTAAGGACGGTATGTTGTCCTTGTAATGGGGATCCAGCAGCATGGCCACCCATTAATCAGCACAAGTTAGAATGTGGGCAACTCGGCGGTCGTTGCGGAGACACTGCAGCATGTAATCGCTCATGTGTGCCAGGCTGCAAAGAGGCAACGAAAAGCTGTGCAACCCTGCTGTGAACACGATTCCTCCTCCGTCTCCTCATCCTCCACCTCGTCATCTTCCAGAACTGTGCCCTGGCTGGACAATTGTGTACCTGGCATTTGTGGGTGAAGGAACTGCGTTATCGGCACTGGTCATGTTGGTGGAGTACTCTAAACAGCGCAACAAGGAACACATGTCTCGCATGGAGGCACAGTCATTGGTGGTGAAGTGGTGCTGTTCCCCAAAGCGACTCACCCGTGCGTGCTGCAGCTGAAACTCCACTATCGCCTGCTGCTGCTCGCACATTCTGGCCAGCATGTGCAAGGTGGAGTTCCACCTTGTTGGCACGTCGCATATGAGGCGGTGAGCGGGAATGCCGAAGTTACGCTGCAGCACTGAGAGGCGAGCAGCAGCAGGGTGAGAACGCCGAAAGCACGCACAGATGGCCCGCACTTTATGAAGCAGCTCTGACATATCGGAGTGATTTTTAAGGAACCTATGCACCACCAAATTCAGCACATGCGCCAGGCAAGGGATGTGCTATGAGATTTCGCCCATTATAGCACACTACCAGGCCGGGCTTGAGGCTCACCGGCACCAACCACTCATCGGTCTGTTGTGCCATGCCCATCCACAGCTCCTGCGCGGTGTGGGGTTTGTCCCCAAAACAGATACATTTTAAAACTGCCTGCTGTCGTTTACCCCTGGCTGTGCTGAAGTTGGTGGTGAAGGTATTACGCTGACCGGATGAGGAGGCAGTAGAGGATGAGGAAGCGGAGTAGGAGGAGGAAGCAACAGGAGGCAAACTGAAGCGCCCTACAATCCTACCTGGTGGAAGGACATGTGCCAAACTGCTATCCACCTCTGGCCCAGCCCCCACTGCATTTACCCAGTGTGCTGTTATAGAGATATAATGTCCCTGATCGTGCTTACTGGTCCACATATCCGTAGTTAGGTGGACCTAGCCACAGATGGCGTTGCGCAGTGCACACCTGATTTTGTCCCCCACTTGGTTGTGCAGGGAAGGGATGGCACGCCTGGAAAAGTAGTGGCTGCTTGGCACGACGTACTGTGGGACAGCCACCGCCATAAGGCTTTTAAAACTCTCCGTCTCCACAGACGGAATACCAGCATTTCAAAGGACAGTTACTTTGAAATGCTGGCATTCAGGGCCAGGGATCGCGGGTGGGTAGGGGGGTGCTTCCTCTTCCGCTCCAGTGTTTGGGAGATGGAGAGCTGAACGCTTCCGTGTGACATTGTGGAGATGCTTGGTGACCCAGGTGGTGGTGTTGCTGGCAGATCCTCTGTTTGCGGGGTGGCAGGTGGCACTGTCACTCCAGGGGTGGATGAAGAGGCCGAAACTGCAGCAGAAGAGGAAGCAGGAGGAGCCAGAGACCTTTCTTGGTTTTTGAGGTGTCTACTCCACTGCAGCTCGTGCTTTGCACTTAGATGCCTGGTCATGCAGGTTGTGCTCAGGTTGAAAATGTTTATGCCTCCCTTCAGGCTCTGATTGCACAGTGTGCAAACCACTCGTGTCTTGTCGTCAGCAAATTGTCTGAAGAACTGCCACGCCAGGGAACTCCTTGGAGCTGGCTTTGGTGTGCTCGGTCCCTTGCTGCGATGGGCAATAGCAGGCGTACTGTCTAGGGGACAGCCGCTCCGCTTTTGCACCCTGCTCCCTCTTCTGCTGTGCTGGTGGCTCTGTGCGACCACCGCCACTTCCTCCGAACTACACAGGTCACTCGCATGACCTTGATTCCATGTGGGGTCGAGGACCTCATCGTCCTCCACATCATCTTCCACCCAGTCTTCACCCCTGCCCTCCTTGTCGATCTGCACACTTTCGAAAGCCACATCAGTTGGCACCTGTGTTTCTTCATAATCCGAGATGTACTGCGGTGGTCTTCCCATGTACTCATCTTGAAACATATGTGGTTGGGCTTTGGTGCTCTCAATCTCTTCCACTTCTGGGGCAGGGCTAGGTGGATGGCCCTGGGAAACCCTGCTAGCAGAGTCATCAAAAAGCAGAAGAGACTGCTGCATGACTTGGGGCTCAGACTGCTTGGCTGATTTGCAAGGGGGTGAGGTGAAAGACTGATGGACATCGGCTGCAGGTGCCAACTCTGATCTTTCAGCAGGAGACTGGGTGGAAGACAATGTAAAGGAACTGGAGGCACTGACAGCAAACCAATCTACTATCTCCTGTACTTGTTCTGGCCTCACCATTCGTAGAGCCGCATTAGGCCCGACCAAATACCGCTGAAGGTTCTGTCGCCTACTCTCACCCGAGGAAGGTGTTTCACTTGTGCGTGTAGTTGGCACAGATCGACCACGTCCTCTCCCTGCAACAGGAGCTCCACCAGCAGCACCACGACCTGGGCCACGTCCCTTATTTGATGCTCTCCTCATATTTTTCAAATTTAGGATCTTAGGATCTTGCCCAAAATGGGTGTTTTTTTAATAACAGAATAGAACAACAGTATCTAAAGGGTGTATCTCACAATGACAGATGCAGCAAAGGCTGCAAAATTAATTTTCTTGCCCAAAATAGGTGTTTTTTTAGAGGTGGGACGAAATCCAATTTTTTAGAATACGAATCCAAAAAAGTTCTTGAATCTATTGAATGTTTCGAATCTCGAATCCTACGAATCCTGTACATAAGAATTGTGTGAACGGTGTAAGAAAAAAAGTGATCCAAACACTTATGGGGGGGGATCTGTGGATGATACTGCTATGGGGGGGGATCTGTGGATGATACTGCTATGGGGGGGGGGGATCTGTGGATGGCACTGTTATGGGGGGATCTGTGGATGGCACTGTTATAGGGGATCTGTGGATAGCACTGTTATGGGGATCTCTGGATGGCACTGTTATGGGGGATCTCTGGATGGCACTGTTATGGGGGATCTCTGGATGGCACTGTTATGGGGGGATCTCTGGATGGCACTGTTATGGGGGATCTGTGGATGGAACTGTTATGGGGGATCTGTGGATGGCACTGTTATGGGGGATCTCTGGATGGCACTGTTTAGGGTGGATCTCTGGATGGCACTGTTATAGAGGATCTCTGGATTGCACTGTTATGGGGGGATCTCTGGATGGCACTGTTATGGGGGATCTCTGGATGGCGCTGTTTAGGGTGGATCTCTGGATGGCACTGTTATAGAGGATCTCTGGATGGCACTGTTATGGGGGATCTCTGGATGGCGCTGTTTAGGGTGGATCTCTGGATGGCACTGTTATAGAGGATCTCTGGATGGCACTGTTATGGGGGATCTCTGGATGGCACTGTGATGGGGGGATCTGTGGATGACACATATATAGCATCTTATGCTATGTGCCATTCACAGATCCCGCCCATAACAGTGTCTCTGCAGTGTGAATGACCCCCAATACAGGGGCTGGGGGCTGGCATCTGGATTAGGAATGACAGCGGGGACCGGTGCAGTCCCTGTATTCAAATGCACCGGCCCCACTCACTGTAGAATAATCTTATGATCTAACCTGCATTGTTAAGATATAATGATCCATCTGTATTACTTACATTACAACATTAAGTTCCATAGCAGAGAGGAGGGAGGAGGGATGAGGCAGGCCAGGAGGATGAGCGGGCGGCGCGTCACTCACTACGTCACACGCCCGTGCCGCCTGCTTCATTCATAAAGTGGGCGGCGCAGGCACATGACGTAGTGAGTGACGCGCCGCTCGCCCGTCCTCCCAGCCTGCCTCCTCTGCTACGGAACTTAATTTTGTAATGAAAGTAATACAGATGGATTATTATATCTTAACAATGCAGGTTAGATTTTAAGATTATACTACAGTGAGCAGGGCCGGTGCATTAGAATACAGGGACTGCATCAGTCCCCGCTGTCATGGATTCGTCGGATTCGAATTTAGCAAATGAGGTCGGGATTCGAGTCCATGAATCCCTCGAATCCAACAAGATTCGAGGGATTTGTGGATTCGACTGATTCATCGTCCCACCTCTAGTTTTTTAATAGCAGAATAGAACAACAGTATCTAAAGGGTATATCTCACACTGACAGATGCAGACAAGGTCGTAAATTTAAGTTGTTTGAACAAAAAAGGTGTTTTTTTAATAACAGAATAGAACAACAGTATCTAACGCATGTATCTCACACTGACTGATGATGCAAAGGCTGCAAATTAAGATGTTTGCCCAAAATGGCAAATGGCAAAATGGCAAAATGACAGATGCAGCAAAGGCTGCAAATTAAGATTTTTGCCCAAAATAGGTGTTTTTTTAATAGCAAAATAGAACAACAGTATCTAAAGGGTGTATCTCACAATGACAGATGCAGCAAAGGCTGCAAAATTAAGTTGTTTGAACAAAAAAGGTGTTTTTTTAATAACAGAATAGAACAACAGTATCTAACGCATGTATCTCACACGGACTGATGAAGCAAAGGCTGCAAATTAAGATGTTTGCCCAAAATGGGTGGTTTTTTTAAATAGCGGAATAGAACAACAGTATCTAAAGGGTGTATCTCACAAAGACAAATGCAGCAAGGGCGGAAATATTAAGTACTTTGGCCAAAATTAGTGTTTTTTTAAACCCAGAATATTATTGCTGTATTTCAAGATTGTATCTCACACTGACAGATCACACAACCAATTAAACAGAGGATACACATGTACAATTATAACACAAATATTTTATTAAGTAATAAATATTACAACAGACCATAGACAATGATAAAATGAGTAGCAGCAGTGCAGGCCAGAGTTGCGATAAGCAGCTCAACCGCCAGACTCTGGGTATAATGAATCCAAAATCAAAAGGAGGAATAGGGAAATAATATATGTCGCACAAAGCTGGCAATATAAACCCTAAATGTACAGGCCTCCACCCCCCACAGATAAACCTACAAAAACTGCAAAATTGAAGCCAAGAGAGAGAGCCAAATGTACGGCACCTATAGCTAGCCTATAAGCAGTATGGAGGAACAACAATAGTAGTAATAGACATTAAATCAAAAGAAAATACTGAAACATATTACCTAAAGTTGATAGGAGGCACAAATGGATCGAACCCAGGTCTGACAGAGAGCGCACCCCGACGCACGTTTCGCTGCTCCGCTTTCTCAGGGGGCCCCTGCTTTCCTTAATATAATCTTCCATGGCCTTGAGTTCGGGCTTAGAAAGATTATAAATTCGCCCCTTAGAAAACTTGGCTCCCTCTACTAGCTCTATAGTACAATCATAAGGTCTATAGGGAGGGGGGGGGGGGTAGAACCTCCGGGGTTGGTGATGAGAATACATCAGAATATTCCCTAACAACAGTGGGTAAAGTATCAGACTTTACTGAGACCCCAGCCTGTACCACGGACAAGCACGAGTCACACTTAGGCCCCCATCTCACCAACTCCCCCTTGGACCAATCTATAGTGGGGTTATGTAGTCTGAGCCAAGGCAACCCTAGTACCACCTCAACCGGTAGGTTCTCCAGCACTAAAAAGGAACATCTCTCTGAGTGGCACACACCCACGGTTAGAGAAATCTCTGAGGTACATGAGCTCACGTACCACCAATAAGAGGAGTAGCATCAATAGCCATGACATGGATAGGAGTTGGTAAAGCAAACATTGGAATACCCAATCTTACAGCGTACTCAGAGTCAATAAAACTGGCCGCTGAGCCAGAATCAATAAAGGCCTTACCCGGCCTTTTATCTACCACCAGAGAAATCGTAATGGGTACCAAAAGCTTACATTTAGAAAAATCAGGGTGTACTTGGTCTTTAGGTTGCCTTGCCTTAGGAGACTTGACAGAGAGGACCTTCTTAGGACACTGGTTGATCCAATGGTCGGGATCTCCACAGTATAAAGCATTCTCCACGTCTGCGGCAAAGATTCCCTCGGGTCATGCCAACCTGCATGGGTTCCTCGGTGGAGACCTCAGCATTGTCTCTGGGATAGGCCTCTGGCTGTACCACCATCTGGGAAGAGAATTTTCGTTCCTGTTGTCTCTCTCTAACCCGTCGGTCAAGTCGGACAACAAGGGTCATCATCTCCTCTAAGGTCTCTGGAAGTTGATAACTGACCAGAAGATCCTTTAAAATTATCAGACAGACCTGACCTGAACTGACTCTTCAGGGCTGGTTCGTTCCATCCTGAGGGGACACACCACCTTCTGAATTGGGTGCAATAATCCTCCACAGGTAGACTGCCCTGAACCAGTGCCTTTAGAGCTGTCTCGGCTACCAGAGCCCTGTCTGGTTCATCATAGAGGGTACCCAGGGCCTGAAAGAACCCCTCCACAGAAGTTAAACAACTGGCGCCAGCAGGTAAAGAGAACGCCCAGTCCTGTGGATCACCCTGTAGTCGGGAAATGATAATGCCCACGCGTTGACTCTCGGGGCCAGAGGACACGGGGCGCAAACGGAAGTAAAGTCTGCGACTCTCCTTAAAAGAGAGAAACTTCTTCCGGTCTCCAGAAAAGGGTTCTGGGAGCTTAATCTGGGGCTTAAAATGCGGACTGGAGGCCTGAGGAGTGGAAGAACCTTGGCCTAACTCAAAAGAACAGAGTTTTTCCCCTAGCTACTGCACCATCTGCGTCAGATTAGAGACATGGTCAGTCAGGGTCACCAGAGGATTCATTATACAGTGGTTATTGGGCCTGTTAATCTGTAACGGTCACGTACACACACACAGGGGTGAGGATAATGACCACTGCGCTCCACCCTCACCCCTGGCCCTGCCTACTTGCCTCACGAGTCCTGATGACAGGGGACAACTGGACGACAGTCCCTAACTTAGGATACGCGCGGGAAGGACAGACAAGACAAATAACGGATAGTGAACGGACCGGGTCAAAACCAAGAGGACAACGCAGTACAGAGGGATAGGCAAAGAATGTTCAGGAGAAGGCAGGGTCATAAATACCAAAAGAGTTGAGAAGTACCAAAGGAGTCTGCAAAGAATAGTCAGGTGGAAGCCGAGGTCAAAATACCAGGAGGGATGTGCAGTACAGGAGGAGCAGGCAAAGGATCGTCAGGGAACAGGATCAGGTAAGTATACAGGTATCCAACAAACACCAGGAACCTAAATTAACAGGCAACCTGTGGCCAGCAGGCTGCCTATATTTATAGTGAGGAGTGAGGGTCATGTGACGTAGCCAACGTCACATGACCGACAGACCGACCGAGTGATCAGCTCGGCGCTCAAGGCAGATCTAGGAGCAGGGAGCCTCCCAGCTAGCAAAGCCGCCCTGGGAACGAGGTCAAACACAGATCCTCGCTCCCGAAGCTAAGCAGCAGGTCTGCGGCTGATGGGAGACCGAGTGCGCCTTCGGCACCCCGTTACACAGACAAGACCGCAAATTAAGTATTTTGCCCAAAATGGGTGTTTTTTTTATAACAGAATAGCACAGCAGTATCTAAAGCGTGTATCTCACAATGACAGATGCTGTAAGGGCTGTAAAATTTAATATTTTGCCCAAAAAGGATGTTTTTTTAATAACAGAATATGACAGCAGTATATAATGCTTGAAATTCACACTGACAGATGCAGAAAAGGCCGCAAATTAAAGGGATTCTGTCACCTCTTTTTACCCTATAGAAATGCGGACATGCACGGCTAGATTGCCGCTAGCATGTCCGCAATATACCTGTCCCATATCGCTGAGTGGTTTTATTGATTGTAAAAAATGATTTTATATATATGTAAATCAGCCTGGTAAGGAGCTTAACGAGCGGTACTAACTGTTCTGGAGCCCAGACACGCCCCCCTGTGAAAGAGCCCAGCACCACCTGTATCCACGAATCTCCTCCTTGCTCACAAAGTCAGATAGCCGTAATCGCGCAGTGCCGGCATAATGTTCCTTCCCTGTGCTGGTATCAGCCTCAGGGAAGGAACTTTCGCATGCGCGAGCTCACACATCGCGAGATTACGGCGATCTGACTTTGTGAGCAAGGAGGAGATTCCTGTATACAGGCGGTGCTGCGCTCCTTCACAGGGGGGCGTGGCTGGACTCCAGAACAGTTAGTACCGCCCGTTGGGCTCCTTACCAGGCTGATTTACATATGTATAAAATCATTTTTTACACTCAATAAAACTACTCAGAGATATGGGACAGGTATATTGCGGACATGCTAGCGGCGATCTAGCCGTGCATGTCCGAATCTCTATAGGGTAAAAAGAGGTGACAGAATCCCTTTAAGTATTTTGCCCAAAAAGGGTGTTTTGTTAATAACAGAATATGACAGCAGTATATTACGCTTGAATTTCACACTGACAGATGTAACAAGGGCTGTAAAATTTAGTATTTTGACCCAAAAGGGTGTTTTTAAAAACTCAGAAAAATATTGAAGTATTTCAAGCTTGTTTTTAACAATCACAGGTGCAGCAAAGGCAGCAATATTAATTACTTTGCCCAAAATGGGTGTTTTTTTAATAACAGAATATGACAGCAGTATATAACGCTTGAATTTTACACTGAGAGATGCAGACAAGGCCACAAATTAAGTATTTTGCCAAATTAAAGGGTGTTTTTTTATTAACAGAATATCACAGCAGTATCTAAAGCATGAATCTCACACTGACAGATGCAGACAAGGCAGCAAATTAAGTATTTTGCCCGAAAAGGGTGTTTTGTTAATAACAGAATATGATAGCAATATATAATGCTTGAATTTCACACTGACAGATGCAACAAGGGCTGTAAAATTTAGTATTTTGCCCAAAAAGGGTGTTTTTTTAAACCCAGAAAATTATTGAAGCATTTCAAGTTTGTTTTTAACAATCACAGATGCAGCAAAGGCTGCAATATTAAATACTTTGCCCAAAATTGGTGTTTTAATAACAGAATAGTACAGCAGTATCTAAAGTGTGTATCTCACACTGACAGATGCAGACAAGGCCGAAAATTAAGTATTTTGAACAAAATGAGTGTTTTTTTTATAGCAGAATAGCACAGCAGTATCTAAAGCGTGTATCCCACAATGACAGATGCTGCAAGGGCTGTAAAATGTATTATTTTGCCCAAAAAGGGTGTTTTTTTTTAATAACAGAAAATGACAGCAGTATATAACGCTTGAATTTCACACTGACATATGCAGACAAGGTCGCAAATAAAGTATTTTGCCCAAAAAGGGTGTTTTTTTAATAACAGAATATGACAGCATTATATAACACTTGAATTTCACACTGACAGATGCAGCAAGAGCTGTAAAATTGAGTATTTTGCCCAAAATGGGTGTTTTTTAAAACCCAGAAAATTATAGCTGTATTTCTAGCTTAAATTGCACACTGACCAATGCGGCAGAGGCCCCAGATGGAGGGTATTGCCAAAAATGGGTGTTTTTTAAAACCCAGAAAATGATTGAAGTATTTCAAGCTTGTTTTTAACAATCACAGATGCAGCAAAGGCTGCAATATTAAGTACTTTGCCCAAAAAGGGTGTTTTTTTAAATAACAGAATATAACAGCAGTATCTAAAGTGTGTATCTCACACTGACAGATGCAGACAAGGCCGCAAATTAAGTATTTTGCCCAAAATGGGTGTTTTTATTAATAACAGAATAGCACAGCAGTATCTAAAGGGTGTATCTCACACTGACACATATAGAGAAGGCAGCAAATTAAGTATTTTGCTCAAAAAGGGTGTTTTTTTAATAACAGAATATGACAGCAGTATATAGCGCTTAAATTTCACACTTACAGATGCAGCAAGGGCTTTAAAATTGAGTATTTTGCCCAAAAAGGGTGTTTTTTAAAACCCATAAAATTATAGCTGTATTTCTAGCTTAAATTGCACACTGACTAAAGCGGCAGAGGCCTTAGATGGAGGGAATTACCAAAAATGGGTGTTTTTTAAAACCCAGAAAATTATTAAAGTATTTCAAGCTTGTTTTTAACAATCACTGAGGCAGCAAAGGCTGCAATATTAAGTACTTTGCCCAAAATGGGTGTTTTTTTAATAACAGATTAGCACAGCGGTATATAAAGCGTGTATCTCACACTGACAGATGCTGCAAGGGCTGTAAAATTTATTATTTTTCCCAAAAAGGGTGTTTTTTTTAATAACAGAATATGATAGCAGTATATAACGCTTGAATTTCACACTGACACATGCAGACAAAGCCGCAAATTAAGTATTTTGCCCAAAAAGGGTGTTTTTTTAAATAACAGAATAGCACAGCAGTATCTAAAGCCTGTATCTCACAATGACACATGCTGCAAGGGCTGTAAAATTTATTATTTTTCCCAAAAAGGGTGTTTTTTTAATAACAGAATATGACAGCAGTATATAACGCTTGAATTTCACACTGACACATGCAGACAAAGCCGTAAATTAAGTATTTTGCCCAAAATGGGTGTTGTTTTAATAACAGAATAGCACAGCAGTATATAAAGTGTGTATCTCACACTGACAGATGCAGACAAGGCCGAAAATTAAGTATTTTGCACAAAATTAGTGTTTTTTTATAGCAGAATAGCACAGCAGTATCTTTAGCGTGTATCTCACAAAGACAGATGCTGCAAGGGCTGTAAAATAAATTATTTTGCCCAAAAAAGGTGTTTTTTTAATAACAGAATATGACAACAGAATATGACAACAGTATATAACGCTTGAATTTCACACTGACACATGCAAAAAAGGCCGCAAATTAAGTATTTTGTCCAAAAAGGGTGTTTTTTTAATAACAGAATATGACAGCAGTATATAACGCTTGAATTTCACACTGACAGATGCAACAAGGGCTGTATAATTGAGTATTTTGCCAAAATAGGGTGTTTTTTAAAACCCATAAAATTATAGCTGTATTTCTAGCTTAAATTGCACACTGACCAATGCGGCAGAGGCCCCAGATGGAGGGTATTGCCAAAAATTGGTATTTTTTAAAAGCCAGAAAATTATTAAAGTATTTCAAGCTTGTTTTTAACAATCACAGATGCAGCAAAGGCTGCAATATTAAGTATTTTGCCCAAATGGGTGTTTTTTTTACTAATAGAATATGACAGCAGTATATAACGCTTGAATTTCACATTGACACATGCAGACAAGGCCGCAAATTAAGTATTTTGCCCAAAATGGGTGTTTTTTTTAATAACAGAATATGACAGAAGTATATAACTCTTGAATTTCACACTCACAGATCCAGACAAGGCCGCAAATTAAGTATTTTGCCCAAAATGGGTGTTTTTTTAATAACAGAATGGCACAACAGTATCTAAAGCGTGTATCTCACAATGATAGATGCTGCAAGGGCTGTAAAATTCATTATTTTGCCCAAAAAGGGTGTTTTTTTAATAACAGAATATGACAGCAGTATATAACGCTTTAATTTCACACTGACAGATGCAGCAAGGGCTGTAAAATTCTGTATTTTGCACAAAAAGGGTGTTTTTTTAAAGCTCAAAATATTATTGCTGTATTTCTAGCTTAAATTGCACACTGACTAATGCGGCAGCGGCCCAAGATGGAGGGTATTGCCAAAATGGGTGTTTTTTAAAACCCAGAAAATGATTGAAGCATTTCAAGCTTGTTTTTAACAATCACAGATGCAGCAAAAGGCTGCAATATTAAGTACTTTGCCCAAAATGGGTGTTTTTTTACTAACAAAATATGACAGCAGTATATAACATTTGAATTTCACACTAACAGATGCAGCAATTGCTGTAAAATTGAGTATTTTGCTGAAAAAGGGTGTTTTTTAAAACCCCAAAAAATTATTGCTGTATTTCTAGCTTAAATTGCACACTGACTAATGCGGCAGAGGCCCAAAATGGAGGGTGTTGTCAAAAATTGGTGTTTTTTAAAACCCAGAAAATTATTGAAGTATTTCAAGCTTGTTTTTAACAATAACAGATGCAGCAAAGGCTGCAATATTAAGTACTTTGTCCAAAATGGGTGTTTTTTTACAAACCGGATTCCAAAAAAGTTGGGACACTATACAAATCGTGAATAAAAACTGAATGCAATGATGTGGAGGTGCCAACTTCTAATATTTTATTCAGAATAGAACATAAATCACGGAACAAAAGTTTAAACTGAGAAATACCATTTTAAGGGAAAAATATGTTGAATCAGAATTTCATGGTGTCAACAAATCCCCAAAAAGTTGGGACAAGGCCATTTTCACCACTGTGTGGCATCTCCCCTTCTTCTTACAACACTCAACAGACGTCTGGGGACCGAGGAGACCAGTTTCTCAAGTTTAGAAATAGGAATGCTCTCCCATTCTTGTCTAATACAGGCCTCTAACTGTTCAATCGTCTTGGGCCTTCTTTGTTGCACCTTCCTCTTTATGATGTGCCAAATGTTCTCTATAGGTGAAAGATCTGGACTGCAGACTGGCCATTTCAGTACCCGGATCCTTCTCCTACGCAGCCATGATGTCGTGATTGATGCAGAATGTGGTCTGGCATTATCTTATTGAAAAATGCAGGGTCTTCCCTGAAAGAGATGACGTCTGGATGGGAGCATATGTTGTTCTAGAACCTGAATATATTTTTCTGCATTGATGGTGCCTTTCCAGACATGCAAGCTGCCCATGCCACACGCACTCATGCAACCCCATACCATCAGAGATGCAGGCTTCTGAACTGAGCGTTGATAACAACTTGGGTTGTCCTTGTGCTCTTTGGTCCGGATGACATGGCGTCCCAGATTTCCAAAAAGAACTTCGAATTGTGACTCGTCTGATCACAGAACAGTCTTCCATTTTGTCACACTCCATTTTAAATGATCCCTGGCCCAGTGAAAACGCCTGAGCTTGTGGATCTTGCTTAGAAATGGCTTCTTCTTTGCACTGTAGAGTTTCAGCTGGCAACGACGGATGGCACGGTGGATTGTGTTCACTGACAATGGTTTCTGGAAGTATTCCTGAGCCCATTCTGTGATTTCCTTTACAGTAGCATTCCTGTTTGTGGTGCAGTGTCGTTTAAGGGCCCAGAGATCACGGGCATCCAGTATGGTTTTACGGCCTTGACCCTTACGCACAGAGATTGTTCCAGATTCTCTGAATCTTCGGATGATGTTATACACAGTTGATGATAGATGCAAAGTCTTTGCAATTTTTCGCTGGGTAACACCTTTCTGATATTGCTCCACTATCTTTCTGCGCAACATTGTGGGAATTGGTGATCCTCTACCCATCTTGGCTTCTGAGAGACACTGCCACTCTGAGAAGCTCTTTTTATACCCAATCATGTTGCCAATTGACTTAATTAGTGTTAATTCTTCTTCCAGCTCTTCGTTATGCTCAAATTTACTTTTTCCAGCCTCTTATTGCTACTTGTCCCAACTTTTTTGGGATTTGTTGACACCGTGAAAATTGGAATCAACGTATTTTTCCTTTAAAATGATACATTTACTCGGATTAAACGTTTGATCTGTCATCTACGTTTTATTACAAATAAAATATTGACATTTGCCATCTCCACATCATTGCATTCAGTTTTTATTCACAATTTGTTTAGTGTCCCAACTTTTTGGGAATCCGGTTTGTACTAACAGAATATGACAGCAGTATATAACGCTTGAATTTCACACTGATAGATGCAGCAAGGGCTGTAAAATTTAGTAATTTGGCCAAAAAGGGTGTTTTTTAAAACCTAGAAAATTATTGCTGTATTTCTAGCTCAAATTACACACTGACTAATGCTGCAAAGGCCACGGATGTAGGGTCTTGCCAAATATGGTTGATTTTTTAAACCCAGAAAATAATTGCAGTATTTCACAAATGCTCATATGCTGTGCTGTTGCATAGAAATTGCATAAAATGGCCGCCGCCGCCCACCTAACTAACAGACGGATAAAAGTTATTTTTTGGGGTCACTGGGCTCAGGGCAGGGTAAAAAGATTGTGCACTGCACCCACAAAACAAAATCTAGTTAGATCGCTGAGTTAAGCACTTCTGATTAAAGATTCTGTCCTATTCTCTCCCTCACAGCAGCAGCATCCTATCCCTACGCTAATCAGAGCAGAGTGACGTGCAGCGCTGCGTGACCCCAGCTTATATAGAGGCTGGATGACATGCTGCACTGGCCAATCACAGCCATGCCATTAGTAGGCATGGCTTTAATGGCTTCTAAGGGCACATGATTTAAACTCTTGTTAATTGGCTGCTCTGCAGCATTTCAAAAAGCGCCATAAAATAGCCGAACACCGAACCCGAACCCGAACTGAAATGTTCGGGTCCATGGTCCAAAAATCCTAAAGTTCGCTCAACCCTATATTGAACCTTTTCACAAAATTATAATTTTAAGCTGCATTAATGCAATTCCTTTTAATTTGCATTACTGAAATAAATGGACTTTTTTATGATATTCTAATTTTTCGAGTTTTACCTGTATATATATATATATATATATATATATATATATATATATACGGTATATATATATATATGTATATATATATATATATATATATATAGAAAAGAAAAAAAGGTATGGCAGCACCGTCTTTGGTGAAAACAGATGAAGGGTGCACCAGCCCAATGTGGATATAAGCCAATCCAGATAAAAAAAAATTGTAAAAACGGGCAGCACTCCAAGGAATAAAAATAGAAAAATACTTTATTTACCCATAAGGATCATGCGACGTTTCGGCTCTAAACAGGAGCCACTTGAGGAACTTGCTTGAGGAAGGCTCCTGTTTAGAGCCGAAACGTCGCATGATCCTTATGGGTAAATAAAGTATTTTTCTATTTTTATTCCTTGGAGTGCTGCCCTTTTTTACAATATATATATATATATATATATATATATATATATATATTTTTTTTTTTTAAATTTTTTTTAAAAACCTCTCTTTTTTTTTTACACTTCTTTTTTAAGTCTCCCTAGGGCAGTGGTGGGCAACCTTTTTTGTCAACTGAGCCAAATATCGCCAAAACCACGATTGGAATTTCTTTCGAGAGCCACATTTTTAAAACCTAAAATATTGCATCAACAGTACCAGTGAGGACAATTAGGCTCATGCACACGACCGTGTGCCCGCAAAATAGTAGCGCATGCTGAAGTGAATGGGTCCATGATGCGTGCTGCACACGGCCGTGTGCAGCCCGCATCAAGGACCCATTCACTTCAATGGGTCCAGGATCCGGGCACATGCACTACTTTTTTGCGGTGCGGAGGCACAGCCAGAAGCACCACGGAAGCACACATGTACAGCGGAGGTCCGAAAGGAGTTAATCCCCATTTTTTTAAATCTGAAGTGTCACTTTATGTGATAACTTTGTAATGCTTTTACTTATCCAAGAGAACCTGATTTAGACACACTGTAGTTTATGTTTTTGATAAATTTTCGTCAATATATTTTGTTTTTATTAATAAACAAATCTGAAATATACAGAAAATCTAAAAAAGTAACTTTCAAAATGTTAATTTCTCTGCTATTAAGTCAAATAGTCAAACCTCACAAAATAGTTAAGAACATTTACAATATGTCTGCTTTATGTTGGCATTATTCTTTAAGCATACAACACTTTTATTTTTTTGGGGATGTTAGTAGGCCTATAATTTAAAAGCAACATTTCAAAATATTAATAACATTTCTAAAACCTTTTATTTAGGGACTATTTCAGTCCTGATGTGGCTTTGAGGGGCCTATATATTAGAACACCCTCCTATAAAACACCCTATTTTAAAAACTACACTCCTCTATGTATTCAAAAAGGCATTTACGAAGTTTGTTAACACTATGGTTTAAAGGGCTTAATGCAATTTATTTGGCAGATTTCCAGTTTTAATCAATTTTTTGGGAACATAGTAGGTGTTAACAGGGAAATAAAACCTAAAGGGCATCTGTCAGTAGATTTGTACATATGAAAGTGCTGCATGTGCACTTGGCAACTGAAGGCATCTGTGTTGGTCCCATTTTCATCTGTGCCCGCGTTGCCCAGAAAAATGAAGTTTTAATATATGTAAATGAGCCTCTAGGAGCAACAGGGGTGGTGCTGCTGCTCCTAGAGCAGGGATCAGCAGCCTTCAGCACGCTAACTGCTGTGAAACTACAATTACCAGCATGCTCCATTCATTTTTTATGAGAGCAGAGCAAGTATGCATGCTAGGAGTTGTAGTTTCACAACAGCTGGAGTGCCGGAGGTTGCCTACCCCTGTCCTAGAGGCTCAACTCCCTCTGCACTTTAATTAACAGGGCCAGGCCTCATGACATTTTCATTGACTGGTCCTGTCAATCAAAGTGCAGAGGGTGTAGCAGAGAGAGCTGAGCCTGTAGGTGTGATGGCAATGCACCCGTTGTTCATAGATGCTAATTTGTATATATTAAAACATTTTTTATCAGAAATGCGGGCGCATAATAACATGGGGCCAACACAAATGCCTTCAGATGCCAAGCGCACATACAACAGGTCAGCCAGTTTCATAGGTACAAATCAGCTGACAGATGCCCTTTAATATTTTTTACCCTGATTCTGCAGTTTTTAGAAATACCATATATCATATTGTGCTACTTGATGTCACGGCTGTATGTGGGCAACAATAGTTATACACAGTACAGAGCTACTGACTGGACCCAGAACTAGGGAGGATAACGGGTGACCCCTGTCCGACCCTCAACGCTCTCCCTATTCTGCTAAAGCACATGCCCGGATCCAAATGGCGGAAAGAGGCATGCCCACGTGCCTAAGACTAATGACCACTGTAACCCCTACAATAGTGGAAGGGGCACGGCCACCAGTGCCCTACTCAGTATATGGAGGGAACCGTGGCCACCTCAGATCCAGTCAGAAAATAAACAGGAACACAACAATGTCTGCACACTTAGCTGACGGTGTTGCAGCCGCAGAGAAGACGGATCCAAGGACAGGCTGGCAATATCCAGAGTGCTAGCTGCAGCAGAACACAGGTCCAGTGAACTGATAGCTACAAGTGAAGAAACTAAAGCCAGAGCTACAACTGAAGTGAGAACTATAATCCACATCCTATCATAGGAGGAGGGGTGATATAAAGAGAGGAAAATCAAACACATGAAGGACAGCTGTGGTGAAAGAAACCAAAAGTAAACAGAGTAGTGAGAACTCCTCCCAGCTCTAGTAGTGACATCATCACAGGGGTGGAGAAACAGAGCTGTGAGAACGTCCCAAAGCTCTGGTAGTGACAGTACCCCCCCCTCTACGGGTGGACTCCGGACACCCAGGACCCACCTTCTCAGGATGAGCCCTATGAAATGCCCTGATGAGGCGAGTGGCTTTAATGTCCGACACCGGAACCCACATCCTCTCCTCAGGACCATAACCCTTCCAATGAACGAGGTACTGAAGAGAACCGCGGACCATGCGAGAGTCCACAATTCTGGAAACCTCAAACTCCAGATTGCCATCAACCAAAATCGGAGGAGGAGGCAAAGAGGAGGGTACCGTGGGCTGGACATATGGTTTTAAGAGAGATCTGTGAAATACATTATGTATCTTCCAAACCCGTGGAAGATCAAGACGGAAGGCAACAGGATTGATGACTGACAAGATTTTATAAGGCCCAATAAACTTGGGACCCAATTTCCAGGAGGGAACCTTCAACTTAATGTTTCTAGTAGACAACCACACCAGATCACCCACATTCAGGTCCGGACCAGGCACACGTCTCTTATCAGCCACACGCTTATACCTCTCACTCATCTTTTTAAGATTACCCTGAATCTTTTGCCAAATGGTAGACAAAGACGAGGAAAATCTCTCCTCCTCAGGTAAACCAGAAAGAGCCCCTCCCGAGAATGTCCCAAACTGTGGATGGAACCCATATGCACCAAAGAATGGTGACTTATCAGAAGATTCCTGACGACGGTTGTTCAGAGCAAACTCAGCAAGAGGGAGAAATGAACACCAATCCTCCTGGTTCTCTGAAACAAAACAGCGCAAATATGTCTCCAGATTCTGATTGAGGCGCTCAGTCTGACCATTCGACTGCGGATGAAAAGCAGAAGAGAAGGACAGCCGAACCCCCAGGCGAGAACAGAAAGCCTTCCAGAACCTGGACACAAACTGCGTGCCTCTATCGGAAACAATATCAGAGGGAATGCCGTGCAATTTAACAATATGGTCGACAAAAGCTTGCGCCAACGTTTTAGCATTAGGTAAACCAGGGAAAGGTACGAAATGAGCCATCTTGCTAAAACGGTCCACCACCACCAGGATCACCGACTTCCCCGAGGAACGAGGAAGATCCGTGATAAAGTCCATGGACAGGTGTGTCCAAGGACGGGAAGGAATGGGTAACGGGAGAAGGGAACCTGAAGGCCGTGAACGAGGGACCTTAGCGCGAGCGCACGTCTCACAAGCAGCCACAAAACCCTCCACCGACTTACGAAGAGCCGGCCACCAAAATCTCCGAGCAATGAGATCCACCGTGGCTCTACTCCCGGGGTGACCAGCAAGAACCGTATCATGATGCTCCTTAAAGAGTTTGTGACGTAGCTCAGGAGGCACGAACAACTTCCCAGAAGGACAACGGGCAGGTGTCTCAGTCTGGGCAGCCTGGACCTCGGCCTCCAAATCGGAATATAGAGCAGAAACAACTACCCCCTCCGCCAAAATGGGACCCGGGTCCTCGGAGTTTCCTCCTCCCGGAAAACAGCGAGAGAGAGCATCAGCCTTCACATTTTTTATCCCAGGTCGGAATGTAACAACAAAATTGAATCTGGAGAAGAACAGAGACCATCTGGCCTGTCTCGGATTCATACGCCTGGCCGACTCCAAGTATGCCAGATTCTTATGGTCGGTAAAAACGGTGATAGGGTGCCTGGCCCCCTCCAACCAATGGCGCCATTCCTCGAAAGCCAACTTGATGGCCAACAACTCCCTATCGCCCACATCATAGTTTCTCTCTGCCGGGGAGAGTTTTTTAGAGAAAAAGGCACAGGGTCGCCACTTGGCAGGGGAAGGGCCCTGGGACAAAACCGCACCCACACCCACCTCGGAAGCATCCACCTCAACAATAAAAGGTAAGGAAACATCGGGATGCACCAAGACGGGAGCAGACGCAAAATTCTCTTTAATCTTAGAAAAGGCTGCAAGCGCCTCCTCCGACCAAGAGGAAAAATCCGCCCCCTTTTTTGTCATGTCAGTGAGGGGTTTGACAACAGAGGAATAATTCAAAATGAACTTTCTGTAATAGTTCGCAAAACCCAGAAAGCGCATCAATGCCTTCTGATTTTCAGGAAGCTCCCACTCAAGTACAGCACGGACCTTCTCGGGATCCATGCGAAAACCAGAAGCAGAGAGGAGAAAACCCAGAAATTGAATCTCCGATACCATAAAAAGACATTTCTCCAGCTTGGCGTACAATTTATTTTCCCGCAGAATCTGCAGAACCTGAAAAAGATGATCCTGATGGGTTTGAACATCAGGGGAAAAAATCAAAATATCATCAAGATACACCAATACAAATTTCCCCATTAAATGATAGAAAATACTATTAACGAAATGCTGAAAGACGGCCGGAGCATTCATCAGGCCGAAAGGCATAACGAGATTCTCGAAATGCCCGTCAGGGGTATTAAAGGCCGTTTTCCATTCATCCCCCTCTCTGACCCTGACCAGGTTGTACGCGCCTCTCAAATCCAATTTGGAAAACACCTTGGCCCCAACAATTTGATTGAAGAGGTCCGGGATCAGAGGAAGGGGATAGGGATCGCGAATCGTGATACGGTTCAGCTCCCTAAAATCTAGGCAAGGTCTCAGAGAGCCATCTTTCTTTTTAACAAAAAAAAAACCCGCGGCCACAGGTGACTTTGAGGGACGAATATGCCCCTTTTCGAGACTCTCGGAGATGTAAGTTCGCATAGCGATTCTTTCCGGTTGTGAGAGATTGTAGAGGCGTGCTTTTGGCAGCTTGGCGCCGGGAATGAGGTTAATGGGACAGTCAAACTCCCGGTGAGGAGGTAGCTCCTGAACACCGCTCTCGGAAAACACGTCCGAGAAATCAGAGAGAAATGATGGCACCGTTTTAGTAGACACCTCTGCAAAAGTCGCTGTGAGACAATTCTCTCTACAAAAGTCACTCCACTCATTTATTTGCCTTCCTTGCCAATCAATAGTGGGGTTATGTCTAGTGAGCCAGGGTAACCCCAAAACTAGAGGAGACGGCAATCCGTTAAGGACAAAACAAGATATATCCTCCACATGAGTGTCACCTACAGCTAGCCGGATATTGTGAACAATGCCTTTCAGAGATCTCTGTGAGAGTGGAGCAGAGTCAATAGCAAAAACAGGTATATCTTTATCTAATGTGCAAACCTGAAAACCATGCATGGCTACAAATTGAGTGTCAATAAGATTGACGGCCGCTCCACTATCGACAAAAATCTCACAAGAAATGACTTTGCTCTCTAGCGCCACCCTGGCAGACAGGAGAAAACGGGAACTGCAGGTCAGAGGAAAAGCATCAAATCCTACATCAACTTTGCCCAAAGTAGCAGATGAAGCAGAACTTGATGATTTACCTTTTGAGATTTTTCTCTTATTATCGCTCTTAGTACGGTTCAAGAATCTCCTAGATGGACAAACATTTGCCAAATGACCTATGCCCCCACAACAAAAACAGACCATACTCTGAGGACTAAATCCTCTTTTATCAGGGGCAAGTCGAGCCAGCTGCATGGGCTCCTCCTCAGAGGGGAGCGAGACAGGATGAGGCCCCTGCACACTGAATGAGTCCGCACCACTTCCCCTAGACTGACAATGGCTGGACAGAGAGGTCTCGTTTCTTTCTCTTAGACGCCTGTCAAGGCGTACCGCCAATGACATGGCAGACTCTAAGGACGTTGGTCTCTCATGGAAAGCAAACGCATCTTTTAATCTCTCCGAGAGACCATGACAGAACTGACTCCGGAGTGCAGCATCATTCCAACCCGAATCAGCTGCCCATCTCCGAAATTCAGAACAATAAAGCTCCGCAGACCGTTTGTTCTGGCATAAAACACGTAGGTTAGATTCGGCCAGAGCAACACGATCCGGGTCATCATAAATCTGCCCCAGGGCCACAAAAAATCCCTCCACGGATCGAAGGGAGGGATCCCCTGATGGCAGCGAAAAAGCCCAAGTCTGAGCATTACCCCTGAGCAGGGAGATGACAATCCTCACCCTCTGCTCTTGATTACCAGAAGAGTGAGGACACAAGCAAAAATGGAGTTTGCATGCCTCTCTGAAACGAACAAAACTCTCACTGCCCCCGGAGAACGTCTCCGGAAGTGAGACCTTTGGCTCGCAACAGACTCCATGAGCCGGAGCAGGGCCCAATGCTTGAAGCTGAGTCATAGATTGACGGAGATCCGCTACTTCCAAAGAAAGACCCTGCATGCGGTCAACCAGGCCAGAAAGCGGATCCATGTCAAAAAAGGACGGTTTTGGTGGATTATAATGTCACGGCTGTATGTGGGCAACAATAGTTATACACAGTACAGAGCTACTGACTGGACCCAGAACTAGGGAGGATAACGGGTGACCCCTGTCCGACCCTCAACGCTCTCCCTATTCTGCTAAAGCACATGCCCGGATCCAAATGGCGGAAAGAGGCATGCCCACGTGCCTAAGACTAATGACCACTGTAACCCCTACAATAGTGGAAGGGGCACGGCCACCAGTGCCCTACTCAGTATATGGAGGGAACCGTGGCCACCTCAGATCCAGTCAGAAAATAAACAGGAACACAACAATGTCTGCACACTTAGCTGACGGTGTTGCAGCCGCAGAGAAGACGGATCCAAGGACAGGCTGGCAATATCCAGAGTGCTAGCTGCAGCAGAACACAGGTCCAGTGAACTGATAGCTACAAGTGAAGAAACTAAAGCCAGAGCTACAACTGAAGTGAGAACTATAATCCACATCCTATCATAGGAGGAGGGGTGATATAAAGAGAGGAAAATCAAACACATGAAGGACAGCTGTGGTGAAAGAAACCAAAAGTAAACAGAGTAGTGAGAACTCCTCCCAGCTCTAGTAGTGACATCATCACAGGGGTGGAGAAACAGAGCTGTGAGAACGTCCCAAAGCTCTGGTAGTGACACTTGACTCCAAAACCAGCCTCAGAAATAAGGAACCTCGTTCTGGATTTTGGGCTGCTATTTTTTGTAGGATGTTTTCCATGCTAAATTTCAGATATGTTTAAACATAAGAAACTCCCCCAAAAGACCCCAATTTGGAAATGACATCCTCAAGGAATTAATCTAGGGGTGTAGTGAGCATTGTGATCCCACAGAATTTATTAGAATTGGGCAGTGAAAGTAAAAAATTGCATATTACTAATAATAAATAGTTTTGGCTCAAAAATTTTTATTAACATAAGGGTTTTTTGTTGAACAGTCACCACACAAATTGTTTCTCAATTTTTTTTCTCAAGCATGACAATACTCCACATGGGGGTTTTAGGACATGGAGGACTCACAATGGAAGTTTGGATTTTGCTGAAATTTCCCGATAGTAACATCTTTTTTTATTGTCAACTCTGTTGTACAAGGGTCAAGCTATAGTTTTTAAAGGTACAATTGTTGTGTATATATAGTATTTGATCACTTTTTATTTCTTTTTTTTTTTGGGAAGCAAGGTGGACAAAAACAGGCAATTCCGTCAGTGTTTCTATTTTTTTTTTTTATGGGGCTCAGTATGCAGTATACATTACATAAATTTTATTCTTTAGGTTGTTACAATTACGGCAATACCAAATTTGTCAAGTATTTTTATGTTTTATTTGCACCATAAAGTCACTTAAAAAACTTTTGCATTTTGTGTTGGCATATTCCCATAACAGCCATAACCCTTTTATTTTTTTATTTTTTTACATAGGTATGGGTGGTAGTTTTTATTGGTACCATTTTTCTGTATAACTTTCTGATTGCTTTTTAATACATTTTGTGAAGCAAGCTGAACAAAATTTTTTAATTTTGTCAGTGTTTATATTTTTTATTGTTTATGGATTTACCATGCTAACCTCGACGTTAATTTTATTCTGTGGGTTGATGTTAAATGTATTTCGTTTTTATGTTGAATTACTTTTGAATGATAAAATAATCTTTTTATTAAAAATGATTTGTTTTTTTATGTCAGCATATTCTAAGACCCATTATATTTTTATTTTTCCATTGAGGCAGGCCAAAAATTCAAAACATCTTGCACAATATGAAAATGAATATGCGGATGTGCATGGCTACATTTATAAAATAATGAAAAAAAATGCACTATGCAAACACAACATATGGACTAAGGCCTCACTCTGATATAATAAAATCTGAGACTCTTAGCCAATATATTTTGATCAAAACACATCTATGCCCGCCTACCCGCTGCAAGGTGGTCTCAGTCAGGCAGGTCCTACTCTAACCTACCTATGCCATATGGGTATTTACATTAAGGAGAGCAGACCCTACACATATAGTGTGCTGTGTGCATCAAGCAACCAATGAGAAGAGGTGCAGCCTACACACCTATATGTACCACCTAATCAAGGCCTACTGTGGGATAGGCTGGGCAAAAGTGCACAAGAATGCTCCTCCCAAAATAGAAGCCCATTCACACCTGAAGATGCCACTCCTTCAAGACTAATCAAAAAATCACAAAAAAAAATACAGAACATTCTGCACAATATGATAATGAGTATGCGGCTAAGAGTCTCAGATTTTATTATAACAGAGTGAAGGCTTAGTCCATATGTTGTGTTTGCATAGTACATTATTTTCCATGATTTTATAAATGTAGCCATGCACATCCACGTATTCATGAGCAGGTTTGTCGGGTGTTTTTGAAGCATGTGCGTGTGATTTCTGCCCTACCCAGATGAATTGGAATGATCACAGAAATTTTTGCAACTAATCTCTGCTGTGTATGAACATTGACTACTAAGACTCCATAGCTCCCTCCTATCATATTATGAATTATGTTAAATTTTCATCATATTTTCTGTTGTCTGTGTGGGAAGATCTAACAGGAACTGGTGGTCACCCAAACAGGAAGACAAGTAGTTGCTAGGCACCCTGAAATATCACATCCTGCAGTACAGAAATATATCTATCTAGACTGGAGAAATTGTATATTCTGCATGACTTTAAAGACACTTACTTCCCTAAGCTCTTCTTAAGAAAGTGAAGCACTTGACTAATTGATGGAAGGGCTCCTGTGGATTAGGAGTACATAAGCAAGTGTCTGTTTGAACAACCTATTCAGCCAAGTGAATATAGAGCAGATTGTAGAACTGGTATCATTTTAAATTAACTGCCTTTTACTGCTGAGCATGCCCTTCAGGGAATCTCTGGTAAGCCGTGGTAAACCTTCAACATTATCTTTTCTAGATGCACAATGCAGCATTGAAATTGTAAAACTTTATTTTATGTTCCAAATAATAATGTATTAATTCATACAATTTATATTAATATAATTTTTGCCACCATAGGTCTGTTTATAAGCCAATAACGCATTTTTTCAATAATAGTGATTCCCTGCTGTGTTTGTCAGTTACACTGAGGAGTATATTGAAAAAAATTGTAAATGGTATGTAAAGTAGAGTTTCTAGAGTTTTCCAATTAAAAGAAGACAATCTCAGCCGAAGTTCACTTCAAACAGTTTTGCCTTTCTCTTCAACACGTATAAATGCACATACAAGCAACATAAAATCTTGGCACTGTTGCTTAACCTGTTTCAGACAGCCCATAAACTTTATAAGTCCATGTGGTCCATATTTATGGCTACAAAAACATTTTTGAATATTCTTTCAGAAATTACAGCTTGCACGCTAATCATGCAGCTGCAGGAGCGAGAAGCCTGTTGTCAGTGATGGCCAGGTTCCCCATAGAGAAGATTAAACAATATCAGTCCCAAAATACACATAGATTTGCGTTCACATATAGTGATCCTATGTGAAAAAGAACACCCTACTGTAAAGTACCCACTCAGTGTACATCAACATACACAGACAAAGGATAAACTGAGACTAAACGGGTTTAGTAGCAAAATGTAAATATACTTTATTCAATAATTCTCAGCATTTACCCTTACCTACTGTGTCCTTCCCCTTCCCTTGTAGATTGTAAACTCTCGTGGGCAGGGTCCTCTCTCCCTCTCTACCAGTATGTTAAAAGGTTTTTTTTCAAGACTTAAATACTGATGATCTATCCTCAGGACACGTCATCACTATCTGATAGTTGGGAGTCTGACACCTGGAAGCCTGGTCGATCAGCTGTTTGAGAATGAAGTGGCACTCGCAGTAGTGCTGCAGCCTTTTATCAGCTTTCCCTATGCCAAGTGATGACATGTTCATTAGTCACATGGCCTAGCTGCAGCTCATCCCATAAAAGTGAATAGGGCTGAGCTGCGATACCAAGCATAGCGTCTATACAATGCACAACACTGTGCTTGGTGAGCAGGGAGAAGGCCATGCTATTCACAGCTGATTGGCAGAGGTCCCAAGTGTTGGCTTCCCACCGAGGAGATACTGATGACCTAGGATAGGTCATCAGTATTTAAGTCTCTGAAAACTGTTTTAATAGTTTCTTGATTATCGTATTTTTTATATTATGTATGTGTAACCCCCTCCAGCACTTTACCACACACACTTTTTATATATATATATATATATATATATATATATATAAAATACAAAAGTATTGTCAGTCAATGTGACCGTATTTGACATCCAAATATGACGATTCAGGAATTACATGCTTTAAATCATCTAGTCCATGACCACTCCCTCACCATCAAATCAGCTGATAAGGGTGGTGTGGTAGTGGTCATGGACACCTCTATGTATTTGGCAGAAGCTCAACGTCAGTTGTCAGATACAGCAGTTTATATTAAATTACAGAGGCATCCCAAGTTTGATATACAACAAAAAATCAAGTCTCTTGTGAATCAATATTCACAGGTGGGCTTGATTGATGATAAGTTGTGCGAATTTCTGTTAATAGAATATCCAGTGACACCTTTATTTTATTTGTTACCAAAAATTCACAAGGATTTGCAGTGGCCACCGGGTAGACCCATTGTTTCTGGCCGGGGTTCCCTGCTGAGCAATGCGTCTATACTTTTGGATAAGATATTACATACATATGTGACTAGATCTAAATCCTATATACAAGATACAACTGACTTTTTGTGAAAGTTGACTGATCTGACGATACCAGAGGGGGCCATTTTGGCCTCCTTTGATATCGTCAGTTTTTATACTTCCATACAGCATGATATTGGTATTTCTGTGGTTGAATCAGCCTTGGAGGATTCAGATTTTACTGTGGAGGCCAGAGGTTTTATTCTGTCCCTGTTACTAATTCTATATAATAATTATTTCCTATTTGGGGATGATTATTATATGCAAATAAGGGGGACTGCCATGAGGACGAATGTGGCCCCCACTTATGCCAACATGGTCGTCTCCTACCTGGAAGAACGATATGTCTATGTGTCCCACCACTTCGGCCATGTGCTGGGGTGGTGGAGATACATAGACGATGTCTTTGTTATTTGGACAGGTACAGCTTCTGAGCTGAAGCTGTTCCACACTTTTTTAAATGGCTTAATTCCTGACATACAGTTTACTTTAGAATTCTCTACTAAATCTATTCATTTTTTGGATGTTAATGTAAATCTTATTGGAAACACCTTGAGTACTGACAGATATATAAAACCCACAGATCGAAACACCATTCTCAGATATGATAGTGCTCACCCACGTACGATGGTTCAATTACTCCCCTATAGTCAATTTATTAGGGCCAAGAGGATTGTTGGTGAGTAGGGATGAGCGAACCCGAACTGTATAGTTCGGGTTCGTACCGAATTTTGGGGTGTCCGTGACACGGACCCGAACCCGAACATTTTCGTAAAAGTCCGGGTTCGGGTTCGGTGTTCGGCGCTTTCTTGGCGCTTTTTGAAAGGCTGCAAAACAGCCAATCAACAAGCGTCATACTACTTGCCCCAAGAGGCCATCACAGCCATGCCTACTATTGGCATGGCTGTGATTGGCCAGTGCAGCATGTGACCCAGCCTCTATTTAAGCTGGAGTCACGTAGCGCCGCACGTCACTCTGCTATGATCAGTATAGGGAGAGGTTGCAGCTGCGACGTTAGGGCGAGATTAGGCAGATTAACTCCTCCAAAAGACTTCATTCTGTGATCGATCTGCAGCTGTGGATCATTGAAGTGCTATTATTGACTTTCTCACTTTTTTGAGGCTGCCCAGAGCGTTTTTAGATCACTTTTTTTCTGGGGTGATCGGCGGCCATTTTGTGACTTGTGGTGCGCCAGCACAAGCTATCACCAAGTGTATTTAACCATCGATAGTGTGGTTATTTTGTGCTATATCCTACATCAGCTGCAGGCTGAGCCTGTGTCACCGAAGTGCATTTAACCATCGACAGTCTGATTATTTTTTGGCCATATACTACATCTGGTGCAGGCTGAGCCTGTGTCACCCAAGTGCATTTAACCATCAACAGTGTGGTTATTTTTTGGCCATATATTACATCAGGGGCAAGTTGAGCCTGTCACCCAGCGCCTAAAAAATAGACCTGACATTTCTATTCAACCAAATCTGTACTGTTTTAGCTGGTCAAGTTATTTGTAGTGACCGTAAAAGCACCCTTTTTTTTCTGGGTTGAAAAACCATTCCCAAATTTGCCATTCTCAAAATAACTAGTTTCTGGTATTTGAGGCCTACTTGAAATCTATCCCAAAAAGAATATCTTACATTGAAGCTAGTGATAGTGTCATTCAGAAAAACCTAAGACACACGCTAGCGTGCAGATAGAAGTCTGATTCTGTGATTAAACCTATACCTGTCACACAGCGCAAAAAAAAAACAGGCCTCACATCTCTATTTAACCAAATCTGTACTGTTTTAGCTGGTCAAGTTATTTGTAGTGACCGTAAAAGCACACTTTTTTTTCTGGGTTGAAAAACCATTCCCAAATTTGCCATTCTCAAAATAACTAGTTTCTGGTATTTGAGGCCTACTTGAAATCTATCCCAAAAAGAATATCTTACATTGAAAGTACTGATAGTGTCATTCAGAAAAACCTAAGACACACGCTAGCGTGCTGATAGAAATCTGATTCTGTGATTAAACCTATACCTGTCACACAGCGCAAAAAAAAACAGGCCTCACATCTCTATTTAACCAAATCTGTACTGTTTTAGCTGGTCAAGTTATTTGTAGTGACTGTAAAAGCACACTTTTTTTTCTGGGTTGAAAAACCATTCCCAAATTTGCCATTCTCAAAATAACTAGTTTCTGGTATTTGAGGCCTACTTGAAATCTATCCCAAAAAGAATATCTTACATTGAAGCTAGTGATAGTGTCATTCAGAAAAACCTAAGACACACGCTAGCGTGCTGATAGAAGTCTGATTCTGTGATTAAACCTATACCTGTCACACAGCGCAAAAAAAAAACAGGCCTCACATCTCTATTTAACCAAATCTGTACTGTTTTAGCTGGTCAAGTTATTTGTAGTGACCGTAAAAGCACACTTTTTTTTTCTGGGTTGAAAAACCATTCCCAAATTTGCCATTCTCAAAATAACTAGTTTCTGGTATTTGAGGCCTACTTGAAATCTATCCCAAAAAGAATATCTTACATTGAAGGTACTGATAGTGTCATTCAGAAAAACCTAAGATTCTCTGTTACGGGACCTCTCTCCTCTGCCTGGGTGCCTGGGCCTAAATATGTGACAGTGGCCTGTTCCAGTGGTGGGTGACGTGAAGCCTGATTCTCTGCTATGACATGAAGACAAATTCTGCGCTGACATAAGGCCAGATTCTCTGTTACGGGACCGCTCTCCTCTGTCTGGGTGCCGGGGCCTAAATGTGTGACAGTGGCCTGTTCCAGTGGTGGGTGACGTGAAGCCTGATTCTCTGCTATGACATGAAGACAGATTCTGCGCTGACATAAGGCCAGATTTTCTGTTACGGGACCTCTCTCCTCTGCCTGGGTGCCTGGGCCTAAATGTGTGACAGTGGCCTGTTCCAGTGGTGGGTGACGTGAAGCCTGATTCTCTGCTATGACATGAAGACAGATTCTGCGCTGACATAAGGCCAGATTCTCTGTTACGGGACCGCTCTCCTCTGTCTGGGTGCCGGGGCCTAAATGTGTGACCGTGGCCTGTTCCAGTGGCGGGTGACGTGAAGCCTGATTCTCTGCTATGACATGAAGACAGATTCTGCGCTGACATAAGGCCAGATTCTCTGTTACGGGACCGCTCTCCTCTGTCTGGGTGCCGGGGCCTAAATGTGTGACAGTGGCCTGTTCCAGTGGTGGGTGACGTGAAGCCTGATTCTCTGCTATGACATGAAGACAGATTCTGCGCTGACATAAGGCCAGATTTTCTGTTACGGGACCTCTCTCCTCTGCCTGGGTGCCTGGGCCTAAATGTGTGACAGTGGCCTGTTCCAGTGGTGGGTGACGTGAAGCCTGATTCTCTGCTATGACATGAAGACTGATTCTGCGCTGACATAAGGCCAGATTCTCTGTTACGGGACCTCTCTCCTCTGCCTGGGTGCCTGGGCCTAAATGTGTGACAGTGGCCTGTTCCAGTGGTGGGTGACGTGAAGCCTGATTCTCTGCTATGACATGAAGACAGATTCTGCGCTGACATAAGGCCAGATTCTCTGTTACGGGACCGCTCTCCTCTGTCTGGGTGCCGGGGCCTAAATGTGTGACAGTGGCCTGTTCCAGTGGCGGGTGACGTGAAGCCTGATTCTCTGCTATGACATGAAGACTGATTCTGCGCTGACATGAAGCCAGATTCTCTGCTATGGCATGAAGAGACTGATTCTCTGCTGACATGAAGCCAGATTCTTTGCTATGGCATGAAGAGACTGATTCTCTGCTGACGTGAAGCCAGATTCTCTGCTATGGGACCTCTGTCCAATTGATATTGGTTCATTTTTATTTTTTTTATTTTTATTTTAATTCATTTCCCTATCCACATTTGTTTGCAGGGGATTTACCTACATGTTGCTGCCTTTTGCAGCCCTCTAGCTCTTTCCTGGGCTGTTTTACAGCCTTTTTAGTGCCCAAAAGTTCGGGTCCCCATTGACTTCAATGGGGTTCGGGTTCGGGACGAAGTTCGGATCGGGTTCGGATCCCGAACCCGAACATTTCCGGGAAGTTCGGACGAACTTCTCGAACCCGAACATCCAGGTGTTCGCTCAACTCTATTGGTGAGACATCCACATTAGACAATACCCTGAACAAGATAACACAATCCTTCCGGCAAAGGTGCTACCCATCATCCGTATTACGTCAGCAACATACACGGATTGATAAAAGAGATAGACATCAACTCTTTCAAAATACTAGGAGGGAAAACTAGAATAGAATACCCTATATTTCCACATTTTGTGAAGCCAGTCCTTATGTCAACAGGATTATCAACAAATATTGGCCAATTTTAAATAGTGGACATAAAGAAATTACAGAATTTTCAAATAAACCTTTAATGTCATATAGAAGGGCACGCAATTTAAAGCATAGACTGGTAAAAAATTATATTGGTCCCCGTAAAAACGCTCAACAGTTATATTTGGTCCCCAAAAAATGTGGCAGCTACCCCTGCCTTCACTGTGTGAATTGTAAATACATGGTGAAGGGACAGGAATTTATACATCCGAGTAGCAAGATTGCTTATACATTGAAGTTTTATTTGACCTGTGGCTCATGTTATGTTATTTATGTCTCATGGTGCCCGTGTAATTTGCTTTTCTTGGGCGAAACTTCATGTGACTTGAAAACCCGAATAAATCAACGCCAGTATTCTGCTAGAAAAAACGCAAAGATCTACCGGTTTCTCATCACTTTGTAGAAAAAGGACACAGCGAGTGTGACCTTAAATTTATGATTTTAGATCATGTCCCGCTACCACGTACGGGAGGTAATCGTATTAAAATGTAAAAAAAGCGTGAATCCGAGTGGATATTTTAATTACAAACAGTCAAATCGGGGGGGGGGTTAAATGTTGAATACAAACCCTGGTTATTCATATGATCTTTTGCCTGCCTGTTCTTTGTCAGCTGATGTATTGAAAAAACTGTTCTTTTTCTTTTTCTCTTTTAAGAATATGCTTTTAAATTTTACTATTTATTGTTTCAGGATTGAAAGGTATTTTTCATAATTTTACTATTTAGATATCATAGATTATACAAGATATACAAGCCTCATCTCTTGTGGAATACAGTACCCCAAACAATAGCAGCCTCCCTTAACAAAAGGCTATTTAAAATCACACCTCACATACAATGACAGCAACCTATGACAAGTCATTCAACTTATTAGCATTTAGAGTAAACCTGTTCAATATGTAAAATAACCCTTTTATGTATTGTATATAGCAGATACCAGTATTGTTTAACAAAGTTTCAGTTGTATCTTGCCAAACACTATGTTCCCACCCCCAAAAAGCCCTATAAGTATGTGCTGTGAAATAAAGATTTCAGGTATTGACAAATCGGATATTCGTTGTACAGGGAAATATTCACGGGTTGGAGGTCTGATGCCTCATCATATAACCATCATAAACCTGCCAGAAGAAATACTGCTAACAAGGACCTATGGATGGAGGGGTCTCGCTCACCAGGCTGATCAGCGATAACTTGGATACTGGCGATGAAGTCCAGAAAATTTAGGCAATTTCCAGTTAGGCCTAATTTATATACTGCTCTTTAAGGATGGTCTTTCTTTTACGATGTATACGATGGCCACCAGGGACATCACTGTCTGTTGTAAGTCAGTGAATGTGTGGACAATGTGTGTTGAGAGCAGCTGACGCTGCGCTCCGCATGTCCTTCGTCTACACTTACCGGAGGACGGTGTGTCGGAAGATAGCACGCCCTCTGCTACATTACATTAGGACAGGATGACCCTTATTGATGGTGGTTATTTCTTCTTGTTACTTTATTTACTTTTTGCACGATTCTTGGCTCATGTGACCGGTCATGTGATCAGTCACCTGAGTACTACGAATTATGTCATTGTCATGCGCAGTTTGATATCCGGAACGCCGTATCATCTAAGTCCAAGTTCATCACGCTAAGTTTACCGGCAGGTGAGCGTTTCCGACCCCATCCATGGCCCGTCACTGAGCACACAGGTGTAGATTAATCACTTTTAATTATTAATTATGAATTATGCCGTTTTTTCAATGCTGAAGTACACTGACATTTTTTTATATATATGTCTATGTGCACAATATTATGAATTACACAGTATAATATATTTTGAATGTATTTACTGTTTTTTTCAAGATGCTTTGATTATGTATATTTAATTGATACTTTATGTATGCAAATATTTTGCACTCTTATAAATATGCACTTTGTACTGAGATGTATTGCTTGAAAATGGTCCCAGCAAATGGACCGAAACGTCACACGGGTGAATAAAGGATCCCACATTTTTTCACCTACCGGAAGTGCTGCGGTGTGTTTCTTCATATATGTATTAAGGCAGATTGCCTGGATTTGTGGGAGGGGCTGAGGTCCGCCTCCAGCCTATTTAGGGCACTCCCCTTACCTGGCTCCTGCATCATTGAGGTCTGAGCTTTTGAGAGAGGAGGTCGCTTGTGGAGTGTCTGGAGAGTTGCCTGCGAGTCGCTGAATTCCTGGGAGTTTTTCGTTGGCATCGGTTCTGGATTTGGAGCATTTCGGTTCTATTTTTCCGGCTTTACTCAGGTTCACTGTGGGTCACGTTTGCCCGTTAAACTGCGAGTCATCCATACGGTACAGCCGGGGCCTCACGGTTGCCCCCTGTTCAATTCATTTCACCAAACGCTGCACCAATGTCACTGTTTTCTCATACAAGTCACCAGTATTTCATTTCTGTCACGCCTTGTTCATGCACAATTTGTCTACATGGTACCATTATTCCAGTCAGCACCCCTGCGGCAAGCATGCAGTCGTTTCCTGGGCAATCCCCCATTTCTGTTCATTTCATTTCACCGAATGCTGCACTAATGTCACAGCTTTCTCGCCCAGGTCACCAGCATTTCATTTCTGTCATGTCTCGTTCATGCATAAATTTATCTGCACCGTATCACCACTCCGGTCAACACCCCTGCGGCATGCAGGCAGTGGTTTCTGAGTCATCCATACGGTACAGCCGGGGCCTCGCGGTTGCCCCCTGTACCGGTTCATTTCATCATACGCTGCACCAATGTCACGGTTTTCTCATACAAGTTACCAGTATTCATTTCTGTCACGCCTTGTTCATGCGCAATTTGTCCACACCGGACTACCATTCCGGTCAACACCTCTGCAGCATGCGGCATGGTTTCTGGCCTAATCCCCCATTTCAGTTTCATTTCATTTCATAGACGCTGCGCTAATGTCACGGCTTTCTCACAGTCACCAGTATCTCATTTTGTCATGTCTCGTTCAGCAATCTTCCCACAGGCACAACACTGCGGTCAGCACCCCTGGGGTCCAGGCTCGTTCCCCATTTCTTTTTCAGTCCATATCACCCCACAATCATCCACATTCATGCCCCCCCCCCTCCTCATGTTCATGTGCACGGCTGCAGGAGCACAAATGCGTATGAGTTATTTCATACGGTACAGCAGGGCCTCACGGTTGCCCCTGTACCGGTTCATCTCACTTCATCAATGCGCACCAATGTCACGGTTTTCATGCAAGTCACCAGCATTCATTTCTGTCACACCTGTTTCATGCATATTCATTCACAAACCGCACCACCATTCCGGTCAACAGCTCTGGCAGCATGCGACCAATGGTTCGTGGATTAAATCCCCCCCCCCTTTTTTTTTTTTCCATGGTTCTTTTCACACACACTGCATCCATGTCACGGCTGCTCGCAGCAATCATCGGCAGCTCATTGCTCATGCCTATTCTGGCGTCTCCCCACAGGACCATCACTCCGGTCAGCCCCCTGATGGTTCCAGCCCCATTCCCCATTTCTGGGTTTCACCCCTCAAACATCCAACATTCATGCCCTCCCCCCCCCCTCCCCTCCCCTACCCTCCCCTCCTCGTTTTCCAGGTACACAGCACAGGGGCCAGCTGCGGTACACCCGGCACACCCCCCATTCATTTCAAACTTCACTGGGCTTGCCGCGGCGCGGACATCCCCTCCCTACCGCCTCCTGCCTGTTTGCCACTCCTCCTGCCGCGCGGCCGATGGCGCCCGGCCGCGTCCTGGGGCCTGGTCTGCGCATGCGCGGCCGGGGTTCTACACATGCGCGGCGATTTCATCGCCGCATGCGCGGTGTCCCGGCGGCCGTGGGGGGACTCCGGACGAATGGGTTCAAAAATAAATGCCTTTCATTTTTCCTATGCTCCAAAATGTCACTCCTTACAAACAGTCACATAATCCTCCAAGCATGTTCCACATGATTCATTTTCACTTCACCAACAACGTTCATGGCCCCCCCCCCCCCCCCCCCCGGTCATTTAGGTGCGCTGTCACGGGGGCAGCGGCGGTGCAACCTGCACCCCCCCCCATTCATTTCAAACTTCACTGGGCTTACCGTTGCCCTGACATCCCCTCCCCACCACCTACTGCCTGGTTACCGCTCCTCCTGCCGCGTGGCCGATGGCGCCCGGCCGCGTCCTGGTGCCTGGTCTGCGCATGCGCGGCCGGGGTTCTGCGCATGCGCGGCGATTCCGGCGGCGCGTGCGCGGTGTCCCGGCGGCCGTGCGCGCCGCTTCTGTTGCGGGGGGGCGCCGTCGGACGGCAGGGGAGCCTTCCAGCACGCCCCTTACAGTCATATAACACCCCAGCAGCCCACACAAAGAAAAGAAAAGAAAAGAAAAAAAATAAATAAAAAAAAAATAAAAATAAAAAAACGCCATCAAACACCTTTTGGAATAAACATGAAGATTATAAGCCAGGCGCTCTTGTCCAAAATCAATGCATGATCTTATAAATGCTCTTCTGGCTGAAAGGGCATAACTTCCCATACATACACTCAGCTGCAAAGAGACTGTCTCAAAAGGGTTCTTCACCTTTTGCTAACAATGATCAGCTTCAGCTTAAAAAAAAATAAAAAAAAAATTAATAATGGAAGCACTGGGGGGAGGAGTCATCGTCTGGTCATCCGGAAAAAAATAAAATAAAAAATAAAAAAATAAAATAAAAATAAAAATAAATATATATTATAATTGTTTCATCATAATCAATAAATAGGTGGAAATTGCAGGGACACGGTCCAAATATTCCATTAAATTGCCGTCACGCGCTTTCCGCCTGGGCATGGCCACACGGCACGCACTGGTCTCTTTTCACACCAGGCGCAAGCTGTCGTTTCATGAACAACCGCCATGATCCTCCCGGTCGTGTATATGTACCATATGCATTTGCACATTTCATCACACTATTTTATGTCTACCCTCCCCCTTTCTTTTTTCAGGCGGTCAACCTATATTGTATTTTGCACTACCATGTATCCGGAGAATTTTTCTTACCACCAGGTACGTTCACCTGCTCATTAACAAAAGTCTTCCTTACATTTCGAATAATCCCGTTAGGGTCAGCGTGCTGGCTTTAGGGGCACCATCATCCCACTAGGTTACCCCCTTCTTGGCTTCGCCAGCAGTTAGTGGTCCCGCGAGGCCGACACCCCGCCTCAAACGTACAGAGGCACCCGCCCAACGCGCCACCTCGTTAGTAAGCCGCCTCGCGTGTTGCATAGAGAGGGCCTCACCTGTCACTCCCTTCCCCTAGTCCTGTCTTACAGTCACCGAGAGGCCAACGCTCCTGCCACTACCACAAGTGGCCTCATTAACCCCTCGCGCCAAATCATAGGTAGAGCCTCTCAAGCCGCTTGGCAATTAGCAGGGCCTCATCTGTCACCATGCAAGTATAATTTTTTCGCCGTCCGGCCTAGCTAGCCAGAACGATCCTGTGTTTCCCCAAGCTAATCAACTGTTTTGTTTTACTATGTCTCTGGAAGGGAAAGAGAACTTCTCCCTACCTGGCACCCCTGCTAGATCCGTCACTGCTACCCAGGGAGACGGTCTAGCCAGTCCAGCACCCATCAGATCCTGGGCAATCCCGCGCATAACGACGGAGTCAAGGTGACGGCATGTTCCCTTCCCCGCCACGGCGAGGGAAGCAGAGCTTTTCCGGCTGCTGCGCACGCCAATCGATAACAGGGAGGCAGGGGAGGACCTAGCCAGTCCAGCACAGGGGATATACATACCATGCTGTCCTCCCTAAATGTCATCCTCTCCTTGGCGGGGCCACCACCGGCAGCGTCACCGGCCGGATTGCCAGTGATCACGTCGACCGTTAGCCTGGAGGACCAAGAAGTCAGCCCGACGCACATAATACCGGAGGAGGAACCGGGGGTACCCATCGCCACCAAGAAGACAGAAGGGCCAGACACGGTCATCACCTTTCCTGGGTACCCAGTTGGATTCAGCCAGTTTGCCATCCGAGAAGATCCAGGACATTCTCGCCCACATAGGCAACTACCTTCAACTCAGCACCGGCAACCGCAAAGAACTGCAGTCCCTGCTGGGCTCCCTGATCTTTGCCATGCGCATCCACCTCAGTGTCGCTCATTTATATCACGGCTCCTGCACCTCTCCCCTTTTCCTACACGACTCGCACAGGTTGTCCCTGGATGCCCACGCTGCAGGCAGGTCTGGGCATGTGGGGGAGATTTCTGTCCACCTGGAATGGCGGGAGCTTGTTTCTCCCTCGGCCGTCGGACTCTTCCCCCTCTATCTGGTCAGATGCGGCATCTACCACAGGCTTCGCGGCCATTTTTGGGAACGATTGGCTGTGGGGCAGCTGGCCTCCTGCGGTCCGGGGTTGGAAGGATTCTCCACTGCCTCAGCGCTTTTCAAGATCTACCCCATCGTGGCGGCGGCCGTAGCGTGGGGTCATTCATGGGCAACATGTCGGTCCGGTGCTATTCAGACAACCATACGACCTGCCAGTTCATCAACAGGATTGTTCCAAATCTCTCACAATCGTGAGGTTTCTGCGGAGACTTCCTTGGTTGGCCGCTTGCAATATTTTCTTCTTGCATTGTTTCTATGTCCCGGGGGTGGGCAATACGGCAGCTGACAGTCTGTCTCGCGTCAAATTTCAGGCATTTCATCAAGCTCTCCCATCAGCGTTACCCACGGCCTCCATCACTCCATCATTTCAAACAGCTCATTCTGGATTAGAAGGCATCATGCGGCATAGCCAGTCTTTGTCCCGCTTAGCACTATCAGACGATACACATAGAACATACGACAGAGCGTTCACACTATTCAACAGGTCCTGTTGGAACACAACATCACGCACCCTTTTTGTCATGACGTCTCTTCCGGGGTTGGCTTCTTTTTGCCACCTCAAACTCATGTCATACAGCACCATCAAACCATATCTCACTGGCATTTCAACATCATATGCTAATCATACACCCCAATAACATCAGCTTCATGTCCTCGCACCAGATCAAATCCATACTCAGAGGTATTCAGGAAACGGAACCCGCACGTCCAGCCCAGAGGCTACCCATAATCAATCATATCTTCAAAGCATTATCCGACTTACTAGACGCCACGCCTCTGGAAACAGATACCAACTCCATCATCAATACGGCATTTACTTGACCTTCTACGGATTCCTGAGTTCCGGGAAATTCACTACAGCCTCCTCGACCCGAACCTCACCTTGTCTTCTTGTCTCCCACTTGTCAAAACACATGGTTCACTACATCCTGTCCTTACCTCACTCCAAGAATAGTCAGCACTTACCCGTCAACATTTCATATTACCCCACGCACAACAGATGGTGTCCAGTCAGGGTCCTGGATGCTCACAATCAGCGTCACAAGTTCTACCCTCTCAACCGCTACTTCAACTACATGGTTCGGTACTCACCACCACCACCTTCATGACCCATGTGTCACGGAACCATGAACCAGACGTAC
Source organism: Bufo bufo (assembly GCF_905171765.1). Taxonomy (NCBI): domain Eukaryota; kingdom Metazoa; phylum Chordata; class Amphibia; order Anura; family Bufonidae; genus Bufo; species Bufo bufo. The sequence continues at coordinate 421,396,323 of NC_053390.1, forward strand.
AACAAGAGATAAGAGAAAATAAGAAGGCTTTATTGAAAATAAAGCTGTAAAACAAAAGTCCAAACGGATGGTGAAACCAAGCAGAGTCTTTGCGAAGCCGGAGGTCAGGAACCAGAAGGGTAGTCAGACGAAGCCAGGATCAGGAACCAGCAGGGTAGTCAGACGAAGCCAGGATCAGGAACCAGAAGCAGCAGCAGTCTTAGAAGCAAGTGAACACAAGGGGACCAAGCAAGGAACTGAAGCCACAGACCTCCTATATATATGAGCTAGGCATCCAGCTCCTCCCAGTGGGAAGGAGGAGCCGCAGGGTGGAAGGCTACAAGAAACCCAGAAACCAAGATGGCCGCCAGCACATGTCAAACGAAGGAGAACAGCAAGAAGGTAAGACCATGACAGTACCTCCCCCTCAAGGGCCCCTCCTCCGCGGAGCACAAAACGGTTTCTGAGGGAAGCGTGCGTGGAAGGCTCGGAGCAAGGCAGGAGCATGGACATCTGCGGAGGGAACCCAGGAACGCTCCTCTGGACCATAACCACGCCAATGGACCAAAAACTGCAACCGACCGCGGACCAGGCGTGAGTCCAGGATATTGCTCACCTCATATTCCTCACGATTGCCCACTTGGACCGGACGAGGCCGAGGAACCGAGGAAGTGAAACGATTACACACCAGTGGCTTCAACAGGGAGACATGAAACACTTTGGAGATCCGCATGCCAGGAGGAAGCGCAAGGGCATAGGCTACCGGGTTTACCCTGCGAAGCACTCGGAAGGGACCAACAAAGCGAGGCGCCAGCTTGGGAGTGGGCACTCGAAGGTTGAGGTTGCGGGTGGACAACCATACACGGTCTCCGACCTGGTAGGAAGGAGCAGGCGCTCGTCTGCGATCAGCCTGGAGTCTCTGGCGCTGCGCAGAGACCTCAAGGGACTTCTGGATCTGTACCCAAGAAGCACGTAGGACGGAAAGGTGATCCTCCACAGCCGGAATATCCTGGGGAGAGAATACCTCCGGTAACACGGCAGGTTGGAACCCATAATTGGCCATGAAGGGAGACGTCCCAGAGGAAGAGTTCACCGCCGTGTTCCTGGCAAACTCAGCCCAAGGCAGGAGGTCAACCCAATTGTCTTGGTGATCGGAGACATAGCAACGAAGGAATTGCTCCAAGGCCTGATTGGATCGTTCTGCGGCCCCATTGGACTGAGGGTGGTAGGCCGAGGAGAAGGAGAGATGAATCCCCAACTGGGAGCAAAAGGCGCGCCAGAACCTGGACACAAACTGACTCCCCCGATCCGACACAATCTCCTTGGGCAAACCGTGCAACCGGAAGACCTCCCTGGCAAAAATCGTGGCCAACTCTTGTGCAGAGGGTAACTTCTTGAGAGGAACACAGTGGCACATCTTGGAAAACCGATCCACAATCATGAGAATGACCGTATGGCCTCGGGATGCAGGGAGGTCCACAATGAAATCCATCCCCAGGTGTGACCATGGGCGCTCCCCGGTGGCTATGGGTTGCAGAAGGCCCAACGGAAGGTGCCGAGGGGACTTACTCTGGGCACAAACGGAGCATGCCGCTACATATGCGGCGATGTCGGAACGTAGGGAAGGCCACCAGAACAGACGTGAAACAGCCCAGGACAGCTGATTCTTTCCAGGATGCCCCGCGGTCTTGGAGTTATGGTAGGTTCGCAACAACCGAGTGCGCAACTCCTCAGGCACAAAACATCTGCCGTTGGGTCTCCCAGAGGGAGCACCAGATTGAGCCGCCAAAATCTGCTCACCCAGGGGAGAGGTCAGGCTGGTGCGAATGGCGGCCAGGATCTGATTCGGAGGTATGACCGAAGTCGGAATCGACTCCTCCCTGGACAGCTCGGAGTACTGCCGTGATAAGGCATCCGCCCTGATGTTCTTGGAACCGGGTAGGTAGGAGACCACGTAATTAAAACGTGACAAGAACAGAGCCCATCTGGCCTGACGTGGTGTCAATCTCTTGGCCTCAGAAAGGTAGGTCAGATTCTTGTGGTCCGTCAGGATGAGAACCGGAACCACCGAACCCTCGAGCAAGTGCCTCCATTCTTTAAGGGCCTGCACGATGGCCAATAACTCCCTGTCACCAATCTGATAGTTGCACTCCGCGGAAGACAGTTTCCGGGAGTAAAACCCACAAGGAAGCAGAGGACCCTCTGGTGTTCTACGCTGAGACAGAAGGGCGCCTACTCCTGTCTCAGACGCGTCCACCTCGAGGACAAAGGGCAACCCAGGGTTGGGATGCGACAGAATCGGAGCCGACACAAAGGCGGACTTTAGGGCCTCAAAAGCTCGGATGGCCTCGAGCGGCCAGACCTGGGAATTACTGCCCTTCCTGGTCAGATCCGTGAGAGGCTTGGCCAGCATGGAAAAGTCCCTGATGAACTTCCGATAATAATTGGCGAAGCCCAAAAAGCGCTGCAGGGAACGAAGACCACTGGGCTGGGGCCACTGTAAGACAGCCGAAACCTTCTCAGGATCCATGGAGAACCCCTCAGCGGAAATGATGTAACCTAAGAAGGTTACCTGGGATCGGTGAAATTCGCATTTCTCAAGCTTACCGAACAGCTTGTTCTCTCGTAACCGTTGCAACACTCGTCTGACATCCAGAATGTGGGCCTCCATGGATTCAGAATATACCAAGATGTCATCCAAATAGACCACCACACACTGCTGCAACAGGTCACGGAAAACATCGTTGATGAATTCCTGAAAGACTGCGGGCGCATTGCACAACCCAAAGGGCATAACCAAGGATTCATAATGACCGGTCCTGGTGTTAAACGCGGTCTTCCACTCATCGCCCGCCTTGATCCTTACCAGGTTATATGCCGCCCTCAGGTCGAGTTTGGTAAAGACCGTGGCCCCTTTAAGGCGATCGAACAGCTCGGAAATCAAGGGTATCGGGTAAGCGTTCTTGATCGTGATGCGATTGAGACCCCTGTAATCGATGCAAGGCCTCAACTCACCGCCCTTCTTTTTCACAAAGAAAAATCCAGCCCCTGCCGGGGACGAAGATTTGCGAATGTGTCCGCGTGAAAGCGCCTCCCTCACGTACTCCTCCATGGCCTCATTCTCCGCTACCGACAGTGGATAGACTTTGCCACGAGGAGGAACGGCACCAGATTGTAACTCTATGGCACAATCGTATGGGCGGTGCGGAGGTAGGGCAACCGCGCGCACCTTATCGAATACATCCCGGTACTCCTCGTATTCAGGAGGCAACAGAGAGTCCGAGGAAGTACACAGCAACTTGACAGACCCATGGATGCAACTAGCCCCACACTGCGGTGACCACGAGAGGATCTCGACCGATCTCCAATCGAAAGTCGGATTATGCTTCTGGAGCCAGGGGTACCCCAAGACCACCGAGTAGTGTGGAGACGAAATAACCTGGAGGCAGACCGACTCTCTGTGAACGGCACCAATGGCTATCCCCACTGGAAGGGTCTCATGAGTCACGTGTGGCGGCAGAAGGGGTCTGCCGTCTATCGCCTCAAGAGCCAGTGAGGAACCTCGAGCCTGCAGAGGAATGGAATTGGCGGCAGCGAACACACTATCAATGAACAAACCACCAGCACCAGAGTCCACCAACGCCTGGGTCGTCACCGAGCCCCCGACCCAGGAGAGGACAACAGTGATCAGTGGTTTGTCAACACGGGAAACCGGGGACGAGGAGACTCCACCCAAGATCTTCCCCCGACAGGATCTCAGGTACGAGCGTTTTCCCGGACGGTTCGGACATGCCAACCGAAAATGCCCACCGAGACCACAGTACATGCATCGGCCCTCGCGTCTCCGGAGTGCCCTCTCCCCCTCGGACAGGCGAGCAAACCCCAGCTGCATGGGTTCACCCCCAGACAAGTCATCCCCAGGAGGCGTGGGAGGAGAGGGAGGCACGGGTGGGACAGCAAACGTAGGCACCAATCTGTTAGAAGACCTCCGCAGGTTCTCCTTAAAGGAAGGTCTCTCCCTGAGTCTGGTGTCAATCAAAATCAGGAAAGAAATAAGAGACTCGAGCTCAACTGGTAGGTCCTTAGCTGCAACCTCATCCTTCAAGGCATCCGAGAGACCATGAGAGAAAGCAGCGACCAGAGCCTCATTATTCCAGCCCACCTCTGCTGCCAGGGTACGAAACTCAATGGCGTATTCAGCTACGGATCGTGAACCCTGTCTGATGGACATAAGGAGCTTCGCAGCAGAGGCAGCACGAGCCGGCACATCGAATACCTTCCGAAGAGAAGCAACAAAACCGGAAAACTCGGCAACCACCGGATTGTTGTTCTCCCATAAAGGGCTGGCCCAGGCCAAGGCCTTGTCCGAGAGCAGCGAGATCAAGAAGCCCACCTTTGATCTCTCAGTGGGAAAGGCATGTGGCAGCAACTCGAAATAAATGCCCACCTGGTTAAGGAAACCTCGGCACTGAGTTGGCTCTCCCCCAAAGCGCTGTGGAAGAGGGGCAGAACCGGTCATACCCCGAAACACCGCAGGCGCAACAACAGGTGTCGGGGTAGACTCTGGCGCAACAACCGGAGCGGCAGTAGGAGCGAGCCCAGGAGCGACAACCGACCCATCGGCAACGGGAGCGAAATGAGCCGTGCGTTCAAGCAGGGTTTGCAACGCCACAGCGAACCGACCCAACAGGTGATCCTGCTGATCAAGTCTGGCAACCAGCGTGGGTAGCGAGGATGGCCCTGTACCGTCAGAATTCATGGCTTGGTCCTAATGTCACGGAACCATGAACCAGACGTACAACAAGAGATAAGAGAAAATAAGAAGGCTTTATTGAAAATAAAGCTGTAAAACAAAAGTCCAAACGGATGGTGAAACCAAGCAGAGTCTTTGCGAAGCCGGAGGTCAGGAACCAGAAGGGTAGTCAGACGAAGCCAGGATCAGGAACCAGCAGGGTAGTCAGACGAAGCCAGGATCAGGAACCAGAAGCAGCAGCAGTCTTAGAAGCAAGTGAACACAAGGGGACCAAGCAAGGAACTGAAGCCACAGACCTCCTATATATATGAGCTAGGCATCCAGCTCCTCCCAGTGGGAAGGAGGAGCCGCAGGGTGGAAGGCTACAAGAAACCCAGAAACCAAGATGGCCGACAGCACATGTCAAACGAAGGAGAACAGCAAGAAGGTAAGACCATGACACCATGTCGGGTCATCCCTCACACAACTAGGCCTCAACGCAGCCAACTACTCAGGGCACTCCTTTCGCATTGGAGCCACGTCCACGGCCTCCAGTGCCAACATCCTCACTCATGGCATCAGGGGATTGGGGCGCTGGGAGTCATCCGCTTACGTGCAATACATTCCCCAATCCAACACAAGAGTTTAAGAGTGGCTTTCCAAAACATGTCGGGTTAAGCTATTGATACATCAATTGGCTACAATAAACTGGTTATTTCCATTTTTGCCCTCTTCTTTCTCAGGCCTACCTCATCCTCGGTTTCGGCACACCACAACCGACTACACTCATTCCCTGCTTTCCCAGGGCTCTTCACTGTACTACCGTAAGCCCCTTACACAAGTATTAAGGCAGATTGCCTGGATTTGTGGGAGGGGCTGAGGTCCGCCTCCAGCCTATTTAGGGCACTCCCCTTACCTGGCTCCTGCATCATTGAGGTCTGAGCTTTGACCCTCCCACCACTCCACTCATTTACAACTCATTTCTTCCATATCTTTTCCTTGGGTAGGCCCTCTTCTTTCTCAGGCCTACCTCATCCTCGGTTTCGGCACACCACAACCGACTACACTCATTCCCTGCTTTCCCAGGGCTCTTCACTGTACTACCGTAAGCCCCTTACACAAATATATATTTACACTCACCTAAAGAATTATTAGGAACACCATACTAATACGGTGTTGGACCCCCTTTTGCCTTCAGAACTGCGTTAATTCTACGTGGCATTGATTCAACAAGGTGCTGGCCCATATTGATAGGATAGCATCTTGCAGTTGATGGAGATTTGAGGGATGCACATCCAGGGCACGAAGCTCCAGTTCCACCACATCCCAAAGATGCTCTATTGGGTTGAGATCTGGTGACTGTGGGGGCCATTTTAGTACAGTGAACTCATTGTCATGTTCAAGAAACCAATTTGAAATGATTCGAGCTTTGTGACATGGTGCATTATCCTGCTGGAAGTAGCCATCAGAGGATGGATACATGTTCTCATTCTGTTTATGCCAAATTCGGACTCTACCATTTGAATGTCTCAACAGAAATTGAGACTCATCAGACCAGGCAACATTTTTCCAGTCTTCAACAGTCCAATTTTGGTGAGCTCGTGCAAATTGTAGCCTCTTTTTCCTATTTGTAGTGGAGATGAGTGGTACCCGGTGGGGTCTTCTGCTGTTGTAGCCCATCCGCCTCAAGGTTGTGCGTGTTGTGGCTTCACAAATGCTTTGCTGCATACCTCGGTTGTAACGAGTGGTTATTTCAGTCAACGTTGCTCTTCTATCAGCTTGAATCAGTCGGCCCATTCTCCTCTGACCTCTAGCATCCACAAGGCATTTTTGCCCACAGGACTGCCGCATACTGGATGTTTTTCCCTTTTCACACCATTCTTTGTAAACCCTAGAAATGGTTGTGCGTGAAAATCCCATTAACTGAGCAGATTGTGAAATACTCAGACCGGCCCATCTGGCACCAACAACCATGCCACGCTCAAAATTGCTTAAATCACCTTTCTTTCCCATTCTGACATTCAGTTTGGAGTTCAGGAGATTGTCTTGACTAGGACCACACCCCCAAATGCATTGAAGCAACTGCCATGTGATTGGTTGACTAGATAATTGCATTAATGAGAAATAGAACAGGTGTTCCTAATAATTCTTTAGGTGAGTGTATATATACACTGCTCAAAAAAATAAAGGGAACACAAAAATAACACATCCTAGATCTGAATTAATTAAATATTCTTCTGAAATACTTTGTTCTTTACATAGTTGAATGTGCTGACAACAAAATCACACAAAAGAAAAAAATGGAAATCAAATTTTTTAACCCATGGAGGTCTGGATTTGGAGTCACCCTCAAAATTAAAGTGGAAAAACACACTACAGGCTGATCCAACTTTGATGTAATGTCCTTAAAACAAGTCAAAATGAGGCACAGTAGTGTGTGTGGCCTCCACGTGCCTGTATGACCTCCCTACAACGCCTGTGCCTGCTCCTGATAAGGTGGCGGACGGTCTCCTGAGGGATCTCCTCCCAGACCTGGACTAAAGCATCTGCCAACTCCTGGACAGTCTGTGGTGCAATGTGACGTTGGTGGATAGAGCGAGACGTGATGTCCCAGATGTGCTCAATTGGATTCAGGTCTGGGGAACGGGCGGGCCAGTCCATAGCATCAATGCCTTCGTCTTGCAGGAACTGCTGACACACTCCAGCCACATGAGGTCTAGCATTGTCTTGCATTAGGAGGAACCCAGGGCCAACCGCACCAGCATATGGTCTCACAAGGGGTCTGAGGATCTCATCTCGGTACCTAATGGCAGTCAGGCTATCTCTGGCAAGCACATGGAGGGCTGTGCGGCCCTCCAAAGAAATGCCACCCCACACCATTACTGACCCAATGCCAAACCGGTCATGCTGGAGGATGTTGCAGGCAGCAGAACGTTCTCCACGGCGTCTCCAGACTCTGTCACGTCTGTCACGTGTGCTCAGTGTGAACCTGCTTTCATCTGTGAAGAGCACAGGGCGCCAGTGGCGAATTTGCCAATCTTGGTGTTTTCTGGCAAATGCCAAACGTCCTGCACGGTGTTGGGCTGTAAGCACAACCCCCACCTGTGGACGTCGGGCCCTCATATCACCCTCATGGAGTCTGTTTCTGACCGTTTTAGCAGACACATGCACATTTGTGGCCTGCTGGAGATCATTTTGCAGGGCTCTGGCAGTGCTCCTCCTGTTCGTCCTTGCACAAAGGCGGAGGTAGCGGTCCTGCTGCTGGGTTGTTGCCCTCCTACCGCCTCCTCCACATCTCCTGATGTACTGGCCTGTCTCCTGGTAGCGCCTCCATGCTCTGGACACTACGCTGACAGACACAGCAAACCTTCTTGCCACAGCTCGCATTGATGTGCCATCCTGGATAAGCTGCACTACCTGAGCCACTTGTGTGGGTTGTAGACTCCGTCTCATGCTACCACTAGAGTGAAAGCACCGCCAGCATTCAAAAGTGACCAAAACATCAGCCAGGAAGCATAGGAACTGAGGAGTGGTCAGGTCACCACCTGCAGAACTGACCTTTTTTGTATTAGTTTAGGTGTTCAAAGATTTTTCATTTCTCATTTTTCTTTTCTGTCTTTTTATATCATTCTCTTTTGGTAAATGTGTACATGTGTAGCACCCTTCTTCTTGTGACACTATTGTATAATCTCTATCTGAAACTTATTATAGAACATAAAGTAAAAGGTTTGGAATATCCTAGTGTAACCTGCATGTTAGAATCATAGTTCTCATTCTAGAAGATTATAAATGTGACATATATGTTTTGCAAACAATGTGATACAATGCCAGTATAAAGCACAACTTCTCCAAACTGCCTTGTAAACTAGAGCAGACTGTCACCAATACACTTGATAGATGTCAAATAAAATCAACCAAGCATGTAGTACAGTGAGAAAATAAACCGCATCCAGACTGTAGTTTAGAAAATTGGTGAGCAAGGGAAAATCCCTGAGGAAAAATATGCTAAGAAAATATTATGCATATTTGATTTGCTTGTTATATGAGGCACAGAGTATTCAGTACCTTCTATTTGTGTTGTATGGCTGGTATTCCAATTACTTTTGATTTATGTGTTTCTACATTATAATACATATACCATTTCTACATTTGGGTATAAATGACCTATGTTGTTTTTCCCTGTGCAATACGGTGCAGGCTCCATTACATTATTTTTTAACCACGATCATACATTTTCACACCTTTTACGTCTGGAGTATTGACAGTATATGTGCATGAGAGATGGTTTGTGGAGATATTAGCTGTTCCCTATCCAGATTTGTAGGTGCTGGATCATCAGTTGATCCTATTTGTGTTAATATCTTATTATTTTTTTGAATTATTTTCTATCATATATGCTGTGTTCAGCAATTGCAATGTCAAGTGAGGTGCAGTGAAACTGCTTTGCATGGATCTGTATATTATTTACATTCTGGAGAAAATCAGGTATTAGAAATAAATCCATTTATTGCTAAAGCCATTCCAGATTTACAAGTAAACAGAAATTATTAAAGGGAACCTGTCACCAGAAAATTTACTACTAAACCAGTCACAATGCCTTATAGAAAAAAAAACTGTATGATTCAGTTTTAATACGTTTCATACATAGAGTGCTTCATGATGAAACGCTTTGCAGGAGGACGCCATGGAGGTTTTAATATGTTAAATTAAAAGTTATGTTTTACTGCTATGGCGCTGGATGATACAAGTTTTTTCTGAAGGTCCGAGGTAAGATCCATGCTGCCTTAAACAATCCAAGGAATACTCTACAATTGTTGGTCTCTGGGTAAAACTCTTCTAATTTAATGACAGGACCAGAAAAGATGACTGTGCAGGAACCTGGCATTATCAATTTAGAAGGTGAGGATGTAGGGTGGGGGGTGCGGAGGAGGGGGCTCGATATCTCTCCACATCAGCATCCCATGATGTGATCACAAGTTGTTGAGGCATTACCATTGCACTTGGGTGGGGTAAGATTTAAAGGGATTCTGTCACCTCGTATAACACAAATTCAGATTTTAAACCAGTCATGCTCCACAGCTTACCTTGAATAGGCTGTGCTGTTTTTTATTGTAATCCGTCCAGCAGTTTTGCAGAAAAACGACTTTTATAAAACCCTGAAGATGCCCAGATGTCACGGCTGTATGTGAGCAACAAGAGCATACACAGTGAATTAGCTACTGACCGGACCCAAACTAGGGAGTATAAAGGGTGACCCCTGTCAGACCCTAAAAGCTCTCCCTATGCTGCTAAGCACATGTCCAGATCCAGATGGTGGATCGAGACATGCCCGCGTACCTAAGGCTGATGACCACTGTAACCCCTACAATAGTGGAAGGGGCACGGCCACCGGTGCCCTGCTCAGAATATGGACGGAACCGGGGTCACCTCGGATCCAGTCAGCAAACAAACAGAAACACACAATGTCTGCACACTTAACTGAAGGAGCTGCAGCAGCAGTGAAAACAGATCGAAATTTTAGCAGACAATATCCGAAGTACTTGCTTCAGCAGAACTCAGGTCCATTGAAAGATCTCACACAAGTGAAGATACTCAAGCGAAAGATACAGCTCAAATGAAAAGTATAATCCACACCCTACAAAGGAGGAGGGGTGATTTAAAGGCAGAGAAATCAAACACAGGAGGGACAGCTGGGAGGAAGGAAACAGAAAGTAAAGACCTCAACACAGGGGCGGAGAAACAGAGCAGAGAGAACTCCTCCAAGCTCTAGTAGTGACATCATCACAGGGGTGGAGAAACAGAGCTGTGAGAACGTCTCAAAGCTCTGGTAGTGACACCAGAGGGGCGTTATGTTCCCCTTTGTGTGCCCAGTAACGTCCCTCTTACAGTGCCCAAAACGCCTTCCTCCAGAATCCCTAACTGCCCACAGCGTCTCATCCCTCTTCTCCCCCTCCCTGACGGCTGAGTGAAGACTCGCGCAGATGCAGTACCCACTGAGGGCTGCGCCAGTGCGATTTGCTGGAGACTGAGGGCAGGAGCTTCATCGTCGTCACTGGGCATGCGCCGAGCCCAGTGACATCCGATGCTCGTGCAAGACTTTGCGCGAGATTTAAACTAATGACTCCACCCAGTGCACCTGATGAGAGGCGGATCCAGCACGGCACCAAAACAAATACTAAACTCGTGCTGCAATCCTGGCCAACCTCCGCACATCATCAGAGTGGGGCATTGTAACGGATCTCCTAGCACCCCGACCGGGTACCTCCGTTGATAGATGCTCCTAGTGCTTTCCGAGGACTCCAAGCACTCCACTTGACACTGTACGCATTGCAGACCCCACGAACCGCCGAAGCTTGGTTGAGGTCTCACCGTCTCCTACCCACCCTGGACCTACGACAAGGCTCCAGGCTCCAGTGGGTGAACCTCTCCTAAAACCAGAGAGCAGGAACAGCTCTTAAAAGAGCTAGTAGTTATAGCCAGGGGAGTATAGCAAATCTCCCAGCGTATAGCAATCCCCAGCGTCGATCAGTTACCCAAACATCAGCCTCAACATGATTAAGGGTAAAACAGGAACCCTTTATTGAGGGCTACCTGCCCGTATTTATGCAGGTCCCCATCTGGTGGACACGCCCCTAGGGGACCAGAATGAAGACTGTGACACAGGACAGATATGCAGCAATTCAGAATACACAGACACAATACATCCCCACAATGCATCATGGTTTCCTCCTCTCTGCCCCGGAGACACCCGAGGAGTAATTCAATTATCTCTCAGGACAAAGGGAAATCGCCAATACACATGTGGATACAACAGGACAGGAATCACCACCCAAACACACAATGTCACACCCCCACAGCAAACAGACATTTAACATATTCCCAGATAGCTCAAGTCTGAGTGCATATCATTAGGTGAATGGCACTCAGAATACACAAATACAATAAAATTGTACCCTCACATAACAAAATACAATTGCAAAGACAGATTTAAGCTGTGCGGCCGGTCTGTCTGCTCCTTTAAAGTTAGTATGGGCCATAATCCTGAGGCAAGAGGCTGGTAGCCAGGCCCCTCCGAAACCCAGTGGCGAGGTTGGTTCCGCAACAGGCATGACAGTACCCCCCCCTTCTACGGGTGACCTCCGAACACCCTGGACCAACCTTATCTGGATGGGACCTATGAAAGGCCCTCACTAGTCAGCTGGCGTTGACATCTGACGCCGGAACCCACATCCTCTCCTCAGGACCGTATCCCCTCCAGTGCACCAGGTACTGGAGGGAACCCCGCAGAACTCTCGAGTCAAGAATCCTGGAGATCTCGAACTCCAAGTTTCCCTCGACTAGAACAGAAGGAGGAGGCGATGGCGATGGTACCACCGGTTTAACATATTTTTTTAGTAAAGACTTGTGGAAGACATCAATCTGCGCAAGAGTCTTAGCGTTAGGTAGACTTGTTAGTGGTATAAAGTGAGCCATTTTACTGAAACGGTCGACTACCACCAAAATCACTGTTTTCCCGGAGGAACTCGGCAGGTCCGTAATAAAGTCCGTGGACAAATGCGTCCACGGACGAGATGGAATAGACAATGGAAGAAGTGAACCAGGCGGTCGAGTATGAGCAACCTTTGACCGAGCGCAGGTTTCACAAGCTGTCACGTAATTCTCAATACTCTTACGCAACCCAGGCCACCAGAACCTCCGGGACACCAGATCACAGGTGGACTTACCACCAGGATGTCCAGCGAGAACAGTATCGTGATGTTCCTTGAACACCTTGTATCGTAGGCCCTCAGGAACAAACAACCTCCCTGGGGGACACGAACCAGGAGCCCCCTCCTGAGCTCCCAATACCTCCATCTCTAATTCAGGGTACAGAGCAGAGACCACCACTCCATCCGCCAAAATCGGAATCACCTCCCCCGGGGAAGCTGCGAGACAAGGCATCTGCCTTGACGTTCTTGACCCCTGGGCGAAAGGTAACCACGAAATTGAACCTGGTAAAAAACAATGACCATCTGGCCTGTCTAAGGTTCAGACGCTTGGCAGATTGCAGGTAGGCAAAATTCTTATGGTCTGTATACACAATAACGGGGTGAGAAGCCCCCTCTAACCAGTGACGCCATTCTTCAAAGACCAACTTGATAGCCAACAACTCCCTATCTCCAACATCCTAATTCCTCTCGACGACCGAGAGCTTCCTGGAGAAGAAGGCACACGGGACCCACTTGCCAGGAGAAGGACCCTGCGAAAGCACCGCCCCAACCCCCACCTCTGATGCATCAACCTCGACCACGAATGGCTGAGATACATCTGGCTGCACCAGAATGGGAGCAGACGCAAAACGCTCCTTAATAGCCGAAAAGGCCTGTAATGCCTCATCTGACCAGACAGAGACATCAGCGCCCTTCTTGGTCATATCAGTAAGAGGTTTGACTAGCGTGGAATAATTTGAAATAAATTTTCTATAATAATTCGTAAGCCACAAAAACCGCATCAAAGCTTTCTGATTCTCCGGTCGGTCCCACTCCAGAACCGCCCGGACCATACGAAAACCGGAATCAGAAAGCATGTATCCCAAGAATGGAAGCTCTTGCACCGCAAACAAACATTTCTCCAATTTGGCATACAACTTATTCTCCCGAAGGATCGTCAAAACCTGTCTCACATGATCCTGATGGGTCTTCAGATCAGGAGAATAAATTAGAATGTCATCTAGGTAGACTACTACGAACCTCCCCACCAAGTGATGAAAAATATAATTGACGAATCGCTGAAATACCGCTGGCGCATTCATCAACCCAAAAGGCATTACCAGGTTCTCAAAATGACCCTCGTGCGTATTGAAGGCCATTTTCCACTCATCCCCCTCCTTGATCCTGATCAAATTGTATGCTCCTCTCAAATCCAACTTGGAGAACACCTTGGCTCCAACAATCTGATCAAAAAGATCAGAGATCAAAGGCAGGGGATATGGATCCCGGACTGTAATACGATTCAGCTCCCGGAAATCCAAACACGGTCTCAGTGATCCATCTTTCTTCTTCACGAAGAACAACCCTACAGCCACTGGAGACTTAGATGGTCTAATATGACCCTTTGCCAAACTCTCGGCGACATACTTTGGCATGACCTCTCTCTTGGGTTGAGAGAGGTTGTAGAGCCGAGACTTAGGCAACTTAGCCCCCGGAATGAGATTCACTGGACAATCATAGTCACGATGAGGGGGCAATTCCTGAGCCCCACCCTCTGAAAAGACATCTGAAAAGTCTGAGAGATACTGAGGCAAGGCCGTAACGGACACTTCAGAAATAGATGTGACAGGACAATTATCCGAACAAAACTTGCTCCAACCAATGATTTGTCTCGCTTGCCAGTCTATAATTGGGTTATGTCTAGACAACCATGGCAACCCCAACACTATTGGAGCTGACAAATCCTTCATGACGAAACAGGAAATAATCTCAGCATGTGAATCACCCACCCTTAAATGAATACCATGAACAACGTGAGTAAGAGGGGAAGAATCAATAGCAAAAACACGAATCTCGTTCTCTAACGTGCAAGTACTTAGTCCCAGGCCCTGAAGAAACAGAAAGTCAATTAAATTTACCCCAGCACCACAATCAAGAAAAACATCAACAAACACATTTCTAGACTCTAGCGCCACCACAGCTGAAACGAGAAAACGGGAACTGCAGGGAACTTGCATACCAGTCTGCTCCACCACACCATTCATACTACCAAGTGTGAGGGGAGTTTTTTTTTTTTCTTTTTTCTTTATCTCTTCCCCCTGTGGTTCAACATACGGACAATAAAAAACAAAATGACCCCTCTTCCCAGAATAGAAACATAGATTAAGCACTTTTCAAAAGTCTCTACTATCCAAATGGCAAGACATCTGACCTAACTGCATGGGTTCCTCCCCTACCCCAGAGTAACAAGCAATATCACCCTGGGCAGCTGGTGAAACAAAACCACACGCGGGAGAAATCCCCTGCACAGAGGGACCCTTACACCTCTCTCTGATACGTCTATCCAAACGTATAGCCAAAGACATTTGCGTTCTCCAAAGTATTTGGGTATTCATGAAAAGCCAGAGCATCTTTCAACCTTTCAGATAACCCCTGACAAAACTGACTACGTAACGCGGGGTCGTTCCACCCCGACTCAGTAGCCCACCTCCTAAACTCTGTGCAGTAAACCTCAGCAGTATGTTTACCCTGTAGTAAGTTACTTAATTTTGACTCTGCCATCGAAACTCGATCTGGGTCATCGTAAATCAATCCCAGGGCTTTAAAAAATTCCTCCACCGACCGGAGGGCCAGAGAACCGGGCGGCAGAGAAAAAGCCCAGGATTGCGCGTCCCCTTTAAGCAAAGACATGATGATACCCACCCTCTGATCCTCATTACCTGATGAAAATGGGCACAATCGAAAGTACAAATTACATGACTCTTTGAAACAGAAAAAATCATCAGTACCCCCTGCAAATTTCTCAGGAAGAGCGACTTTAGGCTCCCCAACAATTTGACCTGTACCTGAAGCCAACACCCTCTGACACTGTGTGACAGTACTATGCAGATCCGCAACCTCCAGGGACAAACCCTGCATGCGGTCAACCAGTGCATCAATTGACGCCATCACATAAACGCTGAGCAATGGCAGTCACAGTATGGCGGATTATAATGTCACGGCGGACGTGCACTCAGTATAAAAGATGACACACCAACCAGGCTCTGGACGAGAGACAGGGGAAGGGTCACCTCCTAGTTTATCCCTGACCTCTTTCCCTGCACTGCTCAGCCCACAGACAGACCTTGAAGGTAGGTGTGCTGTGTCCTCCAGCCTGGACTGAGAAAACCCTGAACTCCCTGAGATGGTGAAGTGGGGAGATAGGAGCAGCCTGCTCGCACAGAACCTGGATGGGATAGATGACACAAACAACCAAACTAGAAATGACACTTATCTTCTGAGAGCAGGAACTGACAGCCAACCTTCCCTCCAAACCAAAATGATCAGTATAATCCGCTCAGAGCACTTAGCTGGAGATCATTTAAACTAATGACTCCACCCAGTGCACCTGATGAGAGGCGGATCCAGCACGGCACCAAAACAAATACTAAACTCGTGCTGCAATCCTGGCCGACCTCCGCACATCGTCAGAGTGGGGCATGACAGTACCGTTTTTAACCGCCATTAGACGAGTGCAATCCTGTCAATCGGCCGTTAAAAGCGGCCCCAATGATTTAAATGTGGTCCGTCCGGCCGTGAAAATTGCCAAAAATAGGACATGTGCTATTTTTGGACGGACGCTATTCACTGGCCGTTAAAAGAACAGCCATGTGAATAGCCCCATAGACTTTCACTGGTGCTAAAAATGGCCGTGAGACGGCCGTTACTTAGCCATTTTTCACTGTAGTGTGTATGTAGCCTAATGCTTTTGTCTTCCGGCAGCGTGGAGAAAAACTGGCAGATAGGAGATACTCGTGTAGGGGTAGAGGTATCCTAGCTGGGCTTAGCTTTAGCACATTTTGGGCCTAACCCACTGAGTACGTCAGTGGCATCACCAGATCCTGAAGCAGTCGTGGCCCTGGCTGTTCTTTGGGAAGTATGTGGCCTCTGCTCTTTATTGTTGCTGCCATTATCCTCATCTTTTGATTTTGCCTCCTCCTCAGCACCTTGATCCGGCTCCCAGGTCCCGTCCAGCAAACAATTGTCATCAGAGTCATCACCCTCACTTTCACTTCTATCAGACGTGGGATATCATGGTGGATTCTTTGCCCCACCCCCCCTCCCCTGGTCTTCCCCGACTGTCACTGTCGCTGCCCCCAATGCCAGTAGTCTGGCTATGGGGGCCTCCTCTACCTCCTCCTCAGGGCAGTACAAACACTGACTGCTCTCACACAAGCTGCCAACAGGGAGACTCTGTTAACTATCTGCAGTAGGGCGTGGTTGGTTTTTCATGCCTCTTCTTAGGAAAAAGGAAGGCGCCCCTTTAGGAAGGGTCAGTGCAGACTGGGAAGACTCCACTGAAAATCTTCTTTGGGGCTGTAAGGAGAAGGAGCAGAAGGAATGCTGTGACCCCTGGCTCCATGGCATGGTGTCTGAGTCAAGTCACCTCCATGTCATCCCGCTGCGACTGAGAGGAGGAGTGGACCATCCAATCCACAATGTCATACTCTTTCTCCTCAGCCATAATGTTGCACCTATCTAAAGTCAGCAGGGACAACTGCGACCTAATACTACTACTACCACTACTTGTGGCTGGATAGATGGAGATGCTACTACCCACATTCTGGCTCTGAGTCTTTCGTTTGGAACCTTTCCATAGCCTGGACAATTTTGGGTCTGTTGTGCACTACCTTGTTTTGGTGTAGTAAACATGCATATATGCTGCTAGTTTGAATATAATCAACAACCTCAAAAAAAAAAAAATATTTTGATTAAACCTGTGACATAAGGAAATGGATTTGGGCCTAAATTCGTTATCACTCCCAGATACTTTTGTGTGCTACCCTGTCTATTGGTGTAGTAATCGCGTATAAGTATTTGCTGCTAGTTTGAATATAATCAAATTGATTGGAAACATATTTGTGAACACAGAAATAAAGAGAAACTGATTTAGGACTAAATTTCTTATTCCTCACAGATACTTTTGTATGCTGGCCTGTGTATTGGTGTTGATCACCTATATGCTGGTTTATTAAATTAAAAAAGTCCCAAAAAACATTTAAATTCCAACTGTGTGGAAATAGAATTCATGAAAATGGACAATTGTGTCTTATAGTAATCACATATATATGCTAGTTTAACTACATTTAACAATGCCAAAAAATAAAAATACGTAAATGGCCGATTGAGGTGTGATGCTCAATTTCAACTTAACACACACACAGGTAGATTGCTGCTACACTGTGGTTATTGCTGAAGTAATCACATATATATGCTGCTTAATTAAATTGAAAGCACTCCCGAAAAAAAATTAAATTGTGACCGTGTGGAAACTGAAAGTACATAAATGGATGATTAAGGCGTGATGCTCATTTTCAATTTAACACACACAGGAAGGTTGCTGCCAAATCATGGGTATTGCGGCAGTAATCACATATATATGCTGCTTAACCCCTTAAGGACGCAGGGCGTACCGGTACGCCCTATTTCCTGAGTCCTTAAGGACTCAGGGCGTACCAGTACGTCCCAACTTTAAATGAAGATTCCCGAGCCGCGGGGGTTAATGGGAACGGGATGCCGGCTGAAATCGCGATCCCCCGCCCGCCTCCTCTTGAAAATTTGTTGGTGGCCAGTGGGTATACCAGGGTGTCAGCACATTGCTGACACCCTGGTATAAACGGCTGACATCTGTGCAGATGTCAGCCGTTTAACCCTTTCCATACCGCGGTCCGTACGGAAATACAAATATATTCAACTTTCATTGTTGCACTTATTTGTTGAAGCCTTTTGTGTAAAAATAGAATAAAATTAGGGCCTATTTGCAGTTTAGCGGTGCAGTGATACACTGCCTGTCCAAAAAAAAAGTTGCCACCTGGATTTAACTCAGCAAATAGTTATGAGCTTCCTATTGGATAATTACTGCATGGGTGATTATCTTTCAGCTGGCAACAAGTTATTTAACCCCAACTGGTGCAATGAGTTGCTTCTCATTTCTGAAACAACCATGTCGAAAGACACATCTCGTGGTCGTGGAAAAGATGTTAGTCTGTTTGAGAAGGGTCAAATCATTGGCATGCATCAAGCAGAGAAAACATCTAAGGAGACTGCAGAAACTACTAAAATTGGGTTAAGAACTGTCCAACGCATTATTAAAAACTGGAAGGATAGTAGGGACCCATCATATTTGAGGAAGAAAAGTGGTGGGAAAAAATCCTGAATGATCGTGATCGACAATCACTTAAACGTTTGGTGAAATCAAATCGAAATAAAACAACAGTAGAACTCAGGGCTATGTTTAATAGTGAAAGTAAGAGCATTTCCACATGCACAATGCGAAGGGAACTCAAGGGATTGGAACTGAACAGCTGTGTAGGCGTAAAAAAAACATTAATCAGTGAGGCAAACCAGAAAAAAAGGCTTCAATTTGCTAGGGAGCATAAAGATTGGACTCTGGAGCAATGGAAGAAGGTCATTTGGTCTGATGAGTCCAGATTTACCCTGTTCCAGAGTGATGGGCGCATCAGGGTAAAAAGAGAGGCAAATGAAGTGATGCACCCATCATGACTAGTGCCTACTGTACAAGCCTGTGGGGGCAGTGCTATGATCTGGGGTTGCTGCAGTTGGTCAGGTCTAGGTTCAGCAACAGTATGTGCTCCAAGAATAAGGTCAGCTGACTACCTGAACATACTGAATGACCAGGTTATTCCATCAATGGATTTTTTCTTCCCTGATGGCACGGGCATATTCTAAGATGACATTGCCAGGATTCATCGGGCTCAAATTGTGAAAGAATAGTTCATGGAGTATGAGACATCATTTTCACACATGGATTGGCCACCACAGAGTCCAGACCTTAACCCCATTGAGAATCTTTTGGATGTGCTGGAGAAGGCTTTGCGCAGCAGTCAGACTCTACCATCATCAATGCAAGATCTTGTTGAAAAATTAATGCAACACTGGATGGAAATAAATCTTATCGAAGCTTATCGAAACAATGCCACAGTGAATGCGTGCCGTAATCAAAGCTAAATATTTTTGGTGGTGACTTTTTTTTGGGGATGGGGAGTGTATATTCTTAAGCCCTGTTTGCTGTGTATTAGTGGCTAAATAAAAAATATTTGATCCAACATTTGGTTATTTGATCTAACAGTATGTCAGGCAGAGAAGTGCCAGGCCCTGCAGAGGGAAGTGGTAGAGGTCTAAATTTTTCTGGTGCCGGCAGAGGTCGCAGCAGAGTAAGGGTCGGTGGCAGCAGGGGTCACTTAGAGAGGCCTGAGCTCCCAGTGTCAGCTAGTGGTTGTGTCATGACCATCAACCCAACGGTTCTTAAATGGTTGACTCGATCTTCGACTTCGTCGCAACTTACATCAGACACCCCCAGCCAAGAGTCAGTGGGTTCGTCAGACACAACCCTTAGTTGGCATGGCCCGGGAGCAGGCCCTGTGCCCTCATCTGTCCTCAACCTGCCTCTGTCCTTTCATCCACTAGTCGGACAAGTAGTGATGTGGAGAGTGGCATGGGAGCTGGTGTTGTGAGCGGTCAGGCTCCTGACCCAGAGATGGTTGAGGAGGACATCAGTTGTAGAGGTATCTGCACTCCTATATTGTGGTCCGGGTACTCGTGAGAGACAAATTCTCAAGAGATAGGAATATCCATAGCACTCCAGTTTGAGTAGATACAATTATTTTTTAATAACCAAGTACAGTCAGGTCCATAAATATTGGGACATCGACACAATTCTAACATTTTTGGCTCTATACCCCACCACAATGGATTTGAAATGAAACTAACAAGATGTGCTTTAACTGCAGACTGTCAGCTTTAATTTGAGGGTATTTACATCCAAATCAGGTGAACGGTGTAGGAATTACAGCAGTTTGCATATGTGCCTCCCACTTGTTAAGGGACCAAAAGTAATGGGACAGAATAATAATCATAAATCAAACTTTCACTTTTTAATACTTAGTTGCAAATCCTTTGCAGTCAATTACAGCCTGAAGTCTGGAATGCATAGACATCACCAGACGCTGGGTTTCATCCCTGGTAATGCTCTGCCACGCCTCTACTGCAACTGGCTTCAGTTCCTGCTTGTTATTGGGGAATTTTCCCTTCAGTTTTGTCTTCAGAAAGTGAAATGCATGCTCAATCGGATTCAGGTCAGGTGATTGACTTGGCCATTGCATAACATTCCACTTCTTTCCCTTAAAAAACTCTGGTTGCTTTTGCAGTATGCTTTGGGTCATTGCCCATCTGCACTGTGAAGCACCGTCCAATGAGTTCTAAAGCATTTGACTGAATATGAGCAGATAATATTGCCCGAAACACTTCAGAATTCATCCTGCTGCTTTTGTCAGCAGTCACATCGTCAATAAATACAAGAGAACCAGTTACATAGGCAGCTATACTGTCACGGCTGAGGATGGGGTAAATCCTCAGCCGTGCGATGACAGAAGATGTAAGGCGGCTCGGCCAGGACAACAGGATTAGGGAGCAGGTCACCTCCTAACACATCCCTAACCTGACCCTAACTCCTAGCTGCATGGGCCGACCTTGACGGTAGGAGGGCCCATGCTCAGGAACCTCGGATCCCTAACTCACCCTCCGACCGGTCCCTGAACTAGGAGTCAGGGTAAGACGGCCTGTTCCTTCTGGACACGGAGGAACAGGGGTCTCACTGGCCAAGCTGCGAGGAAAGGGGGATCACATACAACATACAGATATGACAGGCGAACTAAACAAGTTCCACACGTACCTGTCACAGCCACGCTGACTGGAACCCATGCATGCACTACTCATGTCCACAGAACACAAAGGGACATAGCACACATAACACACAGGTAACCAGGAAATCCATAGTTGCACTAAACAGGAAACAAGGGGAAACATCAACTGAACATCATGCAAACATAACATATACTTCACAGATAAACCTATGACCACAAGGGTGGCCCCCACTGGCAGATGATATACACAGGAGGCTGCTCCAGCTACACATGGCTGAAACAACCCACTGAGACATGCCAAACACTGAGGCTTTATAGGCCTAAGAGGCCACACCCACACAGACACACCCAGTGTCTCACACACACAGAAAGGGAGTTAACCCTTCCAACACCAGGGAAGGGAAAACACCAACTTAAAGGGGAAGTGTCAAAACGAAGGTCACACTGTGGCTGTTGCCGCAGGCAACGACATGGGTGGCTACCATGTCCTGGGAGTCAGCCCGAAGGCCGGGACACTGCCACCACATGCACACACTATACCAAACGTTGCTGCGAGCAGCCACAGTGAAGGGAAAGGTCCCAGTGCACAGGTAACATAAAACACAGTGCACACCATACATACATACACACACACCTAACCTAAAGAAAGTCAGATGAGACCGCATGCCAAAGCAGCAAGCTGCCTAGCACCGCTCAGGCTGCTCTGCTGACAATAACAGAACACAACTAGTTGCCCGCGGCAACCACAAGTGAGGCCACACACAGCGACCCTCACCTGCGGTTGAACACGCAAACTAAACCGCAGGCAACCGCATGCGGTAAGGAGTCACGGCAATAGCCATGGCCGTGACATATACATGCCCACGCCATGACACTACCACCACCATGCTTCACTGATGAGGTATTATGCTTAGGATCATGAGAAGTTCCTTTCCTTCTCCATACTCTTCTCTTCCCATCACTCTGGTACAAGTTGATCTTAGTCTCATCTGTCCATAGGATGTTGTTCCAGAACTGTGAAGGCTTTTTTAGATGTCGTTTGGCAAACTCTAATCTGGCCTTCCTGTTTTTGAGGCTCACCAATGGTTTACATCTTGTGGTGAACCCTCTGTATTCACTCTGGTGAAGTCTTCTCTTGATTGTTGACTTTGACACACATACACCTACATCCTGGAGAGTGTTCTTGATCTGGCCAACTGTTGTGAAGGGTACAAAAAATAGTGGTAGGTTGTGGTGGCTCACTAGCAAGTAGTTAAGGTATGGTGCTGCAAGCTCATATAGAGGGAATCACCCCACCCTCTCTTAAAAGGCAAATGTAGTAATAGGAAAATGAGCGAGCACTCATACACTTAGCAACCAGATTGACATATGCAGAAATTATTTATTAAATCCCCATAAAATACAAGTAATACAAGTAATAAAATTTATAAGAACAATGTAGCAATAATATACAACATTACAGTCACATATATTGTGGTAGATATGATCGATACTATATTCAAAAAATATATATTCGATAGAAATATTCGATAAATTGAATGGTAGAAAATTCAATGTTGAAATATTCGATAGAATATTCGATACCACTCAATAGTGTCGATAAATTCAATAATATATATCACACCAAAAAACTTCAAGTATATGCTGTTATTTGGGAAAGAGGGGGTATTATCTTCTAGCACTCTATCCCAATTTGGGAAACTGAATGTCACTAAAAATGTTGTAGGTGTATTCACTGGGAGTGCAATATGTTCATAAAGTGTCCACAGAAATCCTGATAATGTGAAAAGTCTCTTATAGCATATCCTTTTAAGGTCGATATGAGCTTTGAATTGAAGAAAACTTGACCACTGAGGAAGGGAGAGTGAATCTACCCGTAACGCGTATGGTGAAACAAGTGATGTACCTGCATTGAAAAGCCTCCGATAATACTGTATGGCCATACAGAAGAAAATTTCTACAGTAAAGGATTAACTATTCTTATCGTCGAAAGCTGCACCAAAGGAAATTGCGGAACAGAGTGGCAACTCCCGCGATCTTTGGAACTCCCGCGAAATTTAAACCAGCTTGCTGTATGGAGCGACTGAATAAGCCGGCAAATATTTAAAGCTCCATTGAAGCAATAGGGAGACAGCAGACGCTAGACGGTAAGCCAAATATCTATTTAAAGTTTTCTTCAACTATTGCTACATTGTTCTTATAAATTTTATTACTTGTTTTACTTGTATTTTATGGGAATTTAATAAATAATTTCTGCATATGTCAATCTGGTTGCCAAGTGTTGTGAAGGGTGTTTTCTTCACCAGGGAAAGAATTCTTCAGTCATCCACCACAGTTGTTTTACGTGGTCTTCCGGGTCTTTTGGTGTTGCTGAGCTCACCGGTGCGTTCCTTCTTTTTAAAAATGTTCCAAACAGTTGTTTTGGCCACAACTATTGTTTTTGCTATCTCTCTGATGGGTTTGTTTTGTTTTTTCAGCCTAATGATGGCTTGCTTCACTAATAGTGACAGCTCTTTGGATCTCATCTTGAGAGTTGACAGCAACAGATTCCAAATGCAAATAGCACACTTGAAATGAACTCTGGACCTTTTATCTGCTCATTGTAATTGGGATAATGAGGGAATAACACACACCTGGCCATGGAACAGCTGAGAAGCCAATTGTCGCATTACTTTTGGTCCCTTAACAAGTGGGAGGCACATATGCAAACTGCTGTAATTCTTACACCGTTCACCTGATTTGGATGTAAATACCTCAAATTAAAGCTGACAGTCTGCAGGTTCGGTGTTCGGCGCTTTCTTGGCGCTTTTTGAAAGGCTGCTCAGCAGCCAATCAACAAGCGTCATACTACTTGCCCCAAGAGGCCATCACAGCCATGCCTACTAATGGCATGGCTGTGATTGGCCAGAGCAGCATGTGACCCAGTCTCTATATAAGCTTGAGTCACGTAGCCCTGCACGTCACTCTGCTGTTACAAGTGTAGGGAGAGGATGCTGCTGGACTTGTGATTTCAGGGAGAGCATAGGAGAGAATCTAACACAGCGATCTACAGACAAATAGTTGTGTGGGTGCAGGGCACTATAGTGTTACACTGCCCTGAGCTCATTGACCAAAAAATACTAACTTTTAGAATTCTGTTAGTTAGGTGGGTGGCGGCGGCGGCCATTTTATGCATGCTCAGTGCACCAGCACTGCATCTGAGCTTTTGGGACATTGCAAATCACCATTTTTTGGGGGCAAACTACAACATCTGGATTAGTCAGTGTGCAATTTAAGGTAGAAATACACCCATCATTTTCTGGGGTTTTAAAAACACACAATTTTTTTCAAAAAACAGTATTTTCCAGATCTGCAAGTGTTAAATTCAAGTTTAATATATACAGCTTTCATATTCTGTTAGCAAAAAAAGACTTTTTTGGCAATCTACAACATCTGGATTAGTCAGTGTGCAATTTAAGGTAGAAATAAACCCATCATTTTCTGGGGTTTTAAAAACACACTATTTTTTTCAAAAAACAGTATTTTCCAGATCTGCAAGTGTTAAATTCAAGTTTGATATATACAGCTTTCATATTCTGTTAGCAAAAAAAGACTTTTTTGGCAATCTACAACATCTGTATTAGTCAGTTTGCAATTTAAGGTAGAAATACACCCATCATTTTCGGGGGTTTGAAAAACACACTTTTTTTTTCCAAAAACAGTATTTTCCAGATCTGCAAGTGTTAAATTCAAGTTTAATATATACAGCTTTCATATTCTGTTAGCAAAAAAAGACTTTTTTGACAATCTACAACATCTGGATTAGTCAGTGTGCAATTTAAGGTAGAAATACACCCATCATTTTCAGGGGTTTGAAAAACACTCTTTTTTTTTCTCCAAAAAACAGTATTTTCCAGATCTGCAAGTGTTAAATTCAAGTTTAATATATACAGCTTTCATATTCTGTTAGCAAAAAAAGACTTTTTTGGCAATCTACAACATCTGTATTAGTCAGTGTGCAATTTAAGGTAGAAATACACCCATCATTATCTGGGGTTTGAAAAACACACTTTTTTTTCTTTAAAAAACTGTATTTTCCAGATCTGCAAGTGTTAAATTCAAGCTTGATATATACAGCTTTCATATTCTGTTAGCAAAAAAAAATTGGCAATCTACAACATCTGTATTAGTCAGTGTGCAATTTAAGGTAGAGATACACCCATCATTTTCGGGGGTTTGAAAAACACACTTTTTTTTTCTTCAAAAAACTGTATTTTCCAGATCTGCAAGTGTTAAATTCAAGTTTTTAATATATACAGCTTTCATATTCTGTTAGCAAAAAAAAGACTTTTTTGGCAATCTACAACATCTGTATTAGTCAGTGTGCAATTTAAGGTAGAAATACACTCATCATTTTCTGGGGTTTGAAAAACACACTATTTTTTCCAAAAAAACGTATTTTCCAGATCTGCAAAAAATATTTCACCTTAAGGACTTGGCCATTTTTTGCAAATCTGACCAGTGTCACTTTAAGTGCTGATAACTTTAAAACGCTTTTACTTACCCAGGCCGTTCTGAGATAGTTTTTTCGTCACATATTCTACTTCATGACACTGCTAAAACTGGGTCAAAAAAGTGATTTTATTTTGCATAAAAAATACCAAATTTACAAAAAAAATGGAAAAATTTGCAAATTTCCACGTTTCAATTTCTCTACTTCTATAATACATAGTAATACCTCCAAAAATAGTTATTACTTTACATTCCCCATATGTCTACTTCATGTTTGTATCATTTTGGGAATGATATTTTATTTTTTGGGGATGTTACAAGGCTTAGAAGTTTAGAAGCAAATCTTGAAATTTTTCTGAAATTTTCAAAAACCCAATTTGTAGGGACCAGTTCAGGTCTGAAGTCACTTTGTGAGGCTTACATAATAGAAACCACCCAAAAATGACCCCATTCTATAAACTACACCCCTCAAGGTATTCAAAACTGATTTTACAAACTTTGTTAACCCTTTAGGTGTTCCACAAGAATTAATGGAAAATAGAGATACAATTTCAAAATGTCACTTTTTTGGCAGATTTTCCATTTTAATAATTTTTTTCCAGTTACAAAGCAAGGGTTAACAGCCAAACCAAACTCAATATTTATGGCCCTGATTCTGTAGTTTACAGAAACACCCCATATGTGGTCGTAAACTACTGTACGGGCACACGGCAGGGCGCAGAAGGAAAGAATGCCATACGGTTTTTGAAAGGCAGATTTTGCTGGACAGTTTTTTTTGACACCATATCCCATTTGAAGCTCCCCTGATGCACCCTAGAGTAGAAACTCCATAAAAGTGACCCTATCTAAGAAACTACACCCCTCAAGGTATTCAAAACTGATTTTACAAACGTCGTTAACCCTTTAGGTGTTCTACAAGAATTAATGGAAAATAGAGATACCATTTCAAAATTTCACTTTTTTGGCAGATTTTCAATTTTAATATTTTTTTTCCAGTTACAAAGCAAGGGTTAACAGCCAAACCAAACTCAATATTTATGGCCCTGATTCTGTAGTTTACAGAAACACCCCATATGTGGTCGTAAACTACTGTACGGGCACACGGCAGGGCGCAGAAGGAAAGGAATGCCTAAAGGATTTTTGAAAGGCAGATTTTGCTGGACTGGTTTTTTTGACACCATGTCCCATTTGAAGCCCCCCTGATGCACCCCTAGAGTAGAAACTCCATAAAAGTGACCCATCTAAGAAACTACACCCCTCAAGGTATTCAAAACAGATTTTTACAAACGTCATTAACCCTTTAGGTGTTCCACAAGAGTTATTGGCAAATGGAGATGAAATTTCAGAATTTCCATTTTTTGGCAAATTTTCCATTTTAATCCATTTTTCCCAGTAACAAAGCAAGGGTTAAGAGCCAAACAAAACTCAATATTTATGGCCCTGATTCTGTAGTTTACAGAAACACCCCATATGTGGTCATAAACAGCTGTATGGGCACACGGCAGGGCGCAGAAGGAAAGGAATGTCATACGGTTTTTGGAAGGCAGATTTTGCTGGACTGGTTTTTTTGACACCATGTCCCATTTGAAGCCCCCCTGATGCACCCCTAGAGTAGAAACTCAAAAAAAATTGCCCCATTTTAGAAACTACGGGATAGGTTGGCAGTATTGTTGATACTAGTTTAGGGTACATATGATTTTTGGTTGCTCTATATTACACTTTTTGTGAGGCAAGATAACAAGAAATAGCTGTTTTGGCACAGTTTTTATTTTTTGTTATTTACAACATTCATCTGACAGGTTAGATCATGTGATATTTTTATAGACCAGGTTGTCACGGATGCGGCGATACCTAATATGTATACTTTTTTTTTATTTATGTAAGTTTTACACAATGATTTCATTTTTAAAGCAAAAAAAATAATGTTTTAGTGTTTCCATAGTCTGAGAGCCATAATTTTTTCAGTTTTTGGGCGATTTCCTTGGGTAGGGTATGATTTTTGCGGGATGTGATGACGGTTTTATTGGCACTATTTTGAGGTGCGTTTGACTTTTTGATCGCTTGCTATTACACTTTTTGGGATGTAAGGTGACAAAAAATGGTTTATTTAGCACAGTTTTTATTTTTTATTTTTTACGGTGTTCATATGAGGGGTTAGGTCATGTGATATTTTTATAGAGCCGGTTGATACGAACGGGGCGATACCAAATATGTATACTTTTTTTTATTTATGTAAGTTTTACACAATAACAGCTTTTTTTTATTTTTTAAATGATGTTTTAGTGTCTCCATATTCTGAGCCATATTTATTTTTATTTTTTGGGCGATTGTCTCAGGTAGGGGCTCATTTTTTGCAGGATGAGGTGACGGTTAGATTGGTACTATTTTGGTGGGCAAACGCCTTTTTGATCGCTTGCTGTTGTACTTTTTGTGATGTAAGGTGACAAAAAAATTGTTTATTTAGCACAGTTTTTAATTTATATTTTTTACGTGTTCATCTGAGGGGTTAGGTCATGTGATATGTTTATAGAGCCAGTTGATACGGACGCGGCGATACCTAATATGTATACTTTTTTTCCCCCCTATTTATTACCAATTTTTTTTTACTTTATTTGGGGAAAATGCCGTTTTTGTTTATTTATACTTGAAACTTTTAATTTTTTTGGGGGGAAAACTTTATTTTTTAAACTTTTTTTTTCACAGTTTTTTTGTCCCACTTTGGGACTTGAACTTTTGGGGGTCTAATCCTTTACAATGCATTCCAATATTTCTGTATTGGAATGCATTGGCTGAATGAGTAATACTGTGTGTATTACTCATACAGCTTCCGGCCTGAGAGATCCAGGGGACTGGATCTCACAGGCTCTTCACCGTAAGGCAGCGCAATGCCTTCCTTAGACATCGCGCTGCCTTCCATGCCATCGGGTCCCCCCCACAGCCCCATGGGGACCCGATGGCACCGCCGACTACCGCCGCCCGCACAATAAAAAGCCGCAAACCGCAGGTCTGAATTGACCTGCGGTTTGCGGCGATTGCCGACACGGGGGGGGGGTCACGGGACCCCCCCGCGCATTTAGCCGTGGTTCCTGCTCAATGATTTGAGCAGGCACCATGTTCCGATCACCGCGGCGGTGATCAGAACAACACATGACGTACCGGTACGTCATGGGTCCTTAAGGACTCGGGAAACATGCCGGACCGGTTCGTCATGCGTACCTAAGGGGTTAAATTCAAGTTTAATATATACAGCTTTCATATTCTGTTAGCAAAAAAAGACTTTTTTGGCAATCTACAACATCTGTATTAGTCAGTGTGCAATTTAAGGTAGAAATACACCCATCATTTTCTGAGGTTTGAAAAACACACTTTTTTTTCTTCAAAAAACTGTATTTTCCAGATCTGCAAATGTTAAATTCAAGTTTAATATATACAGCTTTCATATTCTGTTAGCAAAAAAAATACTTTTTTGGCAATCTACAACATCTGGATTAGTCAGTGTGCAATTTAAGGTAAAAATACACTCATCATTTTCTGGGGTTTGAAAAACACACTCTTTTGACAAAAAACACTATTTTCAGGCCTTGCAGCATCAGCACGTGTGAAATTACAGGCTTATATACTGCTGTCAAATTCAGTTGTCAAACACTCATTTGGGCACAAAAAATTTAGTTGGCAGCCTTTGATGCAGATGTCATTGTGAGATACACCCTTAATACAATACGGTTACATTCAGAGATTTTAAATACCGCCATTTGGTGCACCGATATTGAATTCAGGCCTACACTGGTTAAGGCCCTGTGAGATACCCCCTCTACATGCAGGGGTTTGAATTAGGCATTTGAAATACAGCAGTTTTAACCACCTCAGCCCCCAGTGCTTAAACACCCTGAAAGACCAGGCCACTTTTTACACTTCTGACCTACACTACTTTCACCGTTTATTGCTCGGTCATGCAACTTACCACCCAAATGAATTTTACCTCCTTTTCTTCTCACTAATAGAGCTTTCATTTGGTGGTATTTCATTGCTGCTGACATTTTTACTTTTTTTGTTATTAATCGAAATTTAACGATTTTTTTTGCAAAAAAATGACATTTTTCACTTTCAGTTGTAAAATTTTGCAAAAAAAACGAGATCCATATAGAAATTTTGCTCTAAATTTATAGTTCTACATGTCTTTGATAAAAAAAAAATGTTTGGGTAAAAAAAAAATGGTTTGGGTAAAAGTTATAGCGTTTACAAACTATGGTACAAAAATGTGAATTTCCGCTTTTTGAAGCCGCTCTGACTTTCTGAGCACCTGTCATGTTTCCTGAGGTTCTACAATGGCCAGACAGTACAAACACCCCACAAATGACCCCATTTCTGAAAGTACACACCCTAAGGTATTCGCTGATGGGCATAGTGAGTTCATAGAACTTTTTATTTTTTGTCACAAGTTAGCGGAAAATGATGATTTTTTTTTTTTTTTTTTTTTTTCTTACAAAGTCTCATATTCCACTAACTTGTGACAAAAAATAAAAAGTTCTATGAACTCACTATGCCCATCAGCGAATACCTTGGGGTCTCTTCTTTCCAAAATGGGGTCACTTGTGGGGTAGTTATACTGCCCTGGCATTCTAGGGGCCCAAATGTGTGGTAAGGAGTTTGAAATCAAATTCAGTAAAAAATGACCTGTGAAATCCGAAAGGTGCTCTTTGGAATATGGGCCCCTTTGCCCACCTAGGCTGCAAAAAAGTGTCACACATCTGGTATCTCCGTACTCAGGAGAAGGTGGGGAATGTGTTTTGGGGTGTCATTTTATATATACCCATGCTGGGTGAGAGAAATATCTTGGCAAAAGACAACTTTTCCCATTTTTTTATACAAAGTTGTCATTTGACCAAGATATTTATCTCACCCAGTATGGGTATATGTAAAAAGACACCCCAAAACACATTCCTCAACTTCTCCTGAGTACGGGGATACCAGATGTGTGACGCTTTTTTGCAGCCTAGGTGGGCAAAGGGGCCCATATTCCAAAGAGCACCTTTCGGATTTCACTCCTCATTTTTTCCTGAATTTGATTTCAAACTCCTTACCACACATTTGGGCCCCTAGAATACCAGGGCAGTATAACTACCCCACAAGTGACCCCATTTTGGAAAGAAGACACCCCAAGGTATTCCGTGAGGGGCATGGCGAGTTCCTAGAATTTTTTATTTTTTGTCACAAGTTAGTGGAAAATGATGATTTTTTTTTTTTTTTTTTTTTTTTCATACAAAGTCTCATATTCCACAAACTTGTGACAAAAAATAAAAACTTCCATGAACTCACTATGCCCATCAGCGAATACCTTGGGGTCTCTTCTTTCCAAAATGGGGTCACTTGTGGGGTAGTTATACTGCCCTGGCATTCTAGGGGCCCAAATGTGTGGTAAGTAGGTAAATGACCTGTGAAATCCGAAAGGTGCTCTTTGGAATGTGGGCCCCTTTGCCCCCCTAGGCTGCAAAAAAGTGTCACACATCTGGTATCTCCGTACTCAGGAGAAGTTGAGGAATGTGTTTTGGGGTGTCTTTTTACATATACCCATGCTGGGTGAGATAAATATCTTGGTCAAATGCCAACTTTGTATAAAAAAATGGGAAAAGTTGTCTTTTGCCAAGATATTTCTCTCACCCAGCATGGGTATATGTAAAATGACACCCCAAAACACATTCCCCAACTTCTCCCGATTACGGAGATACCAGATGTGTGACACTTTTTTGCAGCCTAGGTGGGCAAAGGGGCCCATATTCAAAAGAGCACCTTTCGGATTTCAAAGGTCATTTTTTACAGAATTTGATTTCAAACTCCTTACCACACATTTGGGCCCCTAGAATGCCAGGGCAGTATAACTACCCCACAAGTGACCCCATTTTGGAAAGAAGAGACCCCAAGGTATTCGCTGATGGGCATAGTGAGTTCATGGAACTTTTTATTTTTTGTCACAAGTTAGTGGAATATGAGACTTTGTATGAAAAAAAAAAAAAAAATAAGCATTTTCCACTAACTTGTGACAAAAAATAAAAAATTCTAGGAACTCGCCATGCCCCTCACGGAATACCTTGGGGTGTCTTCTTTCCAAAATGGGGTCACTTGTGGGGTAGTTATACTGCCCTGGCATTTTCCAGGGGCCCTAATGTGTGGTAAGTAGGTAAATGACCTGTGAAATCCTAAAGGTGCTCTTTGGAATATGGGCCCCTTTGCCCACCTAGGCTGCAAAAAAGTGTCACACATGTGGTATCGCCGTATTCAGGAGAAGTTGGGGAATGTGTTTTGGGGTGTCATTTTACATATACCCATGCTGGGTGAGAGAAATATCTTGGCAAAAGACAACTTTTCCCATTTTTTTATACAAAGTTGGCATTTGACCAAGATATTTCTCTCACCCAGCATGGGTATATGTAAAATGACACCCCAAAACACATTCCCCAACGTCTCCTGAATACGGAGATACCACATGTGTGACACTTTTTTGCAGCCTAGGTGGGCAAAGGTGCCCAAATTCCTTTTAGGAGGGCATTTTTAGACATTTGGATACCAGACTTCTTCTCACGCTTTGGGGCCCCTAGAATGCCAGGGCAGTATAAATACCCCACATGTGACCCCATTTTGGAAAGAAGACACCCCAAGGTATTCAATGAGGGGCATGGCGAGTTCATAGAAATTTTTTTTTTTTGGCACAAGTTAGCGGAAATTGATATTTTTTATTTTTTTCTCACAAAGTCTCCCGTTCCGCTAACTTGGGACAAAAATTTCAATCTTTCATGGACTCAATATGCCCCTCACGGAATACCTGGGGGTGTCTTCTTTCCGAAATGGGGTCACATGTGGGGTATTTATACTGCCCTGGCATTCTAGGGGCCCTAAAGCGTGAGAAGAAGTCTGGAATATAAATGTCTAAAAAATTTTACGCATTTGGATTCCGTGAGGGGTATGGTGAGTTCATGTGAGATTTTATTTTTTGACACAAGTTAGTGGAATATGAGACTTTGTAAGAAAAAAAAAAAAAAAATTCCGCTAACTTGGGCCAAAAAAATATCTGAATGGAGCCTTACAGAGGGGTGATCAATGACAGGGGGGTTGATCAATGACAGGGGGGTTGATCAATGACAGGGGGGTGATCAATGACAGGGGGGTGATCAATGACAGGGGGGTGATCAGGGAGTCTATATGGGGTGATAACCACAGTCATTGATCACGCCCGTGTAAGGCTTCATTCAGACGTCCGGATGCGTTTTGCGGATCCGATCCATCTATCAGTGCATCCGTAAAAATCATGCGGACATCTGAATGGAGCTTTACAGGGGGGTAATCAATGACAGGGGGGTAATCAATGACAGGGGGGTGATCAGGGAGTCTATATGGGGTGATCACCACAGTCATTGATCACGCCCCTGTAAGGCTTCATTCAGACGTCCGGATGCGTTTTGCGGATCCGATCCATCTATCAGTGCATCCGTAAAAATCATGCGGACGTCTGAATGGAGCTTTACAGGGGGGTAATCAATGACAGGGGGGTGATCAGGGAGTCTATATGGGGTGATCACCACAGTCATTGATCACGCCCCTGTAAGGCTTCATTCAGACGTCCGGATGCGTTTTGCGGATCCGATCCATCTATCAGTGCATCCGTAAAAATCATGCGGACATCTGAATGGAGCTTTACAGGGGGGTAATCAATGACAGGGGGGTGATCACCACAGTCATTGATCATGCCCCTGTAAGGCTTCATTCAGACGACCGGATGCGTTTTGCGGATCCGATCCATGTATCAGTGCATCCGTAAAAATCATGCGGACATCTGAATGGAGCTTTACAGGGGGGTGATCAGGGAGTCTATATGGGGTGATCACCACAGTCATTGATCATGCCCCTGTAAGGCTTCATTCAGACGTCCGGATGCGTTTTGCGGATCCGATCCATCTATCAGTGGATCCGTAAAAATCATGCGGACGTCTGAATGGAGCTTTACAGGGGGGTAATCAATGACAGGGGGGTAATCAATGACAGGGGGGTGATCAGGGAGTCTATATGGGGTGATCACCACAGTCATTGATCACGCCCCTGTAAGGCTTCATTCAGACGTCCGGATGCGTTTTGCGGATCCGATCCATCTATCAGTGGATCCGTAAAAATCATGCGGACGTCTGAATGGAGCTTTACAGGGGGTTGATCAATGACAGGGGGGTAATCAATGACAGGGGGGTGATCAGGGAGTCTATATGGGGTGATCAGGGGTGATTAGGGGTGATCAGGGACTAATAAGGGGTTAATAAGTGACGGGGGGGGGTGTAGTGTAGTGTAGTGGTGCTTGGTGCTACTTTACTGAGCTACCTGTGTCCTCTGGTGGTCGATCCAAACAAAGGGGACCACCAGAGGACCAGGTAGCAGGTATATTAGACGCTGTTATAAAAACAGCGTCTAATATACCTGTTAGGGGTTAAAAAAAACACATCTCCAGCCTGCCAGCGAACGATCGCCGCTGGCAGGCTGGAGATCAACTCTCTTACCTTCCGTTCCTGTGAGCGCGCGCGCCTGTGTGCGCGCGTTCACAGGAAATCTCGCGTCTCGCGAGATGACGCGTATATGCGTGACTGTGCGCAGGGCTGCCACCTCCGGAACGCGATCCTGCGTTAGGCGGTCCGGAGGTGGTTAAATACAGGCATTTTGTTCAAAGATATATTTACTTCAAGCCTACAGAGGTTCAAGCCCTCTGAGATACCACCTCTACATACAGGGGTTTAAATTAGGCATTTGAAATACAGCAATTTGAAATACAGCCATTTTGTGCAAATATATATTTACTTTAGGGCTACAGAGGTTCAGGCCCTCTGAGATGCTACCTCTATATACAGGGGTTTGAATTAGGCATTTGAAATACAGCAACTTGAAATACAGCCATTTTGTGCAAAGATATATTTACTGCAGGCCTACAGAGGTTTGGGCCCTCTGAGATACTACTTCTACATACAGGGGTTTGAACTAGGCATTTGAAATGCAGCCATTTAAAATACAGCCATTTTGTGCAAAGATATATTTACTGCAGGCCTACAGAGGTTCAGGCCCTCTGAGATACCACCTCTACATACAGGAGTTTTAATTAGGCATTTGAAATGCAGCCATTTGAAATGCAGCCATTTTGTGCAAAGATATATTTACTGCAGGCCTACAGAGGTTCAGGCCCTCTGAGATACCACCTCTACATACAGTGGTTTGAATTAGGCATTTGAAATACAGCCATTTGAAATACAGCCATTTTGTGCAAAGATATATTTACTGCAGGCCTACAGAGGTTCAGGCCCTCTGAGATACTACCTTTACATACAGGGGTTTGAATTAGGCATTTGAAATACAGCCATCTGTGTGCACTGCGCAACGCCATCTGTGGCAAGGTGCACCTGACTACGGATACGTGGACCAGTAAGCACGGTCAGGGCCATTATATCTCCATAACAGCACACTGGGTAAATGCAGTGGCGGCTGGGCCTGAGGTGGATAGCAGTTTGGCGCATGTCCTTTCACCACCGAGGATTGCAGGGCGCTTCAGTTTGCCTACTGTTGCTTCCTCCTCCTACTCTGCTTCCTCATCCTCTACCAGCTCCTCATCCGGTCAGCGTAACACCTTCACCACCAACTTCTGCACAGCCAGGGGTAAACGACAGCAGGCAGTTTTAAAACTTATCTGTTTGGGGGACAAACCACACACCGTGCAGGAGATGTGGACGGGCCTTGAACAGCAGACCGAGGAGTGGTTTGTGCCAGTCAGCCTCAAGCCCGGCCTGGTGGTGTGCGATAATGGGCGAAATCTCGTAGCAGCTCTGGGACTAGCCGTTTTGACGCGCATCCCTTGCCTGGCGCATGTGCTGAATTTGGTGGTGCAGAGATTCCTTAAAAATTACCCCGACATGTCAGAGCTGCTGCATAAAGTGCGGGCCGCCTGTGCGCGCTTTAGGCGTTCTCACCCTGCTGCTGCTCGCCTCTCAGCGCTGCAGCGTAACTTCGGTAACGCTCCTGGGAAAGATGGAAGAGGATTTGGCACAGGAGGAGATGGAGGAGAGGAAGAGGCATCATTTCGTAGGGTTTCCGGCCAGTCATTCCCAAGTGGCTCCGAGGGTGGGTTCCTACAACCACAAACCCAAGGTACACAATTGTCCAGCCAGGGCACAGTTCTGGAGGATGAGGAGGTGGAGGATGAGGAGGAGGAGATGGAGGAGGAGGAACCATGTTCACAGCAGGGTGTCACCCAGACCAGCTCATCGCCATCACTGGTGCGTGGATGGGGAGATGCAGAGGACACAGATGATACACCTCCCACAGAGGACAGCTTTTCGTTGCCTCTGGGCAGCCTGGCACACATGAGCGATTACATGCTGCAGTGTCTCCGCAACGACCGCCGAGTTGCCCACATTCTAACTTGTGCTGTTTACTGGGTGGCCACGTGTCACGACCATGGTCATGGTCGTGACTCTTGGACCCGCATGCAGTTGCCTGAGGTTTGGTTTTCTGGTCAACCACATGGTAAGGGCTGCTAGTATCTTGCCTCACGTGTAGTTGCCACTGGCAACATGATTTTATTCGCAGTATAGCAGCCTGAGCTGTTGCTAGGCAGCTTGCTGTGAAGTGCATGCGGTTGCACCTGGCAACCTATATTTGTAGGTGTGCCTTTTGTCTGTATGATGTGCACTTACCCTGTTTGTTGTGCACAAGGTTTCTGTATGTGTGCACTTTCCCTTTAAGTGGCTTCACTACCCTGTCTGGTTTTGGAAGGGTTAATTCCCTTTCCAGTGTGTGTCTGTGTGGGTGTGGCCACTTGGGCTAGTTAGCTTCCTCTGGATGCCTGTAGCTGAGGGGTACTCCAGGCATGTTGCTGGAGTCATCCTCCTGGTATCCTTATACCATCTCTCCAGTGAGGGCCACCCTTGCGGTCATAAAAACATGTGGTGATGTTATGCTTTATGTTGGTGTTTATTCTTGATGCAGCTATGGATCTGGGTTCCTGTGTGTTTATGTGTGTGTGCTGTGTCCATTTATGTTTGGTGTGGACATCAGCTTGTGAGCACGGGATCCAGTCAGTGTGTCTGTGGCAGGTAGGTGTGGAAGTGCTTTCACTCACCTGCCATATCCGTAGGCTGTTTATGGTTCCCCTTCCTTGCAGCTTGGCCAGTGAGACTCCTGTTCGTCCGCATCTAGGAGGAACAGGTTGTCTTACCCAGCTCCTATTTCAGGGATCCCTTGAGGGTTAGTAGGGACCCAAAGTTCCTGAGTATGAGCCTTCCTACCATCAGGGTTGGCTCATACAGCTAGGAGTCAGGGTCAGATTTAGGGATGTGTTAGGAGGTGACCTGCTCCCTATTCTGTTGTCCTGGCCGAGCAGCTTCCATACGTTTAACATCACACGGATTAGAGTTACCCCCACTCTGATCCGTGACAGTCCGTGTCCGTGACACCACGCTGCTGGATCCCCGTTACACGGACAATGTACCGTCTTTAATTCCGCCACTGGAGCGTGATCGTAAGATGCGAGAGTACAAGCGCACGCTGGTAGACGCGCTTCTGGTGGCATTCCCACCTGACAGCGGGGGCACAGTGGAAGCACAAGGTGAAGGCAGAGGAAGAGGTCGCCAATGCAGCTCGGGCACCGCCATCACCTCAGAAGGCAGGGTTAGCATGGCCGACATGTGGAAAAGCTTTGTCAGCACTCCACAACAACCAGCACCACCAGCTGATATGGAACGTCTTAGCAGGAGGCAGCATTTCACCAACATGGTGGAGCAGTATGTGTGCACACGCCTACACGTACTGAATGACGGGTCTGCCCCCTTCAAGATAAATATCTTGGTAATATGCCAACTTTGTATAAAAAAATGGGAAAAGTTGTCGTTTGCCAAGATATTTCTCTCACCCAGCATGGGTATATGTAAAATGACACCCCAAAAAACATTGCTCAACTTCTCCTGAGTACGGCAATACCACACGTGTGACACATTTTTGCAGCCTAGGTGGGCAAAGGGGCCCACATTCCAAAGAGCACCTTTCGGATTTCACCGGCCATTTTTTACAGATTTTGATTTCAAACTACTTTGCACGCATTTGGGCCCCTAAAATGCCAGGGCAGTAGAACTACCCCACAAGTGACCCCATTTTGGAAAGAAGACACCCCAAGGTATTTCGTGATGGGCATAGTGAGTTCATGGAAGTTTTTATTTTTTGTCACAAGTTAGTGGAATATGAGACTTTGTAAAAAAATAAAAAATAAAAAAAAAATCATCATTTTCCGCTAACTTGTGACAAAAAATAAAAAGTTCTATGAACTCACTATGCCTATCAGCGAATACCTTAGGGTGTCTACTTTCCGAAATGGGGTTATTTGTGGGGTTTTTCTACTGTCTGGGCATTGTAGAACCTCAGGAAACATGACAGGTGCTCAGAAAGTCAGAGCTGCTTCAAAAAGCGGAAATTCACATTTTTGTACCATAGTTTGTAAACGCTATAACTTTTACCCAAACCATTTTTTTTTTTACCCAAACATTTTTTTTTATCAAAGACATGTAGAACAATAAATTTAGAGAAAAATTTATATATGGATGTTGTTTTTTTGGCAAGTGAAAAATGTCATTTTTTTGCAAAAAAAACTTTAAATTTCGATTAATAACAAAAAAAGTAAAAATGTCAGCAGCAATGAAATACCACCAAATGAAAGCTCTATTAGTGAGAAGAAAAGGAGGTAAAATTCATTTGGGTGGTAAGTTGCATGACCGAGCAATAAACTGTGAAAGTAGTGTAGTGCAGAAGTGTAAAAAGTGGCCTGGTCATTAAGGGTGTTTAAGCTAGGGGGGCTGAAGTGGTTAAACAATAAAAAAAAAATTGGTCTCTTACATTTTATGGTGAAATTCACTAATTTTTGGGTGTGATGTACCACTGCTCTACCTAGTAGGCCTGCTAAAAAAATAAAATAAAATTGTCATTAACATTTTTGGGTGAAATTCACCAATTTTTTGGTGTATAGTACCACTGCTATACCTAGTAGGCCGGTTAAAAAAATAAAATAAATTGTCATTAACATTTTCTGGTGAAATTCACCAATTTTTGGGTGTATAGTACCACTGCTATACCTAGTATGACGGTTAAAAATAAATAAAAAATTGTCATTACCATTTTCTGGTGAAATTTACCAATTTTTGGGTGTATAGTACCACTGCTATACCTAATATGGCGGTTAAAAAAATAAATAAAAAAATTGTCATTAACATTTTCTGGTGAAATTAACCAATTTTTGGGTGTTTAGTACCACTGCTATACCTAGTAAGCCGGTTAAAAAAATTAAAAAAATTGTCATCAACATTTTCGGGTGAAATTAACAAATTTTTGGGTGTATAGTACCACTGCTATACCTAGTAGGTCGGTTAACCAAAAAAATATATTTGTCAGTTACATTTTCAGTGGAAATTCAACAATTTTTGGGTGTGAAATACCACTGCTATACCTAGTAGACGGGTTAAACAATAAAAAAATTTGTCTCTGTACAATTTGTCTTTGTACATTTTATGGTGAAATTCACTAATTTTTGGGTGTGATGTACCACTGCTATACCTAGTAGGCCGGTTAACAAAAAAATAAAAATTGTCAGTTACATTTTCTGGTGAAATTCAGCAATTTTTTGGTGTGAAGTACCACTGCTATACCTAGTAGACCGGTAAAATAATAATAATTGGCAGTTACATTTTATAGTGAAATTCAGCAATTATTTGGTGTGATGTACCACTGCTATATCTATTAGACCAGTAAAAATAAAAAAAAAACATTTGTCAGTTACATTTTTGGGTCAAATTCACCAATTTTTGGGTGTAATATACCCCTCCTCTACCTAGTTGACAGCTTAATAAATTTCAATAATTTTTAAAAATTTTTTTTCATTTTCGGGTGACAATAAACAATTGTTTTTTGTCATAGACCCCTGCTCTACCAAGTAGACAGGTTAATTAATTTCAGTAATTTTTCTGTTACATTCTTGGGTTGACATTATACAATTTTAGACGTGAATAAACCCCTGCTCTGCATAGGTGACAGGGAATAAAATTTCTGAAATGCTTCTTTAATTGATGCGCGCCACCTCCTTTGATTCAATGCTTAAACTTAAGCAAGTTGTACCACATTTAAGCTTCAATACTTTGTCCCAGATTTCCGCTATACTCTTTTGGTCAACATTTGCGCCTCAATAGCTTTTCCCACAATTCCGTATGACTCTTTTGGCCCACATTTGGGCTTCTGTAATTTGTCCCACATTTGCGCCTCAATAACTTTTCCCACATTTCTTCTTGATCCCAAATTTTTTAAATAAATTTATCTCCCTTAAATTTGGTCTCTTTTTCTCACGCTCCCTCTCCGGCCTGGAACCCTGATTCCCCGCCACCTGTAATCACCATGGTAGGCGCATAAAAGAACATTGAAAGTTGATAGAGCAGATATCAAATTGGATCGCGAACATCACGGGGACGTGCGACATGGTGGGTGGAGCAGTAAGTATGCACATGCCTACACAAACTAATTGACAGGGGTCAGCCCCTGCAACTTCTGGGTCTCCAAATTGGGCACATGGCCTGAGCTTGCCCTTTACGCCTTGGAGGTGCTGGGCTGCCCTGCAGCCAATGTATTGTCTGAAAGTGTGTTTAGCACAACTGGAGGGTTATATTTCCCAATAAATTTAAAACCAAAAAGCAGTGTAGGCTACCTCCTCCTCCTCCACCGCCACTTCCACCTACACCGCCACATCCACCGCCTCCTCAACCTCCTTCTCCATATGGACCTGGTCCTCCTAGATCAAGATTATTATTTTTTATTTTTACATATTTTATGTTATTTTAAGTCATTTCCCTATCCACATTTGTTTGCAGAGCACTTACCATGCTCTTAACCACATTTTGATGCCATTTGCAGCCCTCTAGCCCTTTCCATGACATTTTTACAGTCATTTTAGTGCTCAAAAGTTCGGGTCCCCATTGACTTCAATGGGGTTCGGGGTCAAGTTCGGTTCGAGTACGGGTCCCGAACTCGAACTTTTTTCCGAAGTTCGGCCGAACCCGTCGAACCCGAACATCCAGGTGTCCGCTCAACCCTAGTCATCACGTTGGCGACTAGTGGGCGGGCGCATCTGCAGGAAGAAATAGAGGCTATGTGCGACGCAGCTAAATCTGGAAGCTGTGCGCATGTCAATTAGAATGTTGGTGTGTAGTAAGGGAATGGCAGAGTGGGCAAAAAGTGTATGTATGAGCATACAGAGCATGCGTGTGTGTAGTGACTGTTGTAGAATTATAAATAGTTGTAATCTGCTCTCATCAAAGTTTATGTAAGGAAAAAGGTAAATCCCTATTCCCTTAGCCGCAGTCAGAGACAGACCCAGGTGCTACCATCTTGATTGAATTCTTGCTGAGCAACTCCACCCCGCCC
The DNA here is from genome assembly GCF_905171765.1 of Bufo bufo. NCBI lineage: Eukaryota > Metazoa > Chordata > Amphibia > Anura > Bufonidae > Bufo > Bufo bufo. The sequence continues at coordinate 421,437,383 of NC_053390.1, forward strand.
TGCTCAGTCTGTGTCTTTTTTTTACTAACAAAAGGTGTAAAAGGGGCTGGCCTAAGACAAGGATACAGTAAGTGATGACATACAGGAAGTGATGACATAGGAAGACAAGACACCATCATTTAGAATAACCTAGCTAGCTAACAAACACATGTATACAATAACCTACCATTACCACTGGAGCTAATTTTATCCAGCCTTGCTCAGTGATCAATGCCAGATAAAATTACTATGATCCTCATGCATGTTTATTTACAGGACAACGTCATTATCTCCAGCAGCTGATCAGGCGCACTAGAGACAACAAATACACGTTCCTTTTTTATATATTGTTCTCTTAACAAATGCATCCACGCCAAGCCAATAAATCCGCGTCTTGCGCGGGGGCCCTAGCCGGCGTCCATACATCAGCCAACAAAACACTGCTCTGCTGAACACATCAGTCTCCCCCGGTCCACAGCCCAGTGCTTAGCGCATGGACCATTCGCCGACGGAGACCTCTGCGCCCAGAAGCTGTGACAGGACATACACGGGAAGATATCCACTCCAATGGTTTACCCTGACACTGAGAGACATGATGACAATACACAATATATTAGAAACACATCCTAATAAAATTTCCACAACATGACATTGTTGGATTATAAAGGAAGGATAAGGACAGTGTAATAGATAGGAGGTAAAGATCAGACTCACTATAATAAAGACAATAATTTATACACCTCAATTTCACATAACAAAGGTTTGGAGGCTGCAACCGCCTTACTTTTGTCCCAATCCAGCTTATCTACATTACAACAGGAATTTTGCATACAACTATTGACATTTGTACTACATGAGAACTACTTTTTATTTGGGGACCAATTTTGTGGGCAGAAATGCGGGACCGCAATAGGGGCTAATGTAGCGCCACCCTACGCTAATTCCTATATGATCTATTTCGAGGAAAATCATGTATACACCCATCCCGTATTTATTCATCATTTCAGAATTTGGCTTAGATTCATTGATGATATTTTTTGCCTCTGGGAGGGCCCCAAATCCAGTATGCTTACATTCTACAATGACTTAAACAAAGTATACCCTGAACTAGGATTCACGATACATATCGACACTTCTGAGATTAGCTTTCTTGATACATTAGTACAAAAGGACCTTGATGGCCATCTGCAATTTGATTTATACAATAAACCAATAAATGTAGTCGTAACATCAGGGACAAACTTGTCCATGCGGATATTGTACCCATCACTAACATACTATGACAACGCTTCTTACAAAACCCTGTATACGGTACCTTCCTCTGTCTTCATTGTGCCCAGTGCTCAAACATAACTCGAGGCAACTATATCACCCATCATCACACAGGTCAGAAATTCCCCATTAAAGACTACTACACATGCGATTCCTCGTAAGTAGTATATCTAATTAAATGCCCATGTGGCCTAGCATATGTGGGGGAAACCATCCAACATATTCGAGATCGAATATGTAAACATAAATCCACAATCAGAACCAAACAGTTACTTTTACCAATACCAGCACACTTTGATCAATACAAACACGAAATCTTGCAGCTACGATTTCAAGTTATTGAGCAGATACAATCTTCAAGGCGAGACCGGATCTTACAACTACAGCGGATTTTGGATTCACAAATTGGACACGTTAGCACCTAAAGGACTAAATAGAGAATGTGATTTTCTGTCTCTATCATGATAATAATGGAATTTTTTTGTCTTTATTCCAGACACGTTGATTGGAATTAGGCAACTATGGGTGAGAACTTCCCCCTTCCCCTCCAAACTCCAACCCCCCCTTCCTCTCCTTTCCCCTTACTTCCATGATTGCAGTTTTTCCTTACTAACGTCTAACCTCTATTCATTTTTTGTCTTGATTTTGCTTATTATTTTTCATTAACATTGCTTTTTTAACCACCTCAGCCCCCATAGCTTAAACACCCTGAAAGACCAGGCCACTTTTTACACTTCTGACCTACACTACTTTCACCGTTTATTGCTCGGTCATGCAACTTACCACCCAAATGAATTTTACCTCCTTTTCTTCTCACTAATAGAGCTTTCATTTTGTGGTATTTCATTGCTGCTGACAGTTTTACTTTTTTTGTTATTAATCGAAATTTAACGATTTTTTTGCAAATAAATGAAATTTTTCACTTTCAGTTGTAAAATTTTGCAAAAAAAACGAGATCCATATATAAATTTTGCTCAAAATTTAATGTTCTACATGTCTTTGATAAAAAAAAATGTTTTGGTAAAAAAAAATGGTTTGGGTAAAAGTTATAGCGTTTACAAACTATGGTACGAAAATGTGAATTTCCGCTTTTTGAAGCAGCTCTGACTTTCTGAGCACCTGTCATGTTTCCTGAGGTTCTACAATGGCCAGACAGTACAAACACCCCACAAATGACCCCATTTCGGAAAGTAGACACCCTAAGGTATTCGCTGATGGGCATAGTGAGTTCATAGAACTTTTTATTTTTTTTCACAAGTTAGCGGAAAATGATGATTTATTATTTTTTTTTTTTTCTTACAAAGTCTCATATTCCACTAACTTGTGACAAAAAATAAAAACTTCCATGAACTCACTATGCCCATCAGCGAATACCTTGGGGTGTCTTCTTTCCAAAATGGGGTCACTTGTGGGGTAGTTATACTGCCCTGGCATTCTAGGGGCCCAAATGTGTGGTAAGGAGTTTGAAATCAAATTCTGTAAAAAATAGCTGGTGAAATCCGAAAGGTGCTCTTTGGAATGTGGGCCCCTTTGCCCACCTAGGCTGCAAAAAAGTGTCACACATGTGGTATCTCCGTATTCAGGAGAAGTTGGGGAATGTGTTTTGGGGTGTCATTTTACATATACCCATGCTGGGTGAGAGAAATATCTTGGCAAAAGACAACTTTGTATAAAAAAATGGGAAAAGTTGTCTTTTGCCAAGATATTTCTCTCACCCAGCATGGGTATATGTAAAATGACACCCCAAAACACATTCCCCAACTTCTCCTGAATACGAAGATACCAGATGTGTGACACTTTTTTGCAGCCTAGATGGGCAAAGGGGCCAATATTCCAAAGAGCACCTTTCGGATTTCACTGGTCATTTTTTACAGAATTTGATTTCAAACTCCTTACCACACATTTGGGCCCCTAGAATGCCAGGGCAGTATAACTACCCCACAAGTGACCCCATTTTGCAAAGAAGACACCCCAAGGTTTTCGCTGATGGGCATAGTGAGTTCATGGAAGTTTTTATTTTTTGTCACAAGTTAGTGAAATATGAGACTTTGTAAGAAAAAAAAAAAAAAAATCATCATTTTCCACTAACTTGTGACAAAAAATAAAAAAATTCTAGGAACTCGCCATGCCCCTCACGGAATACCTTGGGGTGTCTTCTTTCCAAAATGGGGTCACTTGTGGGGTAGTTATACTGCCCTGGCATTCTAGGGGCCCAAATGTGTGGTAAGGAGTTTGAAATCAAATTCTGTAAAAAATGGCTGGTGAAATCCGAAAGGTGCTCTTTGGAATGTGGGCCCCTTTGCCCACCTAGGCTGCAAAAAAGTGTCACACATGTGGTATCTCCGTATTCAGGAGAAGTTGGGGAATGTGTTTTGGGGTGTCATTTTACATATACCCATGCTGGGTGAGAGAAATATCTTGGCAAAAGACAACTTTGTATAAAAAAAATGGGAAAAGTTGTCTTTTGCCAAGATATTTCTCTCACCCAGCATGGGTATATGTAAAATGACACCCCAAAACACATTCCTCAACTTCTCCTGAATACGGAGATACCAGATGTGTGACACTTTTTTGCAGCCTAGGTGGGCAAAGGGGCCCATATTCCAAAGAGCACCTTTCGGATTTCACTGGTCATTTTTTACAGAATTTGATTTCAAACTCCTTACCACACATTTGGGCCCCTAGAATGCCAGGGCAGTATAACTACCCCACAAATGACCCCATTTTGCAAAGAAGACACCCCAAGGTATTCGCTGATGGGCATAGTGAGTTCATGGAAGTTTTTATTTTTTGTCACAAGTTAGTGAAATATGAGACTTTGTAAGAAAAAAAGAAAAAAAATCATCATTTTCCACTAACTTGTGACAAAAAATAAAAAATTTTAGGAACTCGCCATGCCACTCACGGAATACCTTGGGGTGTCTTCTTTCCAAAATGGGGTCACTTGTGGGGTAGTTATACTGCCCTGGCATTCTAGGGGCCCAAATGTGTGGTAAGGAGTTTGAAATCAAATTCTGTAAAAAATGACCAGTGAAATCCGAAAGGTGCTCTTTGGAATGTGGGCCCCTTTGCCCACCTAGGCTGCAAAAAAGTGTCACACATGTGGTATTTTTTGTCACAAGTTAGTGGAATATGAGACTTTGTAAGAAAAAAATCATCATTTTCCACTAACTTGTGACAAAAAATATAAAATTCTAGGAACTCGCCATGCCCCTCACGGAATACCTTGGGGCGTCTTCTTTCCAAAATGGGGTCACTTGTGGGGTAGTTATACTGCCCTGGCATTTTCCAGGGGCCCTAATGTGTGGTAAGTAGGTAAATGACCTGTGAAATCCTAAAGGTGCTCTTTGGAATGTGGGCCCCTTTGCCCACCTAGGCTGCAAAAAAGTGTCACACATGTGGTATCTCCGTATTCAGGAGAAGTTGGGGAATGTGTTTTGGGGTGTCATTTTACATATACCCATGCTGGGTGAGAGAAATATCTTGGCAAAAGACAACTTTTCCCATTTTTTTATACAAAGTTGGCATTTGAACAAGATATTTCTCTCACCCAGCATAAGTATATGTAAAATGACACCCCAAAACACATTGCCCAACTTCTCCTGAGTACGCCGATACCAGATGTGTGACACTTTTTTGCAGCCTAGATGCGCAAAGGTGCCCAAATTCCTTTTAGGAGGGCATTTTTAGACATTTGGATACCAGACTTCTTCTCACGCTTTGGGGCCCCTAAAATGCCAGGGCAGTATAAATACCCCACATGTGACCCCATTTTGGAAAGAAGACACCCCAAGGTATTCAATGAGGGGCATGGCGAGTTCATAGAATTTTTTTTTTTTTGGCACAAGTTAGCGGAAATTGATATTTTTTATTTTTTTCTCACAAAGTCTCCCTTTCCGCTAACTTGGGACAAAAATTTCAATCTTTCATGGACTCAATATGCCACTCACGGAATACCTTGGGGTGTTTTCTTTCCGAAATGGGGTCACATGTGGGGTATTTATACTTCCCTGGCATTCTAGGAGCCCTAAAGCGTGTGAAGAAGTCTGGAATATAAATGTCTAAAAATTTTACGCATTTGGATTCCGTGAGGGGTATGGTGAGTTCATGTGAGATTTTATTTTTTGACACAAGTTAGTGGAATATGAGACTTTGTAAGAAAAAAAAAAATAATTTCCGCTAACTTGGGCCAAAAAAAATGTCTGAATGGAGCCTTACAGGGGGGTGATCAATGACAGGGGGGTGATCAATGACAGGGAGTCTATATGGGGTGATCACCCTCCTGTCATTGATCACCCCCCTTTCATTGATCACCCCCCTATAAGGCTCCATTCAGATGTCCGTATGTGTTTTGCGGATCCGATCCATGTATCAGTGGATCCGTAAAAATCATACGGACATCTGAATGCAGCCTGACAGGGGGGTGATCAATGACAGGGGGGTGATCAATGACAGGGGGTGATCAGGGAATCTATATGGGGTGATCACCCCCCTGTAAGGCTCCATTCAGATGTCCGTATGTGTTTTGCGGATCCGATCCATGTATCAGTGGATCCGTAAAAATCATACGGACATCTGAATGCAGCCTTACAGGGGGGTGATCAATGACAGGGGGTGATCAGGGAGTCTATATGGGGTGATCACCTCCGTCATTGATCACTCCTCTGTAAGGCTCCATTCAGACGTCCGTATGTGTTTTGCGGATCCGATCCATCTATCAGTGGATCCGTAAAATTCATACGGACGTCTGAATGCAGCCTTACAGGGGGGTGATCAATGATAGGGGGGTGATCAGGGAGTCTATATGGGGTGATCACCACAGTCATTGATCACTCCCCTGTAAGGCTCCATTCAGACGTCCGTATGTGTTTTGCGGATCCGATCCATCTATCAGTGGATCCGTAAAATTCATACGGACCTCTGAATGGAGCCTTACAGGGGGTTATCAATGACAGGGGGGTGATCAATGACAGGGTGGTGATCAGGGAGTCTATATGGGGCGATCTGGGGTGATCTGGGGTGATCAGGGGTGAATAAGGGGTTAATAAGTGACGGGGGGTGTAGTGTAGTGGTGGTTGGTGCTACTTTACTGAGCTACCTGTGTCCTCTGGTGGTCGATCCAAACAAAGAGGACCACCAGAGGACCAGGTAGCAGGTATATTAGACGCTGTTATCATAATAGCGTCTAATATACCTGTTACGGGTTAAAAAAATCACATCTCCAGCCTGCCAGCAAACGATCGCCGCTGGCAGGCTGGAGATCCACTCTCTTACCTTCCGTTCCTGTGAGCGCGCGCGCCTGTGTGCGCGCCTTCACAGAAAAATCTCGCGTCTCGCGAGATGACGCACGGATGCGTCCAGGAGGAATGAATCAACCACCTTCCGGACGCATCCGTGCGTTAGGCGGTCGGGAGGTGGTTAAAATCCTCCCGTTTTATTTTGTACCATTTGTACCATTTTCCTCTTCCTGTATTGTTTGGCTTCTTTTATTTTCATCATGATTATTTCTATGTACACTGCTCAAAAAAATAAAGGGAACACAAAAATAACACATCCTAGATCTGAGTTAATTAAATATTCTTCTGAAATACTTTGTTCTTTACATAGTTGAATGTGCTGACAACAAAATCACACAAAAATTAAAAAATGGAAATCAAATTTTTCAACCCATGGAGGTCTGGATTTGGAGTCACACTCAAAATTAAAGTGGAAAAACAGTGGATCCAACTTTGATGTAATGTCCTTAAAACAAGTCAAAATGAGGCTCAGTAGTGTGTGTGGCCTCCGCGTGCCTGTATGACCTCCCTAAAACGCCTGTGCATGCTCCTGAGGAGGTGGAGGACGGTCTCCTGAGGGATCTCCTCCCAGACCTGGACTAAAGCATCTGCCAACTCCTGGACAGTCTGTGGTGCAACGTGACGTTGGTGGATAGAGCGAGACATGATGTCCCTGATGTGCTCAATTGGATTCAGGTCTGGGGAACGGGCGGGCCAGTCAATAGCATCAATGCCTTCGTCTTGCAGGAACTGCTGACACACTCCAGCCACATGAGGTCTAGCATTGTCTTGTATTAGGAGGAACCCAGGGCCAACCGCACCAGCATATGGTCTCACAAGGGGTCTGAGGATCTCATCTCGGTACCTAATGGCAGTCAGGCTACCTCTGGCGAGCACATGGAGGGCTGTGCGGCCCTCCAAAGAAATGCCACACCACACCATTACTGACCCAATGCCAAACCGGTCATGCTGGAGGATGTTGCAGGCAGCAGAATGTTCTCCACGGCGTCTCCAGACTCTGTCACGTCTGTCACATGTGCTCAGTGTGAACCTGCTTTCGTCTGTGAAGAGCACAGGGCGCCAGTGGCGAATTTGCCAATCTTGGTGTTCTCCGGCAAATGCCAAACGTCCTGCATGGTGTTGGGCTGTAAGCACAACCCCCACCTGTGGACGTCGGGCCCTCATATCACCCTCATGGAGTCTGTTTCTGACCGTTTGAGCAGACACATGCACATTTGTGGCCTGCTGGAGGTCATTTTGCAGGGCTCTGGCAGTGCTCCTCCTGTTCCTCCTTTCACAAAGGCGGAGGTAGCGGTTCTGCTGCTGGGTTGTTGCCCTCCTACGGCCTCCTCCACGTCTCCTGATGTACTGGCCTGTCTCCTGGTAGCGCCTCCATGCTCTGGACACTACGCTGACAGACACAGCAAACCTTCTTGCCACAGCTCGCATTGATGTACCATCCTGGATAAGCTGCACTACCTGAGCCACTTGTGTGGGTTGTAGACTCCGTCTCATGCTACCACTAGAGTGAAAGCACCGCCAGCATTCAAATGTGACCAAAACATCAGCCAGGAAGCATAGGAACTGAGAAGTGGTCTGTGGTCACCACCTGCAGAACCACTCCTTTATTGGGGGTGTCTTGCTAATTGCCTATAATTTTCACCTGTTGTCTATCCCATTTGCACAACAGCATGTGAAATTGATTGTCACTCAGTGTTGCTTCCTAAGTGGACAGTTTGATTTCACAGAAGTGTGATTGACTTGGAGTTACATTGTGTTGTTTAAGTGTTCCCTTAATTTTTTGAGCAGTGTATATAACTTCATTCAATAATTAATATATATTATATTGCTTATGATTGTATAAATTATGGAATCTATGCATACATCATCCTATTTTTATAATGTTAACCCTTTCATGACCAGTGTCCAGGTCAAAATTTACAAATCTGACATGCGTCAGTTTATGGGGTAATAGCTTTGGAACACTTTTATTTATCCAAGCCAGACACATTGGACTTCATGATAGTCATAAATTTGAGTCAATATATTTCACCTTTATTTATGAAAAAATCAAAAATTTACCAAACATTTAGAAAAATTCACAATTTTCCAAATTTCAATTTCTCTGCTTCTAAAACAGAAAGTGATACCTAATAAAATATTTATTACTTAACATTCCCCATATGTCTACTTTATGTGGGCATCATTTTGGAAATGTCATTTTATTTTTTTAGGACGTTAGAAGGCTTAGAAGTTTAGGAGCAATTCTTAAAGTTTTTAAGAAAATTTCCAAAACCCACTTTTTAAGGACCAGTTCAGGTCTGAAGTCACTTTGTGGGGCTTACAAAGTTGAAACCCCCCATAAATGACCCCATTGTAGAAACTACACCCCTCAAGTTACTCAAAACTGATTTTACACACTTTTTTAACCCTTTAGGTCTTCCACAAGAATTAAACGAAAATGGAGATGAAATTTCAAAATTTCACTTTTTTGGCAGATTTTCCATTTTATAAATTTTTTTTCTTTAACACATTGAGGGTTAACAGCCAAACAAAACTCAATATTTATTACCCTGATTCCACGGTTTACAGAAACACCCCACATGTGGTCGTAAACTGATGTAAGGGCGCACGGCAGGGTGCAGAAGAAAAGGAGCGCCGTATCGTTTTTGCAAGGCAGATTTTGCTGGACTGGTTTTAGATGCCATGTCCCATTTAAAGCCCCCCTGATGCACCCATACAGTAGAAACTCCCAAAAAGTGACCCTATTTTGGAAACTGGGGGATAGGGTGCCAAGTTTATTTGTACTATTTTGGGGTACATATGAATTTTAATTGCTCTATATTACGTTTTTTGTGAGGCAAGGTAATCAAAAAATGGCTGTTTTGGCACCGTTTTTTTTTTACAAGATTCATCTGACAGGGTAGATCAGGTCTATTTTTATAGAGCAGGTTGTTACGGATGCAATGATATCAAATATGTCGACTTTCTCAGTTTGTTTGTTTCAGTTTTACATTATAAAGCATTTTTGAAAAATAAATTATGTTTTTGTGTGTCCATTTTCTGAACGCCATATGTTTTTTATTTTTCTGTCAATTGTCTTGTGCAGAGGCTCGTTTTTTGCAGAAAGTGTTGAGGTTTTTATTGGTACCATTTTTGGGTACATAGAATTTTTTGATCATTCATTATTACACTTTATGGGGCAAGGTGACCAAAAAATTGGCTGTTTTGGAAGTTTTTATTTATTTATTTTTACAGCGTTCATCTGAGGAGTTAGGTCATGTGACAGTTTTATAGAGCAGATCGTTATGGATGTGGCAATACCTACTATGTATACTTTTTCTTATTTATTTAAGTTTTACACAATAATAGCATTTCTGAAACCATAAAAATGATGTTTTAGTGTCTCCATAGTCTCAGAGCCATAGCTTTTTTATTTTTTGAGCGATTTTCTTATGTAGGGTCTCATTTTTTGAGGGATGAGGTGACGGTTTTATTGGTATCATTTTGTTTGATATACACTTTTTTGATTGCTTGGTGTTGCACTTTTTGTGATGTAAGGTGACAAAAATGTGTAGTTTTAGTTTTTTTTTTCATTTTTTATAGGAAAAGGCAATTAATTTTTTAAATTTACATTTATTTTTTTTTTACTTTAATTATTTTCACCTTTTCTTTTTTGTCAAGTCCCTCTTGGATCTTGAAGATCCAGTGGGGCTGATGGCTGTACAATATTTGCAATGCTCTTGCATTTCAAAGTATAATACTATCAGATGTCCTGTAGGTGGCAACACCATCACAGCACGGCAGCCCCGATGGTTGAGAGAGGGAGCCCCCTCCCTCTATTAACCACTTGGATGCTGCTGCCGCGGCATCTAAGGGGTTATAGCAGAGTGTCAGCATAGAGCTGACACTCGCTGCTGATGGCGGCGGCTCAGGAATGGAGCCACCACCATCAAACACAGCAGGGGGACCGCACTGCATTGGGGGCAGAGGGCAGGGGGCAGTGCTGGAAAGGGGGAGGGGGAAGGTGCAGCCAGCATTGAGGCAGCACAAATGCGGACAGGATGAATGTATGGGGCAGGGAGGGGGCGGACCGCATCAGGGGCAGGCTTCATGAATATGGATGGGGGCAGGGGCAACTGCATCAGGGGCAGGCGGGGACAAGGGGGGGCTTGGAGGCGCACAGGAAGGAGCACAGATTGGGGGGCACAGATCGGGGGGGCAAGAGGACACTACCTGATTTCAGGCTCTGATCTGCAGAGTGCAGATCAGAGCCTGGAACAGGCATTTTTTCACTGCCACGATCCGATTGGCTAGTTTGCACAGACTAACCAATCGGATCGATTACCGGCAAAGGACTACTCCGATTGGTCCCTTGCCGGCATTACTGCACTGTATGCTGTCCGTGACAGCATACAGTGCAGGGGCAGAAGCTTTAATCCAAGCATTTTGCAGCGCTTGGATTAAAGAGCTGCCTGATGTCTATACACATGCTATCTGCACGGGGCATGTGCAAATAGCACGTATATAAACGGATTGCAGTCGAGAAGGGGTTAATAAGCCTTATGTCTTGTCTGATCTTTACCTCCTTTCTATTACACTGTCCTTATCCTTCCTTTATAATCCAACAATGTCACTACACACACGCATGCTCCATTTCCTCATACATACACTTTTTGCCTACTCTGCCATTCCCTTACTACATAGTGAAAGGAAGGAGCATCCCTCGGCGCAAGGAACCAACCAAATGCGGATGATGAATCTTCAGAAATATTTATTGCAACCACACTACGCGTTTTGGGGAAAAAAATCCCCTTAATCAGGTGAAGAATATTGCATAACAAATGGACAAACATTCTGGATATATATATACACACATAAATGGTCACATGCAAGTAAGGTCAGAGGGGAGGTGGGCGTCACCCCAAAATCTCCCCAAACTGGAATCATAAAAACAAATATACAAACTAATAAATTAAGACATATACATATATTCACTGCCCCATTGGGTTTATAGGCTATCCACATAAATGTATTTTGTTTATTAACATACATAATGATCGCTTTAAGATACTTTTGGGATCAGCCCATCACTAGGGAGGAGGAACTGTGTCACCCAGGGTCACATGATCGCTGTTCCGATCATGTGACCTATGATGCAGACTTGTTGCTAGGCGACGTGACGCTTCCAGGCCGGCGTGAAGAGAGGCTCGGCAATCGGAAGAGTCAGGCGTCATGTCGCCTCCATGGGGCAGTCTGCAGTGCTGTGAAGAGGTGCTTGAGATGCCATTCATCACTGGGAACGTATCCACAGGGCAATGTATTATTTTAATTTAAAAAAAAAAGGGGGGAAGAGACATATTCCCACATATATCAGAAAAACTAAAAAATATACTAATAATAAAATAATAATGAATAATATGTGAAAATAAATGAATAAAAAATGAAATCCAGAATATATAATGTATATAATTATAAATATACATATAATTAATTGCAAAAAAATGAACATTAAAAGACAAAAATGAACATTAAAAGAAAAAAGAAGAAAAAGAAAAAGAAAAAAGAAAAATCTCATGACCCATGAATTGTATATTATAAAATCAGATGAATAGCTGATGCATATAGACAATTGATATAGATTTGATGTAAAAATAATATAAAATATGGTAGAAAATATATATAAATCATGCAAGAATATACGGTACCCTAAATTAATATAGGAGACTTCAAATATATTTATATATACTACAAAAAATGTAATAAATAATTAATTGATTGAATGGTCAGTTAAAAATGTCACAAAAAATATATAAATATATATGAATAAATAGTATTCTATAAAAAATATAAAAAATAACAATAATAATAATAATAATAATAATAATTTCATTCTATTCTCCATACAGAAATCGTCAATCTTATGGCCCTAAAGATTTATTTCAAATGCCTCATTCAGTTCGTTCGGATTAAGACAATTACATTTGAAAATCCAAAACATTTCGCGTTTGCGAAGGGTCTGAATGGCATTATGGCAGCCGTTATTTACCTGTTCGATGGGTGTGATCTTAAAGCCAAAAAAATACCCATCGTGATGCTCAGCCGCATGGCGAGATACACTATGCTGTAAAAATGTATTTTTTAAATTTGATCTATGCTTATTTAACCTATTGTGTAGCTTTTGGATGGTGCGACCTACATATTGTAGGCCGCATGGGCATTCTAGCAGGTAGATGACATTCTGGGAACCGCAGCTGAGATGATTTTTTATGGGAAAAGAATCCCCAGTGGATTTACTGCAAAAGGAAGATGTGGAACTGATGGTCACACAACACAAACACCTGGATAGATTGCATTTGTAGCTCCCTATCGGTCTTGAGACTAGGTTACTCACAGTCAGTTTCACATGCTGTGGAGGTGTGGGTCCAAGTCTACTGGGGGCCAGAATATTTTTAAGGGTTTGAGCCCTCCTGAAAGGTAGTCGGGGTTTTCCTGGTAACATTTGTTTCAAATGGGGATCCCTTTTTAATATGTGCCAATGCTGGGACAATATATTTCTAATGGTGTTATGGTTAGTGCCATATGTCATCAGAAAGTTCATAAAAAAAAGTTCATTAATGACTTTTGTTTTTTTACTCTTAGTAAGTAGAGTTGAGCGAACACCTGGATGTTCGGGTTCGAGAAGTTCGGAACAGGCCATTGTCAGATATTTTTAGGCCCCGGCACCCAGACAGAGGAGAGAGGTCCCATAGCAGAGATTCAGGCTTCATGTCATAACAGAGAATCAGGCTTCACGTCACCCAACGCTGGAACAGGCCACTGTCAGATATGTTTAGGCCCCGGCACCCAGACAGAGGAGAGAGGTCCCATAGCAGAGAATCAGGCTTCATGTCATAGCAGAGAATCAGGCTTCATGTCACCCAATGCTGGAACAGGCCACTGTCAAATATGTTTAGGCCCCGGCACCCAGACAGAGGAGAGAGGTCCCATAGCAGAGAATCAGGCTTCATGTCATAGCAGAGAGTCAGGCTTCATGTCACCCAACACTGGAACAGGCCACTGTCAAATATGTTTAGGCCCCGGCACCCAGACAGAGGAGAGAGGTCCCATTGCAGAGAATCATGCTTCATGTCACCCACCACTGTAACAGGCCACTGTCAGATATTTAAGCCCCGACACTCAGACAGAGGAGAGAGGTCCCATTGCAGAGAATCAGGCTTCATGTCATAGCAGAGAATCAGGCTTCATGTCACCCACCACTGGAACAGGTCACTGTCAGATATTTTTAGGCCCTGGCACCCAGACAGAGGAGAGAGGTCCATAGCAGAGAATCAGGCTTCATGTCATAGCTGAGAATCATGCTTCATGTCACCCAACACTGGAACAGGCCACTGTCAGATATGTTTAGGCCCCGGCACCCAGACAGAGGAGAGAGGTCCCATAGCAGAGAATTAGGCTTCATGTCATAGCAGAGAATCATGCTTCATGTCACCCAACACTGGAACAGGCCACTGTCAGATATGTTTAGGCCCCGGCACCCAGACAGAGGAGAGAGGTCCCATAGCAGAGAATCAGGCTTCATGTCATAGCAGAGAATCATGCTTCATGTCACCCAACACTGGAACAGGCCACTGTCAGATATTTTTAGGCCCCGGCACCCAGACAGAGGAGAGAGGTCCCATTGCAGAGAATCATGCTTCATGTCACCCACCACTGTAATAGGCCACTGTCAGATATTTAAGCCCCGACACTCAGACAGAGGAGAGATGTCCCATTGCAGAGAATCAGGCTTCATGTCACCCACCACTGGAACAGGCCACTGTCAGATATTTAGGCCCCGGCACCCAGACAGAGGAGAATGGTCCCATAGCAGAGAATCAAGCTTCATGTCATAGCAGAGAATCAGGCTTCGTGTCACCCAACACTGGAACAGGCCACTGTCAGATATTTTTAGGCCCCGGCACCCAGACAGAAGAGAGAGGTCCCATAGCAGAGAATCAGGCTTCATGTCATAGCAGAGAATCAGGCTTCATGTCACCCAACACTGGAACAGGCCACTGTCAGATATGTTTAGGCCCCGGCACCCAGACAGAGGAGAGAGGTCCCATAGCAGAGAATCAGGCTTCATGTCATAGCAGAGAATCATGCTTCATGTCACCCAACACTGGAACAGGCCACTGTCAGATATTTTTAGGCCCCGGCACCCAGACAGAGGAGAGAGGTCCCATTGCAGAGAATCATGCTTCATGTCACCCACCACTGTAACAGGCCACTGTCAGATATTTAAGCCCCGACACTCAGACAGAGGAGAGAGGTCCCATTGCAGAGAATCAGGCTTCATGTCACCCACCACAGGAACAGGCCACTGTCAGATATTTAGGCCCCGGCACCCAGACAGAGGAGAATGGTCCCATAGCAGAGAATCAGGCTTCATGTCATAGCAGAGAATCAGGCTTCATGTCACCCAACACTGGAACAGGCCACTGTCAGATATTTTTAGGCCCCGGCACCCAGACAGAAGAGAGAGGTCCCATAGCAGAGAATCAGGCTTCATGTCATAGCAGAGAATCAGGCTTCATGTCACCCAACACTGGAACAGGCCACTGTCAGATATGTTTAGGCCCCGGCACCCAGACAGAGGAGAGAGGTCCCATAGCAGAGAATCAGGCTTCATGTCATAGCAGAGAATCATGCTTCATGTCACCCAACACTGGAACAGGCCACTGTCAGATATTTTTAGTCCCCCGGCACCCAGACAGAGGAAAGAGGTCCCATTGCAGAGAATCAGGCTTCATGTCACCCACCACTGTAACAGGCCACTGTCAGATATTTAGGCCCCGGCACTCAGACAGAGGAGAGAGGTCCCATTGCAGAGAATCAGGCTTCATGTCACCCACCACTGTAACAGGCCACTGTCAGATATTTAGGCCCCGGCACCCAGACAGAAGAGAATGGTCCCATTGCAGAGAATCAGGCTTCATGTCACCCACCACTGGAACAGGCCACTGTCAGATATTTAGGCCCCGGCACCCAGACGGAGGAGAGGTTCATTCAACTTTGGGTTGCCCCGCAATATAATGGTAAAATTAAAAAAAGAGGATTGAATGAAGTGCCCTGGAGTACAAGAATATATTGTTAAGGGGATGAAGCACTAAAAAACAACTATATCATAAATATCTCGCATGGAGTTTTAAAGTTTTAACTCATCGTCCCCTGCATCGTCTTCCACCCAGTCTTCCTCCCTGACCTCCTGTTCAGTCTGCACACTGCAGAAAGACGCAGCAGTTGGCACCTGTGTTTTGTCTTCATCAGAGACGTGCTGAGGTGGTATTCCCATGTCCTCATCATCAGGAAACATAAGTGGTTGTGCGTCAGTGCATTCTATGTCTTCCACCGCTGGGGAAGGGCTAGGTGGATGCCCTTGGGAAACCCTGCCAGCAGAGTCTTCAAACAGCATAAGAGACTGCTGCATAAGTTGAGGCTCAGACAGTTTCCCTGATATGCATGGGGGTGATGTGACAGACTGATGGGCTTGGTTTTTAGGTGCTATCTGTGAGCTTTCTGCAGAAGACTGGGTGGGAGATAATGTGAACGTGCTGGATCCACTGTCGGCCACCCAATTGACTAATGCCTGTACCTGCTCAGGCCTTACCATCCTTAGAACGGCATTGGGCCCCACCAAATATCGCTGTAAATTCTGGCGTCTACTGGGACCTGAGGTAGTTGGTACACTAGGACGTGTGGCTGTGGCAGAACGGCCACGTCCTCTCCCAGCACCAGAGGCTCCACTAACACCACCACGACCATGTCCGCGTCCGCGTCCCTTACTAGATGTTTTCCTCATTGTTACCGTTCACCACAATAAGAAAAAAATTATTTGGGTCAATGTATTGAATTCAAATTCAGGCCTTTTTTTACAGGCACCTAACACTATCTGGCACCTAACGCTATCTACTTAGGTACCGTATTACACTAATACAGGCACAGCAGTAACCACAGATTTAGCTGAATATAAATTGTAGGCCTAGTATTTAGGCAGTGGATGACAGGTATACGTTTACGGACAGAATTAGACTTGGAGATGCACGGTAGTGTTTGAAGTTATTGAGAATGACCCTATCCGCACCTTCAATCTAATATACCCTTTTATGGATAGATTTAAACTTGGCCTGATACAGCAGAAACCACTGATTTAGGGAATTGCTAAGTTGGGAATTGTATTTCAACCCAGAACAAAAACTGTGCTTTGGTGGACACTAAATAACTTTACCAGCCACAGCAGTAAACACAGTTTTAGCTGAATATAAATTGTAGGCCTATTATTTAGGCGCTGGATGACAGGTATACGTTTACGGACAGAATTAGACTTGGAGATGCACGGTAGCGTTTGAAGTTATTGAGAATGACCCTATCCGCACCTTCAATCTAATATACCCTTTTATGGATAGATTTAAACTTGGTCTTATACAGCAGAAACCACTGATTTAGGGAATTGCTAAGTTGGGAATTGTATTTCAACCCAGAACAAAAACTGTGCTTTGACGGACACTAAATAACTTTACCAGCCACAGCAGTAAACACAGATTTAGCTGAATATAAATTGTAGGCCTATTATTTAGGCGCTGGATGACAGGTATACGTTTACGGACAGAATTAGACTTGGAGATGCACGGTAGTGTTTGAAGTTATTGAGAATGACCCTATCCGCACCTTCAATCTAATATACCCTTTTATGGATAGATTTAAACTTGGCCTGATACAGCAGAAACCACTGATTTAGGGAATTGCTAAGTTGGGAATTGTATTTCAACCCAGAACAAAAACTGTGCTTTGGCGGACACTAAATAACTTTACCAGCCACAGCAGTAAACACAGTTTTAGCTGAATATAAATTGTAGGCCTATTATTTAGGCGCTGGATGA
This sequence comes from Bufo bufo, assembly GCF_905171765.1. Taxonomy (NCBI): domain Eukaryota; kingdom Metazoa; phylum Chordata; class Amphibia; order Anura; family Bufonidae; genus Bufo; species Bufo bufo. The sequence continues at coordinate 421,454,832 of NC_053390.1, forward strand.
CAGGTATACGTTTACGGACAGAATTAGACTTGGAGATGCACGGTAGCGTTTGAAGTTATTGAGAATGACCGTATCCGCACCTTCAATCTAATATACCCTTTTATGGATAGATTTAAACTTGGTCTTATACAGCAGAAACCACTGATTTAGGGAATTGCTAAGTTGGGAATTGTATTTCAACCCAGAACAAAAACTGTGCTTTGACGGACACTAAATAACTTTACCAGCCACAACAGTAAACACAGATTTAGCTGAATATAAATTGTAGGCCTATTATTTAGGCGCTGGATGACAGGTATACGTTTACGGACAGAATTAGACTTGGAGATGCACGGTAGCGTTTGAAGTTATTGAGAATGACCCTATCCGCACCTTTAATCTAATATACCCTTTTATGGATAGATTTAAACGTGGCCTGATACAGCAGAAACCACTGATTTAGGGAATTGCTAAGTTGGGAATTGTATTTCAACCCAGAACAAAAACTGTGCTTTGGCGGACACTAAATAAATTGACCAGCCACAGCAGTAACCACAGATTTAGCTGAATATAAATTGTAGGCCTAGTATTTAGGCACTGGATGACAGGTATACGTTTACGGACAGAATTAGACTTGGAGATGCACGGTAGCGTGTGAAGTTATTGAGAATGACCCTATCAGCACCTTCAATGTAATATACCCTTTTATGGATATATTTAAACTTGGCCTGCTACAGCAGAAACCACAGATTTAGGGAATTGCTAATTTGGGAATTGTATTTCAACCCAGAAAAAAATATATCCTTTGCCAGACAGCAGACAGTATTACAATTGGCTTACCACAACTGAAACACCAGATTTAGGGTACTGCTATTTTGGCAATTGTATTTCACCCCTCAATAAAATAGCAAGCACAGCCAAGCCCCTGATGTAGGATATAGCAAAAAAAAACAACACACTATTGATGGTTAAATGTACTTGGTGGCAGCTTGTGCTGGCGCACCACAAGACACAAAATGGCCGCCGACTCTGGGCAGCCTTAAAACAGTGAGCAATTAAATAGCAGAGGTTGAATGATACACAGCTGTACATCGATCACTTCAGTAATTGTTTTTGAAGACTAAATCGCTGCCTAATCTCGCCCTAACAGCAACAGCTGCATCCTAATCCTACACTGATCAGAGTAGAGTGACGTGCGGCACTACGTGACTCCAGCTTAAATAGAGGCTGGGTCACATGCTGCACTGGCCAATCACAGCCATGCCAATAGTAGGCATGGCTGTGATGGCCTCTTGGGGGAAGTAGTATGACGCTTGTTGATTGGCTGTTTTGAAGCCTTTCAAAAAGCGCCAAGAAAGCGCCGAACACCGAACCCGAACCCGGAGTTTTAAGTAAATGTTCGGGTTCGGGTCCGTGTCACGAACACCCCAAAATTCGGTACGAACCCGAACTATACATTACGGGTTCGCTCATCCCTATTAGTAAGACATAAATTTTGGGATAGGTCCCTGGCCCTTTCATATGCAGCTTCAATAATCTTTGGGGGATATCCTTTCTTCAAAAACCTATCACGGATAATTTCACTTTGGCAAATAAAATCCTTATCAAGGGAACAATTGCGTCTTACTCTTTTAAACTGGCTAAAGGGGATATTGACCTTCCATTTTTTATAGTGAGTGCTGGAATAGTCCAGATAACTTATACAATCCACCTTTTTGAAAAAGGTGTGCGTGATAATAGCCTTTCCAACAGCCTCTAATTCTAGATCAAGGTATTCGATCTTGAGGCGGTTGGACTTCCCCACCAGATTTATACCCCAATCAGTAGATTTAATTTCTTCAAAAAACAAGGTGATGGAGGTATCATCACCATTCCAAATGAGAATCAAATCATCTATGTATCTACGGTAGAAGAGGATGTTATCAGTCCAATACCTAGACCCACAGATGTACTGATCCTCGAACCGCCCCATAAATAAATTTGCTAAACTGGGCGCAAATTTCGTCCCCATTGCGTTTCCCTTACTCTGTAGGTAGAGTGAACCCTCAAAGGTGAATACATTATGTGTTAATATGAACCAAATGCAGTCCTGTACAAAAACTCTTTGCTCTTCAGCTAATAGGGGATCATTGTCTAAATATCATTTTATACATTCAATTCCTTTGTTGTGTGGAATATTAGAATACAGGGCTGTAACATCTAAGGTGACCCAGTTATATGTATTCCTCCACTCTATATCTTTTATGGACTGTATTAGGGCTGTGGAATCCCTTAGATATGAGGGTAGTGTGGTGACATATCCTATTTTAAAAACACAGATAGGAATACTGAAGTAATTAATCGAAGTCTCGTGCTACTTCGGCTGATACGAATTTTGCCTACGTGGAGCCCATACATTTTAATGCTTTATGGACACAAAGTTTTTGAATGAATCAACTTCGGATCTATGATCTGAAGCTTGATTGGCTCAAGCCTACTAGTAAGTAATCTCATATATTGGCCCTATATAAACAGTGTGTTCTATTGATTATACAATTAACATACTCTCTATCCATAGAGAATATCATGTAGGATATGGTAACATTCCTCTCTTTCCATCACATCATCCAGTGTGGTACCTGCAGAAGAATCTTTACCTCACCTCCTTACCCTACAGTATCGGTAAGTATTATCTGTGTACACCTATCATTTAGATGATATTGTATGATGTAGTCTTTATTCTCTTATATGCACTGTTCCATGTTGATTTATTAAAAGCTCACCACGAGGTGGAACTTTTAGAGACAATGGGGGTCATTTAATACAATTTTTTGGCATATAGCTGACGCACATTCAGTCGCAAAGGGGATTTGTGGACAAATCTGCGACAAAGGGGGCATGGCATGGGCGGGCAAGTGGGTGGTCCGGCCGGCCCGTCTCATTTATCATTTTCTATAACTGTTTTAGGCACAGAAAATTATCTAAATCTACGCCAGCAAGGGAGCTGGTGTAGATTTAGGCCAGCAGCGGATGCGCCTAAGTTATGTAGAGGCTGGCACCTCTACATGACTTAGGTGCATCATGCACTTGTTAAGGGGTATTAAGACCAGCATCTAAAACGCCGGTCTTATAAATGACCCCAATGTCTCTGGATATATATACATTGTTGTGTAAGGTCTATATGGAGGTGCTTGTCCCCGTATTTTTTGGTTCTATGTTATGTTATATATATTATATATGTTCTATGTTATATCTCATTTTCATTTATCCCCATATGAACCAATAGCATTGGGGAAATGTGTTGGAGATTTCCTAATCTAATGGCCAATGAAGTATATGTGACACTTGGTTGTTATATGTGTTATGACTATGGGATTATGGAAATCTAATAGCCAATGAAGTATATATGACATTTGGCTGCTATATTTGTTAACAAAATAATAGCAAAGACAAAATAATAGCAAAGATTATTTTGTTATATTGTTATATTGATTATCACATCCACATAATTGCTATCTTGTGTAGGATGTCTATTGTGGTACTTGTGGTTCGCTGCGGGCATCCTCCACTGTATGCATTTTTGCTGGGGATCGTCATTAGCAACGGGCCACAAGTGCAGGAATTGCTCCCCTGTATATATGCACAACCGCATGTGGGTTTGAGCACTTCCTGCTTGTTTAATACCACGCTATTCTTTTCAGTTTGCTATATTTGTTATCACAATATTTGTATGTATGAGTTTGTATGAATATTCATTGTTCTACTTGGCTAACAGTGAGGTATTGGACATAGTCCTGGTTCACCATTCTGATTATGCTCCTATGTTCCTACTGGTCAAGAGATCATTACTTCTATTTTTGTTAGCCATTAAAAGGTATCAAACCTGCAATACTCTTATTTTGTTTCTCTTAATGAGAGCACTCAACTATGTTCCTACTGTAACACACTGTAGTGTATAAGAGGCCTTATACTGTGCAGGAGGACAAGGATTGGTCAACTATATCACATGATCTAACCCATAGAGCACAGGAAGGGACGCACGCCGGCCCTTAAGGAAGTGCTGCAGGGAACAAGCAGCAAGCATGATGCGGCCAGGGCTGAGAGGAAACTGTGGAGTGGATCCCAGAACAAACAGTACCTACACGGACAGAGCCCAGAACTGCAGCAGTGAATAGGGAAGAATTGGCAGCATATCACCGCTGAACACGGCGCCCGGGACTGCGACGGTAAACAGGGGAACAGCGGCATTCCATATAGACTTCAGTTAGGTTAGCTGGTCTAACATAATTGTATTTCAATAAGCGAACTGGTGTAACACCACAACTATTTCAGTCAAATAAAGTTGTGATATCACCAACGGGTCAAGTAAGCTGCTGTCAGCCTATTTAGACAGGTAATATACTTTGACATCATAACTAGTATTAGTCAGGTAAGAATAGCAGCTGTGATATCACAACTCTCAGTTAAGCTGCTGTGGCATCATTATTTGGTTTCAGTCAAGAAAGCTATTGTGGCATTACAACTGTTCTTCTGTCAGATTATCACCTGTAATATTACAAGTGTGTTTTAATCCAGGAATCTGCCCTGATACCACAAGTTTCTTTCTGACAGATACATTTGTTCCTGAGACCAGAACTAGTGTCAATCAGCTAAGATTAGTAGTGGATTAAAGGGGTTCTGCACTTTGTTTTAACTGATGATCTATCCTCTGGATAGATCATCAGCTTCTGATCGGCGGGGGTCCGACACCTGGGACCTCCGTCGTTCAGCTGTTTGAGAAGGCAGCGGCGCTCCAGCAGCGCCGCGGCCTTCTCACTGTTTACCGCCGGCCCACTGACGTCACAACTAGTATCAACTAGCGTGGGCGCGGCTAAGCTCCATTCAAGTGAACAGCCCCACCCCCGCTGCCTTCTCAAACAGCTGATTGGTGGGGGTCCCAGGTGTCGGACCCCCGCCGATCAGAAGCTGATGATCTTTCCAGAGGATAGATCATCAGTTAAAACAAAGTGCAGAACCCCTTTAAGGTACAATTTTCAAGGAAGTTTTTACTCCTTCAAAGCAAATATGTTATATACAGACTAACTAGCCACAGCCTGTCTATCAGTGACAAAACCTCTGAAAGTGAAATAACACAATCTTTTTGAGACATTTAGACAGAGGTAACTGGGAAACTCTCCTTCAAATATAGCGTTGCATGGTACCATCTGCTAAATGAGACTTTAAATCTCCATAAATAAAATTTTATGTTACAGCCTCTCAAAATTTCATATTTACGTATCTAGAAATACAAAATCTAGAATTACATTTAGCTTCACATCTTTCACTCTACCATGTCACTCATTTTATTTCTATCTTGTGACACGAAGTGTGATATCTGTCATCTGTGCCATTGCAACCTGATATTTGTCTAAAGTCTAGCTTAATTAGAATAGGTGTTAACACTTTATAGTGCTAGTGAAATTAAAGTGACATAAACCTTTGCTGAAACCAGAAAGGTGCAGCAGCGCTTCTTAGAACACTCTACACCTTTGGGTTTCATTGTGTCTGCTCTGCTTTTCGAGCATGTAGATCCATAGAAAATATTTCAGATCTGTACTTTGCACACTGGAAACGCTAAGAAGAACCAATGAAACCTGAAGGTGCAGAGCACTCGGAGAACCTCTGTTGTACCTTCATGTCTTCAGCAAAGCTTTAGGACCCTTTTAAATAGTTCTTTTTTGTAGTAATCTGTAATGTTCCCTGAAAGATCCACTGTGTGGGCAACACAGAGCTACCTAGACAGAATCACATTTACAAGAAGATAACAGTAAATAGTCAATGCTGTTAAGAAGAGCATCTCTGAATGAGTATAATGATAAAACCTAAACCAGACAGAGTACAGAAGACCATTCTTGGTTATATTTTTTTTTAGGGTAATGGTCTAAGGGATGTTTTTGGTGCACACGGGTGTCGGACTGGCCCACCAGAGTACACTCCAGTGGGCCCAGGCTCTAATATTACAATGGGCCTCAAAGATACAGGAGAAAAAAACATTTATACACAGTGGCCGGTTCTCAAGTTAAAAATAGACCAATAATGTATTAAAACATTTCAATAATTCATATCATCCAATCATTATATATAAATGCCTAAAATTAAATATCTAATTCATGCAGACAAAAATTCACAGTCTTGGTTCCTTTTATACACCCGATTGTGGATCTATGGTGGATGGTAAATGCAAATCTAGTTTGGTTGGCTTCAGCTATGTTTCGATGCTCTCTGTTGTCAGCTAACTGCTGAGATTTGCAGTTCGTGCTTGTGCCTGCACAGTCCCTTGCGCATGTGGGATCATGATTCATTGCTTTTTCACCACTGAGGAAGGAACTATTAGTTCTGAAACGCATCTGGTGGTGGTTTCTGAACGGACAGTGTGGATTGTTATTCATAAAGAATTTTGGCATAGCGTGACTCCAGCTAATTGCTTGGCGTCCTGTCAAGTCCAACATGCATGCGTGAGAAGACGCACAGCAAGGAGTGATACAACCAAGCCATCATGATCCAAGGAGGGTTGGAGGTAAAGCAGCGTAGACTGTAACAGGATCGTGAGTAACATATACAGCAAATGCTGTGGAAACCAATTGTGGATCAATAATAATATGCTGCTAATATATGTGCATAAGGGATGAGCTAATTGAGAATTGGCACTGCACATTTAAACAACATAACAGGAAAGAACCACAATGTCCACACACCGGCACCATTTGAATGTGTATTCTTTTATTACTTTAATAAAAAGAGATTGAACCATAAACAACATAACAGATCTTGAGGATGCTTTGCAAGTTCATAACTAATTAATAGAATTGTGTGAATGCAATTAAATAGCAACTAATATCACTAACCACACACCCAGAGTGAAGAAACAAATAAGGAAACCGCGTTTTTATTTCTACTTTTTATTTTTTGATGCATGCGTGAGCTCCGCATTTAAAGGGACTTTGTTCATGAACTGGACTATATGAATTGAGTTTTTTTAGATAATATACATGTACAGATAGTTTTTAATGTATTGTGTTATATATTAAATGGTGGAATTGTGTGCAAATTACTGTGAGCCAGCCATTATTATTATTATTTTGGTTATAGCAATTCTGAGGGGTGGTCAGCAGGCTAGCCTCCAGGGTAACTGGTGAGCTTCCTCTACCATATTGGTAATTTTGCAAAATGTATATATAATTATTTGATGATATGAATTATTGAAATGTTTTAATACATTTTATTGGTCTATTTTTAACTTGAGAGCTGGCCACTGTGTATATCGTTCAAATAATAGCTAAGTGGTTATAGCAGGCTGAGCTCCACTCTGGTGAGCCCTCCATAACTAGTGTATTTAAAAAAAACAACATTTGACTGCCTTTGAGCCATTCACTTGCCACTAGGGTATATTTCTGTGGTTCAAGCCCATTAAACTTTATTGCTAATATACGGATTGGGCCTTAAGAATAATTTCCTCTGGTGGGCCCCAGGAACCCAAATCTGACACTGGGTGCACACAAGTTTCCATAATACCTAATGTTAAAAAGCAGATATTGTCTCAAACTGGTTCTATGACCATGGTATTGATTTCAGCCTCTTCCAATGAACATAGTCACAAGATGATTTCTTAAAAGTAAATAACATTAATGCTGATGAAAATGTGTAGAAATCTGGGTCTCACTCCCTTTTTTCTAAAAATTGTGTCCCCACCTATTCCTTGGTTGAACTTGATGGACATGTCTTTTTTCAACCGTATCAACTATGTAACTACTGTATGTAACAATAGTACACCCCTTTGCAAATAGTAAATAGCCGGTGCACAACTCAGGTGACTAAGTGCATTTAAACCATTAAAAGAGCTTAGCGGTGAAGTAGCAAAGCCATTAACAGATTTATTTAACCAATCACTGGTAACAGGAGTCGTCCCAGAAGATTGGAAATTAGAAAATGTTGTGCCCATTCACAAGAAAGGCAGTAGGGAGGAATCGGGCAACTATAGGCCAGTAAGCCTGACATCAATAGTGGGGAAATTAATGGAAACCATACTAAAGGAGAGGATTGTGGAACATCTAAAATCCCATGGATTGAAAGATGAAAAACAGCATGGGTTTACTTCAGGGAGATCATGTCAAACTAATATTATTGATTTTTTGATTGGGTGACTAAAATAATAGATGGCGGAGGTGCAGTAGACATCGCTTATCTAGACTTTAGTAAGGCTTATCAATAAACTGCAGTCTTTGTGCTTGGACTCCCATATTGTTGAATGGATTAGGCTGTGGCTGAGGGACAGACAACAGAGGGTTGTAGTCAATGGAGTATATTCAGACCATGGTCTTGTTACCAGTGGGGTACCTCAGGGATCTGTTCTGGGACCCATATTGTTTAATATCTTTATCAGCGAAATTGCAGAAGGCCTGGATGGTAAGGTGTGTCTTTTTGCTGATGACACAAAGATTTGTAACAGGGTTGATGTTCCTGGAGGGATACACCAAATGGAAAAGGATTTAGGAAAACTAGAGGAATGGTCAAAAATCTGGCAACTAAAATTTAATGTTGATAAGTGCAAGATAATGCACCTGGGGCGTAAAAACCCAAGAGCAGAATATAAAATCAGTGATACAGTCCTAACCTCAGTATCTGAGGAAAGGGATTTAGGGGTCATTATTTCAGAAGACTTAAAGGTAGGCCGACAATGTCATAGAGCAGCAGGAAATGCTAGCAGAATGCTTGGGTGTATAGGGAGAGGCATTACCAGTAGAAAGAGGGAGGGGCTCATGCCGCTCTACATTGCACTAGTGAGACCTCATTTGAAGTATTGTGCTCAGTACTGGAGACCATATCTCCAGAAGGATATTGATACTTTGGAGAGAGTTCAAAGAAGAGCTACTAAACTAGTACATGGATTGCAGTATAAAACTTACCAGGAAAGAATAAAGGACCTTAACATGTATAGCTTGGAAGAAAGACGAGACAGAGGGGATATGATAGAAACTTTTAAACACTTTTAAAAGAAGAAAAACTGCTACAAGAGGACATAGTTTTAAATTAGAGTGGCCAAGGTTTAAAAGTAATATCAGGAGGTATTACTTTACTGAGAGAGTAGTGGATGCATGGAATAGCCTTCCTGCAGAAGTGGTAGCTGCAAATGCAGTGAAGGAGTTTAAATATGCATGGGATAGTCATAAGGCCATCCTTAATATAAGATAGGGCCAGGGGCTATTCATATTATTCAGTATATTGGGCAGACTAGATGGGCCAAATGGTTCTTATCTGCCGACACATTGTATGTTTCTATGTTCTAGTGACATAATTAATTTTAACCTAAAAGGAATGCTTCATCAGAAAATGAAATATTGTTTAAATCACATTTTTATGTTTAATAAGGTCAGCTTAACACCATTGTGTCTATGGCCCATGGGGCTTCAGTAAAGCAATTTTCTTAATGCTTTCTAAATGCTGTTAAGAACAGCTCAGGAAAGATGGCCGCCCCCATAATCATGTTCAGAAAACAGAATAAAACTATTTGCAATCAGAAAATAAAAACGGATATAAAAAACAGTAACACTTTCCCCCACTCTGTGTTCCAGTGGTTAAAACTTAAAAAAAAATCTTCAATTTAGCTGTATGAGACGTTGAGTTTTTGTGGAACCCTATTTGCTATGGTTTGTCATACTCGGTTTGTATTGTAAAAGTAATTGATAGCAATTGTTTATGGTGACAGTCAGTGACAGAGAAGTGTCTGGCACATTTTATGCTAAAGATCGGGAATGGACAGGATTGGGACAGTGTAAAATGGATACTTTATTGATATTTTCTTGTGTGTGGTGTGAGTGTCTGGTGCTACTTATTTGATGCTGTAATGTGGGTGCTGGTAAACAGCTGGGTTGAGGCATCAATAAATGGCCAAATTAGGTGCAAAGGGGTGATTAGATGATGGAGTGCTCATCTTCTGACTCTGTTCCTGGAAAAAAGACTCCCCCCCCCATATCTGACAATCAGAGAGAAAGTATGCTGTCTGACTGACCCAGGGGATTATAACATACACAGAAGTCCATGTTACCCTTCCCTTGGAGTCACGAAATGAGGATATAAGTCTTTTCTTCTCATGCAGCCTGTCTGCATGTCCTTCATTGTGTCTCTGATCTTGCTGACAATATAAGTTTTATAACATGACCAGGATCATGGCTGAATCCATGACAAAGGACTGAAGTTGTTCCTATGACAATGAGGCTGGTACTAGAGGTAAGCCTTATAAATTGACCTCTGAATGTAAATTATTCAAATGTTTGAATGCTTTATTTTAGCTAAAATTGCAAGATCAAGATTGTGCTGCCATGCGCAAGCTAATAAATTCATGAAAGTTTACTGTTGACAGTAGAGATTGTGCTCTGCATGGTATTGTATTGAATCAATCCTCATTTCTCTGAACATTATATTAAGAAAGATAAAGTAAAGCAACACAGCATGGCAGATGAAAGCAATTTAAAAAGAAACTTTTCTTTCTACAATCCAGAATGATATAATATGATTTGTATTGTTGATAGGGTTTTTTCACTTGAACAAAACCAACATTGCTATCATCTTCTCTAAAATGAAGAGCATGTATAAAACAAGATCGAGTCTACTAGGGCTGATTGTGCTATTTTGCTGCAATCTCTATATGATAATGCATGTAATTCCACTTTCTTGTGTGCTTTACTTTCAATTTGTACTTTATCTAGAATAACTGCTGTGTTGACTATAAATACTTTTCTTTGCACTGGCGTGATACAGAGTTTTTTCTTATCTTTTAAGTCTTCTCTTTTTTTCATTTTAACACTACTTTTTCAAATAGGTTTAATCATATAAAGACGATCTGTCTGAGTTAGATTTATTTTAGAGATGGTGTAAACTCTGCTGAATGAAACAAGAAATAAGGAAAACACCTGATGCCTAGATTTGTTTAAGATCTTGAACTTAATCTACACTCTCGTTCTGTAATTTAGGCTTTCATGTTCTGTCTGAGCGCCCTCATGGCTTCCTGTATTGAATATAGAATGTGTGGGTACATTGGCAATCCTGAGTATATTTCTTACTTTAATCATGTGTTATATGTAGAGATGAGCCAATTTCCTGAAATTCGTTTAGGTTCCAATTTGATCAATTTGATATCAAAGTTGATTTGGTCTGAATAAACTTGGTCTGACTCTGAATTAAAGGTGCCCTGATTGCCCTAAACATCCATATATGACACTCTGAGATCTGCTCAAACTGTATCCAACCCCTTTCAAGCTCTTTAACATCAAGACATTAGTAATTTCATAGTGACACTGACATATATAGCTGTGGGTAAAAGGATGGTAGCCTGTGGTCACCGGTTGTGCACCGGCCACTTAAAACTCATTACTCTCTCGCATTTCTAATGCTTTTTAAAGTTAAAAAGCATATCTCTCTCTGGGGGCAGATGCCTGCCAGTGTCTATACAGAAGATTTCCAAAAATGATCAATTTATTTTTATTTTTTTTACACACACACACGCACACATATATAAATATGTGTATATAAAATACAGCGGCTCACCCCTATCACGTATGGATAGGTGCTCACCCTCCGGTCCTACCCTCAGGACCTAGAAGGAAAAATGGAGTGTATACAAAATGAAGGGGCACTCACATATGGGAAACACTGGACGATTAGGTAAATGTAATTTAATATTCTAAAAACAAACCCCTAAAATATACTAAAAACATATGATGTAACAACCTATAAATTACATATATGTGAATCCTAATAGCACTTTGGTATGGCGTGCTGGCGTAAAATGCTGTTAATGCGTGGTATCACATACAGTCCATGTAGACAATCTCTTAATGCAGATATAAACTCGCCAGTCTATAAATTCATAGATACACAGGCATGTAATTGTGGGTATAGTGAAACAATGTCTCAATTGGTATAGAGAAATGACCGCACAATGTGTTCCAGTGGTAACAGTGGTGTGAGATATCCGGAATATCACACCAGTGATTTATAACACTATGTCCAATTGCGATAGAACATGGGAGTCCAATATTCAGTTAAGCACGTTGGGATGAACTTCCCAGTTACTTACAGTGTCCAGCCGCTTATGGTGACCCGGTCTCTCCCCTCCTCACTGCTAGACCGCAGTGTATAGTTACCCAGGTGGCCGTGCCTGGCCGGCCGTGGCGTCCCACGTGACCTGGTGATCTGGGGTTCCGGGCGGACGCTTTAGTGACGTCACTGCTGTGCGGCGGCAATTTCAAATTCAGAAGTCAATCTTTAGCGCTTACAGCTAGATATCCAATTTCTTTGGTCTTTTGCTTGAATCCACGCTCACTCTGTAATGCCAGACGCGTTTCAGGGTCTTACACCCCTTCCTCAGTGGCCACCGAGTGAGTGGATTCTCACTCCTTATAAATGGTACTGACCCACCCACAAATTGTGCTTTTTTTCAGCTTATTGCAATACATGGAATGGATTTGGTTGTTCTTATATTGCTGTTACAATTTATACATAAATATGATTAAAAACATAAATATTACTCCCCATATGATGACTACAATGTTAAAATGTTAAGATAATAGTCCTAGGGAAGAATTGCAAGGTCGGTGATACATTTTGAGGTAAAAACGCATCAAAACCGCAGCCATGTGAACTGCGTTTTGTATGCGATTTCTATAATTTGATGTTCTGAAGGGCAAGATGATCCCTACCAAGGGACTTGGACCTAAACCGCATCAATATATTTGAATCTTGTCTGCGGTTATGTGGTTTGTTGATTTGTTCCTCAGATTTCATATATTGCTGGGATAATTTAAAGTCCTGGAGAAGACGTTGCAACGTCAATTGCGTAATAAATGGGAGATAAGATCGCTTACGCAATATTTGGACAGGGGCCTCATTCCCAAGGGTTTGACACTTGCCAAGACACCAGCGTCAGATTTGGTGAGTGACAAATTTAAAAAGGAATGGGACGGCTTTCTGAAAACACAGTCGGAGGCCCTTGTCCAAATGATTATCAAAAGGAGGATACAAATGACAGAAGATATGACAGGGCAAATTGATACCCTAAAAAGGGAAATGGAAACATTCCCAGATACCGATGTAGTCCACAAATGGCACGAGAGAATTTGTAAAAATTTAGACACATTAGAAAGGGAAATAATAGGTAAAAAATCCAGAAAATTACAACATATGGAAAGAAAAGAAATCACTGAGACTTATGGACAAAGGGAAGTTGAACACACAAATACACAGTTTGAGAATATCAAAATCTCAAACAGATATGAGACACTAGCAACACCTCATTTTTTAGATTTTACACCACCACATCACAAAGCACGAATAAGGAGCACACGCACTCCCACTCCACCACGACAGGAGACAAGAACACACAGTCACAAAACACAGAATCATGTTCACGATTACAATTTGAGGGAGCGTCCGAGAGAATATACACAGGGCAGGGGGCACTACCAGACACACAGGCAGGAGCACAGACACCAGCACAACACAATACACCATCACACACCAATAACCAACAGATCACAAAGACACAATCACAACGAAGAATTCGGAGAGGACGACATGCACAAAAAGAGAAAATACAAAAATTAAAAACACCAACCACCAATGTAATAAATATCAGTGATATTGCACTTACAGAGACCCAGGTGCAACTTCTTAATAAGGGCCTTAAGTTTGCTCCCACCAATTCTATGGACAAATTCGCCACATACATAGGAGTGGAGAAATTCATCAGACGCCTATGTCTTAAAAAATATTTCCTAAAAAATCCCATCAATAGGGATAGTGATATAGGAGGGAATACAAACAAATATGTACATACAGATCTTAAAGTTAGATCTAAAAAATTCCCCAGGCAGGAGATTAGCAGCGAAATGGCCACGTTCAGGAACAATGTTGAACGAGATCTAAGAAGAGTCAAAAGCCGAAAAGTTAACACAAATTTAAGCAGAGAAGAGATTAAGGCTATTAAATCCCTACAGGAAGAAAATAACATCGTAATTAGACCAGCCGACAAAGGCGGGGCCGTAGTTATTCTCAATACGACAGATTACATAGAAGAATGCTATAGACAGCTAAGATCAGAAAATACTTATAAAAAACTAAAGGGAGACCCCACACAGGAATATTACAATATTTTGAAAGAATACTGTGTAAAGGGGGTAAAAGCTGAGTTTCTTTCTGATCAAGAAGCTAAATTCATCCTGGATACTGAGAGGAGAATCCCAATGTTCTATTGTGTCCCCAAGATCCACAAGAACCTAGAAGCACCCCCAGGTCGCCCGATAGTGTCGGGAATACAATCTATATCATGCAACCTATCCAAGTATATTGATCAATGGCTTCAACCTTATGTCAAGCGAGTGCCATCATACATTCGTGACACCACTGACATTATTAAATCATTGGAAGAAGTCAATTGGATGGATGGGTGGATCTTGGGGACACTGGATGTTGGATCCCTCTACACAGTCATTGAACATACCAGGGGGACACAGGCATTATATGAGCAACTGTCAGGAGATGCTGGGCTCCCGGTAGAACAATTGGAATTCCTGTTAGATGGAGTGAGATACATTCTAGCTCATAATTATTTCTCTTTTGAGCAGGAGTTCTATCTGCAATGTACCGGCACCGCCATGGGCACCAGATTCGCCCCCAGCTATGCCAACCTCTTTTTGGCTCAATGGGAGAGAGAGACCATCTTACCCAGGCTGGGGAAGGATCTGGTGATGTGGCGCCGGTACATTGACGATATCTTGTTCATTTGGTGCAACACTGCTGAGTCTCTTGATGTATTCCTCAGTGACATCAACAAAAATGACAAGAACTTGGTATTTAGTCCGACTATCATTCAAGAGAAAGTAGAGTTCTTGGATCTAGAGATATGGATTAGAGATAGCAGACTGCAATGCAGTACGTTTTTCAAGCCCGTAGCCAAAAACAGCTTCATCAGATTTACCAGTTGCCACCTTCCGCGATGGCTAACCAACATACCAACCGGTCAGTTCCGCAGACTCAAGCGGAACTGTACGGTTGAGAGTAAGTTTGATGAAGAGGCTGCTAACTTGAAGAAACAATTGCTAGAAAGAGATTACCCAGTCCAACTGATAGATAAATCACTAGAAAAAGTGAAGATGATGGAACGAAAGGACTTTTTTGAGATAGGGGCACCACAATCGCCTGATGAAATACTAAGAATTATTCTTCCATTCAGCTCTCAATATAGAGTGATGGAAAGAAGCATCCGTAAACATTGGGAACATTTGCTAAACGATAAACTAATTGGCCCACTGTTGAGTGATGTACCAAAAATAACATACACAAGGGCAAATAATTTGGCAGGCAAAATAGCCCCAACAGTAAAAAACAAAAAGGATGGGCAACAACAACAAAAGAAAAACTGGCTAACAACTAATGGATTTTTCAAATGTGGCAGATGTACAAACTGCAAGATTACCAATTTTCCCAAAAAAACAACATGGGTAAAATCCACAACAAATTCCTTCAGTGTAGAGATACAGGAATGCCTAACCTGTGATTCTACCGATGTCATATATCTGTTGGAATGTGGGTGCAGGAAACAATATATAGGGAGAACCAAAAGGACACTCAAAAAGAGAGTAGCCGAACATGTGGCGAATATTAAGAAGGGTTTAGAAACTTACTCCCTATCAAAACATTTTAAAATTCAACACAATTGTGACCCAACTGGCTTAAAGTTCACAGCCATAGAAAGGGTCAAAAAAGTGTGGAGAGGAGGTAACCATATCGCACATATGTCACGACAGGAATCTCGTAGAATCTTTGAGTATGACACCATAATACCAAGGGGTCTAAATGCTGAGATGGAGGTTTTCGGTTTCCTGTGACAGTGGGGGGTTGTCCGGTGGGGATGAGATATCGCAGTTTGATCAATAATTGACACTGTGATTCCCCTCCCCATGGGACGGCTCCCCACATATATTACTATCAATTATCCCAGCAATATATGAAATCTGAGGAACAAATCAACAAACCACATAACCGCAGACAAGATTCAAATATATTGATGCGGTTTAGGTCCAAGTCCCTTGGTAGGGATCATCTTGCCCTTCAGAACATCAAATTATAGAAATCGCATACAAAACGCAGTTCACATGGCTGCGGTTTTGATGCGTTTTTACCTCAAAATGTATCACCGACCTTGCAATTCTTCCCTAGGACTATTATCTTAACATTTTAACATTGTAGTCATCATATGGGGAGTAATATTTATGTTTTTAATCATATTTATGTATAAATTGTAACAGCAATATAAGAACAACCAAATCCATTCCATGTATTGCAATAAGCTGAAAAAAAGCACAATTTGTGGGTGGGTCAGTACCATTTATAAGGAGTGAGAATCCACTCACTCGGTGGCCACTGAGGAAGGGGTGTAAGACCCTGAAACGCGTCTGGCATTACAGAGTGAGCGTGGATTCAAGCAAAAGACCAAAGAAATTGGATATCTAGCTGTAAGCGCTAAAGATTGACTTCTGAATTTGAAATTGCCGCCGCACAGCAGTGACGTCACTAAAGCGTCCGCCCGGAACCCCAGATCACCAGGTCACGTGGGACGCCACGGCCGGCCAGGCACGGCCACCTGGGTAACTATACACTGCGGTCTAGCAGTGAGGAGGGGAGAGACCGGGTCACCATAAGCGGCTGGACACTGTAAGTAACTGGGAAGTTCATCCCAACGTGCTTAACTGAATATTGGACTCCCATGTTCTATCGCAATTGGACATAGTGTTATAAATCACTGGTGTGATATTCCGGATATCTCACACCACTGTTACCACTGGAACACATTGTGCGGTCATTTCTCTATACCAATTGAGACATTGTTTCACTATACCCACAATTACATGCCTGTGTATCTATGAATTTATAGACTGGCGAGTTTATATCTGCATTAAGAGATTGTCTACATGGACTGTATGTGATACCACGCATTAACAGCATTTTACGCCAGCACGCCATACCAAAGTGCTATTAGGATTCACATATATGTAATTTATAGGTTGTTACATCATATGTTTTTAGTATATTTTAGGGGTTTGTTTTTAGAATATTAAATTACATTTACCTAATCGTCCAGTGTTTCCCATATGTGAGTGCCCCTTCATTTTGTATACACTCCATATATAAATATGTATAAAGTGGTCCTTGAAAGTTTGGGAACCCTTCAGAATTTTCTAGAGTTCTGGATAAATTTGAATTAAAACTAGGGATGAGCGAACCCGAACTGTATAGTTCGGGTTCGTACCGAATTTTGGGGTGTCCGTGACACGGACCCGAACCCGAACATTTTCGTAAAAGTCCGGGTTCGGGTTCGGTGTTCGGTGCTTTCTTGGCGCTTTTTGAAAGGCTGCAAAGCCGCCAATCAACAAGCGTCATACTACTTGCCCCAAGAGGCAATCACAGCCATGCCAACTATTGCCATGGCTGTGATTGGCCAGTGCAGCATGTGACCCAGCCTCTATTTAAGCTGGAGTCACGAAGTGCCGCACGTCACTCTGCTATGATCAGTATAGGGAGAGGTTGCAGCTGCGACGTTAGGGCGAGATTAGGCAGATTAACTCCTCCAAAAGACTTCATTCTGTGATCGATCTGCAGCTGTGGATCATTGAAGTGCTATTTTTGACTTGCTCACTTTTTTGAGGCTGCCCAGAGCGTTTTTAGATCACTTTATTTCTGGGGTGATCGGCGGCCATTTTGTGACTTGTGGTGCGCCAGCACAAGCTATCACCAAGTGTATATAACCATCGATAGTGTGGTTATTTTGTGCTATATCCTACATCAGCTGCAGGCTGAGCCTGTGTTACCGAAGTGCATTTAACCATCGACAGTCTGATTATTTTTTGGCCATCAGGGGCAAGTTGAGCCTGTCACCCAGCGCCTAAAAAATAGACCTGACATTTCTATTCAACCAAATCTGTACTGTTTTAGCTGGTCAAGTTATTTGTAGTGACCGTAAAAGCACACTTTTTTTTCTGGGTTGAAAAACCATTCCCAAATTTGCCATTCACAAAATAACTAGTTTATGGTATTTGAGGCCTACTTGCAATCTATCCCAAAAAGAATATCTTACATTGAAGGTACTGATAGTGTCATTCAGAAAAACCTAAGACACACGCTAGCGTGCTGATAGAAATCTGATTCTGTGATTAAACCTATACCTGTCACACAGCGCAAAAAAAAACAGGCCTCACATCTCTATTTAACCAAATCTGTACTGTTTTAGCTGGTCAAGTTATTTGTAGTGACCGTAAAAGCACACTTTTTTTTCTGTGTTGAAAAACCATTCCCAAATTTGCCATTCTCAAAATAACTAGTTTCTGGTATTTGAGGCCTACTTGAAATCTATCCCAAAAAGAATATCTTACATTGAAGCTAGTGATAGTGTCATTCAGAAAAACCTAAGACACACGCTAGCGTGCTGATAGAAATCTGATTCTGTGATTAAACCTATACCTGTCACACAGCGCAAAAAAAAACAGGCCTCACATCTCTATTTAACCAAATCTGTACTGTTTTAGCTGGTCAAGTTATTTGTAGTGACCGTAAAAGCACACTTTTTTTTCTGGGTTGAAAAACCATTCCCAAATTTGCCATTCTCAAAATAACTAGTTTCTGGTATTTGAGGCCTACTTGAAATCTATCCCAAAAAGAATATCTTACATTGAAGGTACTGATAGTGTCATTCAGAAAAACCTAAGACACACGCTAGCGTGCTGATAGAAATCTGATTCTGTGATTAAACCTATACCTGTCACACAGCGCAAAAAAAAACAGGCCTCACATCTCTATTTAACCAAATCTGTACTGTTTTAGCTGGTCAAGTTATTTGTAGTGACCGTAAAAGCACACTTTTTTTTCTGGGTTGAAAAACCATTCCCAAATTTGCCATTCTCAAAATAACTAGTTTCTGGTATTTGAGGCCTACTTGAAATCTATCCCAAAAAGAATATCTTACATTGAAGGTACTGATAGTGTCATTCAGAAAAACCTAAGACACACGCTAGCGTGCTGATAGAAATCTGATTCTGTGATTAAACCTATACCTGTCACACAGCGCAAAAAAAAACAGGCCTCACATCTCTATTTAACCAAATCTGTACTGTTTTTGCTGGTCAAGTTATTTGTAGTGACCGTAAAAGCACACTTTTTTTTCTGGGTTGAAAAACCATTCCCAAATTTGCCATTCTCAAAATAACTAGTTTCTGGTATTTGAGGCCTACTTGAAATCTATCCCAAAAAGAATATCTTACATTGAAGGTACTGATAGTGTCATTCAGAAAAACCTAAGACACACGCTAGCGTGCTGATAGAAATCTGATTCTGTGATTAAACCTATACCTGTCACACAGCGCAAAAAAAAACAGGCCTCACATCTCTATTTAACCAAATCTGTACTGTTTTAACTGGTCAAGTTATTTGTAGTGACCGTAAAAGCACACTTTTTTTTCTGGGTTGAAAAACCATTCCCAAATTTGCCATTCTCAAAATAACTAGTTTCTGGTATTTGAGGCCTACTTGAAATCTATCCCAAAAAGAATATCTTACATTGAAGGTACTGATAGTGTCATTCAGAAAAACCTAAGACACACGCTAGCGTGCTGATAGAAATCTGATTCTGTGATTAAACCTATACCTGTCACACAGCGCAAAAAAAAACAGGCCTCACATCTCTATTTAACCAAATCTGTACTGTTTTAGCTGGTCAAGTTATTTGTAGTGACCGTAAAAGCACACTTTTTTTTCTGGGTTGAAAAACCATTCCCAAATTTGCCATTCTCAAAATAACTAGTTTCTGGTATTTGAGGCCTACTTGAAATCTATCCCAAAAAGAATATCTTACATTGAAGGTACAGATAGTGTCATTCAGAAAAACCTAAGACACACGCTAGCGTGCTGATAGAAATCTGATTCTGTGATTAAACCTATACCTGTCACACAGCGCAAAAAAAAACAGGCCTCACATCTCTATTTAACCAAATCTGTACTGTTTTAACTGGTCAAGTTATTTGTAGTGACCGTAAAAGCACACTTTTTTTTCTGGGTTGAAAAACCATTCCCAAATTTGCCATTCTCAAAATAACTAGTTTCTGGTATTTGAGGCCTACTTGAAATCTATCCCAAAAAGAATATCTTATATTGAAGGTACTGATAGTGTCATTCAGAAAAACCTAAGACACACGCTAGCGTGCTGATAGAAATCTGATTCTGTGATTAAACCTATACCTGTCACACAGCGCAAAAAAAAACAGGCCTCACATCTCTATTTAACCAAATCTGTACTGTTTTTGCTGGTCAAGTTATTTGTAGTGACCGTAAAAGCACACTTTTTTTTCTGGGTTGAAAAACCATTCCCAAATTTGCCATTCTCAAAATAACTACTTTCTGGTATTTGAGGCCTACTTGAAATCTATCCCAAAAAGAATATCTTACATTGAAGGTACTGATAGTGTCATTCAGAAAAACCTAAGACACACGCTAGCGTGCTGATAGAAATCTTATTCTGTGATTAAACCTATACCTGTCACACAGCGCAAAAAAAAACAGGCCTCACATCTCTATTTAACCAAATCTGTACTGTTTTTGCTGGTCAAGTTATTTGTAGTGACCGTAAAAGCACACTTTTTTTTCTGGGTTGAAAAACCATTCCCAAATTTGCCATTCTCAAAATAACTAGTTTCTGGTATTTGAGGCCTACTTGAAATCTATCCCAAAAAGAATATCTTACATTGAAGGTACTGATAGTGTCATTCAGAAAAACCTAAGACACACGCTAGCGTGCTGATAGAAATCTGATTCTGTGATTAAACCTATACCTGTCACACAGCGCAAAAAAAAACAGGCCTCACATCTCTATTTAACCAAATCTGTACTGTTTTAACTGGTCAAGTTATTTGTAGTGACCGTAAAAGCACACTTTTTTTTCTGGGTTGAAAAACCATTCCCAAATTTGCCATTCTCAAAATAACTAGTTTCTGGTATTTGAGGCCTACTTGAAATCTATCCCAAAAAGAATATCTTACATTGAAGGTACTGATAGTGTCATTCAGAAAAACCTAAGACACACGCTAGCGTGCTGATAGAAATCTGATTCTGTGATTAAACCTATACCTGTCACACAGCGCAAAAAAAAAAAGGCCTCACATCTCTATTTAACCAAATCTGTACTGTTTTTGCTGGTCAAGTTATTTGTAGTGACCGTAAAAGCACACTTTTTTTTCTGGGTTGAAAAACCATTCCCAAATTTGCCATTCTCAAAATAACTAGTTTCTGGTATTTGAGGCCTACTTGAAATCTATCCCAAAAAGAATATCTTACATTGAAGGTACTGATAGTGTCATTCAGAAAAACCTAAGACACACGCTAGCGTGCTGATAGAAATCTGATTCTGTGATTAAACCTATACCTGTCACACAGCGCAAAAAAAAAAACAGGCCTCACATCTCTATTTAACCAAATCTGTACTGTTTTAGCTGGTCAAGTTATTTGTAGTGACCGTAAAAGCACACTTTTTTTTCTGTGTTGAAAAACCATTCCCAAATTTGCCATTCTCAAAATAACTAGTTTCTGGTATTTGAGGCCTACTTGAAATCTATCCCAAAAAGAATATCTTACATTGAAGCTAGTGATAGTGTCATTCAGAAAAACCTAAGACACACGCTAGCGTGCTGATAGAAATCTGATTCTGTGATTAAACCTATACCTGTCACACAGCGCAAAAAAAAACAGGCCTCACATCTCTATTTAACCAAATCTGTACTGTTTTTGCTGGTCAAGTTATTTGTAGTGACCGTAAAAGCACACTTTTTTTTCTGGGTTGAAAAACCATTCCCAAATTTGCCATTCTCAAAATAACTACTTTCTGGTATTTGAGGCCTACTTGAAATCTATCCCAAAAAGAATATCTTACATTGAAGGTACTGATAGTGTCATTCAGAAAAACCTAAGACACACGCTAGCGTGCTGATAGAAATCTTATTCTGTGATTAAACCTATACCTGTCACACAGCGCAAAAAAAAACAGGCCTCACATCTCTATTTAACCAAATCTGTACTGTTTTTGCTGGTCAAGTTATTTGTAGTGACCGTAAAAGCACACTTTTTTTTCTGGGTTGAAAAACCATTCCCAAATTTGCCATTCTCAAAATAACTAGTTTCTGGTATTTGAGGCCTACTTGAAATCTATCCCAAAAAGAATATCTTACATTGAAGGTACTGATAGTGTCATTCAGAAAAACCTAAGACACACGCTAGCGTGCTGATAGAAATCTGATTCTGTGATTAAACCTATACCTGTCACACAGCGCAAAAAAAAACAGGCCTCACATCTCTATTTAACCAAATCTGTACTGTTTTAACTGGTCAAGTTATTTGTAGTGACCGTAAAAGCACACTTTTTTTTCTGGGTTGAAAAACCATTCCCAAATTTGCCATTCTCAAAATAACTAGTTTCTGGTATTTGAGGCCTACTTGAAATCTATCCCAAAAAGAATATCTTACATTGAAGGTACTGATAGTGTCATTCAGAAAAACCTAAGACACACGCTAGCGTGCTGATAGAAATCTTATTCTGTGATTAAACCTATACCTGTCACACAGCGCAAAAAAAAACAGGCCTCACATCTCTATTTAACCAAATCTGTACTGTTTTTGCTGGTCAAGTTATTTGTAGTGACCGTAAAAGCACACTTTTTTTTCTGGGTTGAAAAACCATTCCCAAATTTGCCATTCTCAAAATAACTAGTTTCTGGTATTTGAGGCCTACTTGAAATCTATCCCAAAAAGAATATCTTACATTGAAGGTACTGATAGTGTCATTCAGAAAAACCTAAGACACACGCTAGCGTGCTGATAGAAATCTGATTCTGTGATTAAACCTATACCTGTCACACAGCGCAAAAAAAAACAGGCCTCACATCTCTATTTAACCAAATCTGTACTGTTTAGACTGGTCAAGTTATTTGTAGTGACCGTAAAAGCACACTTTTTTTTCTGGGTTGAAAAACCATTCCCAAATTTGCCATTCTCAAAATAACTAGTTTCTGGTATTTGAGGCCTACTTGAAATCTATCCCAAAAAGAATATCTTACATTGAAGGTACTGATAGTGTCATTCAGAAAAACCTAAGACACACGCTAGCGTGCTGATAGAAATCTGATTCTGTGATTAAACCTATACCTGTCACACAGCGCAAAAAAAAACAGGCCTCACATCTCTATTTAACCAAATCTGTACTGTTTTTGCTGGTCAAGTTATTTGTAGTGACCGTAAAAGCACACTTTTTTTTCTGGGTTGAAAAACCATTCCCAAATTTGCCATTCTCAAAATAACTAGTTTCTGGTATTTGAGGCCTACTTGAAATCTATCCCAAAAAGAATATCTTACATTGAAGGTACTGATAGTGTCATTCAGAAAAACCTAAGACACACGCTAGCGTGCTGATAGAAATCTGATTCTGTGATTAAACCTATACCTGTCACACAGCGCAAAAAAAAAACAGGCCTCACATCTCTATTTAACCAAATCTGTACTGTTTTAGCTGGTCAAGTTATTTGTAGTGACCGTAAAAGCACACTTTTTTTTCTGTGTTGAAAAACCATTCCCAAATTTGCCATTCTCAAAATAACTAGTTTCTGGTATTTGAGGCCTACTTGAAATCTATCCCAAAAAGAATATCTTACATTGAAGCTAGTGATAGTGTCATTCAGAAAAACCTAAGACACACGCTAGCGTGCTGATAGAAATCTGATTCTGTGATTAAACCTATACCTGTCACACAGCGCAAAAAAAAACAGGCCTCACATCTCTATTTAACCAAATCTGTACTGTTTTTGCTGGTCAAGTTATTTGTAGTGACCGTAAAAGCACACTTTTTTTTCTGGGTTGAAAAACCATTCCCAAATTTGCCATTCTCAAAATAACTACTTTCTGGTATTTGAGGCCTACTTGAAATCTATCCCAAAAAGAATATCTTACATTGAAGGTACTGATAGTGTCATTCAGAAAAACCTAAGACACACGCTAGCGTGCTGATAGAAATCTTATTCTGTGATTAAACCTATACCTGTCACACAGCGCAAAAAAAAACAGGCCTCACATCTCTATTTAACCAAATCTGTACTGTTTTAGCTGGTCAAGTTATTTGTAGTGACCGTAAAAGCACACTTTTTTTTCTGGGTTGAAAAACCATTCCCAAATTTGCCATTCTCAAAATAACTAGTTTCTGGTATTTGAGGCCTACTTGAAATCTATCCCAAAAAGAATATCTTACATTGAAGGTACTGATAGTGTCATTCAGAAAAACCTAAGACACACGCTAGCGTGCTGATAGAAATCTGATTCTGTGATTAAACCTATACCTGTCACACAGCGCAAAAAAAAACAGGCCTCACATCTCTATTTAACCAAATCTGTACTGTTTTAACTGGTCAAGTTATTTGTAGTGACCGTAAAAGCACACTTTTTTTTCTGGGTTGAAAAACCATTCCCAAATTTGCCATTCTCAAAATAACTAGTTTCTGGTATTTGAGGCCTACTTGAAATCTATCCCAAAAAGAATATCTTACATTGAAGGTACTGATAGTGTCATTCAGAAAAACCTAAGACACACGCTAGCGTGCTGATAGAAATCTGATTCTGTGATTAAACCTATACCTGTCACACAGCGCAAAAAAAAACAGGCCTCACATCTCTATTTAACCAAATCTGTACTGTTTTTGCTGGTCAAGTTATTTGTAGTGACCGTAAAAGCACACTTTTTTTTCTGGGTTGAAAAACCATTCCCAAATTTGCCATTCTCAAAATAACTAGTTTCTGGTATTTGAGGCCTACTTGAAATCTATCCCAAAAAGAATATCTTACATTGAAGGTACTGATAGTGTCATTCAGAAAAACCTAAGACACACGCTAGCGTGCTGATAGAAATCTGATTCTGTGATTAAACCTATACCTGTCACACAGCGCAAAAAAAAAACAGGCCTCACATCTCTATTTAACCAAATCTGTACTGTTTTAGCTGGTCAAGTTATTTGTAGTGACCGTAAAAGCACACTTTTTTTTCTGTGTTGAAAAACCATTCCCAAATTTGCCATTCTCAAAATAACTAGTTTCTGGTATTTGAGGCCTACTTGAAATCTATCCCAAAAAGAATATCTTACATTGAAGCTAGTGATAGTGTCATTCAGAAAAACCTAAGACACACGCTAGCGTGCTGATAGAAATCTGATTCTGTGATTAAACCTATACCTGTCACACAGCGCAAAAAAAAACAGGCCTCACATCTCTATTTAACCAAATCTGTACTGTTTTAGCTGGTCAAGTTATTTGTAGTGACCGTAAAAGCACACTTTTTTTTCTGGGTTGAAAAACCATTCCCAAATTTGCCATTCTCAAAATAACTAGTTTCTGGTATTTGAGGCCTACTTGAAATCTATCCCAAAAAGAATATCTTACATTGAAGGTACTGATAGTGTCATTCAGAAAAACCTAAGACACACGCTAGCGTGCTGATAGAAATCTGATTCTGTGATTAAACCTATACCTGTCACACAGCGCAAAAAAAAACAGGCCTCACATCTCTATTTAACCAAATCTGTACTGTTTTAGCTGGTCAAGTTATTTGTAGTGACCGTAAAAGCACACTTTTTTTTCTGGGTTGAAAAACCATTCCCAAATTTGCCATTCTCAAAATAACTAGTTTCTGGTATTTGAGGCCTACTTGAAATCTATCCCAAAAAGAATATCTTACATTGAAGGTACTGATAGTGTCATTCAGAAAAACCTAAGACACACGCTAGCGTGCTGATAGAAATCTGATTCTGTGATTAAACCTATACCTGTCACACAGCGCAAAAAAAAACAGGCCTCACATCTCTATTTAACCAAATCTGTACTGTTTTAACTGGTCAAGTTATTTGTAGTGACCGTAAAAGCACACTTTTTTTTCTGGGTTGAAAAACCATTCCCAAATTTGCCATTCTCAAAATAACTAGTTTCTGGTATTTGAGGCCTACTTGAAATCTATCCCAAAAAGAATATCTTACATTGAAGGTACTGATAGTGTCATTCAGAAAAACCTAAGACACACGCTAGCGTGCTGATAGAAATCTGATTCTGTGATTAAACCTATACCTGTCACACAGCGCAAAAAAAAACAGGCCTCACATCTCTATTTAACCAAATCTGTACTGTTTTTGCTGGTCAAGTTATTTGTAGTGACCGTAAAAGCACACTTTTTTTTCTGGGTTGAAAAACCATTCCCAAATTTGCCATTCTCAAAATAACTAGTTTCTGGTATTTGAGGCCTACTTGAAATCTATCCCAAAAAGAATATCTTACATTGAAGGTACTGATAGTGTCATTCAGAAAAACCTAAGACACACGCTAGCGTGCTGATAGAAATCTGATTCTGTGATTAAACCTATACCTGTCACACAGCGCAAAAAAAAACAGGCCTCACATCTCTATTTAACCAAATCTGTACTGTTTTTGCTGGTCAAGTTATTTGTAGTGACCGTAAAAGCACACTTTTTTTTCTGGGTTGAAAAACCATTCCCAAATTTGCCATTCTCAAAATAACTAGTTTCTGGTATTTGAGGCCTACTTGAAATCTATCCCAAAAAGAATATCTTACATTGAAGGTACTGATAGTGTCATTCAGAAAAACCTAAGACACACGCTAGCGTGCTGATAGAAATCTGATTCTGTGATTAAACCTATACCTGTCACACAGCGCAAAAAAAAACAGGCCTCACATCTCTATTTAACCAAATCTGTACTGTTTTAACTGGTCAAGTTATTTGTAGTGACCGTAAAAGCACACTTTTTTTTCTGGGTTGAAAAACCATTCCCAAATTTGCCATTCTCAAAATAACTAGTTTCTGGTATTTGAGGCCTACTTGAAATCTATCCCAAAAAGAATATCTTACATTGAAGGTACTGATAGTGTCATTCAGAAAAACCTAAGACACACGCTAGCGTGCTGATAGAAATCTGATTCTGTGATTAAACCTATACCTGTCACACAGCGCAAAAAAAAACAGGCCTCACATCTCTATTTAACCAAATCTGTACTGTTTTTGCTGGTCAAGTTATTTGTAGTGACCGTAAAAGCACACTTTTTTTTCTGGGTTGAAAAACCATTCCCAAATTTGCCATTCTCAAAATAACTAGTTTCTGGTATTTGAGGCCTACTTGAAATCTATCCCAAAAAGAATATCTTACATTGAAGGTACTGATAGTGTCATTCAGAAAAACCTAAGACACACGCTAGCGTGCTGATAGAAATCTGATTCTGTGATTAAACCTATACCTGTCACACAGCGCAAAAAAAAAACAGGCCTCACATCTCTATTTAACCAAATCTGTACTGTTTTAGCTGGTCAAGTTATTTGTAGTGACCGTAAAAGCACACTTTTTTTTCTGGGTTGAAAAACCATTCCCAAATTTGCCATTCTCAAAATAACTAGTTTCTGGTATTTGAGGCCTACTTGAAATCTATCCCAAAAAGAATATCTTACATTGAAGCTAGTGATAGTGTCATTCAGAAAAACCTAAGACACACGCTAGCGTGCTGATAGAAATCTGATTCTGTGATTAAACCTATACCTGTCACACAGCGCAAAAAAAATTCAGGCCTCGCATCTCTATTTAACCACCTCCGGACCGCTGTACGCACAGACGCGTCCTGGAGGTGGTTGATTCATTCCTCCTGGACGCGCCGGCGCGTCCTCTCGCGAGACGCGAGATTTCCTGTGAACGCGCGCACACAGGCGCGCGCGCTCACAGGAACGGAAGGTAAGAGAGTTGATCTCCAGCCTGCCAGCGGCGATCGTTCGCTGGCAGGCTGGAGATGTGTTTTTTTTAACCCCTAACAGGTATATTAGACGCTGTTTTGATAACAGCGTCTAATATACCTGCTACCTGGTCCTCTGGTGGTCCCATTTGTTTGGATCGACCACCAGAGGACACAGGTAGCTCAGTAAAGTCCCACCAAGCACCACTACACTACACTACACCCCCCCCCCGTCACTTATTAACCCCCTATTAGCCCCTGATCACCCCTGATCACCCCATATAGACTCCCTGATCACCCCCCTGTCATTGATTACCCCCCTGTCATTGATCAACCCCCTGTAAAGCTCCATTCAGATGTCCGCATGATTTTTACGGATCCACTGATAGATGGATCGGATCCGCAGAACGCATCCGGACGTCTGAATGAAGCCTTACAGGGGCATGATCAATGACTGTGGTTATCACCCCATATAGACTCCCTGATCACCCCCCTGTCATTGATCACCCCCCTGTCATTGATTACCCCCCTGTAAAGCTCCATTCAGACGTCCGCATGATTTTTACGGATCCACTGATAGATGGATCGGATCCGCAAAACGCATCCGGACGTCTGAATGAAGCCTTACAGGGGCATGATCAATGACTGTGGTGATCACCCCATATAGACTCCCTGATCACCCCCCTGTAAAGCTCCATTCAGATGTCCGCATGATTTTTACGGATCCACTGATAGATGGATCGGATCCGCAAAACGCATCCGGACGTCTGAATGAAGCCTTACAGGGGCATGATCAATGACTGTGGTTATCACCCCATATAGACTCCCTGATCACCCCCCTGTCATTGATCACCCCCCTGTCATTGATTACCCCCCTGTAAAGCTCCATTCAGATGTCCGCATGATTTTTATGGATCCACTGATAGATGGATCGGATCCGCAAAACGCATCCGGACGTCTGAATGAAGCCTTACAGGGGCATGATCAATGACTGTGGTGATCACCCCATATAGACTCCCTGATCACCCCCCTGTCATTGATTACCCCCCTGTCATTGATCACCCCCCTGTAAAGCTCCATTCAGATGTCCGCATGATTTTTACGGATCCACTGATAGATGGATCGGATCCGCAAAACGCATCCGGACGTCTGAATGAAGCCTTACACGGGCATGATCAATGACTGTGGTTATCACCCCATATAGACTCCCTGATCACCCCCCTGTCATTGATCACCCCCCCTGTCATTGATCACCCCCCCTGTCATTGATCACCCCCCTGTCATTGATCACCCCCCCTGTCATTGATCAACCCCCCTGTCATTGATCACCCCCCTGTAAGGCTCCATTCAGACATTTTTTTGGCCCAAGTTAGCGGAATTATTATTTTTTTTTCTTACAAAGTCTCATATTCCACTAACTTGTGACAAAAAATTAAATCTCACATGAACTCACCATACCCCTCACGGAATCCAAATGCGTAAAATTTTTTAGACATTTATATTCCAGACTTCTTCTCACGCTTTAGGGCCCCTAGAATGCCAGGGCAGTATAAATACCCCACATGTGACCCCATTTTGGAAAGAAGACACCCCCAGGTATTCCGTGAGGGGCATATTGAGTCCATGAAAGATTGAAATTTTTGTCCCAAGTTAGCGGAACGGGAGACTTTGTGAGAAAAAAATAAAAAATATCAATTTCCGCTAACTTGTGCCAAAAAAAAAAAATTTCTATGAACTCGCCATGCCCCTCATTGAATACCTTGGGGTGTCTTCTTTCCAAAATGGGGTCACATGTGGGGTATTTATACTGCCCTGGCATTCTAGGGGCCCCAAAGCGTGAGAAGAAGTCTGGTATCCAAATGTCTAAAAATGCCCTCCTAAAAGGAATTTGGGCCCCTTTGCGCATCTAGGCTGCAAAAAAGTGTCACACATCTGGTATCGCCGTACTCAGGAGAAGTTGGGGAATGTGTTTTGGGGTGTCATTTTACATATACCCATGCTGGGTGAGATAAATATCTTGGTCAAATGCCAACTTTGTATAAAAAAATGGGAAAAGTTGTCTTTTGCCAAGATATTTCTCTCACCCAGCATGGGTATATGTAAAAAGACACCCCAAAACACATTCCCCAACTTCTCCCGAGTACGGAGATACCAGATGTGTGACACTTTTTGCAGCCTAGGTGGGCAAAGGGGCCCATATTCCAAAGAGCACCTTTCGGATTTCACTGGTCATTTACCTACTTACCACACATTAGGGCCCCTGGAAAATGCCAGGGCAGTATAACTACCCCACAAGTGACCCCATTTTGGAAAGAAGACACCCCAAGGTATTCCGTGAGGGGCATGGCGAGTTCCTAGAATTTTTTATTTTTTGTCACAAGTTAGTGGAAAATGATGATTTTATTATTTTTTTTTTTTTCATACAAAGTCTCATATTCCACTAACTTGTGACAAAAAATAAAAACTTCCATGAACTCACTATGCCCATCAGCGAATACCTTGGGGTCTATTCTTTCCAAAATGGGGTCACTTGTGGGGTAGGTATAATGCCCTGGTATTTTAGGGGCCCAAATGTGTGGTAAGGAGTTTGAAATCAAATTCTGTAAAAAATGACGAGTGAAATCCGAAAGGTGCTCTTTGGAATATGGGCCCCTTTGCCCACCTAGGCTGCAAAAAAGTGTCACACATCTGGTATCTCCGTACTCAGGAGAAGGTGGTGAATGTGTTTTGGGGTGTCATTTTACATATACCCATGCTGGGTGAGATAAATATCTTGGTCAAATGCCAACTTTGTATAAAAAAATTGGAAAAGTTGTCTTTTGCCAAGATATTTCTCTCACCCAGCATGGGTATATGTAAAAAGACACCCCAAAACACATTCCCCAACTTCTCCTGAGTACGGAGATACCACATGTGTGGCACTTTTTTGCAGCCTAGGTGGGCAAAGGGGCCCATATTCCAAAGAGCACCTTTTGGATTTCACTGGTCATTTACCTACTTACCACACATTAGGGCCCCTGGAAAATGCCAGGGCAGTATAACTACCCCACAAGTGACCCCATTTTGGAAAGAAGACACCCCAAGGTATTCCGTGAGGGGCATGGCGAGTTCCTAGAATTTTTTATTTTTTGTCACAAGTTAGTGGAAAATGATGATTTTTTTTATATTTTTTTTTTTTTCATACAAAGTCTCATATTCCACTAACTTGTGACAAAAAATAAAAACTTCCATGAACTCACTATGCCCATCAGCGAATACCTTGGGGTCTCTTCTTTACAAAATGGGGTCACTTGTGGGGTAGTTATACTGCCCTGGCATTCTAGGGGCCCAAATGTGTGGTAAGGAGTTTGAAATCAAATTCTGTAAAAAATGACGAGTGAAATCCGAAAGGTGCTCTTTGGAATATGGGCCCCTTTGCCCACCTAGGCTGCAAAAAAGTGTCACACATCTGGTATCTCCGTATTCAGGAGAAGTTGGGGAATGTGTTTTGGGGTGTCTTTTTACATATACCCATGCTGGGTGAGAGAAATATCTTGGCAAAAGACAACTTTTCCCATTTTTTATACAAAGTTGGCATTTGACCAAGATATTTATCTCACCCAGCATGGGTATATGTAAAATGACACCCCAAAACACATTCCCCAACTTCTACTGAATACGGAGATACCAGATGTGTGACACTTTTTTGCAGCCTAGGTGGGCAAAGGGGCCCACATTCCAAAGAGCACCTTTCGGATTTCACTGGTCAGTTTTTACAGAATTTGATTTCAAACTCCTTACCACACATTTGGGCCCCTAGAATGCCAGGGCAGTATAACTACCCCACAAGTGACCCCATTTTGGAAAGAAGAGACCCCAAGGTATTTCGTGATGGGCATAGTGAGTTCATGGAAGTTTTTATTTTTTGTCACAAGTTAGTGGAATATGAGACTTTGTAAGAAAAAAAAAAAAAAAAAAATCATCATTTTCCGCTAACTTGTGACAAAAAATAAAAAGTTCTATGAACTCACTATGCCCATCAGCGAATACCTTAGGGTGTGTACTTTCCGAAATGGGGTCATTTGTGGGGTGTTTGTACTGTCTGGGCATTGTAGAACCTCAGGAAACATGACAGGTGCTCAGAAAGTCAGAGCTGCTTCAAAAAGCGGAAATTCACATTTTTGTACCATAGTTTGTAAACGCTATAACTTTTACCCAAACCATTTTTTTTTTACCCAAACATTTTTTTTTTATCAAAGACATGTAGAACAATAAATTTAGAGCAAAATTTATATATGGATGTCATTTTTTTTGCAAAATTTTACAACTGAAAGTGAAAAATGTCATTTTTTTGCAAAAAAATCGTTAAATTTCGATTAATAACAAAAAAAGTAAAAATGTCAGCAGCAATGAAATACCACCAAATGAAAGCTCTATTAGTGAGAAGAAAAGGAGGTAAAATTCATTTGGGTGGTAAGTTGTATGACCGAGCAATAAATGGTGAAAGTAGTGTAGGTCAGAAGTGTAAAAAGTGGCCTGGTCTTTCAGGGTGTTTAAGCTAGGGGGGCTGAGGTGGTTAACCTAATCTGTACTGTTTTAGCTGGTCAAGTTATTTGTAGTGACCGTAAAAGCACACTTTTTTTTCTGGGTTGAAAAACCATTCCCAAATTTGCCATTCTCAAAATTGTGGTGAACGGGAACAATGAGGAAAACATCTAATAAGGGACGCGGACGTGGACATGGTCGTGGTGGTGTTAGTGGACCCTCTGGTGCTGGGAGAGGACGTGGCCGTTCTGCCACAGCCACACGTCCTAGTGAACCAACTACCTCAGGTCCCAGTAGCCAGCAGAATTTACAGCGATATTTGGTGGGGCCCAATGCCGTTCTAAGGATGGTAAGGCCTGAGCAGGTGCAGGCATTAGTCAATTGGGTGGCCGACAGTGGATCCAGCACGTTCACATTATCTCCCACCCAGTCTTCTGCAGAAAGCGCACAGATGGCGCATGAAAACCAAGCCCATCGGTCTGTCACATCACCCCCATGCATATCAGGGAAACTGTCTGAGCCTCAAGTTATGCAGCAGTCTCTTATGCTGTTTGAAGACTCTGCTGCCAGGGTTTCCCAAGAGCATCCACCTAGCCCTTCCCCAGGGGTGGAAGAGATAGAATGCACTAACGCACAACCACTTATTTTTCCTGATGATGAGGACATGGGAATACCACCTCAGCACGTCTCTGATGATGACGAAACACAGGTGCCAACTGCTGCGTCTTTCTGCAGTGTGCAGACTGAACAGGAGGTCAGGGATCAAGACTGGGTGGAAGACGATGCAGGGGACGATGAGGTCCTAGACCCCACATGGAATGAATGTCGTGCCACTGACTTTCACAGTTCGGAGGAAGAGGCAGTGGTGAGACCGAGCCAACAGCGTAGCAAAAGAGGGAGCAGTGGGCAAAATCAGAACACCCGCCGCCAAGAGACTCCGCCTGCTACTAACCGCCGCCATCTGGGACCGAGCACCCCAAAGGCAGCTTCAAGGAGTTCCCTGGCATGGCACTTCTTCAAACAATGTGCTGACGACAAGACCCGAGTGGTTTGCACGCTGTGCCATCAGAACCTGAACCGAGGCATTAACGTTCTGAACCTTAGCACAACCTGCATGACCAGGCACCTGCATGCAAAGCATGAACTGCAGTGGAGTAAACACCTTAAAAACAAAGAAGTCACTCAGGCTCCCCCTGCTACCTCTTCTGCTGCTGCCGCCTCGGCCTCTTCTGCTGCTGCCGCCGCCTCGGCCTCTTCCTCCGCCTCTGGAGGAACGTTGGCACCTGCCGCCCAGCAAACATGGGATGTACCACCAACACCACACCTGCGTCACCAAGCATCTCAACCATGTCACACGGCAGCGTTCAGCTCTCCATCTCACAAACATTTGAGAGAAAGCGTAAATTCCCACCTAGCCCCCTCGATCCCTGGCCCTGAATGCCAGCATTTCTAAACTACTGGCCTATGAAATGCTGTCATTTAGGCTGGTGGACACACACAGCTTCAAACAGCTCATGTCACTTGCTGTCCCACAGTATGTTGTTCCCAGCCGCCACTACTTCTCCAAGAAAGCCGTGCCTTCCCTGCACAAACAAGTGTCCGATAAAATCAAGTGTGCACTGCGCAACGCCATCTGTGGCAAGGTCCACCTAACCACAGATACGTGGACCAGTAAGCACGGCCAGGGACGCTATATCTCCCTAACTGCACACTGGGTAAATGTAGTGGTGGCTGGGCCCCAGGCGGAGAGCTGTTTGGCGCACGTCCTTCCGCCACCAAGGATCGCAGGGCAACATTCTTTGCCTCCTGTCTCCTCCTCCTCCTACTCAGCTTCCTCCTCCTCTTCTTCCACCTGCTCATCCAGTCAGCCACACACCTTCACCACCAACTTCAGCACAGCCCGGGGTAAACGTCAGCAGGCCATTCTGAAACTCATATGTTTGGGGGACAGGCCCCACACCGCACAGGAGTTGTGGCGGGGTATAGAACAACAGACCGACGAGTGGTTGCTGCCGGTGAGCCTCAAGCCCGGCCTGGTGGTGTGCGATAATGGGCGAAATCTCGTTGCAGCTCTGGGACTAGCCGGTTTGACGCACATCCCTTGCCTGGCGCATGTGCTGAATTTGGTGGTGCAGAAGTTCATTCGCAACTACCCCGACATGTCAGAGCTGCTGCATAAAGTGCGGGCCGTCTGTTCGCGCTTCCGACGTTCACACCCTGCCGCTGCTCGCCTGTCTGCGCTACAGCGTAACTTCGGCCTTCCCGCTCACCGCCTCATATGCGACGTACCCACCAGGTGGAACTCCACCTTGCATATGCTGGACAGACTGTGCGAGCAGCAGCAGGCCATAGTGGAGTTTCAGCTGCAGCACGCACGGGTCAGTCGCACTGCGGATCAGACACACTTCACCACCAATGACTGGGCCTCCATGCGAGACCTGTGTGCCCTGTTGCGCTGTTTCGAGTACTCCACCAACATGGCCAGTGGCGATGACGCCGTTATCAGCGTTACAATACCACTTCTATGTCTCCTTGAGAAAACACAAAGGGCGATGAAGGAAGAGGAGGTGGCCCAGGAGGAAGAGGAGGAAGAGGGGTCATTTTTAGCACTTTCAGGCCAGTCTCTTCAAAGTGACTCAGAGGGAGGTTTTTTGCAACACCAGAGGCCAGGTACAAATGTGGCCAGACAGGGCCCACTACTGGAGGACGAGGAGGACGAGGATGAGGAGGATGAGGAGGAGGTGGAGGAGGATGAGGATGAAGCATGTTCACAGCGGGGTGGCACCCAAAGCAGCTCGGGCCCATCACTGGTGCGTGGCTGGGGGGAAACACAGGACGATGACGATACCCCTCCCACAGAGGACAGCTTGTCCTTACCTCTGGGCAGCCTGGCACACATGAGCGACTACATGCTGCAGTGCCTGCGCAACGACAGCAGAGTTGCCCACATTTTAACGTGTGCGGAATACTGGGTTGCCACCCTGCTGGATCCCCGGTACAAAGACAATGTGCCCACCTTACTTCCTACACTGGAGCGTGATAGGAAGATGCGCGAGTACAAGCGCAAGTTGGTAGACGCGCTACTGAGAGCATTCCCAAATGTCACAGGGGAACCAGTGGAAGCCCAAGGCGAAGGCAGAGGAGGAGCAAGAGGTCGCCAACGCAGCTGTGTCACGGCCAGCTCCTCTGAGGGCAGGGTTAGCATGGCAGAGATGTGGAAAAGTTTTGTCACCACGCCACAGCTAACTGCACCACCACCTGATACGGAACGTGTTAGCAGGAGGCAACATTTCACTAACATGGTGGAACAGTACCTGTGCACACCCCTCAACGTACTGACTGATGGTTCGGCCCCATTCAACTTCTGGGTCTCCAAATTGTCCACGTGGCCAGAGCTAGCCTTTTATGCCTTGGAGGTGCTGGCCTGCCCGGCGGCCAGCGTTTTGTCTGAACGTGTATTCAGCACGGCAGGGGGCGTCATTACAGACAAACGCAGCCGCCTGTCTACAGCCAATGTGGACAAGCTGACGTTCATAAAAATGAACCAGGCATGGATCCCACAGGACCTGTCCATCCCTTGTGCAGATTAGATATTAACTACCTCCCCTTAACAATATATTATTCTACTCCAGGGCACTTCCTCATTCAATACTATTTTTAATTTTATTTTACCATTATATTGCGGGGCAACCCAAAGTTGAATGAACCTCTCCTCTGTCTGGGTGCCGGGGCCTAAATGTGTGACAGTGGCCTGTTCCAGTGGTGGGTGACGTGAAGCCTGATTCTCTGCTATGACATGAAGACTTATTCTGTGCTGACATGAAGCCAGATTCTCTGTTACGCGACCTCTCTCCTCTGCCTGGGTGCCTGGGCCTAAATATGTGACAGTGGCCTGTTCCAGTGGTGGGTGACGTGAAGCCTGATTCTCTGCTATGACATGAATACAGATTCTGCACTGACATAAGGCCAGATTCTCTGTTACGGGACTTCTCTCCTCTGCCTGGGTGCCTGGGCCTAAATGTGTGACAGTGGCCTGTTCCAGTGGTGGGTGACGTGAAGCCTGATTCTCTGCTATGACATGAATACAGATTCTGCGCTGACATAAGGCCAGATTCTCTGTTACGGGACCTCTCTCCTCTGCCTGGGTGCCTGGGCCTAAATGTTTGACAGTGGCCTGTTCCAGTGGTGGGTGACGTGAAGCCTGATTCTCTGCTATGACATGAATACAGATTCTGCGCTGACATAAGGCCAGATTCTCTGTTACTGGACCTCTCTCCTCTGCCTGGGTGCCTGGGCCTAAATGTGTGACAGTGGCCTGTTCCAGTGGTGGGTGACGTGAAGCCTGATTCTCTGCTATGACATGAAGACAGATTCTGCGCTGACATAAGGCCAGATTCTCTGTTACGGGACCGCTCTCCTGTGTCTGGGTGCCGGGGCCTAAATGTGTGACAGTGGCCTGTTCCAGTGGTGGGTGACGTGAAGCCTGATTCTCTGCTATGACATGAATACAGATTCTGCGCTGACATAAGGCCAGATTCTCTGTTACTGGACCTCTCTCCTCTGCCTGGGTGCCTGGGCCTAAATGTGTGACAGTGGCCTGTTCCAGTGGTGGGTGACGTGAAGCTTGATTCTCTGCTATGACATGAAGACAGATTCTGCGCTGACATAAGGCCAGATTCTCTGTTACGGGACCGCTCTCCTCTCTCTGGGTGCCGGGGCCTAAATGTGTGACAGTGGCCTGTTCCAGTGGTGGGTGACGTGAAGCCTGATTCTCTGCTATGACATGAAGACAGATTCTGCGCTGACATAAGGCCAGATTCTCTGTTACGGGACCTCTCTCCTCTGCCTGGGTGCCTGGGCCTAAATGTGTGACAGTGGCCTGTTCCAGTGGTGGTTGACGTGAAGCCTGATTCTCTGCTATGACATGAAGACAGATTCTGCGCTGACATAAGGCCAGATTCTCTGTTACGGGACCTCTCTCCTCTGCCTGGGTGCCTGGGCCTAAATGTGTGACAGTGGCCTGTTCCAGTGGTGGGTGACGTGAAGCCTGATTCTCTGCTATGACATGAAGACAGATTCTGCGCTGACATAAGGCCAGATTCTCTGTTACGGGACCGCTCTCCTCTGTCTGGGTGACGGGGCCTAAATGTGTGACAGTGGCCTGTTCCAGTGGTGGGTGACGTGAAGCCTGATTCTCTGCTATGACATGAAGACAGAATCTGTGCTGACATCAGGCCAGATTCTCTGTTACGGGACCTCTCTCCAATGCCTGGGTGCCGGGGCCTAAATGTGTGACAGTGGCCTGTTCCAGTGGTGGGTGACGTGAAGCCTGATTCTCTGCTATGACATGAAGACTGATTCTGCGCTGACATGAAGCCAGATTCTCTGCTATGGCATGAAGAGACTGATTCTCTGCTGATATGAAGCCAGATTCTTTGCTATGGCATGAAGAGACTGATTCTCTGCTGATGTGAAGCCAGATTCTCTGCTATGGGACCTCTGTCCAATTGATATTGGTTCATTTTTATTTTTTTAATTTTTATTTTAATTCATTTCCCTATCCACATTTGTTTGCAGGGGATTTACCTACATGTTGCTGCTTTTTGCAGCCCTCTAGCTCTTTCCTGGGCTGTTTTACAGCCTTTTTAGTGCCCAAAAGTTCGGGTCCCCATTGACTTCAATGGGGTTCGGGTTCGGGACGAAGTTCGGATCGGGTTCGGATCCCGAACCCGAACATTTCCGGGAAGTTCGGCCAAACTTCTCGAACCCGAACATCCAGGTGTTCGCTCAACTCTAATTAAAACCATATCAGATTTTCACACAAGTCCTAAAAGTAGATACAGATAATCAAATCAGACAAATGAGTCAGATATATTAGACTTGGTCTTTTATTTATTGAGGAAAATAATCCAATATTACATGTCTGTGAGTGGCAAAAGTATGTGAACCTTTGCTTTCAGTATTTGATATGACCCCCTTGTGCAGCAATAACGGCAACTAAATGTTTCCAGTAATTTTTGATTAGTCCAACACATCGTCTTAGAGGAACTTTTTAACCCTTTAGGCTACTTTCACACCTGCGTTAGGTGCGGATCCGTCTGGTATCTGCACAGACGGATCTGCACCTATAATGCAAACGCTTAGATCCGTTCAGAACGGATCCGTTTGCATTACCATGAACAAAGAAAAAAAAAAAATTTTTTTTTTGTTTTTTTTTGTTCATGATAATGCAAACGGATCCGTTTTGACTTTACATTGAAAGTCAATGGGGGACGGATCCGTTTGAAAATTGAGCCATATAGTGTCAACTTCGAACGGATCCGTCCCCATTGACTTACATTGTAAGTCTGGACGGATCCGTTTGCCTCCGCACGGCCAGGCGGACACCCGAACGCTGCAAGCTGCGTTCAGGGGTCCGCCTGCTGAGCGGAGCGGAGGACAAACGCTGCCAGACTGATGCATTCTGAGCGGATCCGCATCCACTCAGAATGCATTAGGGCTGGACGGATCCGTTCGGGGCCGCTTGTGAGAGCCTTCAAACGGAACTCACAAGCGGAGCCCCGAACGCTAGTGTGAAAGTAGCCTTGTTCTGTACTAAACAGCTTCAACTCTGTTATGCTTGGGGGTTTCCTCCTGTGAACGGCTTGTGACTATAACAAGCTACTATATAGCAATTCTATCAGCATTCGTTTAATTGCATATACTAGTGCATCTCAATACATTCAAATAATATCAAAACGTTTCAGTAATTCAATTCAAAAGGTGAAACTCATATATTATATAGATTCATTACACACACTGTGATCTATTTCAAGTGTTTATTTCTTTCAATGTTGATTATGGCTTACAGCTAAGGAAAACCCAAAAGTCAGTATCTCAGAAAATTAGAATATTGGGAAAAAGTTCAATATTGTAGACTCATGTGGGGTCATTTATCAAACTGGTGCAAATAAGAACTGGCTTAGTTGCCCCCCAGCAACCAATCAGATTCCACCTTTCATTTTCCAAAGGAGCTGTCAAAAATGAAAAGTGTTTTTCACTGATTAGTTGCTATTATTATTATTTATTATTATTTATTACAATAGGCTGAGGTGTCTCACTTGTGATTAGCTCTGGTATGGTGCTACAAGCCCAAATAAAGGGGAACACCCAACCCTCTGTTTGTAGGTAATAAATATAAAAAAAGATGGGTGAGCACTCATGCATTTGGTCTCAAATTAAACCATGCAGAAAGTTTATTTAACAATAACTATACATATACCCATAAAATCTCTAAAACAATAAAACAATCAGAAGTAGCATATAGTAGCATATAATACAATACACCAAAAGTTGGCTGTTCAAATGACTATATTGGCGCAATCTATATTTAGTATGCCACCATTTGACATTTGCTGTTAAAACTGCATATAGGAATTTCCTCTGTAGCCGTATCCACGGATAGAAGGTGAAATGTCCCTTGGGGTGCACACGTTGCACCTATTATAAAGTCGCAATATACTCGTGTATTATCCGGTATGTTCGTGTAACGCTGTGCCTGGAGTCTCTCTTTAAATTTCCATTTTGCCAATATATAAAGGAGAAATCTTACCTCCTTCCCAAAAAATTGTCCGGATATCTCCCGATCACTTGGTGAGGAGCTCAGAGTATTTGCCGGCGTATCTCGTTGCTCTCCTTAAACCAAACAAGTTCAAATCTCGCGGGAGAAACTCAAGAAATCGCGGGAGCTCACACGCTTTATCCACCGCGATTTCTTTGAATCCTAGAATCGAAGGAAGGACTATTTGTTCCTTTTCCTTTTTTCTTCAAGATTCTTTCTGTTTGGCCATACAGTTTTCAGGAGGACTTTTGTTGCGGGTACCTCCACTTGTTGCACCAGACGCGTTTCGGGATGATTCACTATCCCTTCCTCAG
Organism: Bufo bufo; assembly: GCF_905171765.1. Lineage (NCBI taxonomy): Eukaryota > Metazoa > Chordata > Amphibia > Anura > Bufonidae > Bufo > Bufo bufo. The sequence goes on from NC_053390.1 coordinate 421,495,114, forward strand.
TGGTCAAGTGTTTGCCCGCCTAGTCTCCATTTTTTATATTGTCTCTAATTAGATCTAAATCACAAGCACCTGCTATTCAAACTTTTTTCAATTGATAAAAGGAGTAATGCTATAATGCGCTTTTCTTCATAATACTCCTTGCGTTTTTCTGTGTTTTTTTTAGTATATGCGTTTTTTTGCGTGAACATTCCACTTAATGTACGTAGTACACTATTGTATCTCATGAAATCGTTGTATGTGGTTGCTTCTAGTCAGAAACAGCAATTCTTTCATAGTAGTGGTGTCTCTATGGATTTACATATATCAGCATAGACAGCAATGATGCTATTTTACATATACTATTCTCATATAAATATACATAAAAATATAGATATAAAATTATAAAAATTTTAAATTATGATGAATGAGAGCATTGATTGATGAAGACGGATGGGTATCTCGAAACCAAGGAGATGTCGCAGCGCCGATAAACGGCCTGGCATGCGACGTCCCATCGGTGACGAGACACCCATCCTATATGAATCCAAAAATCTCTAAGTCAGAGTTAAATCCCTTTGGTAGCAAGGACCCAAATTCATAGATATGTCGGGATTCTATCCTAGACATTTGTTTGATGTAGTCTCCCCCTCTCCAGTGTTTTTCCACCAGGATGGATCCTGTTTGTGTACATCTTTGTAGTGTTTTGATAGGGAGTGTTTGTCATACCCATTCATCATAATTTTATATTTTTATAATTTTATATCTATATTTTTATGTATATTTATATGAGAATAGTATATGTAAAATAGCATCATTGCTGTCTATGTTGATATATGTAAATCCATAGAGACACCACTACTATGAAAGAATTGGTGTTTCTGACTAGAAGCAACCACATACAACGATTTCATGACATACAATAGTGTACTACATTAAGTGGAATGTTCACGCAAAAAAACGCAAATACTCAAAAAAAACGCTGAAAAAACGCAAGGAGTATTATGAAGAAAAGCGCATTATGGTTTTACTCCTTCTATCAATTGAAAAAAGTTTGAATAGGAGGTGCTTGTGATTTAGATCTAATTACAGACAATATAAAAAATGGAGGCTAGGCGGGCAAACACTTGACCACTGAGGAAAGGATAGTGAATCATCCCGAAACGCGTCTGGTGCAACAAGTGGAGGTACCCGCAACAAAAGTCCTCCTGAAAACTGTATGGCCATACAGAAAGAATCTTAAAGAAAAAAGGAAAAGGAACAAATATACCTTCCTTCGATTCTAGGATTCAAAGATATTTGCGGTGGATAGAGCGTGTGAGCTCCCGCGATTTCTTGAGTTTCTCCCGCGAGATTTGAACTTGTTTGGTTTAAGGAGAGCAACGAGATACGCCGGCAAATACTGAGCTCCTCACCAAGTGATCGGGAGATATCCGGACTATATGTTGGGAAGGAGGTAAGATTTCTCCTTTATATATTGGCAAAATGGAAATTTAAAGAGAGACTCCAGGCATAGCGTTACACGAACTTACCGGGTAATACACGAGTATATTGCGACTTTATAATAGGTGCAACGTGTGCACCCCAAGTGACATTTCACCTTCTATCCGTGGATACGACTACAGAGGAAATTCCTATATGCAGTTTTAACAGCAAATGTCAAATGGTGGCATACTAAATATAGGTTGCACCAATATAGTAATTTGAACAGCCAACTTTTGGTGTATTGTATTATATGCTACTATATGCTACTTCTGATTGTTTTATTGTTTTAGAGATTTTATGGGTATATGTATAGTTATTGTAAAATAAACTTTCTGCATACTTCAATTTGAGACCAAATGCTCGCCCATCTTTTTTATATTTATTATTATTTATTATTAAAGCGCCATTCATTGCATAGCGCTGTACATATGATAAGAGGTATACATACATAATACAGACAATTGCACTAATCATAAACAAGACGAGTTACAAACTGGTACAGAAGGAGAGAGGGCCCTGCCCGTGAGGGCTTACAATCTACATGGTATGGGAGAAGGACACAGTAGGTGTGGGTGAAGTTGGTCATGGCGGTATGGAGGCAGCAGGGTCACTGGTTGTAGGCTTGTTTGAAGAGGTGGGTTTTCAGTTTTCTTTTGAAGGATTCCACTGCTGATATGTTGGGGTAGTGAGTTCCAGAGTATGAGGGATGCACGGGAGAAATGTTGGAGGCGATTGTGGGAAGAGGCGATAAGAGTAGAGAAGGAGGTCTTGTGAGGATCGGAGAGTGCATGTGGGGGTGTATCGGGAAAGTAGCTCAGAGATGTAGGGAGGGGACAGGTTATGGACGGCCTTGTATGTATTTGTTAGTACTTTGAAGTGAATTCGCTGGGCAATGGGGAGCCAGTGAAGGGATTGGCAGAGGGGAGAGGCAGAGGAGTAATAGGGTGAGAGGTGGATTAGTCAGGCAGCAGAGTTGAGGATAGATTGGAGAGGTGCCAGAGTGCTAGATGGAAGGCCACAGGAGAGTGTTGCAGTTGTCTAGGCGGGAGATGATGAGGGCATGTACAAGCATTTTCGCAGATTCAAAGTTAAGGAAAGCACGGATGCGGGAGATGTTTTTGAGTTGGAGGCGGCAGGTGGTGGAAAGTGTTTGGATGTGCGGTCTGAAGGAGAGGGCAGATTCCAAGGTCACTCCAAGGAGGCGGACTTGGTTGACCGGGGAGAGTGTGCAGCTATTGATCGTGATAGATAGGTCTGTTGGGGATGTTGAGCAAGATGGGGGAAAGAGGATGAATTCTGTTTTATCCATGTTAAGTTTTAGAAAGCGAGAGGAGAAGAAGGATGATATAGAAGATAGACATTGTGGGATTCTGGATAGTAAGGAGGTGATGTCTGGACCAGAGAGGTAGATTTGTGTGTCGTCAGCGTAGGAGTGATAATGAAAGCCATGGGACTCTATGAGCTGTCCCAGGCCAAGAGTGTAGTTACTATGCGCAACTAAGCCAGTTCTACTTTATACCAGTTTGATAAATGGCCCCAAGAGTGTCCAACTGTAATCTGCTAAGCAACACAAAACATTTACAAAGGTTTTCTAAGCCTTTAAATGGCCCCTCAGTCTGGTTCACTAGGCTACACAATTATAGGGAAGACTGCTTACTTGACTGATGTCCAGAAGACAGTCATTGACACCCTCCATAAGGACAGTAAGCCACAAAAGGTCATTACTAAAGAATAGAGTTGAGCGGACACCCGGATGTTTGGGTTCGGCAGGTTCGGGGACCCAAACTTTTGGGCACTAAAATGGCTCTAAAATAGTCATGGAAAGGGCTAGAAGTCTGCAAAAGGCATCAAAATGTGCTTAAGAGCATGACAACTGTTCTGCAAATAAATGTGGATAGGGAAATGACTTAAAATAACATAAAATACTGAAAAATTAAAAATAACAATCTGGATCTAGGAGTAGGAGGTTGAGGAGGCGGTGGATGGGTGGATGTGGCGGTGTAGGTTGACGTGGCGGTGTAGGTGGAAGTGGCGGTGAAGGAGGAATAGGTAGCCAACACTGATTTGTGTTATTTTTTATTTTTAAATTGGGGTATCCCCCAAAATATTGGGACATATAACAAAATAAAACAAAGAATAAGTGCACTTGAGTACAAGAATGGATGGTTGAGGCTGGTATAAAAGTCTATTCTGCACAAGGTACGGACAAGTCCTGTGGGATCCATGCCTGGTTCATTTTAATAAACGTAAGCTTGTCCACATTGGCTGCGGCCTGTGATAATGCTCTCTGCCGTGCTAAACACACGTTCACACTATACACTGACTGCAGGGCAGGTCAGCACCTCCAAGTCTGACAAAGCTTTTCCACATTTTGGCCATGCTACCCCTGCCTTCTCAGGTGCTGGTTGTGCCCCAGCTGCGTTGGCGACCTCTTCCTCCTCCTCTGCCTTAGCCTTGTGCTTCCACTGTGCCCCCGATGTCAGGTGGGAATGCTATCATCAGCGTGCGCTTGTAGTCGCGCATCTTCCGATCAGTAACAGATGTTTTCACTAAATTTAGTTCCCTGTCAGCAATGCAGAGCAGGGGTTCATTCACGGCAAAAGGGGGTTCATGTCACCCAGCAATTGAACAGAGGATTTTCAGAGATTTAGGCCCCTGTCACCCAGGCACAGCAGGGGTTCATTCACGGCAAAAGGGGGTTCATGTCACCCAGGAATAAAACAGAGGATTTTGAGAGATTTAGGCCCGTCACCCAGGCACAGCAGGGGTTCATTCACGGCAAAAGGGGGATCATGTCACCCAGCAATAGAACAGCGGATTTTGAGAGTTTTAGGCCCTTGTCAGCAATGCAGAACAGGTGTTCATTCATGGCAAAAGAGGGTTCATGTCACCCAGCAATAGAACAGACGATTTTGAGAGATTTAGGCCCGTGTCACCCAGGCACAGCAGGGGTTCATTCACGGCAAAAGGGGGTTCATGTCACCCAGCAATAGAACAGAGGATTTTGAGAGATTTAGGCCCCTGTCACCCAGGCACAGCAGGGGTTCATTCACGGCAAAAGGGGGATCATGTCACCCAGCAATACAACAGAGGATTTTGAGAGATTTAGGCCCCTGTCAGCAATGCAGAGCAGGGGTTCATTCACGGCAAAAGGAGGTTCATGTCACCCAGCAATAGAACAGACGATTTTGAGAGATTTAGGCCCCAGTCACCCAGGCACAGCAGGGGTTCATTCACGGCAAAAGGGGGTTCATGTCACCCAGCAATAGAACAGAGGATTTTGAGAGATTTAGGCCCCTGTCAGCAATGCAGAGCAGGGGTTCATTTACTGCAAAAGGGGGTTCATGTCACCCAGCAATAGAGCAGACGATTTTGAGAGATTTAGGCCCCTGTCACCCAGGCACAGCAGGGGTTAATTCACGGCAAAAGGGGGATCATGTTACCCAGCAATAGAACAGAGGATTTTGAGAGATTTAGGCCCCTGTCAGCAATGCAGAGCAGGGGTTCATTCACAGCAAAAGGGGGTTCATGTCACCCAGCAATAGAACAGAGGATTTTGAGAGATTTAGGCCCATGTCAGCAATGCAGAGCAGGGGTTCAATCACGGCAAAAGGGGGTTCATGTCACCCAGCAATAGAACAGAGGATTTTGAGACATTTAGGCCCCTGTCAACAATGCAGAGCAGGGGTTCATTCACGGCAAAAGGGGGTTCATGTCACCCAGCAATAGAACAGAGGATTTTGAGAGATTTTGGCCCCTGTCACCCAGGCACAGCAGGGGTTCATTCACGGCAAAAGGGGGATCTTGTCACCAAGCAGAAGAACAGAGGATTTTGAGAGATTTAGGCCCCTGTCACCCAGGCACAGCAGGGGTTTGTTTATGCCAAAAATGGTAAAATGTCACCCGACAATTGAAAATAAGATTTTTTTCAATTTAGGGCACTAAAATTGGCACTTTTTTAAATTAAAATGGCTCTAAAATAGTCCTTGAAAAGGCTAGAGAGATGTAAAAGGCAATAAAATGTGCTTAAGAGCATGGCAACTGCTCTGCAAACAAATGTGGCTAGGGAAATAACTTAAAATGAAATAAAATAACTAAAAATTACAAATTATTAACCTGCAACTCAGAGAAGGAGCTGGATATGGAGTCGGAGGTTGAGGAGGCGGTCAATGTGGTGTTGTAGGTGGAGGCAGCAATGGAGGAGGAACAGGTAGCCAACAATGTTTTTTTTTATTTTTTATTGAGGTAGATAGCCCCCAAAATATTGGGACAAATAAAAAAAAAGAAAACAAAGAATCATTGCACTTGACTTGAGTACAAGAATGTATGTTTGATGGTGGTGTAAATGTCTATTCTGCACAAGGTACAGACAAGTCTTGTGGGATCCAAGCCTGGTTCATTTTAATGAACGTGAGCTTGTCCACGTTGGCTGTAGACAGGCGGCTGTGTCTGTCTGTAATGACGCCTTCTGCCGTGCTAAATACACGTTCAGAGAGTACACTGGCTGCAGGGCAGGCCAGCACCTCCAAGGCATACAGGGCAAGCTCTGGCCATGTGGACAATTTGGAGACCCAGAAGTTGAATGGGGCAGAACCATCAGTCAGTACGTGTAGGCGTGTGCACAGGTACTGTTCCACCATGTTGTTCAAAAGCTGCCTCCTGCTAACACGCTCCATATCAGCAGTTGGGGCCGGTTGTTGCGGCGAGGTGACAAAGCTTTTCCACATGTCGGCCATGCTAACCCTGCCTTCTGAGGTGCTGACGCTGACACAGCTGCATTGGCGACCTCTTCCTCCTCCCCTGCCTTCGCTTTGTGCTTCCACTTGTACCCCGGCGTCAGTCGGGAATGCTCTCAGGAGCGCGTCTACCAGCGTGCGCCTGTAGTCGGTCATCTTCCGATCACGCTCCAGTGAGGGAATTAAAGACGGCACATTGTCTTTGTAACGGGGATCCAGCAGGGTGGCCACCCAGTAGCCAGCACACGTTAAAATGTGGGCAACTCTGCAGTCGTTGCGCAGGCACTGCAGCATGTAGTCGCTCATGTGTGCCAGGCTGCCCAGAGGTAAGGACAAGCTGTCCTCTGTGGGAGGCGTATCGTCTGCGTCCTCCCTATCCCCCCAGCCACGCACCAGTGATGGGCCCGAGCTGCATTGGATACCACCCCGCTGTGAACATGCTTCATCCCCATCCTCCTCCTCATCCTCCTCATCCTCCAGTAGTGGGCCCTGGCTGGCCAAATATGTACCTGGCCTCTGCTGTTCCAAAAATCCTCTTTCTGAGCCACTTCTAAAACACTGGCCTGAAAGTGTTAGAGATGACCCCTCTTCCTCCTCCTCGTCCTGGGCCACATCCTCTTCCATCATCGCCTTAAGTGTTTTCTCAAGGAGACATAGAAGTGGTATTGTAACGCTGATAACAGCGTCATCGCCACTGGCCATGTTCGTGGAGTACTCGAAACAGCGCAACAGGGCACACAGGTCTCGTATGGAGGCCCAGTGATTGGTGGTGAGGTGGTGCTGTTCCGCAGTGCGACTCATCCGTGCGTGCTGCAGCTGAAACTCCACTATGGCCTGCTGCTGCTCGCACAGTCTCTCCAGCATGTGCAAGGTGGAGTTCCACCTGGTGGGCACGTCGCATATGAGGCGGTGAGCGGAAAGGCCGAAGTTACGCTGTAGAGAAGACAGCCGAGCGACGGCAGGATGAGAACGCCGGAAGCGCGCACAGACGGCCCGCACTTTATGCAGCAGCTCAGACATGTCGGGGTAGTTGTGAATGAATTTCTGCACCACTAAATTCAGCACATGCGCCAGGCAAGGGATGTGCGTCAAACCGGCTAGTCCCAGAGCTGCAACGAGATTTCGCCCATTATCGCACACCACCAGGCCGGGCTTGAGGCCCACTGCAGCAACCACTCGTCGGTCTGTTGTTCTATACCCCGCCACAACTCCTGCGCAGTGTGGGGCCTGTCCCCCAAACACATCAGTTTCAGAATGGCCTGCTGACGTTTACCCCTGGCTGTGCTGAAGTTGGTGGTGAAGGTCTGTTGCTGACTGAATGAGGAGGTGGTAGAAGAGGAGGAGGAAGCCGAGTAGGAAAAGGAGGCAAAGAATGATGCCCTGCGATCCTTGGCGGCGGAAGGACGTGCGCCAAACAGCGCTCTGCCAGGGGCCCAGCCGCCACTACATTTACCCAGTGTGCAGTTAGGGAGATATAGCGTCCTTGTTTTTCCTCCTGGTCCACGTATCTGTGGTTAGGTGGACCTTGCCACAGATGGCGTTGCGCAGTGCACACTTGATTTTATCCGATACTTGGTTGTGCAGGGAGGGCACGGCTCTCCTGGAGAAGTAGTGGCGGCTGGGAACGACGTACTGTGGGACAGCAAGCAACATGAGCTGTTTGAAGCTGTCCGTGTCCACCAGCCTGAATTACAGCATTTCAAAGGCCAGCAGTTTAGAAATGCTGGCATTCAGGGCCAGGGATCGAGGGTGGCTAGGTGGGAATTTACGCTTTCTCTCAAAGGTTTGTGAGATGGAGAGCTGAACGCTTCCGTGTGACATAGTGGAGATGCTTGGTGACAGAGGTGGTGTTGTTGGTGGCACATCCTCTGTTTGCTGGGCGGCAGGTGCCAACGTTCCTCCAAAGGCGGAGGAAGAGGCCGAGGCAGCAGCAGAAGAGGGAGCAGGAGGGGCCTGATCCCTTTCTTGGTTTTGAAGGTGCTTACTCCACTGCAGTCCGTGTCTCGCATGTAGATGCCTGGTCATGCAGATTGTGCTAAGGTTCAGAACGTTAATGCCTCGCTTCAGGCTCTGATGGCACAGCGTGCAAACCACTCGGGTCTTGTCGTCAGCACATTGTGTGAAGAAGTGCCATGCCAGGGAACTCCTTGAAGCTGCCTTTGGTGTGCTCGGTCCCTGGTGACGGTGGCCAGTAGCAGGCGAACAGTTTTGGCGACGGCTGCTCTGCTTTTGCACCCTGCTCCCGCTTTTGCTACGCTGTTGGCTCGGTCTCAACACTGCCTCTTCCTCCGAACTCTGAAAGTCAGTGGCACGACCTTCATTCCATGTGGGGTCTAGGACCTCATCGTCCCCTGCATCGTCTTCCACCCAGTCTTCCTCCCTGACCTCCTTTTCGGTCAGCACACTGCAGAAAGACACAGCAGTTGGCACCTGTGTTTCATCATCATCAGAGACGTGCTGAGGTGGTATTCCCATGTCCTCATCAGGAAACATAAGTGGTTGTGCGTCAGTGCATTCTATGTCTTCCACCCCTGGGGAAGGGCTAGGTGGATGCTCTTGGGAAACTCTGCCAGCAGAGTCTTCAAACAGCATAAGAGACTGCTGCATGACTTGAGGCTCAGACAGGTTCCCCGATATGCACGGGGGTGATGTGACAGACTGATGGGCATGGGTTTCAGGCTCCACCTGTGCGCTTTTTGCAGAAGACTGGGTGGGGGATAATGTGAACGTGCTGGATCCACTGTCGGCCACCCAATTGACTAGAGCCTGTACTTGCTCAGGCCTTACCATCCTTAGAACGGCATTAGGCCCGACCAAATATCGCTGTAGATTCTGGCGGCTACTGGGACCTGAGGTAGTAGGTTCAGTAGGACGTGTAGCTGTGGCAGAACGGCCACGTCCTCTCCCTGCACCAGAGGCTCCACCAACACCACCACCACGACCATGACCGCGTCCCTTATTAGATGTTTGCCTCATAGTTAGCGTTCACAAAGCAAAGTAAAAAGTGGTTAAGTATGTTAAAAATAATTAACCGCCAATATAAACCCTGATGTAGGGTATTGCACTCAATTTTTTTTTTAAAAACTCTATATGACAGCGGTATTTTTGGCCTAAATGTGACACTCACTTATGCACGTCTTATCCCAGATGTGCAGTATATTAGAGGGTTTTTTCACCCTAACCAAAAAGCTGTATTTCTGTCCAAAATGTGACAGTCACTTATGCACGTGTAATCCCAGATGTGCAGTATATTAGAGGGTTTTTTACCCCAGTATGCCAAAGCCGTATTTATGGCCTAAATGTGACAGTCACTTATGCACGTCTAATCCTAGATGTGCAGCATATCAGAGGCTTTTTTCACCCCAGTAACCAAAAAGCCTTATTTCTGGCCTAAATGTGACAGTCACTTATGCACGTCTAATACCAGATGTGCAGTA